>NW_028227266.1:86390526-86990526 GCF_978045245.1 Mus caroli
GTTGAACTTCAGGAAGAGATTTCTAGTATGTTAGGTAAGGGTTAAAAGAGAGGGAAAGAGACATAATGCTGCTTCTCTTCCTCAGGTGTCAGCCCTCACTAGAGGTTCCACGGGGCAGGGATGGGGAGATAAGGTATCCATCCACTGCAGTGGCTCCAGTTCTCAACCCCAAAGTTGAGAGAGAGAGTTATTAAAGTGAATAAATCAGAAGGGGAGAGCGTATGAGCAAGAATGTGTGCAAAAGATGGAGGAAGAGAGTGGGGGATGGGGAAAGATGCTGTGTGAATTTGAACAGCCTTTGCATTTTTCCGCACAAACTCCAAGGGCTTCTCTTCCCACTCCTCCTCCTCTCTTTACCTCATTCACCTTGGGTATCTTAAAAACAGCAAAGAGACTCATGGGACACACAGTTCTATAAGCTGTAATTATAGTGCCTTATTTTTTAAGAGTTTAAAAGTGCATCTTTATGGCCTTTTGCAGCCACAGTAACTTTTATATGCTTGATTGACATAAACCATGCTTCGGCATAAAGCATTTCCTCCAAGTGTACAAGCATGGAGATTTCAGTTGCCCTACTCTCCCCTCCTCCAGCTGATGTCTCTCCATTCTCCTTGTACCCTCTCATTTATTTAGTAATGTTGATTAGCTGGAGTTCAGAGAAGGCAGCTAGCAGCTCTGGAACAGCTCTTCAGCTTGCAGTAAAAGCCATAGTGAGCTGAAATAAAGGGTCTGTGATTCACAGCTGCACATGGGCCTGGACCTCAGAAGCCCTGTACTTACAGATCACTCAGAGGTCAGATTTCTTACTTCCCTGTGTGTGCGGGGGGGGGGGGTTGTATCCTCCCCTTTTGACTTAAGATGTTTTTCAGTGAAAGACGTTACCTTTCTATCCAGATCCATGTATGTGCGTTGCATGTACATAGTGGGGCACAGTCTAGATCCTTCCAAAATGATGGATCTTCTACACTGATAAATCAAAACTTATATTCAGCTAGCTATACATACAGTTTTCATAGAGATGATTGCATTGTATTATAAAACCAAACTGACAAATAATGATTGGCTATTGATCTTTCCATATATGGCTCTGGGGTGTTTTAAAGCAAAACTGGCTACTTCTGGTAGAGCTTTCTATTTGTTAAGGTAGGAAGAATCTCGAGAAAGAGAAAGTTCTCTGTAACCACGTGCTTAATGAATGATTCATTGTGCAATGGCTTCTCTGCCAGTAACAAGGGCTTTCTCTGATGGGTAGCTCAAACACTCCCTTCATGTCTTACTAAAATACCTGTGTCTTCAAGTCTTACTAAAATACCTGTGTAAATGCTTACAGAAAGCAGTCTGTAGTCTGCCCCTCTTCAGGTTTTCTTGAACTGGACATCTATTTTGAGTCACTGTGTGGAAACACTAGAGACTCTTCTCTGGGGTGACCGAGGAAGCAAGGTGACAAGGCTAGTTTATTTTACCTCAGCATTTTCCCACAAGTAGAGCAGGGATTGTTGCCAATTAGCAAGTGTTTACTAAAAGATTAAACAGTGGAAGTGCATACTGTGTTGAGACTATTGTTAACTCACCCTGAGGATACAAGTAGAGGTTTACATCTCCCTGTCCTTGCCCAAAAAAGTCCAGGATCCCAGGGCCCACATTGCTAGAACTTTCCAGACTCTAAAAGTGAATGATTCTGCAATTCCAAGTTAAAGTATAGCCAAGAAAGTGGATCATCAACCTGTCACCATTTCCATCCAGTCCAGAAAGATGTAGATGGGGGATGATGATCACTCTGTATCTCCCATCCCCAGCATTTGCTGCTAGAAAGAGGAAACAAACAAATGAAAAGATTGTAAAATACAAAGAGAGAGAAAGAAAAGGACGGCAGAGTGTCATTAAATCCTCATTTGGCTAGTAAACATTTTGAGATTAGTAATTAGATATGTTTCCTCCTCTCATTTGTTCCTCTTTCCTTATATTCATAAAATAACTAACTCCATGTGTGACTTCTTCAGAGAATTACTGAAGACAGAAGAGGCCAGGAATGCTCTAGATTTACTTTTTAAAGCTCAACTCATTTTAGATAACATCCTTCTAATCATGCTCTCAAAAAGATGCAGGGATGAAAAATTCTTCCTCCATACTAAAGAACAACAAAACATCCCCAACTCACATGGAGTCCTCAGATTGAGCAAAGAGAGTTGCTCTGTAGCTCTCTAGCAAGGGGAGACCTTGGCTTTCTTGTGAGGTAGTAGTCACAAGAGAAGGAATAGTTTGAGACCATCCTGGGTGACACATATTGCTGCAGCACTCATAATCATGCCAAAGATGACTGCATCACATTTAGCACAGACACGGTGCTGCTGTGCTGCAGGTGTCAGTGTTTGTTTGCATTTGAGGAATATAGGATACCAGAGATGCCCACAAGACCATAAAGAACCATGGCCCATATTGTCCTCACCATTTTCCAAGAAAACTAAAAGGTTTTGAGGTTCTGGCATAAATGAATTATTATTCCAACTCATAGAAACCTAGACAGTGAGGCTTGGGGGCTTTTATTTTTTCTAGAAATGAAGTTATATTTCTGGTATTTGTGAATTTAGAGAAGTAGACTCAAGCTTTCACTCAATGGACAATTATTGTAACATTATGGCTATTTGAGAGTTTGGAAACCTGAGTGGGAAGTCAAGTAGTTTGTGTAAGTGGTGATCTTACATTTCAGTTTAGGGGAAGAGTATCTGAAGCCGGCAGTGTGATGATTACAAGAGACAAGGGAGCACATCTCGCCACTCTGATCATTAGTGTGGGCTCTGGAGTTCCAGGCTGGGTAAGATTGCTCATGTCTTTTCTCCTCCAGCACCTGCAAAGGACCCTCTGGCACCACTAAAGGTATCCAGCAGGAAGGAGTCTTCTAGCTCAGGTCCTGTTGTTATTTCTATGTCCTGTGATCAAAGTACATGGTTGGTACCACCAGCAATATGGTCTTACTACACAGTTTTGGTGACTGTCTTTAGACAACTAAGAGCAATGGCAATAGCTTGTGCTGTTTGGGGAACTTTGGAGACTTTCCCGTCCAACAACTCGGAGAGAGGTATCCCACACCTGACACTAGGATTCTTGTTTGATAATCTATGACATCTGGGGAAAGCATTAGCCATCCTTGTAGGGTACTTCTGCTATGGGTACAAGTTCTCACTACATAACTATGCTTGGCCCAGAACTTGCTATGTAGAGTGTGGTGACCTCCAACTCATAGAGATGCACTCCTGCCTTCTGGGGATTGTGATCAAAGTTGTGCACCATCGTACCCAGGCAACTATTTTATTTTATTTTTAAATAAACTTATAAAATAGTAATAATGATATTAGTGCAAGAGTGGCTTGAATATAACAGGGATGACCAACGGCTTTCTCACTGGATTTCAGGCCTACTCTATAAGAAGGATCTCATGTTTGGTATTATAAACTTAAACAAGAGCAGGGTGATCATAGGCCATGAAGAGTAATGCACTGTTATCATTTTGCTAAATGAACAACTAGTCAAGCTGCCTTCTAAATACTCATGTTTATATTCATAGACTGGTGGTTCCCTCAACCTATGTTAGGGAGGTTTCTTATTATAGTGGACAGCAGTTAATTCAGAGATTAATAACTGGCTGAAGTGCTGAGAAGAACTGGTTATCCATCTCATGTCCAAAAATTCAGGGACAAACATAGGAAAGGGGACAGAAAAATGGTACAGAAAGGAGATAGGGAGGTGTGTTCCTGAAAGACATCTTCTGGACACAGCATGGATATTTCACGCATGAAATCAACTTAGCTATGGCCACTTACACAGGATGTGCATAAAAGTGACCCCATTATGCCTTAAACTTATGAGTAAGGAAAATAACGATTCGGGGTGACGCCCAAGTCCTCACTGCTTATGTGAGAAGAATTTTTGAGCGGGTATAGGTTGCAATCTGAGGCGACCCGCCTACTTTGCGGGATGCCTGGGTAACGCGATCTGCCCGACCCCTAACAGGACTAAAGAATAGAAAGCTTAAAAAAAAAGTGACCCCATTACCATTTCGCTATGCAATAGTGAAGGGCTCATGAGGCCCTACATCTCCCAGAGGGACTATTGGCAGTTAACGCTGTCTGGGGAAGAAGCATAACTTTCTTCAAAGGTGTAGCTACTGATAAGTTGCCCTGTTCCAGTGACCATCTTTTCACCCATCCTCATTCAATAGCCATTGTTAAATTTATTAGGTCATATACAATAAGTACTTGAAAGTACAAGGGGGACTTGCTGAGAATAAGAAGTGTTTCAGAGGAACGAGAAAGAGAGAGTGATAGTGATAAAAATGAATGCAAAGTCCATTGCATTCATCTGTGTGAATGTTAGAAATAAGGGACTTCTTTTTATAAAGAGGGAAAGTAAAGAAGAAAAGGCAAACGTTTTATTTTTTTTCTTTTTTTAAAATATTTTTATTACATATTTTCCTCAATTACATTTCCAATGCTATCCCAAAAGTCCCCCATACCCTCCCCCCCACTTCCCTACCCACCCATTCCCATTTTTTGGCCCTGGTGTTCCCCTGTACTGGGGCATATAAAGTTTGTGTGTCCAATGGGCCTCTCTTTCCAGTGATGGCCGACTAGGCCATCTTTTGATACATATTGTGTAATAGAAATAAAAAGAGTTCAGTCAAGTCGATGTCTGTGGTCCACGTTGCCACTGGAGACCATGTTTATGTGCATGGTCCATGCTACTGGAGGCCATGATGAGATTTGTCATCCATGCTGCCACTGGAGGCCATGTGGAAGTCTATGTTCTAGGTTGATGCTGAGTGTTAAGGGCAAGGAAGCTTCTGTCGTCATGGTTTTGATGACTCCAGACTCAATTGAGAATGAGAGACATTGAAGGCTTCTGTGACTTTTACTGCCCCTCAAGTAGAAAGAAAGAAAGAAAGAAGAAAGAAAGAAAGAAAGAAAGAAAGAAAGAAAGAAAGAAAGATAAAAGGAAGAAGGAAGGAAGGAAAGGAGGGAGGGAGGGAGGGAGGAAGGAAGGAAGGAAGGAAGGAAGGGAGGAAGGAAGGAAGGGAGGGAGGGAGGGAAAGAGGAAGGAAGATTCTTTGAAAGTTGTGATAATGATGCTAAAGTGTAGCAGTGTAGCTCTTCACAATTTATGGTTTCTGGAGTGGGGATATTGGGATGAGGTGGGGGTGAGAAAGGATGCAGTTATCTTTAAGGGACAGGCCATTGTTCCTCTGACCATGTACCAATGAGTATACAGGCAACACAAGTTGTACTTGTTGTATTTTTTTTTCTCCTTTTTTTGGCAGGAGGAACCCACAGAGTGAGAGGTTAGACCTGGGAGGAATGAGGAGCAAATGTGACTGGGGTGTGTCGGATGAAATTCTCAAATAATCAGTAAAAATATTATATTGGAAGAAAAGGAGGAAAAAGAAGGTTGAAACAAAGATTGTGAAAAATTGTCCAGCACCATGTAGTGGGTGTTCCGAGAAGACAATGTGCTAGCATCCTCTCACATAGTTACTGAGAAACTAGCTTCAACCTCAAACTGAGGCATAGGTAGAGTTATATGAGATAGATAGATAGATAGATAGACCACAAGCTGACAGGAGCAACAGTCCAGTTGATATGCTTTGAAATAATTAGATTTTTTTTAAAATGATGCTATACTCCAAAGTGCATTAATAGTAATAAAAAGGAAACAAATAGATTTTCAAAAGTTTAGGAAGGAAATGGTGACTTACTAAGCTTGTAGCAAGATAATTCTTTAACACATTGATAGCACTTCACTAACCTTAGTGACAAAGAGAAAAGTTCCTCTAGTCTACAGGACAGGACAGGAAAGGAATGGGAGATGGGAAGAGACAAGAGGAAATGACTATACACACATACACAAAGGGGGGGGGCTAAAATAGGTATGGGGTAGGGAAGGGGAGGGGGAGGAAGAGAGAGAAGGGCATGGGGAGGGGGAGAGGGAGAGGAGAGAAAATGCTATAGGGAAGATAAATATTTTTTATTACAAAACTATTGATTGATGCATGACATCTTAACTCCGTGTCCTCACATATAATGGATAACAATAACAGTGATTTGGAAGAACAGTGATTATTATGCTTAATGAACATTATTTAAATGCTGATAGTTCTTACAGGTAATTTCCTGTGTGGATTTTTAAAAATAAATTTCCATAAGATAATTTCACAGGAACTTAAAAAGCTGCTCATATTCTCTACCTCACAAGTTTATTTCTTGGAGTTGATCTTAGATTTGCAAAAGTTGGCATAGTATCAATTATAAATTGAAATTTGGCACTGAAATGCTATGAACTTCGTGGTGGAAGTTTAGAGAAGAATGAAGATTAAAGATTGTCACAAAGCATCCAAAGTGAGACTCATTCTGGATTTGTAATTTTCTATAGTTTTAGACATTATTTGTCATGCATATAATTCAACAAGATTGTATTTTAAAATTGTCTTCTAGCCAACCTGTAAAAGATTTAAATAGCTTTTAGAGAATAAACAACTGTAAAAATTTCTAATTTGAAATAAAATTATATATACACACACACAAATAATGGTCAAACTAATTAACACACTCACTATTTCACAAAAGTCCTCAATTTTGTGAACTTCTAAGTATGTGTTTTTTTAATTAATAAAGAGCCACTAAATTGGGTTTATTTAGTAATAATCTTCCCTCTACTTTTGTTTGGCCTTTGCATACACACCTTGAATGTGGTCAGCTTTAGCTTGGATTTGTCATGGGGGCTCCTAGTCTTTAAATGTTCTGACCCTGTGGCCCAGTCTGGTAGTTTATGTCAACACTGTTGAGAGAGTAAGGAAAGGGGCAGAACAAAGCACACTTACTGCTTTTCAGGTTGAGAGTTTATCTTCCCTCATGTTGCCTTGTGATACTCTCTACCTGTTTTAATTCTTCCCTTTGTAGCACAGGCCACGGCTCCCACTGTACAGCACTTCCTTGAGTGTGTTCTTTTGTCATTGTTTTAGCTCTTTGTTCTTGAGGTGATGGAAATAAAGTTGTAAGTAGCACATTTGATGGCCCAGATTCTGCATATGTCAGGAGCTATTTTTTAAAAGGAGGAGATTTTCATTTAAAGTCTAAGCTTGGGTTTTTTATCTCACAGGAGTTGTATGAATTTCCAACACTATACAGGTGCCACTTTTTTTTTAATTTAATTTTTTTAAATTTATTTTTTAATTAGGTATTTTCCTCGTTTACATTTTCAATGCTATCCCAAAAGTCCCCCATACCCACACCCCCAATCCCCTACCCACCCACTCCCCCTTTTTGGCCCTGGGGTTCCCCTGTACTGGGGCATATAAAGTTTGCAAGTCCAATGGGCCTCTCTTTGCAGTGATGGCCGACTAGGCCATCTTTTGATACATATGCAGCTAGAGACAAGAGCTCCGGGGTACTGGTTAGTTCATGTTGTTGTTCCACCTATAGGGTTGCAGTTCCCTTTAGCTCCTTGGGTAATTTCTCTAGATCCTCCATTGGGGGCCATGTGATCCATCCAATAGCTGACTGTGATCATCCACTTCTGTGTTTGCTAGGCCCCGGCATAGTCTCACAAGAGACAGCTATATCTGGGTCCTTTCAGCAAAATCTTGCTAGTTTAAAATAAGATAGCACATGTTAATTATACAGAACAAGAAATTTCATTGTGATATTTCCATACATACATATAACAAGCTTTAATTATATCTACTTCCATTATTCTATCCTTCCTCCACCCCTTGATTACTTTCTTCTATCTACTAATATCAACTTTCATGCTATTGTTTATCTTTTGATTGCACATATAAGGGAAATATATAATATGTCTCTTTCATTTCTTTATTAAATTTTTATTAGTATCCAATAACTGTGCCTTGTCAAAAATTTTATTATGACATGTCAATGTGGGCACTTAATATTCTTTGATGCTATCTATTCCTAATTACCCTCTTATTCTCTGTCTCCCTCCCTTTTATCATTTCCCTCCTTTATCACTAGTACCCTCTAATGTCATGTCTCTCTGACCCTATCTCCCACATGTGAAAGAAAGTACAGAATTCTTGATTGTCATTCTGAGTCTGGCTTAGCTCACTGTCTCATTTAGGGTTTTACTGCGATGAACAGACACCATGACTAAGGCAACAAAGACATGTAATTGGGGCTGGCTTACAGGTTCAGAGGTTTAGTCCATTATCATCAAGGTGGGAGCATGGCAGCATTTAGGAAGGCATAGTGCAGGCAGAGTTGAGAGTTCTACATCTTCATTTGAAGGCTGCTAGTGGAAGACTGACTTCCAAGCAGCTAGGGTTAGGGTCTTAAGCCTACACCCACAGTGACACACCTACTCCAACAAGGCCATACCTAACAGGGACACACCTTCTAATAGTGCCACTCCTTGGGCTGAGCATATACAAACCACAGCATTCCACTCCCTGCCCCCCATAGGCTTGTTAAAACACATGAGTCTGTGGGGGCTGTGATGGTTTGTGATGCCAGCCTGTGTCAGAGCAAGTTCTAGGTGAAGAAAAGCTTAAATCCAGGCTTGGTGGTACACACTTGTAATCCCAGGAGACAGAGCCAGGCAGATTTCTAAGCTCAAGGTCAGTCTACAGAGCAAGTTCCGGGACAGCCAAGCTTTGGCAGTGATGGAGTTGGAAAATAGAAAGCTGGTAGTAGAATAAGGGGGGGGGGGTATTTCAGCCCCTGCAAGCAGCAGAACACAGCTGCTTTGGTCATGTGGCTCTGGCTTTAGAGTCAAGAATAGAAGGGACTACTGGAACGATTGACTCTGGTTAACTGGAACTAAAAAATTAGTGGTGATTAAGAAGAGACCAGCATCACTGAGGTGAAATCTTTTGGGAAGCGTTTCCTGAGAGTACAAAGAAGCTGTGTTACAGAGATGGCCCAGGTTGTACCTCATGCTGCAGCTGTACTTGGTAATGTGTAAGAGTCACCCAGGTGGTACTGGTTTTGAAAACATGAAGGGGTCATGCAAAGGAGTTTGGCTTGGCACCATGAAGAGAGTCTATGAGAGGCTATTGGTGAAGTCTAGTTGCAGCAGAAGACCCCAGTGTATTGTAGATACCAGTACCATGGAATGATCACCAAGAATAGCAATGGTAGTGGAGTAGATCAACCTGAGGTTAGAGTGCTACAGAGGGCAGAGCTGAAGAAATGACACCAGCCCTTAGGAGGAACATGAGATCATGTGTGGACCCCAGACATTTGAAACAAGAAGCTATAACATTGAAGTTGCCTTGGGGATCCCAAGATGTTCAAGATGCCAGAGCCTTAGTTTATTTGCTGAGGAAAGCTGCTAACAGGGAGTGGAACCAGCCCAGGAGAAAGAAGTTTGTTGCAGTCCTCAGAGATGAAAAATCTGGATCATTACCCAAGATTGTCCTCTATCTTATACACATGTCTGTGGCATACACATATTCTGGTTCACACACACAAATGCACACATGTATGCTTGCATGCACAAACATCACAACACAAATACAATATGCATAAATGATATTTAATGTGAAGAAATTGGTTGAATGCTTAAATGAAGGAAAGTGATATCTGAGATGACAGCCAGCTTTCTGAATCAGTAGCTGTACATGTTCTATGCAAATGCAATCACACACACACACACACACACACACACACACACACACACACATCAAGGAGCAGTTAAAAAAAACCACAAATGCTTTATGATTGGTGTTTCTACAGTCCTTAGAGAAGAGTGCTGATATTGCATGACCTCTTTTTTTTGAGTCTGTTGTAACATATTCACAATAATATTCTAATTACCTGGTGTGTCATTATAGCACATTATAGGGGGACTTTATAGCACATGCATTATTCACTCTTTCAAAACCATTAGCAAGATGTCACATTTCTGCTATGTCTAGCCCTGCTTAAGGCATATGGCATATGGAAGAACTCTGTCATAATATTTCCTTCAACACAATGTAGCTTGCAAAATATTTTCCAGCTACTCTTAGATTTTACATTTGTATTCCCACAAAATTTTCATGACAAGAAGTTCATAACTAGATATGTTTTGTGTGCTGAGGGAAGTCCTATGAGTTGATGAAAATTAGAAAGATAAGAATCCAAGTTCTAGGCTATGCTGTTGGATATGTTGTGATTCAGCTCTGCATTGCCTTTAGGAAGGGAAGGGAAAGTGGAGGAGGAAGAAGAGGAGGAAAAAGAGGAGGAGGAGAAAGAGAAGGAAGAAGAGGAGGAGGAGGAAGAGGAGGAGGAGAAAGAGAAGGAAGAAGAAGAGGAGGAGGAGGAGAAGGAAAAGAGGAGGAGGAGGAAGAGGAGGAGGAAGGGGGAGAGTACTGGTCCTTGTAGACCATGTTCTTAGCCTCCATATAAACAGGTTAATAAAGGAGTTTGGCTAGTGGGAAACCATCAGAGACTGTAAAGCAGAAGAAGGAAAACCTGTGGCAATTCTCTTTTGGTGTGGATCCCATAATGTCTAAAACTCAGCCTCTGCTCAACCTAGTTATCTTACTATTGCCCATTTAAATTACTGAGTTTGCTATCACCACATAATTTATCCTAGCTTTGGGGCCCTCCCTTCAACATTCATTGCCTGGATGCACTGTGATTTTTACAAGGATCAGGTATTCACATACATGAACATATACATACCCAGAAAATATATAGTAATACTATATTTATAAGGTGCAAAACAATTTTAGCTTAGTTTCTCTCTTTTTTTCCTTAGTTTATTTCTTAGTAGTTTATATTTTTAAAACATCCCATTAAACCAGGTGAAAATGCTAATATATCTGTAGTTATGTCAGCATGGCAGAAGCTGAGACAGGAAGAATGCAAGTGTGAGAGTAGCCTGGGTTATATAGTGAGACTGTCTCAGAAGAAAGAGTAGAGAGATGAGAGAAAAGAGAAGAGAGATGAGAGAGAAAGCACAGAAAAAATTTACTGTGGTCTTTTATTTATATTACAATTGAGAATTAGAAATTATCTAAATAAAATATGTAAATAGCAAATATTTAGATATACAATATTAGATAGCAAATATTGAGACTAAATACAATACTGTATGTTTAACTACAGGCACAACCACCATCCTGTGTGTGTAGCATGTACTTGATACTGTTTATGGATTCTTTTTAGTACCAATTGACTTAAGTCAATATAAAGACTAAATTTCTGTTCACATTCATTCCTACCTTTCTATATGTCAGACATCATTTGATAAGATACATCATTTCATGGCAGCCATATATCCAAGTTCCATAATAATCAATCCAATATATGATTCTTTGTGTGTGTGTGTGTGTGAGAGAGAGAGAGAGAGAGAGAGAGAGAGAGAGAGAGAGAGAAGAGAAGAGAAGAGAAGAGAAGAGAAGAGAAGAGAAGAGAAGAGAAGAGAAGAGAAGAGAAGAGAAGAGAAGAGAAGAGAGAGGAGCCTTACAATGTAAGGTCCACTGTGGTTTTGAATTCATGATCCTTTGGCTCAGCTTTCTTCCCAAGAGCAGATTTAACAGGCATGTACCACCATGCCTGGATCCAATTTTATTCTCTTTTTAAAGATTTATTCTTTTATTATTTTATCTGTATTGGTATTGTGTCTGCATGGATGTATGTGCACCACATGTGTGCCTGGTCGGTGCCCACAGAGGTCAAAAAGGGGTGTTGGAACCCCTAAGTTTGGAGTTACAGACGTTAGTGAACTGCCACATGGGTGCTAGGAGTAGGACTCAGGTCGTCTATGAGAGCAATGAGTATTCTTAACCTCTGAGCCACCCCAATTTTATTACTTATGCAAAGTTGTCTTTATTTGTACTAGTTGCACAATAGTGAAATTAATGGTTACAAACTTTCTCTTTCCCAAAGCAAGGTCTGCAGGAGAATGGGAGGTGAGGAGAGGAATCGCTCCCAGAATTTTGAATCATAAGCTGCTGATTTGCCGTATGTTCAGACCCACCACAGTGGGTCCATCCACTGACAGAAGTTTCAAGATCAATCGTGAGAGCTGGAGAATTTGTTTCTCTTCTGAAATTTTAAACGTATTTTCAATAATTCTAAGACCAAGAAGAAATCCCCAAAGTTACACACCCACAAGGGAAAAAAAATACTGTCAGGAGAATAATGGATGCTCAGTGCCATCTTTGCAATTCAAAATGGTAATATTTGATAAAGGAAGCAACTGTGATGTGCTCATCACACAATAAGTCTGGTTGCACTTGGATGTCTCTCTGATAATAACATAACGATGGTGCCTAACCTTTAACTCACTGAAGCAGAGTGAGGCCCCTCTGGGAAAGTACATTGTAAAGCGGTGGGATACGGAGATGGAGAGAGCAATTAACTTGTTGCTCTCCAGATACACAGAAATGGCTACTTGAGCAGACACATGAAACAGATCTGGTCTCAAACCACAAATGATGCAAATATTGGTGATGTCATTACACAAGTGTCCTAAGAGATAGACTCTGAATTAATGGGAACCATGCCAGAGCATTTGCTTATCTATGGACCCGGATTCCTTGGGCCAGCTACCTTACCCTGACCCAATGCATCTGGACAGTGGTCAGGTCCCCATCTCACTTGAAATGATGCTGGTATGATCATGGGTAAAATCTTCTTAGTTACCATTTATTTATATGTTGAACATACAAATCATTGTATTAGATGTTGCCTTATTTTACAGCTAATGAAATGGAGACATTGGAAATGTTGAAGTAATTTGCAAAGAGTTGTAGAGTTAGTAAATGACATAACCATAATGAAGCCTAAGGCATCTTTTTGTTGGTCCCACCCCTTTTAATGCTTTTGTACTTAACCACAGGAGCACTACATACTGTCTTTACCTCATTTGTCCTCATCTTTGTAATGTTGGTGTCTTTTTCTCTAGTCTTCAAATAGTGACTACTACTCATTAAGGTTTCCTTCCTTCCTTCCTCCCTCTTCTTCTTCTTCCTTCACCTCTTCTCCTTCTTCTAATCTTCCTTCTCCTCCCTCTCCTCCTCCTCCTCTTACATAATCCTACCTTAGCTCCACTCCCCTTACCTTCTCTCCTCTTCCCTTATTTTGTCTCCCCCTTCCTCTCCACTTCCCGCCCTTTCCCCCATTTCCCTCTTCTTCCTCCCCACTTCCCTTCCCTTCTTCTCCACTCCCCCCCCCAATTCCTTGTTATTGTAACTGAACTAACGGATACTTAATATATAACAAAATCATGGTCAAAATATATAGTTACTAAAATTGAATATTGATTTCTTATTCAGTGTGTTCTTGTTTAAATTTGGAAGATAATTGGCACAGATCAAATAAATCTCCCAAGCTGAATTAATAAGCATGTGTAGAAAAGTGAGTGAATATGTGTAAAATTTTTGTTGAGTGATATTCAAACCTGTTACTTATAAGGAAAAAAAATGCTCTAAAATTTGCATTCAAAATACTGACTGATGAGAAGATAAGAATACAAAATGCTGAAGATAAAAACAATTAATGTCATACTTATTCTCTAACATCATATTTTCAAGATGATTTCCATTTTAAAACCTCTCCTCTAGGGGCTTTTTGAATTCCCATCCCTGGCTTTATTTGGAATTTGAACTTTGCAACAAAGAATTTTTTTCATAGAGTCAGCAATCTAGAAAACAAAGTAAATGTTATTTCTTGACTGGTCTGGTTTATTTCACATGAAATTGGGTAAATGTAGACTGAATCCCCGTTTCTTCACTTTCCTGCAAGGGGCAGGGAGAGGGGAGAGTACACTGTAAAAGGCTGTTTACTACAGCTGTATTTTGGTTACCCAACCTCTTCATACAGTGACTTTCTGAAGTGGACTCTACCTGTCTCTTGTGACACCATAAAAATAATTTTTATATAATGTGTGTTTGATTGACCTATTCCCTTGGGGATGGCATCTATATGTAGCCCAGGCTAGGCTTAAGATCTTTACATATTCCAGGCTCTAGCTCTTCCGAAGCTCCTGCCTGAACTCTTTGCCTCAACCTTCTAAGTGCTGGGTTTACATCACCTACCTCTTCTGCTTCTCTTTATATTAGAAGGAAGTGTCCAGGTGTTTTGTAGCACACAGTTCATCAGTAAGATTGTCCCGCTTATACTTACTGATTTGTGCTGCTTTTCTGCTTTTCTAAGTGCCCTGACCCTGTGTCTCCAGGACATGAAGTGTATGCTCCTTGCATGGTAGAGGTTGCTGGTTGGGTTAATCTGTCAGGGAGCTGATACATGTGTACAGTTGTGATTTTCAAAATAACTTTAACTAGTATCTAACACTGCCCCCTGCTTTGCCCACACACACTGCAGGAGGCAGAGTCCCAAGTCAAAAGACCTTTCCTAGCTGTGTAGGGATGTTCTTGGAGTCTTAAAGGATGAGATAGTTGCCCCAGGGTGACTCAATGTGCTGTGTATTTTCCATTTGGTCCAGAACCATTTAAATTTTTAATAAGAATTTTAGATATAGTGTCATGCACATCATTCCTTAATATATGGAGTGTGTGTGTGTGTATGTGTGTATGTGTGTGTGTGTGTGTGTGTATGTGTGTGTGTGTATGTATGTGTGTGTGTATGTGCTAAAAAATGAAGTAGCAGGTTAAATATCTGGATTTTTTTGGTTTGTTTTTACAATACAACACTTATCAAGAAAAAGCTTCCTCACTAGAGGACCTTATCTTAATTAGTTGTACAGCAGAACTCTTCAGTGACAAGTGAGGATTTCTGTGAATTTATCTTAGATTGTTTTAAAAAATAGAAGGAAACTCAGAAACGTTTTTGATGTGGCTCTTTAGTTTGTGTGTGTGTGTTGGGTGATGTCTTATGCTATATGAACAATGAATTAGAAAAAAAGCTATCAATGACTGTTCTTTTCATCTTCATTATAAATGATTCTACCTGTGTATCATTTTGGGTCCATTTGCCTACACATATTTATAATGTGTGTTTTATTTCCATAAAATGGGGACATAATAAATGTAAGGGTTACTAACGATTGTTTTATGTGGCTGCCAACCTGCCAAGTCACATTCTTAATTATTACCAGGAAACAGGGCATTTTCCAAACATATGCTTTAGATTTAAGACTAATATGTCATGTCAGCCATCTCTACTGGACTGATGCGAGCCCAGTGGGACTTCAGAAGCGTCTGCTTTGGTGGGTGACTTTGTGGAACAGATAAAAGTCCCCCAAAGAAGGACGTAGAACAAAGCCTCAAAAGTTTCTGAGAGAAAAAAAACTTACAAAAATACATCAAAGGGTTATGCTTCCATCGCACACTGATATTTTCACTAGGCAGGGGTGGAGACTGATTGTCCTCTAAAGCCATGGAGTACAGGAAACCAGACACAAACCCACACCAATAAAGCTAATTGCACGGTTCTAGTCCTCTCCGCGTGGCATAACCAGAACCTTGGCCGCTAAAACATTGTAAGGAGTATATGCAGCTTTTCCGTGAGTCTGTGCAAGCCTTCTATGTTCATTCAAAAAATCTATCCCATGACTCAGAAAAGGAAACTGAAAATCAGAAGGATCTGCTCCTAATGAGTTCTATTTCTGAACAACTGGGTTGTTGTTCAGGCAACAACAACAACTGGGTTCAAATATATGGGGTTGGGGGGGGGGCTTTTGTTTGTTTCGAATATACAGATTTTTGCTCATGATCCATGGCTCCATGAGATTGAACAACAACAACAAAAAGGAAGGTCCCTGATATGTGTAATATGTGGAACAATGTGTTACTGGCAAAAGGGACACCTTATCATTTTCTTAGAAAAGTATATTTCATGCAGACTCCTTTCAATTCTGCCTTTAGTAATCCAAGAGCTACGTTAGCATGTTTCATAGAAGAGCTGTTTCTTTTGTTGAAATGAGATGTGGGCACTGTCTTATCAATGGCTTCACGTGACAATGTGGTGTCCATCATGACAAGGTCAGTGTTCAACCAAACCCAGGCACTTGATGGGCTTCAGCTCTTAAGTCCAAGTTCTTGACAAGTGGAGAATGTCACAGAATGCTCATTTCTACATCCTGGGCATGACTTAAGAGAGGGTATTTTCATTTGTTCAAACACAAATACTTTTTATATTTAAAATGGAAAGAAATGTAATGTTTGCTATAGATGGCTATGCGTATTCTAGAGAGAAAAGTTAATAGCAGACAAGTTTGAGATCACGCAAGAGCCAAAGAACTTATTATTTGCCATACATTATGTTCAGTGTTTGAGCCAAGAACTAAAATTCATCAGTTCAATGAATTGCATTTTGTAGCAATAAATTACTCAATGTAATTTAATGAAGAGTACACATAAGAATGGATGCTGAAAGAAAAGAACATGTTTTACTTCTCTGGACAGGGATTCTGTAGAAAATTGTCACGGGAAATCAACACTTTATTGCAAACTTTCTTATTAACAAATGAGACATTATAAAGACAAAAGAGCTGAATGAGAAATATTCATTGACAAAACCAAGGAATTTCTCAAAACCTCACACAACACTAAGCAAGGAGATTTTGCTTTCTTCCACCCACTCTTTCCCTTCTTATTGTTTCCCCTCCAGTTCCTTCTTCTTCAGATTCCTTGGGCAGTTAAGAAAAGGAGATTAGAAAATGGATGTTTAAAATGTTTGCACCAAAGCATGCATCTTCCAAATGTCCTGAGGAACTGGCGAAGCCTTGGAAAGGTCTTACAGTTTTCTGCTGTTGCTACTGCAAATACCAGCAGAGACTGTGCACTAGCCCCTTGATTAGTGACTCCACAATTTACATTCTGACAGTGTTGCACAAGCATCTTTTTGTTACTAGACAATTCTAGTATTTTATTCAAGAAGGGAGATTTCTTGATGAGAGAATTTCAGAAAACACCATAGGGAAAAAAAAAAGAAAATGAAATTTCTGTTTTCTGTTGGTTGGCTAAACAGTTCATTGCTCTTGTGAGCAAGTGTGAATAATCTACTTACTCATATATAATTCACTGTTGAATTCTTTCACAGAAAATTCACAAATTTTTGTGGGTTTGAAACTGAGTTTGAATTTGTCAAGATCCTGGCCATATTTCCTAGCCATCCTTGTTTTTTTTTTTTTTTTTTTTTCGTTGTTGCTTGTTTTGTTTTTGTACAAAGCTTGAATGGAGGTAAGTTCATAGCATCACTATATACACTTACTAATGGATGTATAAAGTTCTTGACACTGGCCCAAGGCAGCCTTCAGTGAATGATAGAGACGATCCTGTTAGAAGGGTGACCTTTGCAGTGTATAGTGTCTGGTACAGAGGTTGCCTTCAATGACTGGTGGTGATGGTCTTGGTAGAATCTGACCTTTGTAGCATTAGTTCCCAGGTACATGACTCAGTGTCACACTATCATATTGGTGCTTAGGAACATTGACAAAATAATCATCAGAGATGACATAATGATCTCTAACAAGATTTATCTCTGCAGTATTTTGTAACCTTTTGGCCACTATTGGTCACAGACATGAGCTAAATCATTTTGTGATGAAATATTCAAATCCAAATATCCCTTCAACACAACACTTTAGAGATAGCAAGTATTTTGTGGGAAGGGGAGTGACTAAATTAAAAACCGTGTCTCTGTGTGTGTGTGTGTGTGTGTGTGTGTGTGTGTGTGTGTGTTGAATTTCAAATTTACATTTGGTTAATAACGTAGCAGTAGAGGCCAGACTTGGTCATCTGGATTTCATGATGGGGTACTTTTACTTGTATGTGTGTTCTGTAGTATACACCTTTTTTCATTATGTTAGACTATGAATTTCACTAAAGTTTTAAAATTTAAAATAATAGCAAAACCAAATTTTCACTTCACTTACATTCAATGCATACTTCCTGACTGGTTTAATTTAATGTGTGTGTGAGTGTGATGGTTGATTTCGATTGCTGTCTTGACTACACTGGAATTGGCTGGAACCCAAGCTTCTGAGCATGCCTCTGAAAACTTTTCTTAACAAGACTGTTTGAAGAATTGATACTGACCCTAATTCTGGATTGTATGTTCTGGTGTAATATGGAAGAAGAAAACATTTTGTGTCCACTTCTCTTCCCTTTTGCTGTCAAGTTCATCTATCTATTGCTACAGTCAATATTAAATCCAACTTCTTCATAATTCCATTGTACACTAAAGACAAGCAGCTATGGTGGATCCTTTAGGATTTTGACACCAGATTTGGATTACTAGAACATCCATCTTTGGGGATCAAAGAACTTTTGGCCTTTTCATCTGAAGGCAGCCGTTATTGGACTACCTACATGACAGCCTTATGTAAGTCAGTCCAATAAATTCCTTTTATACATATAAGGTTCTGTTTCTCTAGAGAACCCTGACTCATGTAGGTTGTGGATCCAAAAAGTAGAGTTATAGAGAAACAGAATTTTAAGGATTTTTTTGTTAATCTGGAAAAGGCTTTCCAATTTGCCAAGACCTACAGTTACTGAAACCTCTCCTGGTAGCAGAGAGAGCAATAAATAGAGAGCTTATGTGCTCCAGATGCACATAAGCAATTTAAAGATTTCTAATTGTGCCCAAGAAGAGAATCTTCTCTCTAGACTCCTTAGAGCTCAATTTATGGAACATCAAACCCAAGCCATTGTGGCAGAATTACTATGAAAATTCACATCCTAGACTCAGAGTGTGTCAGCAGTCAAAGTGTACTGCTTAGTAAAGGGTAGGATCCTGTGCTTAGGGTAAATATCTGTGGGAGAACCCTAATGAGGCTAAGGACTTTGAATCCTCAGATTCTGAAGGGCATTTTTTAATCACATGAGGAGGTAGTTTCTCCACCCTTAGCAATGGATACATCTCCATACCCACCACTTGCAGATAAAGCCCTCTCCAATCCTGCCATATCATTTATATGGCATTATCACGTTCAGTTCATGCTTCATAGCCTGCTGCACACTATGTATGCCTGGAGATACAATGTATGATACTTGATTATTGCATTTTTAAAATTAGTTATTCCCCTTCTCTTTGTCCCCACCCTGTGTGTGTGTGGTATATTTATTGATTGATCTGGGATATTTAATTATCTCTGCATATTTAGCTCTTGCCCATCCTCATATCTGATTCCTAGAAGTTCATGATTACCTCTCCAGCTAGGGACAACTTTATTCTCTCCTATACCAAACTTCATACAGTCTGGGTTATGCATATTCTCTACTGCTATGGATGGTTATACCCAGTGCACACTTTCTAGTTATCTAAAATCTCACAGATCACTTGAAGAGAGTTTCCCATTCTGTTTTCTTTTCCATGGCACAATGTCTTACAGTGCTTTTCAACAATAACTCATGTGCTTCTGTGGTTATCCAAAGGCTAAACAGTTTCTTATGGAGAAGTTGAAACAAACAAACAAAACTATTCTTATTTCTGCTATTCTAAAGAAAATGGTGCAGGGTAGAATTCTCTACAGCTTTAGCCCAGAGGGGTACTTTGCATCACACAGAGAAAAGAGGGTAAAACAAGAAACTCACACTCAAAAAATTACTGGAAAGCTGTTACACACTGCTGTCACCTTGAGGACTGATCTCTAAACTCAGCAAAATGGCTTCTGAAGAGTGGTGACAAGCAGCAGTCATGTGTACCCTGAACTGTCAACAGTTTATATGGGTAATTGTGTGTACCATTTTCTGACTCCTCCTAGTTGGGAACTTGGGGTCACGGGAGAAAGCAGGGAGGGGCTTAAATGGATGACTTTCAAAACATCAGAGCATAAAACACAAAATGAAAAATATGAATTGGACTGAGACAGAAAACCCTGGTAGAAAGTAAGCCCAAGAATCCTGTGTGAATGAAACAGTAATCAGTTAGACTGAACTCTCCTCAGCTCAGCTAGCTTAGAGCAACCATCCAAAATACAAAGGAAATTACTTTGCCCACCAGAAAATGAAATGTTGGGATGCACTCCTCTGAAGAAGAATGTCATACCAACACCCCCTAGAAACCTTTCAATTTATAGTTCTCCATGAGTGAGACCTGGGTTTCTAATCATGCTCCCAAGGGCAGTGATTGTTGGCACATCGCTTTAGAGAAGGCTGGCGAGTAGAAGACCCTCCAAATCCAGACTCAATGACTCCCTTGCAAATAAAAGTATCTTTAAAGAGAGCAGATCTCCAATGAGCATTTAAAAAGAAACTGATATTGATCAGTAGTTTTAGTATTAAGAGCAAAATAAACAGAACAAAAGAATAACTGGAAGGCATAACATGGAGCATCAAGAGAGGATGGACACTTAAGAAGTTCAAAGAAATCACACTCACCCAATACTAATGGAAAATCTATTCAAACGCAAAAGATCAGAAGTGCAGTGAATAGTCAGCTTGTTTCTTTTGTAACTTATGCTATTCACTATAATCAAATTATACTGTGTTACATTGAGAAAAAGTGTTTGTTTGGCAGTCAAGTGAGTAACAGGATATACATTTACTGTACATCCCAGTTTTCCAATCCCCATGCTAGGCATTTTCTCAATCATTAGCTCATTTATCCCTCACAACACTCCTGTCAGTTAGGAGTGATTACCCTAATTAGAAGAGTAAGGAAGGGGCTGAAGAGATAGCTCAGTGGTTAAGAGCACTGACTACTCCTCCAGAGGTCCTGAGTTCAATTCCCAGTAACCACATGGTGTCTCACAATCATCTATAATGGGATCCAATGCCCTCTTCTGGTGAGTCTGAAGACAGCTACAGTATACACATATGCATAAAATAAATAAATGATTCTTTAAAAAGACGAGGAGTCACGGACACGCAGCTAGTAAGGGATAGAGCCAGCTTTCCAATCCGAAGTTTTTAGTTCCAAGCTGCGTGCTTATATCGTCCCATTAGAAAAAAAATCAGCTTTTCTTTAAAAGAAACCATCATTGTAAGAAGAAAGAAAAAAACAAGTGCTTTGTGTGAACAACTGATCCTAAAGCTTGACCAAGGAAGCCCCCAATCTACCCTGAGATCTTCAGAAACGATCACCAGATGGAAATGGTTTAATAATAGTCTGAACATTTACTCCATCCATTATGCCCAACAAAATGACTCCTCTGCCTGACTCGGCTATTAACTGTTGCTTCCTTTGGGGCCTGAAAGAAAGAGGCTATGTTGGTAGTGCCTGAGCAGGATGGGTGGGTTATGGGCATTTCCAAAAACTATCTTTCTTCAGAATTTTGTTTTACAAGCTTTGGAGCCGATGACTCAAACATCTCTTTGTTGCTCAACTCTCTAATTAGAGTCTAAAGACATCACCTTTGGAAGGGGAGGGGATGTGGCCTTGATTTCGTTTAAAAATTCACTCCTATCATTCCTTGGATGAAGTCCTGGAAATGCTGTGTGTCTGTTACCATGAGTTGATGAAAGGAAAAAGTGTACCCCCAATTACACCAGCACCCCTGGAAGCAAACCCGTGCTCACCCCTTCTACCCCGCCCCTACCAACTACTCCACCCTGGTCCAGCTCCTGAAAGTCCTTCAGAGGCTCTTAGCCTTTCCAGACAGGCATTTAATCAAACACCTATTTACTCTGTGACCTCCTTGGAGTACCAGTCAAGTGCTGGTGGCTTGTAAGATACACAGTTTTATCACCACTTTTCTGAAGGTGAGGAGAACCAGAACCAGGGAGCTGGGGGAGGGGCAGAAGCAGGGAAAGTGTCTCCAAATAATCCAGGCAATTTCTTCTTCAATCTAAAAATACCGTGAGGGAAAAGGTGAGTGAAGACAAGGCGCCATTTCTTTTATGAGCTTTGGAAAGAAGCTGCCCCCAAAGCTTTGCTTCCCGGGAGCTGCACAAAAAGATCCCAGGGTGTCTGTGACTTCCAACACCAAAGGGCATTGCTTTGAGAGATTGCCTCTGAGTGCGGCTGAGCAGGAGCAGTTGGAGCTGTGCTCATTCTGATAGCTGCTGGAGGGATGGACTTGGGGCATGCAGACTTCAGCATCACCAAGGCATTTTCAACAGAGGAGAATTCCTGATTACATAGGAATGTGACAAGGTTTGTTTTACATGGTTATCAAAATCTCTGCACATTTTAAGAGATGGAACACTGGGCATGTTACACACAGGAAGAGTGCCAGGTGATCTACAGACCAAGAATTAGCAAGAGCGATTGAATAACCCACTGCTTAGGGAGGAAAAAAAATGAGATGCTGTGAGAAGATGCTAAAATAGGAGTAAGCAGGCAGACAGCCACACCCAAATCCATTCCAAGTGGTTTTTTTCTACTCTTTTGGCTGCAAGGGTTTACACCATGTTTATTTGATGAGTTTTGCGTTTTGTTTGTCTGTTTTAATCAGATAAGTCACATGGCAGGTTCAGATATGTAGCTACTTTTTAAATCTTGACAGATTGGCACTGGGCAAGGCAGAGAGCACATTTCAGTATATAAGAAATAATTGATGCTTCTTTTTAATTTTTTAAAATTATTTTATTGTATTGTACTCATTATTACCTGGTCACATGTTCTAGTTCTTTAGCAATTACAAAATGAAATCTCTGAACATCTTCATTCTACCTTCCTTTTTGACTCCAAGGCTAGAAGACTTCAAAGGGCCACACTGAAGTCTTGATACCTTCTTCTGCAGATGAACCAAAGGTCTCTTTTCTTCATGATACATCCTCAAAAACTACATGACAGTAAATTTCAGGCGTGTAGTTCATGTCAAAGTCCCTAGTGACCCTGACACTCATTATATCTTATCATCCTAATCTGCACAACCTACAGATAGAAACCTTTCCCCTCGTTTTATAGTAGCTTTAAACCTGAAAGGGAACAAAAGTTCAAAACATACTTGAGGCAACATTTTCTTCATATTTAACTCCAGAGTACTGAATTCCCATGGTCTGTGCTAGCCCACAGGAGGTCAAGCCTCATGTGAAAGGAAGGGATGATAACTGACCTTCCTGGAGAGAATTCTTCTGCTTTCTATCTCAATAGACAAGTTGAGTCAGAGTCCTAAGAGCTGACAGCTTCATCTATAGATACATTCCAGCCTGCTCTAAACAGATTCAGCATTCATGAAATCAGAGAACTAGCAGAGGCCTCTGAGACTGCCTTGTCCAGTGGTTCCCACATGGTCCATCAGCCAAGATTCCTTTATCACCTCCTTTGTATCTCATCCATAAGCCATGAATTGGGATTTTTTTCCACTGAATTGAATGTGTTAAATAAATGAACCATACTTGCTAGTGTTTTCCATCAACAATAAATATATGCATGTAGTCTGAGCATGATCCTTATCCCACATGGACTTGAAAATATTTTTTAATTCTAAGCTAGAAAATTTGGGATTATTCATTATAATCTTATTTTTAAAAGTTTTGGAATTGCTCTTAGAACCTCAATATTGTTTAATAAGTCTATATGTTTGGATATTTGAAATATGGAAATATATATATATATATGTATACATGTATATATACATATATGTGTGTGTATATATGTGGGCCATTAAAACACAGTGTTCTAACCATGATTAGACTGCAAGGTAGACCAGAAACAACGTGGACAATTGACTCCAATTCCAGAAAACTCAGTAAGAGAATATTTGCTCAAAGTTGAGATCAATTATTCAGCCAAGTCTTGATAACAGGACCAATTCCATACCAAACAGTGAGAGCAGGCATATTTAACAAATGTGCAGGAGTTAAAGAGTTAGATTTAACAAGTCTCATATGACACTGTGAAGAGGAATGAAAGCCCAGAAGTATGAGAAAGCCTGGACTTGGCTATGAACTTTCCTGGAGAGTGTGTCAGATTGGAATTCAGCTGACAGAGACTAATGAAGAGGTGAGAAATATTCAGGGTGAGTGTTCATGTCTTGACAGAGGAGGAGGAAACTTAAGGAAAACAAATTACATCAGTTAAGGCTAACAGGATAGAGATAAGAGAAGCAAAAGAGCCAAGGAGATAAAGTAAAGCCCACGGGGTTAAAGAGTATTAGGAGGGCAAATCTATCAGGACGGGAAGGGATGATGAGAGGGAAATTGGAGTTTCTAACAAAAGGGGGGCATACAAGTAACAACTCCAAATTTATTATGTGAAAAACTCCTTCCTTTAAGTCAGGTTTCTTAGGAAATAAATCTAAAAACAAAAGAGAGAGAGGAAGAAAAAGAAAGAGGGAAGATAGGAAAACGAATTTGCAAGAACTGAAAGGCTTAGGAAAACCACTACTGACAAGAGAGAGAAAAAGAGTTTTCCCTGTAGATGAGTAGACACTAATCCCATTCATCTCCTTCCCCCTAGCAACAAGGACTAGAAGATGATACGCACCAACAGAGAAACCCATAGCCTCATGTTTCTATCAATTTCTAGATTAATTTTCTCTTTGGAAAGGCACAGATTTAATTTCAGACCAAATGCAAGCCTCTAAAGCTATTTTGGCCTAGTCCTTTGGGTTTTAGCTAAGTCAACTGCAGCTTCCACTGTAGAAATAAAGTTGTGGTGTCAACAAAAATAGAAGATGCTAGAACTGAGAGAAAGGCCTCCAAGCTCTGCACTGTCATTCAGAGCTCTGTGAGTACCATCCATTTTGTGGCATAACTATCTTACTCTTTCACAGATGAAGAAACAGAGAAGGAAAATAAATAGGTGTTCAAGTTTACCGTTTTTTTTTTTAAATCTTACTATATAAAAATGCAAGGAAAACAACAGGCATAATCTATCACCGTGTTCTATTTCAGATCCCAAGCACTAAGTATAAACATGACTAGCCTTGACTTTTTTAGAAACACCAACTAACACCTTCCGGTGAAAACTAAAGTCAGAAGAATGTGACTTTCTGGCCCAGAACTGTTCAAGGAGGGTGCAGCCTATTCTCTATAAAGAAGGAAAAACAGTACTGCTACCCACCATGGTACAGAAAGTTCGCTATGGGATTCTCTGCTACTGTCACACTGACATAGAGGTCACCTTGCAGCTACTGCACCCTGTTGATTATTCCATTGGCCACCTACCGGTCAGTCTACCAACCAGCATTCCCTTCCCCAGTTCAGAGAAGCGTGAAATCACATTCCTTAGAATGATAAATAAAACATACAAGTAAGTGTGCAATGAAAAAGAGATATGTCCTGCCAACATTTCTAGTTGCAAAGAGAAGGAAAGTCCTTACAATTTCTTTAATAATAAGAATCTCTACCCATTAACAAGTTTCCAAACTCATTTGACCAACACATGCAAACATTCAATTATTCATACATGTTTCTTCACATTGCCTAAGTAATTTGTTCTGAAATATCCAATCTCAGGAGTAAGAAAGAGGGCACACTCTAGAGATGAATGGAGGCTGGATCAAAGCCACATCTGCCATTTCCACAGCGAGGTCTTTTCTCAAGCCCAATGTCCTCTTGAATACAATGCAAATATTAATGCTCATTATGATAATTAACTGAGATGACTTATAAAAATCATTAGTTAATGTTCAGAGACCTCAAGCATGCTTGTTAAGAAGGAAATGTTTAATATACACCAAAATTATTATTATAATGATTATTAATATTACTGTTGGTTTAATCCACCAATCCACAAATCATTAAGAATAATCAGCACATGCTGTCACCCTGGTACTAAGGAGGCTGAGTCAAGAGGACTACAATTTTGAGATTACACAGTGAGATTCTATCTGGAAAAAAACTCAACAGGATAAGAAAAACTTCAAGATGCAGGCATAAGCAAGGACTCCGGTGTCACTGGAAATACAGGGAAGAATTGACAGATGAGATTGTGTGCAATAGAGAAGCTTCTCTGATGCAAAGGAAGCAGAGTATCAGAGGGAAGAGATCACCTAGAGAATAAAAGGAAATCTTTGACAGCTACACACACACACAAGAAGGAGGAGAAGGAGGAGAAGGAAGAAGAAGAAGAAGAAGAAGAAGAAGAAGAAGAAGAAGAAGAAGAAGAAGAAGAAGAAGAAGAAGAAGAAGAAGAGATTAATATCTTGACTATATAAGTAGCTCAAAATATTAAGCACCAAGAAAGCAAACAATGCTATCAGTAAATGAACAAAAAAATTTCAACAAACAGTTTGCCAAAACCAAAGTACAAATCACCAATAGATGTTTATAAAATGGTCAACATCCTTAGCTCTCAAGGAAGTACAAATCAAAACAGCAATGAAACTTCATCTCATACTGGTCAGAATAGCTATCAACAAAAATACTAACAATTTCTGGGAAGGATGGAGGTAGGGCTTTATACATTGCTGTTGTAAACTAGTCTTATAAACATATGGAACCTGGGTCAAATATATGTGTGTGTGTGTGTGTGTGTGTGTGTGTGTGTGTGTGTGTGTGTGCATATATATATGTATAAACACACACACACACACACACACACACACACACATATATATTTTTAACCATCAGTCTGCAAGGCATAAGAATATTTTAAAGACATGTGTAAACATATGCATGCCACTCTAGAAATAAAGAGGTAGAGGAAGAGGATCTAAAAGTCTGAGGGCTAACCTAGGCTACATAGTGAAATCATACCAAAAATCTCAGCAAAATAAGGAAACACTTCAAGATAGAGACATGAACATATATGTATGTATGAATGAGAAAGCAATAAACAGGCAATTGCTTGGGAAGAGAAATATTGTGACTTGAAGGCAGGACATAAACAGGAAGTGAATCTGATCAAAGCACATGACATACCTAATCAAAAATATCATTATGACACCTATGACTTTGTATAATAAATATGCTCTAATAGAAATCTCTAAAATATAATAATAATAATAATAACTTAAAAACCTCTCAATTTCCATTCCTATTTAAATATAATTCTTATTTTCCTTGATAGCACCGGCAGCTTTTCAGCTTGGCATATTCACAAACAAATATTAGGAATACATAATCAAAAAGGGAGTACTTACCAAGTCTCTGAGAAATGGATACAAATTATAGACAACCCAGCACAAATTGTGGGCCTCAAGTATTCAACAGAATAAAAGTAACAGTATAATAAAAATGTGATTGCTCTGCATAAATGAGCACTGAGCCATTCTCTTGTCTTTCTTATAAATCTTTAAGGTGAACAATGTTGCCTCAAACCTCAGTACACCAGGGAATACCACCAGGCAACATAGGAAATGTGACTGTCTCTGAAGTGGTTATGAGGCAGGAGCACATGAACTCTGAAGTGGTTATGTGCTTTCCCCATACATAAACTCACCTCTCTGTGAAACTCAGATGCCTTTGACCAATTAGTTAATAGCAAAAGATGGAGAATTCTGGAAGATTATTTTTAGAGGGAGAATATGAGGATGTCCCAAGTTCTAGAGACCATTATAGTCCCCCACAGGATATTTGGGGAGGCAGCAGACAGTTTGTACAGTCTTTTGTGAATCCACAGAACTGGGTTTTCTCTAAGAACATTCTGGAATAATTAGAGAATATGACTTTACCCAAACAGGTAAATATGCAACTTAGAGGTATGGGGCTAATTACTCATTGCTGTGACAGAGGCAGATTTGTTTGGTCTTACAGTTCAAAGGAACACAGTCCCTGTGGCAAAGGAGCTGCAGAAGGCAGCAGAGAGATGAATGTTCCTGCTCAGCTTGCTTTCTCCTTGTTTTCCAGTCCTGGATCCAATGGCATGGGAGGGTGCCACTTATGTTTGGCATTCTCTAAGCACCAGCATAATCACACAGAGAGATGTTTCCATGGCCTAGTGACAATGAATATTAGACATCACAGAGGCTATAACATACAAAGATGGCTTTTGTCATGAACCTGGTATGGCGGCACAAGATTAGGATTTTCTCTGCCTCTAGGTGATTTTTACAGGGGCTGTTCTATGTTCCCACTGAGTCAGTTTAGCTCCATACTATGCCCTGCTCAGACAGAAGGCCATGATTCCCTTTCTGGCCACTGACCTAGCAGGATTACAGTTTAGTTTCCTGTAAAAAGTCTTGTAAGAAAGCCACCATTTGCAAGGCTGTTTACTTGATAGAGTGCTTACTGTTCTGCTAGTATGACAGTCTACACTCTCCATCCTACATTGTCTTCTGTCTTTGCTTCTTTCGTAGAGAGCTGGCAGCAAAACCTTCCCCTGGGGGTGGGGGTGGGGGGTAAATAAGACATTTTAGGCTTTTGTTTGTTTAGTGTAAGTAAGGATTGGTGACTGAATAATTCTATTTTTTTCTTTTTTTATTACTAAAGGCAGAAACATTTTCACTGGAATAGTCAGTGTAACATGCAAATGCACTCTAACATCTTACGGTGATAAGCTATTGTGCCCTTTCGTTGTCTTATTTGGGTTATTGAGTACAGAGAGGTCCAATTTTGAAGAGTATCTCTTTTCATGTGGGATTTCCCTAACTCATGCCCCTTTGCTCCAGCTGTCTGTTTCAAGCGTGAAAATATCCCAGCAAACATGACACAATGTGAAGCCAGAGACCAAACACAGCTCCTCCTCTCTGCATTCCATTTAAGCTGTGAGCCTAGGACTCATCCTCACACCATGCTCCTGAGGCTCCTGTTCAACTGTCAGCACAATGGCCACTGGGATTGGTCAAGGGCCTCTGTCCCCGTGTGCAGGCCGACCCACTTGTGGAATGCCCTCTCTGACTCAGCCTCACCACCAAGATTACAGTTATCTGCACTTAAATACCAGTCACTCCCCACTGGAGTAAGAGGAGACACCCAGGCAGTCCCAGCGAGGCAAGAGAGCACTGCCGTCTATCTCATCTGTTTTCAGGCTAGAGTCTCCCAGTCAGGCTCCCAGATAAAAGGCAGAGGAGGATTCTCAGTGCATTCCTTCAGACCCACTGATTCCAGAAGAGTGCTGGGCAGCAGAACACCAGCGAATCCCCCGAAGCTTCTCAGCCTTGATGCCTCTGACCTCCCGCGATCATAAGGACAACGTTCATGCCTTGACTGTGACGCTGTAGGTAAAAGCTACGGCTTCTCAGCTCGCAGTAATCTGGCATCTCACATATTAATACTGGCTGGTATTTTCAGATGGTATGTGTATAAATGTAATAATACGATCTTGGCCATTTGCACTGATAATGATTCCCATTGCTAGGATGCTTACCTACTTTTGAAATTTAAAAGAGTATTTTAAAAGGTAAATAATCTTAAAGAATTAAAACCTCCCGCCTCACCCAGTTGACAACTTGTCAGGGGACTTTTAATGTGCTATAACCTTTCCCCTTTTCATCAAATTAAGTTATGCTTGTAAAATGCCTTCTCAATGGTGAAAAGTCATTCTTCAAATCGATCATATACCTCTCCCATCCCAAACACTCCCGCCAAGGACATAGGCAGTACCAAACACAGCACAGAGGGAGTGGTTTGCCCTCCAAGTCTACTTCTCTTCAGTGTCTTCTCAGCATGATGGTCAATGTTCTTTTCTTTTTTCTTCCTTTTTTAAAAATAACTATGTATTGTTTAATATTTTCCTTGAGCCTTTATATATGGCATATTGATACAATCTTCCACACCCCCCCTTGGGTATTTTCTGTATTTACATTTCAAATGTTTTCCCCTTTCCAAGTCTCCCCTTTGAAAACCCCCATCCCATCTCCCTTCCCTCTGCCTCTATAAGGGTGCTCTCCCACCCACTCCCATCCTCCTGCCCTGGCATTCCTCTACACTGGGGCATCGAACACCCTCAGGCCCAAGGGCCTCTCCTCCCACTGATGTCCAACAAATCTCCCTGTGGTGGTTTGAATGAGAGATGTTCCCCATCTGATTGGGTATCTGAACATCGGTTCCCAGTTGGGAAGGTGGTGGTACAGCCTTTCCGGAGGAAGCATATCCCTTCACATCCTCTACTGAATGGTTGTGACTGAATATGAGACCTCTCAGGCCTGCTTCCATGTCTCTCCCACCATTAAGGACTCTCCCTCTGGAAATAAACTCGATTGTCTTTAAATTGTGTTTAGTTATAGTGTTTTATCAAAGCATCAGTGAAGTAGCTAGTACATTGAGCAGAAACATGAAAATTTAGAAGGCAGTTTTATACCAGGTCTACTTAGCTTATCAATAACTTAAAGCTGTGAAGTTATCCTAATATTTGGAGGAAAAAAGTCTCTATCCTCTATTTTCCATTTTATTTCCGTTATGACAATACATAGTAAGAAGGGCTTTCTTTTGCTATAATAATTTATTTCCAATCCCTTACATTCAGTGTGTTTTGCTTCAGTACAAGGCTCTCGTTATAAGAGCTTTGACAGTGGCCAGTGCAAATCTATCATTTGCAATGAATAAGCATGTAACTGAAGCACGAAACATGTCTTATTTTAATATACAAAGACATTTGGCCTGGTCCTTTTGCCTCTGTGCTTATGGATTTATGAATATGGTATAATTTCTTGTAGAATATGTTTCTAGGGTATTTTCCCTTAAATGTTACTCATTGTTAAGATGAAATTGGAAAACATAGGCTTATCAATCCTAAAGAAAAATATGTCATCCAGAGTAAGTTTTTTTTAATTTAATCTTTTATTTATTTATTTATTTATTTAATACTCCAAACCCCATTCCCCTCCTTGTCTACCCCGCAACTGTTCTACATCCCATATCTCCTCCCCACCTCCCTGTCTCCATGAGGATGTCCCTCAACCCCTAACCTCCCACCCCACCAGACCTCTAAACTCCCTGAGGCCTCCAATCTCTGACTGAACCCAGACCCAGAAGTCCTTTGCTATATATGTGTCGGGGGGGGGGCTCAGCTGGTGTATGCTGCCCAGTTGGTAGTCCATCCACAGAACTCAAAAAGGTCAACAAGCTGAAGGGCCCAAGTGAGGACACCTCAGTCCCACTTGGGAGGGAGAAGAAAGCAAACACAAGGGAAGAAGGAAGGACAGGCCTGGGAGGAAAAGTGGAAGAGATTGGGGGTGGGGGTAAGAGGGGAACTTGCTATGGTGTTGAGTAAGGGAAAAAGACTGAAGCCCTGAGGGCCAGCAGAAAAATAGAAACAGGCAACCTCAGGAGGTGGGAGGTTGGCGGGACCCTCCAGAATGTACTAGAGACCTAGGAGTTGAGAGACTCTCAGGATTTAAAGGAAGGGACCTTGGATAAATTGCCCTACAGTGGGGAGGGGAAACTTACAGAGTCCACCTCCAGCAGAAAGAGAGAGAGTCAAGTGAGGGAGAGGATTGCCAAACCACAGTCAAAACTCTGTCCCATAATTGTTTCTGTCTGAAAGAACTGCAGGGATGGAAATGGAGAGGACCCTGAGGGAAAGAAGGTCCCGTGACAGGCCCAAAGTGGGATCCATCTCAAGGGGAGGTCCCAAGGCCTGACACTATTACTGAGACTATGGAGCACTCACAATAAGGGACCTATCATGACTGCCCTCTGAAAGACACAAGCAGCTGAAAGAGTCAGATGCAGATATTTGCACCCAACCAACTGGCAGAAGCTGCTGACCTCTGTGGTTGAATTTGGGGAAAGGCTGAGGAGGAGGGTAACCCTGTAGGAGGACCAGCAGTCTCAATTAACCTGGACCCCCAAGATCTCTCAAACATCTAAAGCATGTTAATACATGCTGTATTTTTCTCTGTGGAATACAGAATAACTCTCTCCAAGAAGACCCCACGTAATCCTCAGAACCTGAGAGTATATTAGGTTACAAGTCAAAAGATCACCGACAGATGTGATTAAGCTCATTCATCATAGGACCTTAAAACAGAGAGATTGCCCTGGATTGTCCAACATAATTGCATGATGCATTAAATGTGGAAAAACCATCTGGTCATAGGATTGTGGTATAAGAAGAGGCAAGAAAGACGTAAGGAGTGAAAAAGATAGGGAATGTCCCTGGCCATAAGCTGGGGACTGTGCCAGCTTCAAGCCCTGAAATAGCATCTAGATTGTAAAATCTCAGTCCTTCAATCATAATGAACTGAATTCAGACAACCACTGGACAAGCAAGTGAACAAGCTTTCCACTGAAGAGTCACAAAGAAACACAGTTCTGATCACACCCAGTTGCCAGTTCTATGAGATTTGCACAGGGCTTCTGACATACAAAACTCTGAGATAGTATGTGTATGCTACTTTAGTTCACAAAATTTGTAATAGTTTGTTTCAATAACAATAGAAAAGTGATATACCCTACAAGTGACATTCAGATACCTTTGACAAGTGGTGGGTTAAACAAGTTAGAACTAAGACTAGAATGCATTTCTTTGTTGGAAGTCTAAAGACACTTTTTTTTTTCATGAGGAATCATTCTAAAGCATTATGCTGTGATTTATTCTTAGAGTCAATTACTCTTTCTACAAACACTCTCAAGTGCCCACTGTCTGTGCAAACACTGAAATACATGATGATCCCTAAGCCTTATGGACCTTTTCTTGTAAGCGTATCTGTTGGGGTTGGGTTTCCCATGATCTTATCCCGGCATTATGACCAACTATAACTTTTTTAAATGGTCTCCATTTGTTGTAAAGACAGGATATTATGACAGAGGATGTGAGCTATAGCTATCTGTGAGTATAAGGATACATTTAAAATACAGTTAGGTATTGTGTTGGGCATATACAGTGGAGATAATAGGTTTTCTTCTAAGAGCCACAGCCTGACTAGCCAAGGTACCATATCCCTCCTATTGAGTGGGCTTTAAGTCCAGTTAGACACCCACCAGAGATGAGCACCATAATTGCAGCTTTAGGGATATCTCACTATGCTGGACCTTGCTGCGGTTCATAGGCATTACAGTTGGGCAGGACCTCTGATGGCTTCCCTACCTTGGCAGCTTACCTTGTACTTTCTAGTACTAAGAAAAGCTAGACAAGACAAAGGAGGCTTGGTTTTTGGACTGGGTCTGTCATTGAACCTGAATTTCACTGATTGGTTAAACTACAGGATCACTACATCCCCAGCACTGGGTTACACATGCTCACCACCAAGCTTGTTCTCAGCTTTGATGGAACTCATGTCCTTGGGTATTCACAGCTGTTACTTTATCCTCTGAGCTATCTCCCAACTCTCATGAATCTTTTTCTGTACATAGCAACTCATAGAAATGTCCACATTCTTAGGTGTTTTCCTGCTTCCTATTATAATAATCACTTGGTTCCAAGTCCTAATCTTTATTTATTTTTAGATTTGTTGAGATCTTCTCTGGATATATAGCAAAGTATTAGCAACTACCACACCCGGGGATCCATCTCATCAGCCACCGAACTCAGACACTATTGCATATGCCAGCAAGATTTTGCTGAAAGGACCCTGATATAGCTGTCTTGAGTGAGGCTATGCCAGTGCCTGGCAAATACAGAAGTGGATGCTCACAGTCATCTATAGGATGGATCACAGGGCTCCCAATGGAGGAGCTAGAGAAAGTACCCAAGGAGCTGAAGGGGTCTGCAACCCTATAGGTGGAACAACAATATGAACTAACCAGTACCCCGGAGCTCATGTCTCTAGCTGCATATGTAGCAGAAGAAGGCCTAGTTGGCCATCATTGGGAAGAGAGGCCCCTTGGTCTTGCAAATTTTATATGCCCCAGTACAGGGGAATGCCAGGGCCAAGAAATGGGAGTGGGTGGGTAGGGGAGCAGAGCAGGGGGAGAGTTTAGGGAACTTTCAGGATAGCATTTGAAATGTAAATAAAGAAAATATCTAATAAAAAAAGAAAAAGAAAACAAAACAATTCATGATTCTTGATACCCTCATTGTATGCCCATCCTGATAATAGGGATGAGAGAAATTTCTAGTATGTATATTACTTCATGGGTTCTAGACTATATGATCTACCATTTTGAAGCAATCCTGTAATTACGTATTATTTGTTCTTCAATTCTCCATTTTACAAATGAGGAAAATGAAGAAATACTCAATTTATTTGTTACAGAAATTAAGAAATTATAGGAAATTCTACATCTCTCAGATGATTGGAGTATCACACAGGCGGTCTTTGGCATGATGGAGAGCAATGCATAGCTAACGAAAAAGAGAAAACCAGAAAGACTGATGGTCACCTTTTAACCAGTTGAGGCTGAAAGCATAATCAATGGCACAAATCGAAAAGAACTCTCTTGAGTAGGTTTGGGATGATCTGTATTCCAACAATCTATCTCCCAAGCCCTGTAAGTTTGCATCTGGCAGAAATTGAACAATGGGATTTCTCTACAGTTTACCATAATGTCCATTTCACCACGGATCCTGCTTGTTCAACTTAGATAGCTATAGATACTTTTTGTTGTTGTTATTTGTCTATGCTTGGGGAGGAAGGTATTTTTCACATCAAAAATCATCCCAAAGCTAGGAGGAATGACTATACAGACATGGATGTTTGGGTATAAAATTCACTCCACTCTAAAACTAAGTCTTTTTTAATTAATTAATTAATATCTTCTCTCATATATTACATCCCAATGACTTTCCCCTCTCTCCTCCCTGTCCCTCAACAACTCCCAAGCCCCCTACATCCATCTCCATTTCCCTTCAGAAAAGGGCAAGCCTCCCAGGGATATCAATCCTACACAGCATAACAAGTTACAAGACTAGGCACATCCCCTCATATCAAGGGTAGACAAGGCAACCCAAAAGAAGGAAAAGAGTCAGAGTCCTGCTGCCACTATTAGGAGTCCTACAAGAACACCAAGCTAGAGCACTACAACATATACTCAGAAGTCCTAAGTCAGACACATATAGGCTCTATGATTGCTGCTCCAGTCTCTGTGAGCCCCTATAAACCTTGGTTAGTTGATTCTATAGGCTATGTTCTTATGGTGTTCTTGATCCTTCTAGTTCTTACAATCCTTCCTCCTCCTTTTCTGTAGGATCCCCAAGCTCTGCCTAACAAAACCAAGCTTTTCCATTCAATACTTCAAAAGACCCTCACACAGTTGCCTTAGTATCAGTGACTATTTCACATATACTTCTTGACTGTTGGACAGCTACAGTCCACAGACAAAAGCTCTGATCTACAAGACTCAACTAGTGGCACCCCGAACAATGTTTAGATTGAGGCCACCAAGCAGGTGCTAATTCTCAGTTGCAAACTCTTCATCAGTTATTTGGGGGCTTGTTAATGATTTATTCACACTATGACTAACTTGATAGTTCTTTCTAGCTCGTGGGGCAATAACAAAGACACAGTCCATCTCTCAAACAGTTTACTCGAAGGTCAAGGAAGTCTTAGAAGCTTGGCTTTGCTGAATCAAAGCAGCTGTACAAGCTTTTCCAATCAAGATGACATAAGTGGTATCTGCAGGCCAGAGCCCCTCCCAGAAACTGTCTATTCTTATCTCCTGCCCCATTCACCATGGGGAGATGCACAAAACCTGCTGTAAGTGCAGTGGTGGAGCATTGCTTTCAATTAAAGATAAACAAAAACCTATTCCTTCCAGCTGCGGATACTTGACTCTCCCTCTTTTTCCATGAGAGAAATGAGGCAGAAAGCTCCTTCACCTCTTCTGAAGTGTCAGGAATGTTTTACTGGGGTTGGCAAGTCTCCTCTATGCTCCAAAATGAGGACCTCCAGGACTGGAGATTCACTGCTTTCCCTCCTTCCTGGCACTCATCTACCTCACCAGCAGTCACGCAAGCATCTAGCCATCTTTCTATAGCTGGCTGGGCAACGGACTGCAGTGATCTTACAAAGATGAAAGACCTGGTAAACTTGCCAAAAGAGAGTTGTTGTTAACCTCAGAAGACTCACCAAAGGGAAGGGAAAGGCTAGTGGTTTGTGGCTAGGAACCCACTTAATTTTAAACCTAATGTATATGCTTCTTTTGCATAGATAGATCATTTTTGTTTGGGGGGCATTGTTATTGTTCTGTGATCCACTAGGAGTATACAAATGGAAGCCCTTCAACCTCTTTGTTCAATCTACTAACTGGAGAGTCCTTGAAGCTGAGCTTCACAAGTTGCTTAGACACAAATCCTTCTACATTATGGCTTTAACCACCTTTGATATAACTTTGCCACATTACGTATTTCTTATTGAAAATGCAAAATCTTGATATCAAATGGTGTCCTCAGTCTTCATATAGACCCCTTAGACCACTTCCAAAACAGATCCCAGGGCTTGAATCATCGTCAGAACATTTCCTTCAGCCAACCATCCAAAGAGCAGCTTAGGTAACCACAAGCTTCGAAGGGAGACAGAAAAGGCCCAGATGAAACCTGTAAAGATGTAAAGCCCCACACTGCCAGTGGAACACATTGAGACATATTTTCTGCCCGAAACAATAACAATCATAAATGAACTATTGTTAACACAAAAAATAGCAAATACTGGTAAGAGCTGTCATTTTGGTTTTCTTTAGACATGATAAATTACATTTGCAAATTAGTGTCTGATCTGAGATGACATGAAACAAATGGTAATATTTACATTCTGCACATTATCCTTGTCAGATTAAGCTGCAGTTGGCCAGTGTGGATATGAAGAGGCCTCGGGAGGCCTGCCTGCTAGACCAGCATGTAAATTGTGTCTAAACCATGCACACGCCTGCATTTATCATCTCTTCAAACCAGAAACAGCCATTCTCTTTTACATGTCAGTGTTAGCCAGCTAGGGGAATTCCAGCAAAAAGAAACAGTGAAGAAGAAATCTCTCACAGTAGGGTAAGGACTACAAGACACATCCAAAGAAGCTGTCAAAGGCTTCCTTTTTCTTTAGTTCAAGAAGAGGCAGAATAAAGTATCACAGTAGGCCATAGATGCAATTCCATTTTAGCCTGCCTCAAAAATTAACCTCTAATATAGACAAATGTGATCAATTTCACAGACCTGGACATGGACTCCAAAATCTTCCTACTGAAATGCTGGCCTGTGAGAATAAAGTCTGAATGGGAATTTGAAACACAGGGCCTAATAAAGGATAAAGGGAACCCAACTGCCTGTCATTCCATTATTGTATGTTGTAGAAATGCAACACAGAGGAAGTCACTACCAAGACCCTTCATAGGATTCAGAGCCAGCAGCTTACACCACAACTCATTCCCTCCTTTATCATTGAAACTGTGTGAGTCAGAGCATCCTGTGCCAACAGTTCATTCTGTTGATTTTTAAGCTCAGCTTCAAACATATAATATTTGGTGTGAGGAAAAGGTGTGCCTTTCTTGTTCCTGAAGCGCATGGGAGAATGAAGTTGTGTATTGTGCATTGTTTTGGGAAAAAAGGACTCTTCAATGGGCTGGGTTACTTCTAGAACGCCAGGATCATTCTCTGAATGAAGCTGTTAATGGGTGATGCTGATTTAAACCAATTTTGAGATACTTCCTGAAGTTTAATGTGAGATACTATCTCCATTTTGTTGGTGGTAAGGGTGATAAAGGCACTGCAATAGGTTAAAAAGGTCACTTTATGACAGATGTGTTGAAAGTATGCACGGATTTGCCTTTATAGTTTGGTACAAAATTACATAGCAAACAACCATTAAAAGGAACAGAAGAATTAAAATGAGAAGGTCTTAATGATGTATGAAACAGGGTGATATGTCTAGAACTTATGGCATAATTCTGGTTGAATGTTTGAGCATACACTATGTGTGTTTATAACAACCCATAATTTAAAAAATAATGTGTCTTAAAATATAGGACTGATCCTGTCCAAAACACATTCAAAGAAAGGCATGTTTTAAAAGATGTGTTTGAACATTTTTTCAGGTGCTTCTCTGCCATTCGGTATTCCTCAGGTGAGAATTCTTTGTTCAGTTCTGAGCCCCATTTTTTAATGGGGTTATTTGATTTTCTGGAGTCCACCTTCTTGAGTTCTTTATATATATTGGATATTAGTCTCCTATCTGATTTAGGATAGGTGAAGATCCTTTCCCAATCTGTTGGTGGTCTTTTTGTCTTTTTGACGGTGTCTTTTGCCTTGCAGAAGCTTTGCAGTTTCATGAGGTCCCATTTGTCAATTCTCGATTTTACAGCACAAGCCATTGCTGTTCTATTCAGGAATTTTTCCCCTGTGCCCATATCTTCAAGGCTTTTCCCCACTTTCTCCTCTATAAGTTTCAGCGTCTCTGGCTTTATGTGAAGTTCCTTGATCCACTTAGATTTGACCTTAGTACAAGGAGATAGGATCGATTCGCATTCTTCTACAAGATAACAACCAGTTGTGCCAGCACCATTTGTTGAAAACGCTGTCTTTCTTCCACTGGATGGTTTTAGCTCCTTTGTCGAAGATCAAGTGACCATAGCTGTGTAGGTTCCTTTCTGGGTCTTCAATTCTATTCCATTGGTCTACTTGTCTGTCACTATACCAGTACCATGCAGTTTTTATCACAATTGCTCTGTAGTAAAGCTTTAGGTCAGGCATGGTGATTCCACCAGAGGATCTTTTATCCTTGAGAAGAGTTTTTGCTATCCTAGGTTTTTTGTTATTCCAGATGAATTTTCAGATTGCTCTTTCTAATTCATTGAAGAATTGAGTTGGAATTTTGATGGGGATTGCATTGAATCTGTAGATTGCTTTTGGCAAGATAGCCATCTTTACAATGTTGATCCTGCCAATCCATGAGCATGGGAGATCTTTCCATCTTCTGAGATCTTCTTTAATTTCTTTCTTCAGAGACTTGAAGTTTTTATCATACAGATCTTTCACTTCCTTAGTTAGAGTCACGCCAAGATATTTTATATTATTTGTGACTATTGAGAAGGGTGTTGTTTCCCTAATTTCTTTCTCAGCCTGTTTATTCTTTGTGTAGAGAAAGGCCATTGACTTGTTTGAGTTAATTTTATATCCAGCTACTTCACAGAAGCTGTTTATCAGGTTTAGGAGTTCTCTGGTGGAATTTTTATGGTCACTTATATATACTATCATATCATCTGCAAAAAGTGATATTTTGACTTTATCATTTCCAATTTGTATCCCCTTGATGTCCTTTTGTTGTCGAATTGCTCTGGCTAGGACTTCAAGTACAATGTTGAATAGGTATGGGGAGAGTGGACAGCCTTGTCTAGTCCCTGATTTTAGAGGGATTGCTTCAACATCCTTAATCATCAGGGAAATGCAAATCAAAACAACCCTGAGATTCCACCTCACACCAGTCAGAATGGCTAAGATCAAAAATTCAGGTGACAGCAGATACTGGCAAAGATGTGGAGAAAGAGGAACACTCCTCCATTGTTGGTGGAATTTTAAGCTTGTACAACCACTCTGGAAATCAGTCTGGCGGTTCCTCAGAAAATTGGACATAGTACTACCAGAGGATCCAGCAATACCTCTCCTGGGCATATATCCAGAAGATGTCCCAACCAGTAAGAAGGACACATGCTCCACTATGTTCATAGCAGCCTTATTTATAATAGTCAGAAGCTGGAAAGAACCAAGATGCCCCTCAACAGAGGAACAGATACAGAAAATGTGGTACAGTTACACAATGGAGTACTACTCAGCTATTAAAAAGAATGAATTTATGAAATTCCTAGGCAAATGGATGGACCTGGAGGGCATCATCCTGAGTGAGGTAACACAATCACAAAGGAACTCATACAATATGTACTCACTGATAAGTGGATATTAGCCCAAAACTTAGGATACCCAAGATATAAGATACAATTTGTTAAACGCATGAAACTCAAGAAGAATGAAGACCAAAGTGTGGACACTGTTCCCCTTCTTAGAATTGGGAACAAAACACCCATGGAAGGATTTACAGAGACAAAGTTTGGAGCTGTGACAAAAGTATGGACCATCTAGAGACTGCCATATCCATGGATCCATCCCATAATCAGCTTCCAAATGCTGACACCATTGTATACACTAGCAAGAATTTGCTGAAAGGACCCAGATATAGCTGTCTCTTGTGAGACTATGCCGGGGCCTAGCAAACACAGAAGTGGATGCTCACAGTCAGCTATTAGATGGATCACAGGGCCCCCAATGGAGGAGCTAGAGAAAGTACCCAAGGAGCTAAAGGGATCTGCAACCCTATAGGTGGAACAACATTCTGAACTAACCAGTTCCCCGGAGCTCTTGACTCTAGCTGCATGTGTATCAAAAGATGGCCTAGTCGGCCATCACTGGAAAGAAGCCCTTTGGACTTTTTATGCCCCAGTACAGGAGAATGCCAGGGCCAAAAAAATGGGAATGGGTGGATAGGGAAGTTGGGGGGAGGGTATGGGGGACTTTTGGGATAGCATTGGAAATGTAATTGAGGAAAATACGTAATAAAAATATTAAAAATAAAAAAAAGATATGTTTGAATCTTGGGCTTTGCTAAGTTCACTCAGTAATTAGCAGAGAGCTCTAGGAAAGCCTGCAGCAGGATTCTGTAGTCTGTCAGCACTGACTACTTATTCCTGAGCAAGAAACAGTACATAAGTTTGTGTCCCAGCCCAAGGCAGGAAGTGATAAAATCACCAATGTTGATAAGACTGCTTCACTCACTGCTTTGGGCAAGACAGTGGCATTCTTGTAAATTATACTTTGGTGCTTACCCTTGCTTTGTGAAGCCAGTGTTCCACAGCATGACTTTCTTTGGTCCATATTCTATAAACCCCACATACAAACTCACATATGCATACATGCATACTTTTTTTTAAAAAATCATTTAAAATATTTGGAGAGTGATAGAGGTTGACATCATACTGGACCTCTGATCTCTACACATGTACTCACGGGCCAGCACCCACACACATAGAGATAAAATATTATTAGTTCAGTCACGGTATCATAGACCCATTGCTTCACAGTCTCTAGGCATTGACAGGGATCTCCACTTCAGGCCAGCCTTCTCTTGCCCGCTGCACAGTAAAGATGGAGAAAAGCCATTTGTTCTCCTTTCCCTAACCTGTGCCTTTGCTGCTCATCACAGGTCACTTTCTATCTCCCCGCAGGTCCCTGTCTCCATAGCTCATGATGAGCCTCTGAGCTCCAGTCTCCATAGCTCATTAGTGACTATTATGCTTATTTTTCCAGCAGTTATACTCACAGGCTGACACTTCACTGAATTATTTCTATCTTTACCATAAGGGTTTTCATTTCTGAGCCGAGTCCAGGCATTCCTGTGACTTCCCATTGCCACCCATCCTCCCCTAGCACAATCCACAGATGATGTTGCAATTATCATGTTATTTTATAAGCATTGGCTTCCTCATTGGAAGAGTACAGGGTAAGTAGTCAGTAGTTATTTATCAAAGGAGGGCAAATAGGAGTGTTTCAGACTCATGTTTCTTTGAACAGTCTTTGTTCTCTACCTTAATGATTACACAATGGGTAGTTTTAAATGAACTATATCTTCACCATCATCCTCAATAAAACTATCAGCCAAAAATCATAAGATGCCAGTTTCAAGATATGAAGGACTGTAACCTGCCCTGTATCTACCAGGTGGCCCCTGTATTACAGTGAGATTGAGTCAGCTTCTTAGTGAGATTTTGGTTATCCTTCTCTTCTCCTCAGGAAATAACATAGAAGGTGGTTTCCCAAAATGTCACATGTAGACTTAAACATTGTAAGAGGAAATGCAAATGTAAGACAATTTTAACTGAAAATCAATTTTATTAGATATTTTCTTTCTTTATTTTTTAAATGTTATCCCGAAAGTTCCCTATACCCCCCCCACCCTGCTTCCCTACCCACTCACTCCCACTTCTTGGCCTTGGCATTCCCCTGTAATGGGGCATATAAAGTTTGCAAGACCAAGGGGCCTCTCTTCCCAATGATGGCCGACTAGGCCATCTTCTGCTACATATGCAGCTAGAGACACGAGCTCTGGGGGTACTGGTTAGTTCATATTGTTGTTCTACCTATAGGGTTGCAGACCCCTTCAGCTCCTTGGGTAATTTCTCTAGCTCCTCCATTGGGGGCCCTGTGTTCCATCCTATAGATGACTGTGAGCATCCACTTCTGTATTTGCCAGGCACTGGCATAGCCTCACTCGAGACAGCTATTATCAGGGCCCTTTCAGCAAAATCTTGCTGGCATATGCAATAGTGTCTGGGTTTGGTGGCTGATTATGGGATGGATCCCCGGGTGGGGTAGTCTCTGGATAATCCATGCTTTCATTGTAGCTCCAAACTTGAGATTCTACCTCATTCCAGTCAGAATGGCTAAGATCAAAAATTCAGGTGACAGCAGATGCTGGTGAGGATGTGGAGAAAGAGGAACAACTCCTCATTGCTGGTGAGATTGCAAACTTGTACAACCACTCTGGAAATCAGTCTGGTGGTTCCTCAGAAAATTGGACATAGTACTACTGGAAGATCCAGCAATTCCTCTCCTGGGCATATATCCAGAAGATGTTCCAACTAGTAATAAGGACACATGCTCCGCTATGTTCATAGCAGGCTTATTTATAATAGCCAGAAGGTGGAAAGAACCCAGATGTCCTTCAACAGAGGAATGGTTACAGAAAATGTGGTACAGTTACACAATGGAGTACTACTCAGCTATTAAAAACAATGAATTTATGAAATTCTTGGGCAAATGGATGTATCTGGAGGATATCATTCTTAGTGAGGTAACCCAATCACAAGTCACTTGATATGCACTCATTGATAAGTGAATATTAGCCAAGAAACTTAGAATACCCAAGATACAACTTGCAAAACACAAGAAAATCAAAAAGAATGAAGACCAAAGTGTGGATACTTCATTCCTCCTTAGAATAGGGAACAAAACACCCATGAAAATCATTTTTTAAATTGCATCTATTGTTTATGTCCCAAGTGCTAACTAAAAGCAGAACAGAATGACTGAACATTTCAACTGAATATATCCATCTGAATCATTTGAGAAAGTTAAAAGATCAAAAACCCACTTGCTCTTCACCAATGCTAAAGTAGCAGGGTCAGAACCACATTTATTCTAAAGGAACCTAGAATAGAAATGGCTAATCTCTGTTCTTCAGTCTGAGAAATATGAAAGGACAGTCAATTTTTAACATAGGCTAACTTGGAGTCTAGCCTACATGGGCTTTGTCTGACAAGGCAGCACAGGTTGAATGAATTTGATCATATTTTATAATCATGAGTGGGCTTAGGATATTGCACTGTCATTCTAACTAAGGCACATTGCTCATGACTTAGTCATGTCTCACTTCAGTCTTCTTGTGCCCCTGTGGAATCTGTGAAACCGGAGACTTTGGATGGCAACTAGCTGCATATGTATCAGAAGATGGCCTAGTCGTCCATCAGTGGAAAGAGAGGCCCCTTGGTCTTGCAAACTTTATATGCCTCAGTACAGGGGTACGCCAGGGCCAAGAAGTGGGAGTGGGTGGGTAGGGGAGTGGGGGGAGGGCATGGGGGACTTTTAGGATAGCATTGGAAATGTAAATGAAGAAAATGCTTAATTAAAAAAGAAAAAGAGTGGCCTCCCTGTGAAGATCCACAGTCTTTGTCCTGCATCTTGCCAATCCCTTGTGTATCATTAGACTTAAAGCTGGTGAGTTTGTTACCTTGAATACTATCTAAAATGATTTGACTGAAAAGGGAATCAACGATTACTTGCTATTAATCTTTGGCAAGTGACCTCTGAAAAGTTTCAATAGAAAATAAAATGGCATAATATGTTGTTTGGTGACTAGACATCAAAGGGTTGTACAAACATCTTTGCAAGAAAAATATATACCTTGACACTTATCAGCCTTTATGAAGAAGTCAAATTAGGAGCACTAAGTTTGTCTACAAATACCAACTAAGGTAGAAAGCACTAGTTTGGATGGGAATCAATCACCAGGCATTCTGATCCTACTGTAGAGTTGTTGTTGTTGATGATGATGATGATGATAATAATCCAATATATTCAAATTGCAAATTTGGAACCAGATTACAGATCCAAGATGTCTTCTGATGTATGTGACATCCTACCTATGAGGCCTTGCCCAATTGATTGCTCTTACCTGTTTTCACTCTAGCTATTAAGAATGTTTTCTAGTAATTGCTTTAAGGTCTGGTCTGAATTCTGACATCTGACTTTCTAAAGAGTGAAATGTCAACTTCCTTGCTAATTATGGATGATAGTGCCTATAAAGAAACCACATTGTTACTTCTTTATTTCTATCCAGATGGAACTATTCTTGATTCAGATCATATGGGATTTAGTAGTTGCATTCATGTAGTATGGTATAGTGTAGGGTGGTGTGATGTGGTGTGGTGTGGTGTATTGTGGTGTACAGTGGTGTTGAGTAGCATAGTGTAATGTAGTGGGGAGTGGTGTAGCATAGTGGTGTTGTATAGTGTAGTATAGTATAGTGTAGTATAGCATGGTAAGGTGGGGTGTCTTCTGGTGTGATATAGTGTGGTGTAGTGTGGTATAGTGTGGTGTCCTGTAGTATGGTATAGTGTTGTGTGGTATCTATCATATATGCTTTTAATAAGATTAAAAACAGAAGCAGCTGAAGAATTACTCAAGTCACTAAAAGTAGAGAAAATTCTGTAAGCTAATAAAGTTGAATAGCCTAATAACAGACTTCCTACAAATTAACAGGTCATTTAACCATTGTGTTATTTCCTTTTTCTAAGACTGCTTAAATATGAATTGGCAGATCTGTAATGAAAGAGTAATTACCCTGACTTGCCATCATAATCTATAGAAGGACTTTCTTCCTTAAAATTAAAGGCAGGATAAAACAAAGAGCAAATCATAAGCTTTGAGGGCACCTTTGAAACTCAAGCTCAAAATATTTTCTCTATTTGAGAAAAACATGTCCTCACACATTCAAAATCTCTGATTCCTGCCTTGTCTATTTTCATTTTTTTCTCCACCTTCTAATGTTATTAGCTATTATTCTCCAGTCCATTTCCTTGAGCACTGAGGTTGGTTACCATAGCTTGCTGTTAATCATGCATAATGTACACAGTAGGTGCATAAAGCACAACTTCTATAAGAATCCTGTGTCTACTCAGACCATAATTCTACTCCTTGCCAATGACAAAGGAAAAATAAAATGTAGACAGCATATAATTGCATGAAATCCCACTTTTTCAGGGCCTCTAGGGGTGTTGGTTGCTGTTATTGTTATTGTTTGCTTCTTCAGATAATTTCAGGTAGTGTTTACAGCTCAGGGAACAAGAATACTTCCTTGAGTTCTACCAAAATAGACTTTTCAATGCAATGTAAAGAAGTACAGGCACGGGGTTTCTTACCTTGGGTGGACTAACACCCACCAGACTTGAAAGCTCATTATTGGCTGAGTTATTCAGAGGAGTATGTTGCCTCTTTGGACACCAAGGCTGAGGTCAGGTGCCCACCTACTTCTTGTCTTCTTTCCTAGCCAATCAGCAAAGTTTATTCTGTTCTCAGTTAAACTAAAGAACCTGTAGATATTGACTTCCCCAAATGTCTTTCTGGGTCTCCTTGATATCATCAAGCATTGACTTATTCAGTCCTCCAGCATATCTACTGGGATTTTTAAAAGTTCTTCTTAACATACTCTACCAAAAGATCTAAAGTCTTAGGATGAGTTGAAACACTTTCAGAGAAGAGGCTTAAAAAAAAAAAAAAAAAAACAGAACAACCAAAAGATAGCTGTCTGCTAGCTAAAAGCCCTAGAGTAATCTTAGCCTATGTGGCTCCAAAAGAAAATCCCTGAGAAAAATCAGTGCCAGAAAAAAAAAAAAAAAAAGAGGAAAGTGTTCAGAATGTTTTTGGAGTAGTCCCAGGTAATTTCACACTACTAGGAAGCTGTGAAATATTATCATTAATCAAGCCAAACCCTTTCAGCTTGGTTATTTTTATACACAGGGTTAACACAGGGGTGTTATGATGAGATGAGATTTTATAAGTAAGTGACAGCTGTCATCTAAGATATTAAGACATGCTAGTTTGCATCTTAGGTGGCAAAAACATTGGCAATTGTGTCCACAAGCTTTATGTAAGAGATTAACTCACTTTTCCCTTGTTACTCTTTTTCACACAAAAAGAAAGTGTCTTAGAACAAAAATTACAAGGACATCTAGCTGATAACTGATTTATACTAAAAACACTGAACGCGGTCACGAGAAAGCAATTCTTGCTATTTCCCCAGCTTGGAATTTGGATCCATTCCAGACATTTCTCTCTGAATCAGGCCCAAGCATCCCCATCTGGAGTACTAGCAAATTGATGAGATCTTCTAGTTCATAAAAATCCTATCTCCTCCCCCAGGCACAAGTAGACAGGCTTATCGAAGAGGTCTCTCAACAAATGCCTTCCATGTTCCCTTAACTCAATGGAAAATTACATTTTCTGTTTCACTTTGGCACATTTAATAAATGATAAGAGTGTGTTTTGATATCATCTCTAGCACCAAATCTCATCTGCCACAGCCAGAATTTACAAATCTAGCTGTCCTCCCTAAAGTAGGCTGGTGCCATCTAGCTCCTTTGAGCCATCCTTGCTGGAGCAGCCGATGATCTGTCTATCCATTAACGCTTGGGTAAGAATGTTCGCAGTTACTCTGAAAGGTTCTATCCAGGAGAGAGAGTCCTTACCAAATCCCAATGCTTACATATGTCTTTGAATAAGCAAGAGTCACAATGTGAAAATGAAACCAAATGAGGCTGTAGTCATTAAGCCACCTACCTCCAGTTTACAGTGCTCCTTCCAAGACTGGTAAGTTCAACAAGTCTTTGTGTCCTTCCATCTTTAATTTAATTTAATTTCTTCAGTCAAACTATGATAGATGGATGATAGGCTTGTACTCATTTTTAAAAATGCAGAAAAATAAAAATTTACGCTCTACTTTGGCAACGTCCTTGAATTTCCACTTTCTGTGCACCCAAAGGGCAATCTTTATTACCTGAATTAAATTAAAGCTGATTTCCTCTTCTTCCATGCCATGGGATCAGAGAGCTCTACAACAGAGGAATATATTTGATTTTCACTTTCTCTCTACAAGCCATCTCCATCACTGCCAATGTCCTGTGTTAGTCTGTTCAAGGTGCTATAACAAAATCCCTCAGATTGATTCTTAAACACAAAAGAAATCTATGTCTGATAGTTCTTAAGACTGATAAATCCAGTAGCAAGACACCAGTGGATTCTTTGGATTTCAGTGAAATCCTATTTCTTATTGTAGTACCTTTTATGTACCCACAAGTGATGTGAGAGGCAAAGAGTCTCTCGTTTCCTTCATGAAAATCACCATATTCTTGAGAAAAGATCCTCAAGACCTAATCCCTTCACAGAGGCCTCTCAATGTCATTACCTTGAAGGTTTATTTCAACATACAAATTTGGAGAGGACATTTTCAGACTATATCATGGTTCAAATAAGAAAGGGAGCCCCTCCCTGGTGCCTGTTCTGTGACTAAAATCAACTGGAAATTGAATTTTTCTACTTTAAATTAGGTCTACCACTACTTACCACACACACTCCAAGCTCAAGAAATAATAAATTAGCAAAGATAAAGCTACAATAACTTAAAATTGTGAAAATAAGCAGTAACTACTGGGAGACAAAGATTTTGATTTTAAAATTTATTTGTTGATCATTTAAATATTAAAAAATTACAGGCATATAGTGCATGCTGAGCATATTCTGAACACTATTGTTAATGGAAAATAAATAAATGTATATAAACACAAAGAAAATAAAAAGTACCCATAATCTCACTATGAATGCAGTTAGTACATTAAGGTATTTCTTTCAGAATTTAACAATTTTATTCATTTCTACAAACTGTTGGAACATGGTCAAAAGAAAGACACGTGGTGAATAAAGCCTTGTGGAACTATGAGAGAGGTATTCTCTGGGTTATTTTTTATAGAGGAATTTTAATCCAGCAACATGGCTGCTCACATCCAAAGCCCTTCTAAGTTCATATGGTACAGCCAGAATGCAGACACACCCTGGATTACAGTATAATTATGGCACACAGACATGCCCTTAGTACATACCATTAATCCCTAACAATGAAAGGAAGGTTAGTTTGTAGAAGGAACTAGTCATGTTTGAAAGTGATGTCTAATTGAATGGCAAAGTGATCAATCAGGGAAAGATCTGACAAAGATAGGAGGAACCTAACTCACATGAGAACAGCACAGGAAAAAAAGGCTACTTAAGAGCAGAGAGAGAGAGAGAGAGAGAGAGAGAGAGAGAGAGAGAGAGAGAGAGAGAGAGAGAGAGAGAGAGAGAGAGAGGTCAGAATAGCTTTACAGAGACAGATGACATAAAGAAAAAGCTAGACGTAGGTAAGGACAAAACAAGTCAGAGAATGAGAATGAGCCAGAAGATTAGAGCATACTGCCAAAGATAGTATGGGGCCAAGCAGAACAATTCAGCCAGAAGCTGAAAGAAGCCAAACTGCATCAGTCAGCTTGGAAGATTAGATTGTACAGAGGCTAGAAGCTTTGAGGTCTAGGTCTAGGGATAGCTAGTACAGAGAAAGATGTGCTCTGGGTTCATCCAAAGCATGCATTTGCACAGCTTGTGTATTTTTCTCATTCATCCCTTCATCTGAGGAAATAAAATCAACATTTACATGTATATTTCTTGGATATGATTTTGTGACTCCTGTGTTAAACATTTACATTCAATTTATAAGATATGTTTATTCTTGTTGGGTGTCAGATTATGATCTATATGAGCCATAGAACCTAATCTGATCAGTGTACCCTGAACCTGGACATGACCTTTTACCTTGCTTTCCTGCTTTTCCAGATATTATCTATTAAAGTACGTGTCAGGCAATTGTATTTCAATTGGTTTGTCCTGAGGAAGTTCTGGGAAAAGGATGCTCTGTTAATATTTTGTATGTACTTACTGACTTTTATTACATATTTTCCTAGTTTTTTAGCTTAAACCACCTTCCTTGGATCATTACTTTCTTTGTTACATTTGTGTATAAAAATATACTGGAGCTAAAGTAAGAGTGTCTACAGCATTAGACCGCCTAATTATTTCAGGTTTTCAAATCCAAGGTCCAGCCAACAAGATCTGCATAGGTCAGCCGAAGAGACAACACGAATCCTACTGCTGTGAAAAGTCACAAGATTACAAATGGGCTACCATTAATTTTAATACAAAAACTTGGTTTTGCAACACCAGTCCAAGATGCTGGGGAAGTGTTAAAAAGAGCAAAGCATTTCAAGCTATTAAATGTTTCTATGAAGAAAACCAATACTCTTAAAGCAAATAAGTGCAGTTTGAACACCAAATGCAGTGTCATGGGAGTTGGTTGCACTCATTTTTAAAAAGAGAGGAGTGTTGCCGTGGGTGGGATGCCTGAAGAGTAAGAACAGGTACGCCATTCTCAATAATGCTGAGATCAATCAACAAGCAGGCTAAGCAGATAGGCTCTGGAGAGAGGAGCTCATGATTATTATGCATTCAGATTGAATATTCTGCTGAGCATGGGAGCTCACAACTGCAATCTCAGTACTTAGGAGGCAGAAGCAAAAGAATTTCTATGAGTTCCAGGCCAGCATGAGCTACAGAGTGAACTCCGGGTCACCTTGGGTTGAGGTGTGGAAGTCTTGGCTCAAAAAACAAAACACACACACAGAAAGAGACAGAGACAGAGAGACAGAGACAGGAAGGAGAAAAAAATAAAAGAACAATGAGTCATTTTACTGTAAATAGAAATTCTTTAAATTTTAATGGTTTAAAAGAAGATTGATTATTTCTCATGATTCTATGTGGTCATTAAACAAACTTGTTTATGTGTGGGGATCAAACCCAAGGCCTCCCAAATGCTTAAAAATGTTCTTTTGTCACTGAGATATACCAGCCCAGGATTTGATCTGTAAATTGTAGGTCAGTGTGGCTAATTTCTGTTGCTAGCTGGTCACTGAGCTACAACATTTGATATAGGTTAGTAGTGAGAAACATTTTCCAGACAGCAAATACTTGAGGCGTGTAAATCATGGCATCACTGTTGAAACTACTTAAATCTGCCATGGTAGCATGAAAGAAAATTTGCACAATTTCTCATCAAATAGGTTAGCTGTGTTCCTTGGCCATCTCAGGTTTAGGGTGACCTCAATCAGGTACTTGCTTGTGTATTAGGATTGCCCAGAGACATAGACTAAACCATAGGCTACTGGGCTTAATAACTAAAATTCCCACCTCAACAGGACTGTGAGGAGAAAAGGGAATCTGTATTTGTAAGGAGCTCCTAATGTAGCTGCTGACCAAGTACTGAGAGTACCATGGGTTGAGCATCTCAGCTAAGATGACTTATTTCTGATTAGCAGGTGTTGATTTTCCAGGACACTGGGCGAGGTGTAAACAGTTCATGTCTGCTTCTCCCTTAGAGTATCAGGCCTGTTTCACACGTACTGGACTGGACTGGACCAGACCGGACTGGACTGAACTGGACTTGACTGGAGGAAGGGAAGCTTATCAGGGTGTGGTTGGGTGCAATTGCAGTATCTTAGTTGGTAATGAGTATCTGGGCAATGAACACACCCAGGAACGGCTTCAGAGAACTGGTTTGTTTATTGGGGGGAGGGGGTACTCTGGAGAGGTGGCCAGGGTCTCTGGGAGTGAGGTTTGTGTGGATGTGTAGCATTGGCCAGGGTTAGGTGTTGGAAGATACTTCATGAGCATGAGGAGGAACACCAGGTACTGCTGGACATGGCCTTATAAGGGGATAGGACATTTAACCCGGCTACTAGCTCCATGGCCTCCTCTGTGAGGCAAAGGTGGAGCACCCAGGGCTATTAAACTGGAAAATTCAGGGATAGGACAGGAGGGGAGTGATCCCACACCTGCCAATCTCAGGATTAGATTTCTGGGGTTTGGACATGCCTCAACCCAACTCTTGCTCCAGGTCTGCTTCTCCTGATCCCCTGGCTCTCTGGCCCCAAATAGATGCTGTCAAGTTTCCAAAGATTTGAAGGAAAAATTAAGCTCTAAAGTTCAAGTATTCTTCAAGCCTTGGCTAACCATACCTGCTATTCTCCAATTAGCAAGCAAGTCACATAGCCACACTCTATCAGTGCAGAAAGAGACTACTCAAAGATGTGGATCAAAGGTGTGATGTGAGCAGATTGGACACCATTGCTGCAATAAGCTACCAAACAACCCCAAACCATCTTCTGATGCAAACACAAATTTAGAACAAGATAAACTCTGATCACATGAGAACTTTGAAACATATGAGAGTAACTTTTAAACACAATGGTCAGGGCAATCATAGAAGGCACTATTTTCTGCCCAATTTTGTGTGTGTTTATAAAGTAAAACACATTGGGTTCATTTCTGCAAGGCAAAGGATTAAGATGTCTTCCATGATCAGAAACTGCTGCAGTCAAGTAAACTTGGGAACAGGTATTTTCTTAAAATGATACCCAGTCATGTTTAAGTGGGTTTTAAGCTGAAATATTGAAACATATGACTGAAAAGTCAAAAAAGCAATAAGGTCCCCTAAAGTGGTTTCAGCCAGCAATCCCTGAAGATAAATATGCATGTGTTAGTTTCATCCTTTCCAATAGAGACTACTGAACAAATCATCTCATTTTGGTTAAACCTACAAAATGAGTGTTGTAAGTATAGCGAGTGAAATTCATTGTTCTGAAAGACTTTGTCCAAATGGGGATCAGATAAAGAGCATGGAGTGGAACTTTCATTGTACTGTAGAAGGTTAGCATTCAGAGCTGGTGCTGACAACCAAATCTAGGACCTTTGTAGAAGTAGCAAGTGCTCTTAACTGGTGAGCATCACTATAGAAGCTTACAAATGCCTGTAACTCCAATTCCAGGAGATTGGGTGTCCTATTCTGGCTTTCATGGACACTTGGTGCATACCTGGGACACATCTGGCTTGTCCCTCCCAGTTGACTTCTTACAACATTTCACAACTTCACAGGTTTGTGACATCATAACCTTGATTTCTAGAAGGTGTTGTATGTTTTAGAAATCTGTCTTTCAATGAGAAACTAAAGCTAAAACAATGATTCCAAAGCCAAATGGCTTACACTCTGCCTAGCTAGCACTGTGCTTTGTGAATCATAGAAATATTTACACATTTTGGTGTGAGCTGAAGCACACAGAATTCTTTTGCACTTGAGTTGACTTTGGGGGGATTAGAAAATTTGGTTTTGTTTACATGATGAGGTGGATCCAAAACTGCTGACAGAAAAAAAATTCTACAAAATGTGTCTCTCCTAAAGTAAATATAATCATAGTTCAAATTTGAAAATGAGATATTTTACATATAGGGAGACCAACAACATGAACTGTTAAGCCAGTTTTAATAGTTCTGAGCATTTGGTTAGCTCCAGAATAGAGATATTATTACCCTTAACCTCAAAAGATTTATATCATAAGTGAGGCCACACAGGCATACAGCTCATGAGGCAATGACCAAAATGTTTACAATATTAGAAAAAGCAGCAGGTTGAGGGCTATACTCTTGGTTGGGAGGTTTGAAGGGAAATGAGAAGCTCTCCAAATCCCCAAGGGAACAGAAACATTAATGATTGATTGCATTAAGTGTGTCTTTTTTGAGGTGGATCTTATGAAGGCTGTTGATGCTGTTACTTCAGTGGACAAAAGAGAAAATGAATTTGTCTCTGACCTTAAGCATTGAGTTGACCTTTCTCTTCTTTACTGCTTCTCTCATAGACAGGTATGGCTACAATCTTTTGTTCTTCTGCCCTGTAAGGAATAATGTGTCAAGATATGGACTAGATGTTTGTGTTCACCTCAGGGTTTCAGTGTTAAAAATCAAACCCTCAATATATGATATTTGGAGTCAAGGTCTCTGGGAGACAACAAAGTTTAAGTGAAGTCATGCATTGATATCCTTAGAGGAAAAAGAAGAGTGATTGTAGCTCTCTCATCTCATCTCCTCTCTTCTCTTTCTCTTCCCTCTCTCTCATCTGTATAAGTACATACACATAAGGTATCTATTTTTGAGCCATAAAGAGGACACTCATCATAGGATAAAGTTGATTGGCACCCTGATCTTAGACTACTAGGTGTCCAAAAACATTAGAAATAAGTATCTGGTTTTTACACCCCATCTATAGCATCTTGTTATTATAGTCTGACCTTCAGGACTTCTGGAGGTTTCCAGATAGATTGTCAAGTCCCAGCCAAAGAATCTTTTAATTAAGCTTCTGAAACAAGGGCCAGAGGGCAGCACTGATTTACCTGGCCTTCCTCTCCGTACCAATATCTCATCCCAACATCACATCTGTGATCCCACATATCCTCCGGGATTCTTCACTCCCATAAAATGAGAGGACATCACTCATCATCAGCATGTTAACAAATCACATTTAAAGACGGGAACAATGATTTCCTTCTCTTCTGGAAAAAAAGAAATGTTGAAATACATACTGGGTATCCGAGTGTTATACTATGAAACTTTCCAGGTAAAATATGCTTCTTTCTGAAAAATAGAATATGGATGCGAGCTTATAATAAAATGGTATTTTCTTGTTGGCATAGCCAAAGGTGGTATGTCCTAATGCTTGTGCTGACACACTGTGACCTTTCAGGATTTGACATCTAAGCTTCCTTCTGGCATTTCTCAACAGATGACAGTTTGGCATGGAGGGATACATTAAGAGATGGAACTCCGCGATGGGAATGTATGAGAAATCAGATTTTGCAGCTTGTATTTTCGACTGAGTTTAGAGTCATGTTAACTGCTTTGGGTGTCTCCGGGGTGTCGTCAATTAATTGAACTCTGGCCTTGCAGAGATTGATTGACACCCAGATGATTGACGCAGTGGCTGTGTCTCGATAGTAATTACTCTTCCTGAAAGCACTAGCCTTTCCTTGGCTCCTCCAGAGAACTGTAGTGGTGAGGGAAATGGAGAGTCTAGTCTTTCACAGATCATATGTCGCTTACTCATCACTTGAGAGGTGGCCCTTGTAGAGAACAAAATGGAAAAAGATGTAGAGAAAAGGAAGGAATTTTAAAACTTAGGCATGTTAGGAGACCTGTCATTAACCTTTCCCCAGGACACCACTTTGTTTAGGAAAACATGTCCTATGAGGTTCATGGCCAGGGTATGTAGAGGTGTTAAGGTCTAAATGCAAGCCGATCCTTAACTTCTTTATACAGTGGGCAATCATTCACTAAACACCACACAGGATACATGCTCAGACTGCCCACACATTCTGTTAGATGTTCCTTCCAGAAGCTTCGTTAAACAGGCAAGCAAACTTATTCTGAAACTCTGCTGTCGTCTCAGAGCTAAAGGGCAGAGTGAAGAGAGCAAGTTTTTTAGCTACCTCAGTTCCAATCACATCTGAAGACAGGGACAATATGGGGAGCACAATGAATGTGGATTCCCAAAAGTTTATTTACCTCACCTTTAAAACAGCATGCAGAGGAAGAAAATGAAATCGGGGTTTGGTATGTTAACTTTTTTTTGACATGAGTCTCTGAATGAGAATGTCCCAAAAAGGGGGGTGGGCAATGTAGGATGTGAGACCAGGTAGATATTCCCCATGTTTACAAACATCAAACATTTCTAGTGGTGAGGGAAAAAGAAATCCAGAGAAAATCATCACAATACTTCTGCCCTGCTCTCCAGGACACACAGAGGCTGAGACCTAAATGGGAGCTGATGAGCTGTTCCCAAGGAGACAGCAACTGCATTTGCTTCTTTTCTCACTGTGAGAAAGTTTCATGACAGCTATTTTTTAGTTTAATTTATTTTAAGTTTAATTTTATTGTCATACTTATTCACTTTACATCTACTCACTGCCCCCCTCCCAGTCACCCCTCCCTACAATCCTTCCCCCATCCTCTCTCCTTCTCTGAGTAGGTGGGGTCCCCCTGGATATTCTCCCAATGCTGGCACTTCAAGTTTCTGTGAGGCTAGGCACTTCCTCTCTCACTGAGGCCAAACAGGGCAGCCCAGCTAGTAGAACATATCCCACTTACTGGTAACATCTTTTGGAATAGCCTGCTCCAGTTGTTTGGGTCCCACATGAAGACCAAGCTGCGTATCTGCTACATAAGTGCCGGGAGGCCTACATCTATCCTGTAAATGTTCTTTGGTTGGTGGTTCAGACTCTGAGAACCCCAAGGTTCAAGTTAGTTGATTCTGTTGGTCTTCCCATGAAGCCTTCAGGGACCACAAACTTTCCTCCTATTTTTCCATAACAGTCCCCAAGCTCCATCCAATGTTTGCCTGTGGGTGTCTATAACTGTCCTGAATTATTTTTTATAAAGGGGAATATGCACCATTTGAGATCCAATCTCATGTCTTCGTGTGTTAAGTGGTACCTGACTTTTAGAGTGGTATATGTGCTACCTTTGAGAATCCCAGGGATTGAAAGTCACAAATTTGAGTGCCTTCTTAAGGGACAAGAGTGGCTGTCTCTTCAGAACCATCCCGTGTCCATCTTGATATGAATCATCACCAGTTCAGCCTACAGTAGCCATACTTGGGTTCAAGCTGACAGTCCTGTGTGGGATAAATGAGCCTACTCAAGCAGCGTTGGGCAGGAGTGGAGTTTCTTCTAAGGAAACTGGATAAATTACTTATTTTCCAGCTACTGTGATAGGACACCATGACCAAAGAAATTTATAAAGAAGACTTTTAATTGGGCTTATGGTTTCAGACAGTTAGAGTCCATGATGGCAGAGAGAAGGCGTGGTGGCAGGAACAACTGAGAGCTCACATCATCACACCACAAGTAGGATACACCACATACTGGGAATCACACCATGGACTCTTTGAAACCTCAAAGACCACCCTCCTCTACCCCAGTGACATCTCTTTCAACAAAGCTGCACCTCATAAGCTCCCAGCAGTTTCACCAAGTGAGAACCAAGAACTCAAATGTGTTAGTCTACGGAGGTCATTCTCATTTAAGCCACCACACTAGATGAACACCAGCACTCAATCCAAACATTTCGGTTTAGCCCTGTTTCTATTGTTTGCTGACTATAGGAGGAGGAATAAGGTGTTGGGTCTTCCTACTAAAATATAAAAGGTAGAAGTGATTATTGAAAGATTGTGAAAATAAATAAGGTATTATCCACAAGGCAGGTAATCAGTATTTTGCCACAGTAAATATTGCTTATTAATAATAGTGGTAGTTAAAGACATACAATTTTCCTCTCCAAAATTTTCCACCAAAGCTTTTATCTCAACTCTTTCATCATTACTCTCAAATCCCTATTGCCATCACATCCTAGACAGAGATACTTGACTGCTGCTCCTTATTTAGTATTGGTCTCAAATTAAGAGCACATGTTAATTCACACCAAAATTCATGTTGTGAAATATTAGTCTTTTTGAAAAACAAATCAGAGTCAGTATTTCTTTTGTTCATTAAAAAGACAATTGAATCACATTATTTCTCCTCTAAATGTCAATTCTTTTAACATATCAACTGGCACTTTATTTGAAACCTTTGATAGCTGCCTCTTTCCAAATACTGAATCATATTCTCCTGTTGGACAGTATCTGAGGATGATACTGTGAGGCACAGATGCCTCTCCCTATGATGGATGGGTAAGGCGACTGCTAACTCACAGGGGAGTTCCCTTCTTCAAATTAGAGCTATTCAGACTAAGCATGTGCTTAGTCTTCTCTCAGAAATGTGGAATGCAGTACCAGAAATAACCAGATGTCCTGGAACACGATGCCACAGGGCAGACTTGGAGAATGAAACAGGTACATGCTACTGTCCCTGTGGGATAAGATGGGACTAGTGACCCCAAGTTCTGCTTCCATTTATATGAAGTGTATTACCTAACCAAAATGCTCTAATATTCTTAGGGGAAATTTGCAGAACATCCCCAATGTTCATGAAAGACCTTAGCACTTTCATATTTTTGGAGGATTTTTAAAAGAAAGGTTGGAATATGAACTAACCTGTACCCCCAGAGCTCCTGTCTCTAGCTGCATATGTAGCAGAAGATGGCCTAGTTGGCCATCATTGGGAAGAGAGGCCCCTTGGTCTTGCAAACTTTATATGCCCCAGTACAGGGGAACACCAGGGCCAAGAAGTGGGAATGGGTAGGTAGGGGAGTGTGGGGGAGGGTATGGGGGACTTTTGGGATAGCATTGGAAATGTAAATGAAGAAAATACCTAATAAAAAATTGGAAAAAAAGAAAGGTTGGAATAATCCAAAATTATATTTGAAAGAATGCATGCTACTTACCATGGTAAAAAAAAATAACATTTACTTATTTGTGATATTGTTTGGTGGATTTGGGTAACAAGTATGTTTTCAAGACATAATTTCATACCAATGACTCCAGGTAATCAGGCAGAGCCCCCATGGTAGTGGGAGTATGTAGAAGAGAGGGTTCTTTTACTTCATCGTAGATGGGAAGCAGAAGCAAGAAGGACCAGGCATCACCTGCAAAGTCATGCCCTCATGACCTACTTTCCCTTGTTGGGCTCTATTTCCTAAAGCTTTCAGAAACTCCCCCAAATAATGGCACTAGCTGGAGACTCACCATGTCCTACATGAGCCTGCTAGGGGCTTTTCACATTCATACTCTAACAGAAGCAAACTGGAGGAAAGCATTGTGTACATTTAGAGCGGAGAAAGCTGTTCAATAAGTCTGGAGTCAGGTACCCACATGGAAGTGGGAGAAAAAATGGAAAAGAATAAAATTTAGAATTTGAGCTGGCCACAAGCAAATCATACCCGTGAGAGTAATTTAAGCCACAGCCTAAAGGAGACTTCTAGATAATAATCTGTAGCGATCTTCTCATCCTACAAAGTCCAAATATTCCAAATGGTGCCTGGCTTACTGCAACATTATGAAGACACACTTGTCACAGTAGAAGAATAGAGCCTGTGCACTGTTGTCTTATAACTTTATATGCATCTTTTTAATATTAGGTGCATGCTATACAAGCCTCCATTTTTGATCTTGACAGGACTCCAAAAGTGTGAGGAAAATGCTTTCAATTACAGAAAGGTTTTCAAGCACTGATCCTATGTGAATGACTCCCGCCCTTTGCCCAAGCTTTACGCTTGCTTCTTGGTTCCCACCAAACTAGCCATTGTGTCTCAGCAACTGAAGGTAGGAGTTGGGGTCATAGATTCACAGTGTCTGGCCACTCTGTGTCAAAGCAGAAATTAATGTCCATTCTCAGCTTAGCAGTACAATAGGAACTCACTATCCCCCAAACTTAGTTGAAATCATCACAGTCAAGCTATGGTCCCACTAAGCATCAAAGCCAGAATGGCTTTCTAGTTAGCTGTTTGCACTGGTGATGCTTGCACAGGCTGAAAGAAGAAGATGTTCCTGTTAGACATGCTTTCTGTTCCCAGTATGTTTTGGCTTGCCACATACCTTTATGTTTATAGAAAGAAAAGTATGATGAATCCATGAGTTTCTTGTTCCCAGTAAATCAGGTTTCTAGGATATCACCCTGATGGCTGATTTGATGGTGAATTGCTAGAATGCTGGCTCTCAGAAAATGTCTGAGTTTGGTTTTCTATCCCGACAATTGTCTGAAAAACAGCATCAAAAGAAGGAAAACAGGCACATTCCTTGGGACAGGATGGCAAGTCTTATGCGACAGCAGTGGCAAGATGCAGTTTCTCTTCTGTACAGCATGGGAATGAGCAGTGGCTTTTTAACAAATGATGTGGGGACTCGTTATGTTGGCAGCATAGCAATTTCCCAAAATCAAGGCTGGTCAGAGTCAGATTAACTACGTGGGAATAAATATGAGTCCCTCCTCTTTTACTCACCTGGAAAAGTCAGTAAGGACTTTCCAGCATAGTGGAAAATAAATGCCCAAGAGATTCTGGCCAAGGCTATGCAGGGGATTCAGTGTGCTACACTTTTAAGACAATAGGTTGTTACAGAACTACAAACAAAACTGGTGCTTGAAGAACTGTCTTGTTCAGATTACTGGAAATAATTGGAAATACATTTCTACAAGTGTTGGGTTTGACTGAGATACTTTGATAATCTAAGTTTAAATAAAGTATTTTATAGAAAACTCTAGATGTTTATTATAACCTGATCCATTGTATCTCTTTCCTAATATCAGTCATTTTCTGGGTCTATGGAAGTGGCCCTGTCAGTAAAGCACCTGATGTGCAAATATGAGGACCTAGACTTGGTCTCCTAGCACCCACATAGACATGAAAAACCTGCCAGAGGGTGTGTGTGTGTGTGTATGAGTGAGAGAGAGAGAGAGAGAGAGAGAGAGAGAGAGAGAGAGAGAGAGAGAGATGATTCTCTGTGTCCTGGAACTTACTCTGTAGAGAAGGCTAGTCTTGTTCTCAGAGATCCACCTGTCTCTTCCTCCTGAATGCTGGGATTAAAAGCATGAGCCATCGCCTCTTGGTGAGATTCTGTCTTTAAAAAAAAACAAGGCAAAAGACAATTAAATGAGACATAACACATCTAGCATGCGATATCTGACAGCAATCTCCATCTACATACAGGGTGGATATGGGAACACACACACATACACATATACATCACAATGTTTATATTGTAAACATGAGCCCAGATGCTATCCATGAAATCAGAGAATCTGTGAAAGTAATCCATCGCTTCATATTTCAATCTTAAATTGGATTATAGATTTAAAAAAAACAAATCATTGTCAATTTATTTTAAAGTGCAGCCCATACTAAGTAGCACAAACATTCTGGTCATTTAATTCATAAATTTTCATCCACATGGGGTTTTGGGTTTTGTTTTTTTTTTGTTGTTGTTGTTGTTGTTTTGTTTTGTTTTTTAAGTAGCACAAACATTCTGGTCATTTAATTCGTAAATTTTCATCCTCATGCGGTTTTGGTTTTTTGTTTATTTATTTTTTTGGTTTTGTTTTGTCTACAAAAGTGCATTTGTGAGACCTATCCTACCCATTAGGTCGCAGCTTGCTGCCTGTGGGGACAACTAATCTGTAACTGACTTCTCAGCCACCTCCTGGAACTGCAGGACTCTTGCAGGCTACGAGATGCTCATTCACCCCTTTCTTATACGCTGAGTGCTGGCGGAAGGGAGAAGTCTTGGGTCTCATTAACACTGTTGATGTGGTTACCAAAGTTCCTTCCCTTGGGAAAAACAAAATGAGTTCAGTGATTCACAGGCCCAAGATCACCAAGGATGAAAGGTGACGAATTCATTAAACATTTATCTTGAAAATGATTTTTTCCCTTTTTAAAGAAATTGGTTATTTTATTTATTTACATTTCAAATGTTGTCCCCCCTTCCAGCTTTCCCCTCCACAAACTCCCCATCCCATTCCCCAGCCCCTTTGCCTCTATGAGGTTGCGCCTATGAAGCACCTTTGTAAAAAAGAAAGATAATCCAAAACAGAAAAAGCTGAAATCCTCATTCAAGTTACCCACTATTCTGGGTTTGTGTGCCCCAAATAAGACCTTTCCCATTATTCTAATAAGAGAATTCCCAGTAAAGAGTACAAGATAAGCCCTACACATATATTTATTTTAATTGCAAGAAACAAGAGGTCATGCCCTTGGTGGGGACCTTTCTGGAGACTGACTCTCTTTCCCCATAGAATCAGTTTTTTACCAGATCCTTTGGAGGCCCAGGGCCAAATCAGCCTTTGATTTCTGGTGAAATGTTCACTCCCCAGCCTGTCAACAAACTCCTGGCTGAGAGCACCTCTCCTCTCTCACTCACAGCCCTGCCTTGTCTCCACATGGAACATCTTGCATGGCACAGATATTTCAAGGAGTGCTGGGAGCAGTGAGTGTCAGGCTTGTTTAAGTATGATCCTGAGCGTGGAAGCTGTTGGTTTACTCTCCCGCGCAGAGATAATGGTTTACATTCGATTCATTATATGCAGACTGAGGAGCAGATCTTGGGCAACAACTCGGAGCCGTGCTGAAAGATAAAAATCCCATTTGCTGCATTTTATATTGGTGGTCTCTGACGTGAGCCATGCAGGCCTGCAGAGACCTTGTAAATCACAGATATAATGAGGGCCAGATAGCAGCTCACTTAACTGTTGAATGAAGTAAGTGTTTCCTTACTTCAGACTGAAGGATGGCAGATTTGTTATCTAAAACTGGCGATATCAGGTCCAAAGAAGTCTTTCACGAATATCATTGAATGTGGGGTAGATAAACTGGAGAGTTAGGCAAGCATTCCTGGTGCTGCATAATAAGGTTATAAGGAAAGTTTAATGTATTCACCTTCATTGAAATTTTATACTTCTCTCCCTAGAGGGCTGCTAGTCCAAAGAAGAGCCTCTTTCCAGTTTCCTTTTTGCTTTTTGCCTCCAGCCCTCCAGGCAAGGAACAAAGGCAGCTACTTGGTAGCTAATCAAGAGTTCTCTTAACTGGGGAGAGGTCTCTCAGATGGGAAAGCTGAGTAATGCCAGGAAGCAAGAGCGAATCCAGACCAAACTATCCTGCCTGAGTGGACTGAAACCTCAAGAGTGAAAACACCTTTGCTTCTAACATTTCCCTAATCCGAGTCTGATAGGCACCGGTTACTTTTACGTCTATAGGGTTATTTACGTGTGTTTTACAAAAGGGTGCACTTTCATATCCACAGGAATGGCCACCCCCACTCTTTAAGTGAAGATGTGGAAGCAGGGAGGATCATAAGGATCTCGGTGGTGTTAGCCACCAGGAGGGTTCTCTCCCGGTGCCATAAACAGACACACACACACATACACACACACACAAACACAAACACAAATGCACACACACATATACATAAAACGCTCTCGAGCACAAAATACATGCATGCTCACATACACAGTCACAAAGACATGCATGATGACCCAAGAGAAATGATTCTCTGCATTTCATCAGCTAGAAGGAAAATAATCTGACCTATAAACCTTATGGAATGCTACTTAAAGTTTTCACGTTAAGGATATTCTATAATATGACAGGATAAAAGACCATTTGATGCATTTATTGCTTGGCAAAAATACTTGGGAGGGTGTTGTTGTTGTTGTTGTTGTTGTTTTCAATGAGGCCAAAAGTCATTTGTAATAGACCTTGTGAACACAAGGAATTCAAGAAGTAGGTCCCTAGTTCAGAGATAGCAATGACAATAATAACAGCCATAGCAATCTTGCGTCTGAAAATATTACTTGCCTTCCCCATGTGAGTGGGCATCCGAAGAGCAGAAGTCAGCAGGAACTGGAGGAAGCTTCAAGAGCAGGAGCAGAGATGACGGTCAAACAATAATGTGTGCAGGTAATGTGCAGATACCATAAAACATACAATCTTATTAGAGGAAAACAAGGACCATTCACAGATTAATAAATATATATCCACTTACAAGATGTTAAAATAAAGGTTTCAGGGTTGGAGAGATGGCTCAACCCTGGTTGCTCTCCCAGGAGACTGCAGCGTGATTCTCAGCAACATGGCATCTAACAACTGCCTGTAATTCCAGTACCAGGAAACTTAACACTTTATTCTGGCCTCTGTGGGCACTGTACTCGTGTGTGCATGGTCATACATGCCTATACATATGAAATAATATAATCTTAAAAATTAAAAAGGCTTAAATAGCAGAGTTGCCAAATAAAGTTAAGGAAATACTCCAAGATTAAAACAAATCCAAGAAGCCAATAAGAAAGGAACCAGGAAGAACTAAAGAAGGAGAAAGTCAGTGGCTCATCACAAGAAAGCAAATGCATAGCTAATAAGAATTGCAAAGCAAACACAAGTAAAAGCTACAGGCAAATAAACAGTCAAAAATAATAAGATAGGGCAACTTTTCCAGCCTGAGTGATATAATCTTCAGATCTAAAAGATCTCCATGCAGATGTAGCTATAAAATGCTGTAATGGCTGGATATTGGGAGAAGATCCTAAATTGTAGGGAAAGAAAACAAAACTAAAGTAAAATGAAGTAAAATAATCTGAAATAAAGTAGGTTGCATGAAGAGATGACTTGGACCAGTATTCAATTTTTTTAAAATTTGTTTGTTTGTTTTTGAGACAGGGACTCATTGTGTACCCTGACTGTCCTCGAACTTACTATGTAGACCAGGCTGGCCTTGAATTCCCAGAGATCCACCTATCTCTGCCTTAAAAGTGCTGAGTTTAAAGAGGTGTGCCACTAGTCAAGACTTCCTTAAACGTTTTTATGCTAATCAGAAGATAAGAGAGAAATGCTTTCAAGTTTGAAGATAAAAACATAAATTTCAACATGGATAAGTGGCCAAACAATAAAGCAAATAAATAACACGCATGATTCTGTTAATAATCTACCTCAACCCCTGGCTTGAGGGCCTATAATAAGACTAATGACTAGAGTTTATTTCTAAGCAATTTTTGTGTCTGTGCCTGTAGAAAAGTACTCCATCTCAGAACAACATCCTCACCTCGTTTGGTCCTTCCAGAATTCCTGTGAAGAAAACACAACAATGACCAAATTGAAGCAGGGAGTTTGTATGTTGGTTAGTGAATAGGAAAGATGGGCTCTGAGCTCTAGCAGTCTGTCCAGAATCAACACCTCACTTTCGGACTGGGCATCCCTCAAAAGCTTAGTGGCTATAATAATGGAAAAGTGGCTCAAGGAAAATTCTATGACTATTTTGAGACATGTGGGTAAGTGTGTATGTTTGTGTGTGTGTGTCTTTGTATGTGTGCACTTGTGTATGTGTGTGTGTGTCTTTGTGTGTGTGTGTGTGTGTGTGAGAGAGAGAGAGAGAGAGAGAGAGATACATAAGTGGGAAAGTGTGTGTGTCTATCTGTCTGTCTGTCTGTGTGATAGACACAGAGACCACAAAGGAGGTTGAGAGAAATAGAGTTAAATCCCCATCTTTGAACTGGGAACACATGGATAGCTAGTGCCTAGAATTGGAAGGTAAAGTCCGTTCACCTTTGTTTACCACATAGAAGGGAATGCATACATGAATATTTCCAGTCTGTCCCCAGCAGGACTTTCATTTGTAAATTTATTTGGTAAGGGATACATTTTTAAACAGTGACCTTATCAATCTCTGATGTGCTATGTGTGCCATGGAATGATTTTGTGACAAATTTAGCTTTTTACCTAGCAAATTTACAGAAGAACAGGGTTAAAAGGATAGGATGTGAAAATGCTCACAAAAGTTCCCTTTATGTCAGTGACTCAGGATGCCTACAAGGGTGGACCGAAAGGTGGAACCAGGGAAGGAGGAGACTGGGAAGCCAGAATGTCTTATTTAACATACCGCTGTGTTCGCTAAAGTTTGACAGTGGTTATTTAATTAAAGTATTTATTTAAAACCTAGATTCAATGCACAAAATTTTCAAAAAATATTTATCAAGATACTTGGCATTTCTTAAACCAACCATATTTTGACATTTTAAAGAGTAGAAACACCAGTGTTAGGTGTTTTTAAAACCTTAGGTGTGTTTTTAGTATTGTTTCCACCAATTCTCAATGACTGTCAATCTTTGCTAAGAATATATAGAGCAAAGTCTACCTATTGCTAGGAAAGAAACCAAAAGCTCATTTAGTGACCCTGAAGACTGTGAACTCAGGCTAAGCCGCTGAGGTACTGGACATGGAAACTAGCAAAGTAGAAAACTACCTAGCTGGCAGCCACCAACCCAATAAAACTTTGGCGTGGACACATTTTCTCAGCTTCCAAGCCAACAGTAGTCAGGAGGCAGCCAAGCAAGAAGGTCCCTGGTACATATACATGTTCTATGTGTATTTCTCTGCAGTGTATAAGGCACAGGCTCCTGTTTCTATGCAGAGCAGCTGGTAGAGCTCTAGGCACACACACATGTCTGCTCTATTATATAAAGTCCTGGATGGGCTCTCTCTCTCTCTCTCTCTCTCACTCACACACACACACACACACACACACACACAGAGAGAGAGAGAGAGAGAGAGAGAGAGAGAGAGAGAGAGAGAGAGAGAGAGTTCAATCCATAGGTAAAAGACTGACCAAGGCTCTAAACCTCTCAACTCATATATTTATTAAATGCATTTGGATAAAAACAGCAACAGAGTTTCATTCAATCTTGCCATATTAAAAAAAATAAGGAAAGAGAGAAGACGACCAAGGACATTAGCCCTTCACAGACATCTCGTGCTGGGTGGGGTGTTAGGGCTCTTCTGTAGGCTAGGTTTGTGGTCACTTAACAATCACCCGCGTGGGAAAGTGAAGCCATCACAGATCTTTACTGGGAAAAGCTTTGCAAAAGCAGAGGTTTTCGCTCTTGTTATGCCAAGAGCTGGAATAATAAATACAGATAGGAGGTAGACTCGTACTTCAAATAATTTGTCGAAACTATGTTCACAAACACAGCCTGTTTCTATTTGTGCAGTTGTTAGCCATAAGGACGGTTGGTAACCTTGCTGAGACATGGATAAGCGCCTTGCCAATCACGCCCTGACACGAGCCCAACATTGGTGACTAAAATCAGCAGAAACAGGCCAAATGTCCAAACTATGATCGATTGTCTCCATATTCAGGGCAGACACTGGAGTTTGACTGGCAGATCAAAATGACAACTATCTGGTTAGAAGGGCAGAGGGTGCACTCTTTCTGTATCCTACGATATAAACAATCCTGCAGAGGAAAAGGCTGAGGAACCAGAATAAAAATAAACTGGAAAATGTATCACAACCACCAAGGTCCATTCCTGAAATTAAAGTAAAATATTTAATAAAGTAGTTTTTCTAAAATTTGCATGCTAATGATTTTAAATGCATCAAAATTGAGGTTTTTTTCCCCCTTAAGCTCTTGCTATACATTCTTCTGTAAATAAGTTATAAGACCAAGAGCTGAGTTTTATATAAGAAGTAAATTCCTCAGTAAGTAATGTTTTGAATAAATAATTGCAAGCTCTTGAAGCAGATTTATGTTAACGGGTGTTTGAGCATTGGGTTAGCCAAAGAATGTATTATAAAGTATCAGCGCTTTTCATTTTTCTCACGGAGCCTGGCCTCGCTGCATCTGTTCCTTTAACTCATTAGTTACACTGGGCCTTTACTCCTGCCTTATCACTCAAATGGCTCTTATCGAGGTCATAAGTGAACTACAGCTCGGCAAACCAGACATCAGTTCTTCCTTCCCTTAGTCACTACCCACTGCCAGAGAGCTGCATCCCACAGGAAACGTTTTCAATGGGAACCTTCTGCACTTTGGCAATTATGGGATTTTTTTCCCTTCTCCTCCTCCCCTACCCCTTTTCAGTTTTTTTTTTTTGTGTTTGTTTGTTTGTTTTTGCTAGATTTACTCTCAAAATCCCGAGTTTTGGATAACCAATCTTTAACGTCCAAGATGCATAAATCCACAGCTACTTAACAATCCCAGCTGCCAGATTTTTGCTGCATTTAACATGAACTAAATATAACTATCCATCTAATTCTTCTCCTAGTACCCTGTCCCTGATCTTCTCCACTGTGATGGCGACCCCACTACCATCTAGTGTGGTTCCCATCCCTGAGCTGAACTTCTTCATCATGATGGTAGCACCATTACCATCTAGTTGCTCAGACATCCAAGGACAATTTTCAAGTCTATTTCCTCTTTCATCCCTTCTTCCATCAATCAAACATCATCCCTCCCCCAGCTTTACTTGCAACTAACATGCAGCCAGATTCTGACCATTTCTTATTCTCATCACTGCTCCCACTTCTGTCTATTCTATCTTCATCTCCTGCTACATCCTGGTACCCAGGCTCGCCATCTCCATCCTTAGCGCCGACTCTCAGTCCTTCACACAAGAAGCTGAGAGAACTCTTGGAGCAACAGCCAGCCCTTTATATTTACTCACCTGAATGATTCCAAGATTTTCAGTTGACAATTAGAATAATATTTGAAATCCTTGCAAGGGTTTATGGCTTAACTCTGCCCACTTCTCCAAATTCAGCTTCTTTCAATCACGGCAGCAGGAGGTCTCCCATCTGTGTAGCAAGCACAGAAGACTTGTTCTGTCAAGCAAGTTTGAGTTTCTTATTCCTCTGCTTAGGATGCTCTTCTTAGAGGTCTGACCCACCACAATCCTCACGGGGCTACTAAGAGTGTTAAATGAGCTAATACCACTGGCCTTCCATATCTGCCTGAATGTGTTGACATCATAAATCCAAACATTTTATGTAAAATCTAAGCTTCCACCTTCTTATAAACATAAATATCTCCAGTACCAAGTCTCGGATTTTATGGCAGCATTTTGCCTGACAGGAAGATGACACATTCTCTCTGCAAAATACATACTGCTCGCTCACAGTTTTACTTGACCTACAAGATCCCGAGATATCTGACACGTAGCTCTAAGATAGGTGTATAAAATCAAGTCTCAGTAATTACTGAATGGGGGAATAAGAGGAAGAAGTTTCAGGCCCAGATGTTGTTAGGTGTAAAAGAGTGAGGGCAAGAGAGGTAATATTTACTCTCAGTGGTTAAGCACTGAGGAAGGAGCAGAGACTCATTTCTGGGGATGGGTGGTTACAAGGGAGTGGGGAAGGAGAGGAGGGTTCAGCCCCAGGGTTTGAAGGGAATGAGGAGAGAAATGCAGAGGGATGTCACTTTCAGGAGGTGACAATTACAGATGCCACTCCTGAGTCAGGGAGGATAGGAGAAAGAACAGGTTTTGAGAGTAAGATCATTGGTTCCTGTTATGAACATGCTGAGTCAGTATACTATTAAGTTCAACTATCTGGAGGTGTTATTAAAAGAAGACACATCTTCTCTTACAAGCTGTTAAAAGCAGACAGACTCTCCCCTAAAATTAATCTGCCAATTCTCTCTCATTCTGCAAAAAAAAAAAAAAACAACTTTGATCCCAAACATAGAAATTTTCACACAGAGATGTCATTCTTACCAAATTTACATTAGAGGTGTCACAAAGAATTTCTATTCTTCCCACTATTATGTAAAGGAAAGAATTGCCAAGATTAAACACATAGGAAATTAGCTTTCTAGTTAATGTCAGAGGGCATGAAATATTTTTTCTTCCGTTGGAATGAGGAATTGAAGGGAAAAAAGAATCTACACAGACTTAGTCTTACTAAGATGTTAAGAGGCCATTTCCCTCCTGAGATTGTCTTCTCTCCTTCCCTTTCCTCAGGGACTTCTGGTCCAGTCTAGCCATACCTGTTTCAAAGGTGACATCACAGAATAACACAATGCACACACTCCTCCTTGTTTCAATTTTTTTCTTTAGTGTGTCCAGATAAAAGTCCAACACTGATCCCTCCCTCAAGTGGCTTCATTTATCCCCTAATACAGACAAGCTGAGCTAGAACTGTGCTGGAAGCTTTCTCCTGATTCCTGGCTAGATTTTATAATGCCAGAAGCTGCTACACAGGCCGCTAAGAGTTAGATTAGCATCCGGTATCTTAGCTACCTATGAACCATACAAACTTCAGTACCAGCCTGACAGGTGAGACATACTCTTTTGTGTAACAGTGACATCAATGCTATAGAGGATAACTGTGGTGATTTGAATTAAAATGCTCCCCATATACTCCTATATTTTATTGTCTCCAGTTGGAAAACTCTTTAGGAAGGATTGAGAGGTGTGGCCTCAGTGTAGCTGTGTCACTAGGGGCAAGATTTGAAGTTTCAAAAATCATGCCTTTCCCAGTTAGCTCTCTCTACCTTATGCTTGTGGATCAAGATGTGAGCTCCCAGCTACCATTCCAGATCCTTACGTGTCTGCCTGCTGTCATTATCCCACCAAGAGATCTTGGATTCTAACTCTCTAAACTTGTAAGACCCAAATTAACTCCTCTTTCTATAGGTTGCCTTAGAAGTGGTATCCTAACACAGCAAGAGAAAAGTAAGACAGTGACGCCATCTCTCTGATTGAATTTGAGGTCTGCTCCATTGGTGTGACCCATATCTGGTATTGTGAAGCCAGTCACAGGCCCTACAGGGGAGCTTACTACTGTTGTTCAGTTAAATTGACATGACATCAAACTATCTTATAAATACATACATTTAAACTTATACACAAGGACTGCTATTCTTATCCTTAATTGCAGAAGTCTCTTTCAATGAGCAGTGATGAATGCAGAATCTCCCAGCTGCCCAGAGTACGGAGAATAAATGATGGTGGCATGCTCAGCTGTGACAAAGACATTTGTACATCCATCTCTAGGGCTCAGAAAATACTGAAGAGGAATCAAAACGAATGTAAGGGCCAGAAGATAGGGAGAAGGGCTTTAAAATGCCATGGGCATTTCTGGGCTTGCTACAAATCATCAAAACCCTGAACTCACAACAGCTGAAGTTACCTGCATCTGACTTGAACAAAACTAGCCCTCATCAGCAATGAGCCAAGTATGGGGGAAGGGCTCATTGGACCCAATGTCTTCCTACTGAACTACTAACTATTGATAGATTCGTAGAGAGGGGAACTCATTACCTTCAGTTGTACCATGGTAAATAAATAAAATAACTCAACCATGTTCCAATAGATAGTTCCAAACTCATGGTCACACAGACCACTCAGTAGGTCACAAAACAAAATGTAGGATGATAAAGGGTATAATGAGAAATTTTCTCAAAGTTCATTAAACCTCAAACCTACATTAAAAGTGCTCTTATGTAACATGGCATCATGTATAATCAATATACACAATTAATTCTTTTACTGATTTGTAACAGAAAAAAAATTTTATTTTATACAAACTAGTGTGAAAATATGACAAAGAAGAAAATCTGATTCATAAGAAGAAAAATATTCCTTAAGATTTATATTCCAAAAATAAGGGCAAATAAAGGAGATAAAAATAAAGGCATATTTAATTTGTGAATTCAAATATAAGAATTACAAATAAAGTGTTAGGTAATTAAGGGAAGAGCTGAAGGAACTGAAGGCGATTACAACCCCAAAGGAAGAACAACAATATCAACTAACCAGACTGCCCAGAGCTCCCAGGGACTAAACCACTAACCAAAGAGTACACATGGAGAGATCCATGGCTCCAGCTACATATGTAGCAAAGGATGCCTTGTCAGGCATCAATGGGAGAGGAGGCTCTTGGTCCTATGGAGGCTCGATGCCCCAGTGTGAGGGGATGCTAGAGAAGTGAGGCAGGAATGGGTGAGCAGGTGGGGAAGCACTCTCATAGAGGCCAATGGCAGGGGGATTGGATGGGAGGGGTTGAAATGTAAATAAATAAAATAACCAATAAAATTAAGTAAGTAAGTAATTTCTAAAAAGAAGTTAAATAATTCAAGGTTTAGCAATAGGAAAAACTATCCAGAGGATATCATACCAACTTTAACAGATATAGAAAATTGCAATAAACTTCAGTGTATATGTGGTGGTTTGAATGAAAATAGCTTCCATAGGTCCATAGGCAGTAGTACTATTAGGAGATGTGACTTTGTTGGAGGAAGTGTGTCACTGGGGTTGGGCTTTATGGTTTCAGAAGCTCAAGCTAGGCCCAGAGTCACTTTCTTTGCCTGTTACTTGCCATCACCATGTCTGCCTGCCTGCTTGCCTCCACACTTCTTTCCCACTGTGACAACAATAGACTGAATCTCTGAACCTGTAAGTCAGCCCCAACCAAATTTTTTTTTTCTAAAAGTTGCTATGGTCATAGTGTCTCTTCATAGTCATAGAAACCCTAAGACAATATATTGTAATTTAGGAAAAAGAATACTTTTAAAAGTTAGGAGAGTCAAGAATGTTCTTGACACAGCAAAGGCAATCTACTCAAGGCCCCACATCAAACAACATGGTACAGATGGGATGTGGTGGTGCATACCTACCCATGCGAGCATTCAGGGGGTGGGGGTCAGGGTTGAGGCAGGAGGACTTAGAGTTCAGAGCCAACTTGTACTATGTAGCAAGTTCCAAGTCAGCAAGAAACTGTCGCAAAACAAGCAGAACAACAGCCTTAGTGGTGGGATAAATACTGATATCAGGGTCAAGGACAAGGATTAGTGTGTCTTCCTGTAAAAAGGAAATAAAATGCTTTAGCTTCTTTCCTACTGTTGTGATAAGCCACTATTGACCAAGGCCACTCAGAAAAGAAAGTGTTTAAGTTTACAATTTCAGAGGGCTGTGGTTCATGACTGTGGAGCAAAAGCAAAGGCCCAGCAGCAGGCGACTGAAACACAGCTGAGATCTCACAAGTACACTGAGAACGATCTGTGCCTTTTGAAACTCAGGTCCCCACTGACACACCTTCTCCAACAAGGCCACACCTAATGCTTCCCGAGTAGTTCCATAAGCTGAGGACAAAGTATTCACACATATGAGCCTATGAGGGCCACCCCTCTGCCACAACTGCCCAAACTGCCACATTAAAGAAGTCTCAATAAGAAAATATATACTATGCCTATGCCTACACACACACACACACACACACACACATATTATGTATATATATATAATGTACATATTATGTACATATATATATATATATATCCCATAAAAGTATCAAACTGAAAGCCGTAATATACAAATTTCTTTTTTTTTTTCTGAAAAGGACTTAAATCAGAGCTGTGTTTTGTTTTGTTTTGTTTTGTTGTTTTGTTAGACAGGATCATTCTGGGCAGCACTCAATGGCTTGGAAGATGGCCTGGAATTCACTAAGTAAACCAAACTGGACTTAATTTTGCAGGGATTCTCGGGTCTCTGACTTCCCAGGGAGAGAATTACAGGCATATTACCACACCTGGCAGACTAGAGCTCTACACAGTAAAGATGCTAAAAAAAAAAGCCCTGAAATAACAACAGACCTTTGTAACAAAGAACTTCACTTGGAAAACTAATTTGTCCACTTGACCTTTAGTAATGACAGGGAAAGTAACCAGCTCCTGAGGTGGCCAGTGCCTGAGGTGGCCAGTGCCTGAGGTGGCCAGTGCCTGAGGTGGCCAGTGCCTGAGGTGGCCAGTGCCCGAGGTGACCAGTGCCCAAGGTGGTCAGTGCCTGAGGTGGCCAGTTACCAAGGTGGCTAATGCCTGGATTGCTCTAGACCTGCCTTAGAAACAGTATTTATCTTAGGATTTTATCATGTAGTATGTATATCTGACCATTCTGATCTCTTCTGCTCCCCACCTGCTTTTCTCTTTCATGTCCCTAATAGTTCCTCCTGTACTTTAACCCTCTGCCCCAACGCCACTCTCAATGTGCCTCAAATTCCAAAGATGAAAGAAACATGTAGTGCTTTTGGGGGAGGAGACTATCTTATCTTGTTTACCATGACAATCTCCATTTCTGTTATTCTCTTGGAAACTGCACAGTTTTGTTCTTTTGGTCTAAAGAAAGCTTCATGGGTGGGGACAGTGAGGTGACCCAGTAAGTAACCACTGCCACGTCAGCCCAGTGACCTGATTTCTGATCCCTAGGACTTGTATAGAGATGAAAGGAGAAAACTCACCCCACAAAGCTGTCCTCCGACCTCCTCATGAGAGCTATAGCATATATAGCATATGTGTGCACACATCATGCACACAGAGAATAACACATAAAAACTTTAAAACTTCTTGTGTATGTACACCATATGCTCCCTATCTATTCACCGACAAATGGACATCTAGCACAACTCTGTAACTTAGACACTTTCAATAGTGCTGAATTAAATATGGCTGTGTGGGTGCCTCTCTGCCAAGCGGGTTCCTGTGGATATATGCCCAGGAGAAGCTGGGTCATAGGATATAGTATCAGCTTTGGGAATAATTTCCATACTGATTTCCATATTGTCTGGATCAGCTTGTATTCCCACAAGCAGGGTATTTATCCCCACCCCACATCTTTCCCAATATTGGTTATTTTATTGTTTTCCTAATGATAGCCAATATGGCTGGACTGACCCCAAATCTCAGCAAAGTTTTGATTTGTATTTCCATGATGGCTAAAGATGTTGGTCATTTTTTCACCATTTTTTTTTCTTCTATGAACTGTCTGTTCAATTCATTTTCACATTTATTGACTGAATTCTTTGCAGATATTTTTTTGGCATTTAACATTTCTAACTTCCTTATATATTCTGAATGTTAATTTACTATGAGAAGAAACCCTGAGAAACACTGTCTCTCATTTTGAAGACATTTGATTGTTTTCTTTGGCTGTGCCAAATCTTTTTAATTTAATGTGATCCCGTTGGTCAACTCTTACCATTCCTGAGTTATGTAGGGGATTTTTTTTCAGGAGGTCATTGCCTATGCCTGTATCTTGAGACGCTTCCATACGGTTTGCTCTGGTATTTTTAAAGCTTTGTCTCTTTTATTAAGATCTTCTATCCATTTTTTGAGTCAATGTTTTAATGGGATGAGAGTAATTGACTTTCATTCTTCTGCATGTGGACACCCAGTTTTCCAGGCACCACTTGTTAGTGGGTATATCTTTTCTCCAACATATACTTTGGGCACCACCTTTGTCAAGAATCTGGTGGCTAGGATTTATCTGTGGATACTAGTAATTCAGTGGGCTCTGGGTCGATCTTTGTGCCAGTACAATACTGCTTTTATAACTACGGTGCTATGGTATAATTTCAAGGGATACATCCGACATTGCTTCTTTAGTTCAAGATTGCTCTCGCTATTAAAGCTATGTTTTCACTCCTTTTGTAATGGATAGTCAACTCAGGCCCTCATACGAGTTAAGCACTTGTTGTTCAGCTAAGTCACATTGCCTCCCCCCCCCCGCCCCCGTTCTGTTTTGTTTTGTTTTTTCCTTCCTTATGAGACAGGGCCTTGCTATAGAACTCAAGCTGTTATGGAACTTATATTTTGTAGCCTAGACTGGCCTTAAATTTATAATCCTGTTCCCTTAGTCTTCATAGGAGCTAAGATTACAGATGTGTGTCACCTGGCTCAATCCCAGTTCTTTTATTATTTTCTACTAATGTCTAACTTTTACGTGAGCCTTCTTGGGTATCAGTCCATCCCCAGTGCTTCTGACACTTACAGTGAAAAAATCATTCTCAGGAGTATTGTGACTTGTTCTAAATGACAGCCGAGGAAAGAATTGCCTTTGGTTGGTACATTACAGGGTAATATTATGACTAATGTCGAATATAAATAACTTTAAAGTCAACATTGTTACTTATTCAGTCCAAAACTGGTTTGGATAGTGTACAGTCTGATAGCAAGCAGAGAATGCTGAGGGTCTATTAATATAACTTCATGAAATCACTTTGGGCATTATACATTAAAAAGTAATGTTTATTCTGAGAGCTTTCTCTCTAGAATGTGTTTAGAAGTGGAAGCTCCCAAGCTGTAAAGCTGGGGTTCCCATTTTTAACGGTGCTTCAAAGGCTTAGAGTATTCATGAAAACTAACTGCGCACCTTTCCTAAGAAGAGAACAAGCAGAGACAAAAGGACAAAGTCTGGATGCAAAGGCCAGGTGAAGATAGCAGCATCCAGGTGAAGAGTCCTTCCACAGGACATAGGGAAGACACAGGTCCTGTAGCACATTGGGGGAAACTACTGAAGGAGTTTTCCTTCTACAGCTGAATAACCTAACAGTAACCTGCAGATAAGCTAAAGCCAACACTTCTCACATACAATCTCTTGAGACGCAAAGGAGGAAACCACAAGGAAAATTTAATAATACTTAATGTCGTCTGTCTAAAAAGGAGGGGATAAACTCAGTTGTGTGTCTTGGCGCATGCCTGTAAAACCAACACTTGGGAAGTAGAGACAGAAAGAGCTTCAGTTCAAGACCACAGTGCCCAGGCTGTGGAGTGAAGCCCAGTCTTAAAAAAAGGGCTAAAGACTTCTTCTGTGTTTGCTTCATCTCTTATCAACATATCTGCATTATGGGAGTGTATTGATGAGTTCCATCTGCCTCGAAACACTCACCTGGAGCTAGTCTAAGTAGGGTGGAGGATATACCTGGGATTGCAGAAATCCTTTAAAGAAGTATTGGTCCATTGACGTGTAACTGAAAACCCAGATCTCCACCAGGTTAATCAAGAAATACATAGAAAACAAAAACAAAATCTAAAAGCACAAGCTGCTGGAATATAAGTGAAAACTTAAGTGATAACAAAAGTCTGGAAATATTAAGAAAATGTTGCTGGCTGGTGTGGCAAAGGGTTCAAGTGGTACCGAAAAACACAGCACAGAGCCTGCATCCGTCGAATTCAGTAGAGTCGGTGTCGACTCTTAGTGCATAATTATCAGCACCTTAATTAAATCTGTATGTGTTACAACGATGTTACAACCCCTGAGAGAAGTCCAACATATAGCCACAAAGACCACTGTCTACTTTTGATACGTTAAGTTCCTGGATAATTTGTGGGGCTGGTTTGATACACATTCCCTAAATAGTGCCTCTACCCCAGCAAAAATTCTAATAATAAAGTAAAGTAGAAGTGATGTGTTCTGATGAGCAGTTTAGCACAGGATGAGTCCTATCCACTTTCGTTGGACACTGCTCAACTCCACCACTCCTCTGGGCAAGAAAATGTCAAATTTCATTTTTTTTCTGTACAATAGTATAAGGCACTCTAACCTGTGAGCTAGAGTTTCTCCTTTAAAACCTGTTGAAAACTCTGCCTTTGCTGAGTAGTTCCAAACAATTGCAAATGCAGTCTATAATTTAGGGCCTGAGCAAATTAAAACTACTTCCTGGCCTGCCCAAGGCCATAGAAGTTTCAGTAATAGGTTGTGGGGCCAGGTTGCAGGGAAACTAGTGGATGCATGAAAACATTTTTTTAAAGCCATGTCTTTTGTCTGTGTCTGTGCCATTTCGTGATACTGAAAGAGCTGAGGGCCCACACAAAGAACTTTAACTCCTGATGAAGAATGCAACCACGTCACTCAGAAATGCCCTCCTTTCTCTGGACCCAACTCAGGTCTTGAAATAGAGGACACCAATGTATATCCCTGTATATAGCCCATTTCCTGACATTAGGAAGGAAGAGAGTCCACTTGAAATCCATTCTGTAAGCAGACTGTCTAACAGTGTTCCATTCATTAAGGACACTGCTTGGGATAAATCTGATTTAGATCAATTAATGGCTGTTTTATTCTTTGCTGCAGTATTTACTGAGCATAATACCAGACATGAAACACCGTGCTCAGTTCTTGAGATATAATGAAGATACAAATTGCATCCTGAGAGCTTGCAGTCTAGTGACCCACAGCCTGAAGCTATTCTTGCTGAGCTGATGAAATACTTTGTCCTCAGGTGGCTCTAGAAGTGCCTCGTGAATCATACTTCTTTTTTTTCAGTTTTTTTATTAGATTTTTCTTCATTTACATTTCAAATGCTATCCCAAAAGTCCCCTATACCCTCCCCCACCTGCCCTGCTCCCCTACCCACCCACTCCCACTTCTTGGCCCTGGCATCCCTGTACTGGGGCATATAAAGTTTGCAAGACCAAGGGGCCTCTCTTTCCAATGATGGCCGACTAGGCCATCTTCTGCTACATATGCAGGTAGAGACATGAGCTCTGGGGGTGTGTGTTGCGGGGTACTGGTTAGTTCATATTGTTGTCCCACCTATAGGGTTGCAGACCCCTTCAGCTCCTTGGGGACTTTCTCTAGTTCCTCCATTGGGAGCCCTGTGTTCCATACTTCTAAGTGATCATTTGATGTACTTCCAAAGATACACAAAAATAATTTCCTTTAAGAATGGAAGAGAGACTTGTTTTGGGCAAAGCTGACATTCACCAGAATCTATCTATTCTTGCCCTTGTCCCTCAAAGAACAAAGGAAGAAAAGGAACAGGGTATGTGTTAGGAAGCAAGTATGACAATACCTGAAGAGGAAGCAGCAGACATAGTCTCAAGCAGCTTTCAGGGGAAGAACGGCTTTGCTAAGCTGCTCTCTCTAGGCACAGGGATGCAGTTTGCCAGCAGATCTCTGTTGATTCCAACAGCAAATCTTTCTCTCAGTATAACACACAACAATTTGTAACCTTAGCAGAAGTCAGATGCTCAGATCATATCATAAAAATCCCTAGAGTAATTATCCCAGTTGCACTCATAGGTCTATGTAGAGATACAGTGTCCTATCATTTAATTCCATTAAAAATATAGTAGGGGAAATTTATATATGTACACATACACAGACACACACACATATACATATATATACATACTAGGGGTTACAAAAACAAATTTCTATTTGTAGGAATCCCCTTCCTTCCTTTGAACATTGGCCTGCTACCTTCCTCTGCTTTCTGTACAATATACTTCCTATTCATTACGTAAATTGATATTTAAATGCCCCCATCTCTTCAAACAAAACAAAGAAGAAACTTGGTGAGCTTGGAACACAAGATGAAACCGGAAACTCCTGAATCTGGTTGCCACTGGGTCTGAAGTTAGCCATTCTTTGGGCCTAACTGCCTTGGAAGTGAAAGAGGTCTGAAGAAATCAGGGTTGGCAAGAAAAGCGTCTCTCCTTCTGAACCTTCCAGCTGCACGCTGCTTAAAGACAGGTCATTTGAAGAACTTAATCGACCTGTCAGAAACATTTGGATTTTGCTTCAGTACAAGGCTAACTGACAGCCACTTTTCCCACAACTGAGAGGAATCTCCTGACTTGAGAGGCACTTGAAGACGTGTTAAGATTTTTGCAGCTATTAACACATTCCTAAGAAAAATACCTCTAGAGACACAAGAAAGCCAAGGATAACAGCCGTCTCTCTCCAATGAAAACGTTTAGTCTGTTTGATTAAAGGAAGATAAATGAAGGGGCCAGGCCGAACTCACCTCACATTATGTACCGGCTTGGTTTCCTCGAGACCAAATTGCCTAGTAGGAAAAAAATGCAGTCAGTCTTCAAGTCCCTACATTCCTGAATGAGGACTCCTAAGACCTCCACTGGCTCTGGAGCCTCAGCCCTAGGCCCTGTTTTCTAGGGAGCTTAGCCAGGGCCTGGCAGAAGGAAGCAGACAAGGCCGAGTCCTGAGCATGGCACACGTGTCCTTTGATAATTCAAACAGAGGCATACAGCTCACCCTAAGAGAGGAACTAAACCAAGAGCTATAACCCGACCTCAGCCAATCACGGGTGCCTTTAAGCTTCTGGTCTAAAATGATATTTTCCAAACTGCAGGTTGCTGCTATTAGAATATATAATCAATGTACTAGGTTACAGTTAGTGACTTTTTTACAAGATGGGGAGAGTCAGGGTAAGAAATATCACACAGTACCACATACTGTTTCGTGGGACTTTGAAAATATTCTCATTTTAATTGGTAAGTGATGATTGTGGTGTGCTACTATATAATATTTCAAGTTATGTATATAGGGTGTAATGATTACATCAGGAAAATTGGCCATTTTAAGCAGATATTCTTCTTTTGTGTTGAGAACATTCAAATCCTAGTTTTTATCAATAAAAGATTAGAAGTCACGATGTTCCTGTCTCAGCTTTAGAATGTAGGAATTACCAAGCCTGGCTCCGTGCTCTCATTCTTGAAAGATGGAGATGCTGAGGACAACATCCGTGTTTGTCTCCTACCAGCACTTCAACAACCAGACTGTGAGGCTTCCATTGCTGGCTAGGAGCTCACTGTCTTTCACTGTGCAACTCTCAGTGGGTTGCCCCCTTTTCCTCCCATTGCCCTCTTGCACAGCTCTCAGTGGGCTGCCCCCTTCTCTTCCGATTGCCCTCTGCATTTGCTTCTTGTCTTGTGTTTTGAGTTTTTTTCCCTGATGCATTTATTAAAAAATGATGGGTTTCTTTTTCTTTATACTGATTGGGCTATGCCTTATTTACTGAAATGTACAGTAATACTACTTACAAGTTTTGTGGAATCCGTGACAGTTCCTTTGCTACACATTAGTTCCCTTCCTTCTTTGGTCTCTTCCAGAACCCCTCATGAATCTGTGTAAGGCCGTGTCTATCTTCTATACGACTCAACCGTCCTATCGTGCTTCACGTGGCCGCTCTTGCTGTCTTCTGAGTGACACAGAATTTTCCTAAGCTCTGACTCTTTTTTTCATTTGTGTCTGGTGTGTTAATTTTAATCATCCATTGGATCTTTGTAAAAATTACAACACATACTTCTAAAACTGAAATGCTTCAAGTGTTTTCTTGCAACCGTTACCTGCTCCTCTCTGTCGTTACACTCCTCATTTTGTTAGATGTTGTTTCAAATGAGATCGTTCATGGCAGTCTTAATCTGGTCTTTATCCTTCCCTGCACTTAACTTCTGGTGTGTTTGTACCTTTGCATGGCAATTTGTAGTTTAACATTACTCTCCCGCTATCTGCAGCATTAACTAAGGAAATGGTCCTCCACAGAGTAATTTGATCTGCCTCTGCTGATGATCAGTGGATATCTATAACCCGGAGGTAAGTCAGTTCAGGAAAGTGTAAGGACAGAAGGAAACAAAAATGCTCCTCTATTTAAAATAATAATTGAGAATATTAATTTTTGACCAATTCATTATTTCACTGAATATGTATTTTATTTATTTATTTGAAGTTAAAGATGGCATTGGATTCTTCCCAGGTTTATTGGCATTTAACTGACAAATACACATTGTTTATATTAAAGTTGATGCTTTCATGTTATTATAGACTGTGAAGTGCTATCCACTAGCAGGCTAACACCTTCTGTTTATTTTTAACCTAATTGTTTCAGACCTGATTATTCCAAACTTTTTTGTCACCACTGTGGACATCACATGGCTGTATGCTGTTTACTGACCCGTAGTCTTGTTATGTGGCTTGTACTGCCCCTCAACTTGTGATCAGCCAGCTTCTGCCTGTCTTCAAAGTGCTGAGCATACAGGTGTGTGTCACCATAACCAACTCTAACATACACTTTTATCATAACCACCTGTGTTTTCAGGTATCCACTTATGCCATCTATTGCCCTATGTCAAAAATACCCAAACCTCCTCAACTATTAGAACTTGGTGAGTTGTTCCAAAGATTGACTTTAAAGACCCCAAACGAGGACAGAATGAATGTCAAGACCCATATTTGATCATATTTAACTTGTTTTGCAAAAGAAAAAATTTTATCTTATTTGCTGTAACTGGGACATTTTTCATGAATGTCATCTTCTTTGAGGAGAAGAGACTGTCATTTCCATGGTGCACTTCAGCAAATGCGTGATTGAGTGTCTCCACTCATCTTGATCCTATTTATTCATTTTCAAAACATTGTTCATCTATACACCCTTTTAAAAGACGCATCTACGATTAAGGCCCTGAAAATATCTCTCATATCCAAAAATGATACAGCTGAATTTCCTAACTATAATTTCATGCCAAGGAAATTCAGGTTTCATTTCATGTTTGGGCATGTCTCCTTAAAACACTTGTCATGACTTCTAAACTAAAATATACAGATTATTGAGTAGAAAAAAAATGTCATTACTATCAATCCCATTTTAGAAGCAAATAATATCATTGTTATGACTTGAATATGAAGTACTCTCCCCCAAAATGACTCATGCATTGAAGGCTTGGCTGGTCCCCAGCAGAGAGATCCACTCATTGATGAATAATTAGGTCATGAGTAGCCTGACCTTGTACCTATGAATTAGTGAATTAATCAACTACTGACTTTATAATTTCAGTGGCATACCAGAAGTTTTCAGCAACTTTTGGAGATGGGAGCCAAATTGGAGGAAGTCTGTCAATGGGGACATGTCATTAAGGGCTGCATCTATCTTTTTTCTTTGCTTCTAGAAGTCATACAATGAGCAACTTCACTTTATTCTGACCCATGGCCATGCTGTTCTGACTTCCCACAGCCCAGAAACAGCAAACTTAGCTGGCAAGGACTGAAGCCTCTGAAACTGTGAGCCAAAACCAGCTCTCCCTGATTTCAAGCTGCTTAGGTTGGGGTTTGATGACAGCAATCAAACACTAAGCCAGTGGTCCTTTAAAAACATTGTAAAAAGATGGAGAAATCTAGCTTAGGCGGCATCACTAACACCAGCAAAACAACAGAACATTCAGATATAAATCCCTTTGGATTTCATAGTTGCTGGCTTCCTGTTTTGATATTGTACAGTGGAGAACAGTGAGGATGTGTGACAGGTCTGGTCTGGATAATGGATATATTGCCTTTCTAGGAGATTTCCAACAGGCACAATAAAAGAAAGTAAGGAGAAGGTGAACATAAAACCTCTAAGATTTATCACTACATTTTTTTTATTTTTTTAATACAGATGGTTGACCAAAGAAAGTGTGATAATGTTGCATGACATGTAATAAAGCTTGCTAATAATAGTGTATCTTCCCTCCCGATGTGTAAGAATATCAGATATACTAGGTAATTTTAAATAAATGTCATATTGTAAGGGCTCAAATGAAAGTTCACATACAAATAAACACTCCTTCATAATGAAAATACAGTGGTTCTAGACATAATTAACACTGCCACACACCTGACATCATGGTAGTTTTTCTTTTCTTGGCTAAATCAAGTAGCCCAGGTAACTTCACCAACACTTTCTCACATCTAATGTCATCAAACATCTTTGAGGGAATACTCCTTCACTTACTATAGCGATTCTGTGAGTGCACAGGGTTCTGTGCCTGGAACTTTCACAGAGCTTTGTGTTTACAAGGTGACTTAACATTGCAGCATCTCTATAAAGTACAGGACATTATCAGCATCTTGCAAAGATTAGCAACCTGAGAGTTAGAGGTGTTAGGGAATCACCCCCAAGGTTGTTTATACTGCAAAATATAAGGACCTGGACTTATAAATAAAATGTCCCTGAGTTCTTATATGAATGTTGTAGAGAAAGCAATTGATTTATTTCTATGATTGTGAAACTAAAGAAACTACTACTACAAAAGGTCAGAAGCAAAATTTAGTCACTCAGGACATAGCAGAAAGTCAGGGAAATTTAAGTTCTGTGAGCTATCAACTTTTCTTGATTTTCCTTCTTTTGCCGAGACTTTTATCATCTATGTAAGACAAGCCAGAGGAGACTCATGAAGTTAGAAATAGGATACATCTCTGATTGAAAGCCAGGGCAAAGTCAAGTATCCAGTATATGATTCTTAGATATATTAGTAGATACATCCTTGCAGAGATATTTCAGAATGGCGTCCTGTTTGATTTTAAGGTGAGTAGTACTAGATGTTCCCCCATGGCTAATAAGTGAGAACATCCAAGCCACAAAACCCAGTCCACTCTCCTCACAGAGGAAGTGTCACAAGTATGTGCTAATGTTTGAATCTGCCCAGTAGCTGTCTCTGTACTAGGCCTTCAATTTCTTTAAAGCGTTACTGTATTATTTTCTGTCCACTAGGCAAGAACAGTTATCTTTACTTCAAGAATACTCCGGTGGATTTCAGAGATGAAGAACTCAGTCATAGTTTACTTATACATTATCTTTCTCATCCCATAGTGGCCCAAGTTCTGCCCTACAGAAGCTCTATGTGAGGAAAAAGGCAAGATGTCGTAACTAGAAAAAACAGCAGTGCATTTACATACCATAGATATATCATTCAAACCCTGTGAAGATGGTACTTGTGAGTAAAGGAGTAGAGAAAGTTTCGACATTGGCAACAGTTGTATTCAAGGTGAAACATCTCAATGTTTATCCCTCTGGTATAGGTGGGCCCTGAGAGAGGGAGAAGCCCTCTATAACAAAGACCAAAAATAAATCAATTTTAAAAAAATGATGAGAAGTATTTCTAGCTCTGCGGCATTTGGAAGCAGTTGAGTTTGGGAAACAGACTTCTGATGGATTGTTACTTGGGTCAGCCAGGCAATCAACAAGGGGTGATCTAGGGAGGGGCGCTATCCTTCATTCCACTGGAGGCAAAACGGTGTTGATGTATAAATGTACATCCTGTTTTCCAATTGTTCTCATTCAGCAATGAGGCGTGAAGCCTGGGAAACCACAGATACTTGGATCTAAGGAGGTATTTATTTCACTCTCTAGGGCTGTGGAGTGGCACTTTATCTTAATCTTGTGAGTTCTCACAGCCTTAAAACCTTCTTCCTCTGAGCTTCAGGTTCATTAGATTGATCTGTACATAATTCTGTTATAAAAATATCCCCGATCCTTGGTTAGGTGGAAGATGGGTAAGATTTCTTCCCTCCTCACGATGGTACACCTTGCTCTCCATGATTTTCAGATGGTTTTAATTCAAAGCAAGGGCAATCGGTGTAGTTACATGTTAACCTCTATACACTAGAGATTTCTCACAGAATATTACTTTTCCCTTGACCAAAACAGACAGACAGACAGACAGACAGACACACACACACACACACACACACACACACACACACACAGAGTTTTCCTCCATCGTCACCCAGAAGTCCCTTGGGACTAAATCAATCCTGGCGTCTTCTATCAGAGTGAAAAAGAGACAGACAGATGAATTCAGGGCTTCCCAACATGGTTCTTACTTTTCCAAACACATAGAGACCTTCCTCTGCAAGTTTTTTCCCAGCTGTACTTAGAAGTTGTAACAGATCCAGCAACCATTTTAGAACCTCATTTGTATTGTCCTGACACTTAGGAATCTAGTTTCTGTTTGAGAGATGTCACAAAGTTGGTGGGCTCAAAACATGAACTACTTTTTAAAACCCATCTGTTAGATGCCTATAGATGCTCTTGGTTTGTTTCTGACTGTCTACTGAAATGGCAACAGCAACAACCTCTCTTTCCAAGCCCATCCGGCAGACAGCAATAAACTGAATGCTTACCACTAAGGGACCAAATATCTACCAAATATGCAGCAAGACATGAACCCCCATTATAACATACAAAAATACATACATACATACGTACATACATACATACACATACACACAAGCAAAATAAACACATAACTAAATGATTGATAAAAGACTATCCCTTTTCTACAGCTGCTTCTTCACTCGACTCCAGTCAGAGTAGACACTGCCATGGTCTAGTTTAGCCCTCTTGTAAAAGCCCAGAATCTACAGTTTGGCATGCACAGTCCTTGACAACTGACTCAAGTCTTCAATCTCATGTTTCTCTTTATTTTGTCTCAATATGGGTGCTTGCAAAAGTAGTTCTTCCACCTTTAGGATTATATCTGTACTTTAAGTAGAGAACTGAGGAATAAGAAAAAAAAAACTAAGTACTTTAAGGAATTACTTTTATTATTGGTTATTTTATTTATTTGCATTTCAAAGGTTAATACCCTTCCTAGTTTTCCCTCCTCAAACTTCCATCCCATCCCTCTCCCCACTGCTTCTATGAGGGTGCTGCCCCACCCACTCCTGTCTCATCTCCCTAGCATTCCCCTATACTGGGTCATCGAGCCTTCACGGGACCAGGGGCCTCCTCTTCCACAGATAAGGCCATCCTCTGCTACATATGCAGCTGGAGCCATGGGTCCCTTCACGTGAGCTCTTTGGTTGGTGATTTAGTCCTTGGGAGCTCTGGGGGGATGGTTGGTTGATATTGTTATTCTTCCTATAGGGTTGCAAACCCCTTCAGCTCCATCAGACCTTCCCTAACTCCTCCATTGGGTCCCCATGCTCAGTCTGATGGTTGACTGAAAGCATCCTCATCTGTATTGGTAAGGCTCTGGCAGAGCCTCTCAGGAGACAGCTATATCAGGCTCCTGTCAACAAGCACTTCTTGGCATCAGCAATAGTGTCTGGGTTTAGTGGCTGCATATGGGATGGATCCCTAGTCTCTGGATGGCCTTTCTTTCAGTCTCTGCTCCACTCTTTGTCCATGCATTTCCTTTAGACAGGAACAATTTTGGATTAATATTTTTGAGATGTGTGGGTGGGTCCACCTCTCAACTGGGGGCCATACCAACACAGTAAGGTTCTCCCTTAGGAGCTAGATGAATACTCATGATTGCTGAGAGCTATGAAGGTGTTTAAAAAAACAAACAGTTCCCCCCAAAAAACCTGAAGGTTTGACAGTAAGAAAAGGGAGGCAAAATAGAAATAACTAAATCAATATATATTGTTATTGTTTATGAGTTATTGTGTCATGAATTGGTAACAGAATTGTGACAAAATGAATAGGCTAAATTACCAACATATCAACAATTCAACAATCCTTCCTCGTTGAGAGCATTTTAACATACTCCAAGGATAAAAGTGAATATGAACATTATCTGTATTTTAGTTTTCTGCATGCATGTAAGCACATTAAGCTAACTAATACATATATAGAATCAGGGCAGTAATGCTATCAATATTAGCATAATATAATAGTGTTAATGGAAAGGACTATAGCCAAAACAAACCAATTTCCATATAAGAACCTATATGGAAAGTATAAAGAGATACAGGGAGTCCATCTCTGTGAAGATAAAAGATCTGTCTATGTTCTCTTCACACAGGTCCACTGTAGAGTTAAGAGTGGGCAGGAGAAGTTGTTTTTGTGATCAAGTCTGTGATACATCATAGTCATTATATTTAAGAACTTGCCAGAATGCGTAGAACTGTTGTCAAGAGGGTGAGGTGAGTTTTCCCATAGCCTGAGTCAGCCATCGCAGAAACACCCCCAAAAGGGAGCAGCCGAGGAGCCACTGGGTTTGACTTCCTGTGAAGAGGTGTCCCCACTCCCACTCTTCACGTTGCCACGAGTACCTACTGACTCAGGCTGATCTCCTCATTTTTTAAATTATTACTTTTGACTTTTATACCATCTTCACCTTAAAATGCAGACTCCCAGAAGTCGGTGCCTGAGTCCTAGTCCCTAAGCCAAAGAAAGCAGGCCCAGTCCAGGGCCTCAGCTGTCCTCCGCAACAGGCTTCAGACAGCTCTTCTCTTCCTATACTCCCTCATTTCTGAATGGGAAACAGGACCAGCCAACCTGGCTTCCAGCACTGTTTCCTCTTCCCATTAAATATTTATTAAGCTTCGGGATGCATGACACAAAGCTGGATTGTACCGGCTAAACCAGACAGAACTGTCCCTAACTTAAGAGAGCATTTATGGTATGAAAGATGGGCAGTCTCGAGCACATAAAAAAGGGCCAGAGTATGCAATCTTTGCGTCTGAAGACTGAAGAACAAAAGCCGGGAACACATTCCACTTACCATTTCTCTGGGTGTGTTTGCCTTGATTTTAGATTATCTTTGGACACAAATAAGTGGAAATAAATTTGAATTTCAAAAATATTGGGTTTCATTCCAAGAAATAACCAGATTCTACCTCTCTTTCTATTTTCCCAAAGGGCATTCACTAGCATCCAGCCAAGCATATCCACATACCAGATACTCCCAGCAACTCTACAGAGGAATAATATGCCATAGTTGCTGTGCCAGGGAGAGTCTCAGGTGCCAGTTACCGAAGCATATAACATTATGGTAGCTTTTATTCTTCATGAAGGAGGCAACATGAGACTACGAAAGAAAATACTTTCTCTGGAAGGAAGAGTGAGTTCAAAGAACTGGTAGCCCAGAAGGTGCAGAATGGGAATTATTGTGTTAATATATCTTCAGCCAGGAAGCCTTGGCCATTCTTTCTCATTGATGCTGTGGAAAGCTGTACACAAAGAGACCATCATTTATGTAAGTTACATTATAATTTCATAAGTGAGCAATGGCTGGACATGTTCATCTGGACCCTAGCTGTATTCCCCTTGTTTATTTAATCCAAGTTGGTCTTCCTGGAAGATGAAAGTCTGCCATTGTAGCCTCAGTGCCTCATAATATATGTGTTAAACTCACCACTGCCTCATTATTTATTAACGTCAAGTTACTACAGTTCGGTGGAGGATGGGAGCTGAGGCCACACAGTGACAGATGTTCCAACAGATCAGCTTATATAATAAGAAGCTGGGCCAAAACTGTCGAAAGGGGTGTTTTTTTAAAAAACATACAGACTTCAAAGAAATGAGCTGTGGCATCTGCAACATGCACAGAGCAGTGCCAGTGGAGGGGGCAGGGACGGGTCTGCAAGCGCACGGTCGGGTCATGCGGTGATGGGAGCTTGCAGCCGAGGACTAGAACATCTGGGCTGCAGCAAAGCTGGCCAGGACATTTTAAAAGAGCTCCCGTGGTGCCTCCAACTTTGATTTCACAGAGCTGAGGCAGGGGGGAAACGCGCTGCACTCAAGAGCGCATGTGTTTTGGCTCACATGCTCTCTCCCCAGTCACTGCAGAGGGCCACGCTTCAGCTGCAGAATTGGGTGAACACTCTCGGACAGTCTTCCTCTATCCACAGGGCTGTCTCGGTGGGGTCGTGCCAAGGCAATTGTTGCAAAGAGTAGAAAATAAGGAATGTTGGCATAAGGCTGTGAAAACTGCGCATGTCAGTTCCCAGCAAGAAATTCCCAAGGAATTTCCGTAAGAACGTAAGGCTCATCAGTTTGGGGTAATATGCAAGTTGGAAACTAAGTGTGTGTGTGTGTGTGTGTGTGTGTGTGTGTGTGTGTGTGTGTGTGTGTGTGTGTGAGAGAGAGAGAGAGAGAGAGAGAGAGAGAGAGAGAGAGAGAATGCTACATACGACACATGAAAATTAAGACTATCTGTTACTAGCAGCACAATGTTCAAACAGCCTGTCCCCTCTCCCGAATGTTTTCTTTAATTGAATACATAAATGAACACAGATTCGACAGTATGTGACACACAGTAGAAAGTGTCCAGGACAGAGAAAGGATATGGTACTGCAGCCCACCAACTATTGAGGCCCACTGACTGCTGACAGGCTCTGGAGCCCCAGAACCTTATAACATGGTGAAGGTCATAGGTCAGAAGGGCGATGACAAGGTGCTTGGACTCTGACGCCAGACCCTTGGGTGCAAATCTTGCCTTTGCTCTTTGTTGGCTATGTAACTTTAGGCGCCTTAATCTCTCTGTGATACTCAGTGCCTGCAAACATATGACAAATACCAAAACAATAGAATCCATTTTAGAGGCTTGTTGGGGGGAGGGGGAAATGGTCTGTCATGTGATGCCGTTAGAATTGTCCTTGACACAGAGCTTTATCTTTATGTTCTTTTAAAGCCACTCTCCCTGTGTCTCATATGAAAGGTGTTTATCTCACATCCTAAGCCGCCATCAGAATTTGAAAACAAATTTTCCTCTTTCATTTCATAGACTTTTCCCTCTACCTTCACTAAGTCAAATTCTCTCACAGATTTCCTGGTTTCTACTGTATCTCCAAAATTTCTGTTGTATTTTCATGATTAAAACTATTCTTCATTTTCATTTTTTGTTCACATATTAAGTTTGTATATTTCCAAAGCCCATCAAGGAACACCCAACACCAGGTTCTGTTGTAGAGCCTGTGGATTAAGGAAAGGGAGAGAAAGGGCCGGCGTGTAGCTTTGTGGAAGAGGGTTTGCCTAGCATCCTGAGGTCCTCGATTTAATCCTCAGAAATGAAGGTATGGAGAAACCACTCTCAAAAGAAGAGGTTGATGGTGTGGGGTGGCAGGCATTTTTAGACTCTCACTGACTTGCCTATTAACTGTCACATGCCTCTCATACAGCAGCTTCGACGAATCACAACCAGGAGGGGGGAAACCAGGACTGTGACTTCACTCTGTCTCCACCCCTCCTCCTTCCTCTTCTCCTACCCTATAGGACAAAGTGGACCCTGTACATGAGACTTAGCTCAAATCTAGGGTTGGGAGAGGCTAGCACCAAGAAGGAAGTGAGGGGACCTCTCAGCTCTGTGACACTTTTCAGTTCAATCCATGGGTGCTTGACTGTCTCCAAGTGCCCACTGTCACTTCTAACAGGTCAGCAAGAAACCTCAGCACGTTCACTCAGGAATGACACTTGTCTATAAGAGAGCTAAGGTGAACACCAAATTCCAAATAACTTATAGAAAAAGATACTCATTTTTCACACCAATAACCTCTGTACCTAAAAATGCGCTAAATATACCAACAGAATAAATGGTATCAAAAAATAACTTCAGTGTGGTCATGATCTTCATGTGATAATACTTTTTACTCAGCCCCTAAAAGTGACAGTCATCCTGATGGGACATTTTATGTTCACATGCTGTAAACTCTTAGAGAAGAGGCCCAATGTGGAAGCCCATAAATGAGTCATTTGGGAGCGTACAGCTTTCTTTTTATAAACCCAGTAACAGCAGAAACAAATCATGGTCTCTAGAAGCCACAGTGATAATCTTCCTCATCCAGCCTATTTTTGCTTCAGGATGAAAGATGGTGTTGGGGCCCAGCAGATTTTTCTTGAAGTTTATGGTAGGTCAACTAAACAGACAAGCTCAGCCTTCTCTTTGATATCTTCCTTTCCCCCTATCTAAGCCAACTTTGTTTTTTTTTTTTTTTATTGGATTTCCATTACTTCAATTCTCTTCATGGAGTCTCAGTTCCTGTAACTGTTAGGGCTTATGGTAGTTTAGCACTTTGAACATCATTAATTAAATCATTGCATCATGCAAGCCAGGCATACTTCTTCTATCAGAAGTTATCTTGTCCTCTAGTCTAGAAGCCTAGGTACGGGGCTTTCTTGCAGAGCGTGGATTGCATCTAAAACCATGTGGCAAAAGAAAAACCAAAAGAGGCCATTAAGAGAAGACTCAGGTTGAGATTGAAGTGTTGGTTTCTAGGGACCAACCTCACACTAGAAAATCAGCAGTGCTTATAATTGCTCCACTAGTCAGCCACCAGTTCCTGGCATGTTTGTGAGCAATTTCACTTGCTAAGAATCACCTGCCCATCTTTTGATACATATGCAGCTAGTCGGCCATCACTGGAAAGAGAGGCCCATTGGACATGCAAACTTTATATGCCCCAGTACAGGGGAACGCCAAGGCCAAAAAGTGGGAATGGGTGGGTAGGGGAGTGGGGGGAGGGTATGAGGGACTTTTGGGATAGCATTGGAAATGTAATTGAGGAAAATACCTAATAAAAAAATATATATAAAAAGAATCACCTGCCCAACTCTTTCCAGTCAAAACTTCTATCTCATGCTCAATATATCCAAACTTTGATTTCGACTATGGCCTTTTTCAAATTTTTATATATATATATATATATATATATATATATGTATATATATGTATATATATGTATATATATGTATGTATATGTATGTATATATACATACATATGCATATACATATATGTGTATATATATGTATATATATATACATATATATATATATATATACCTACAACTGCTAGTGACACTAATAATACTAAAACAAAATTATTATTCTGATGGGATATGAAAGAACTTTTTTTTCTTGAAAGGGTTGTCTTTATAGGAAAACCCATCCTGAGTCGCAAGCATTTGCCATGTATAAGGATAAATAAATTTGTTTTTACTTTAGATTATATACTATTCCACTACCATGATGGACATCATATATGATCCATCAGTTATATTCTATAACTTCAAGGATCTGATATTCATAAAATTAAAATAGGTAAATAGGCTCACAATAATGGCTAATAGTTTTGAAGAGTACACAATGGTAACATTTTCCAGGTTTTTCTTTTTAGATTTTTTTAAATTTAATTTTTGAGAATTTCACACAAGAATAATGTACGTAAATCATTCTCTCCTGCTGTCTCCTCCCTCCAATTCCTGCCATGTCCCTCTCAAATTCATGACCTTTTATTTTTAGACACACACACACACACACACACCCCTACTGAGCTCATTTAGTGTTGTTGATTTGCTGACTTTGGGGATTGGTTAACCTATTAAGGAGCTTGTTCCTGGAGAAGGACTGATTCTTTTTCTTTCTCAGCAACCATTAATTGTAACTCCTCTTCTATGAATGAAGTCTTGTGAGAATTCTTCCATTCAAGTCCATGTTGTATGTGTATATTTGTTATATTTATGTAAACATTTAAATAAAGTTAAGAGCCATAGATAAACAAACAAACAAACAAAAACACAGTTCTAGACATGGGAAAACTCCTTACAAGTTGTTGATCAAGGGAGTCCAAGAGACCCCCCAAACCTTTTCCCTTGGCTGCCTCCCAGAAGTTGAAGGTTAGACCCTATTGCTGTATTGCCCAGCATGGCAGACATTTGGCTACTGAGTACTTAAAATGTGTAATGACAGAATTTGATTCTGACTTTTACTCAATATTAATTAAATTAAATTCAAATATTAAAGAACTAACAATATAAATTGGTTTTCTTAACAAACACAATTTTACTGATTAAAAGGGACTATGTTGAAAATTTATTATTCGAACTGAATATGTTACAAGTGTCCCTGGAGTTCAAACTACAAATTTTTCAATACAAAAAGTAAAACTATGTAAAAAAAATCTCTCATTAATATGTTTTACACTAATTAAATTTGAATTTCCTTGCCTAGATATACTGCTAAAATTTATTTCCCCTCTTTCCTTTTTTAATATGGCCATCAGGAAATGTAAAATCATGTGTGTGATTCATTTTCTATAATAAATGAGTAATAATACTCTAAAGAGAGAATTAAAAGAAGAAAATAACATATTCTTTATATTGAAATGTAAAGGACAGAGAATGGATAAAAATAAAAAAGTAATTATTTAGCCCAGATAACTATATGATGGAAGAATAACCCCACTTGAGACTAAATCACAGACCCTTCATTCCCCATAGACCTAGTCTTTGATTCCTCCTTCATCAAAACTGACCTTGGGAAGCCTATAATGGCAACCTCTGGGATGAGATTGTTCTCTGAAAGACTGATTGCTCACTGTCGGGACAAGATGTGCTCCCCACCTCTTACCAAAGGGCTTAAAATGGTGTAATAAACACATAGCTAGCAGAAATAGTATTAAACGTCCTCCCCTCTGGTATTTGTGAGGGCCTTAATGAGATAGAAGGACTATAGGAAAAGTTTGTGTCAAAATGATTCTTTAAAGTGAAGACGCAGATCAAAGTTCACCATTGCCAAATATACAACTTGAGGATGAACTCAAGTGCTGCTATTAATCATGGTTTCTGGGGATCTGATGACACAGATTAAATGGCTGTAAAGAACACTGCTGTGCATCATGTTCTTGCAACTGTCATCAACGCTTCTGCCAAGTGTCCGCAGATCGGGCGGAAGAAAAGCTGTTCAGTATTTATTGAGGTGTCTCTAGCTGAGCCTAGCCAAGAATCTGGACACCAGGTTTAAGTTCATGACAACACCTCAGAGGTGCCTTCCAGACCTCTGCTCCCTCAGGAAGGAAAGCCTGCGAAACTGAAGGGAGTATGGAGGTGGACCAGCGTGGGATCAGACAGCACATTAATATCATTGACACTTAGCTTTCAATCATGATACGACTTTCCACAAGTATTCCATAAAACATTTTAAGTAACTTATAATGTGCCAAAGTTCAAAGGTCTGCATCTTTGTGGAGTTCTTTTTTTTCCCTTTTTTCACAGTCAAAAAGGAAAAAAAAATCTCCCAAACAGAGATGCATCTTAAAGACAGCAGCTCACAAACACTGTAGGACCGGGCAGCATGCAGCTCAAATTTTTATTACCTTTTTTGCACAATTATCACAAAACCTGAATTTAACTAACAAATAAAAAACTTTACATGAGGACATAGCATTGAAACAAAGGCATGTGCATGTGAAGACACCTCAGAAGTGAAGAGGAGGGCATGATGTTGACAGAAGTGAAGCAAATGGTTATCGTTGGAGAGTGGCATGCATTGCACAGTTTCAGTGCCAGACGGGACCAAACAGAAAAAGAAGGAAACTTCAATTTTATTTGAAACAGGCTTCTTATGTTAACATAAAAAACATTTCTCACCCTCTCTTTTTAGTTAATGCTTGCATTCTTCTGGAGATGAGGTGTGGCTACAAATGCCAGTTTGATTGTGAGAGCCTGAGCCTCAGCCTGTGAGTGCTGGGAATATAGGAATGCATCACATGCCTGACAGGTAGAACAGTATCCCCAATGTTCTTTGCTTCCAGAAAGAGGACATGGGCGGCCATGTGTCCCTAGCAAAGGTAGGAGCACTCCATTGTGTTCAATACTCCAATGTATACTTGGGAGATTCTGCATAGCGTCAAACACTGAAACCCTCCGTTCAATGCTACCCTTTCAGAGTGCACCGTCACAACTCACCAACGCCTTTCTACAGACAGCACTCTGCAGTAAGCTCATATTTATTTGAGTTGATGTATGATTATTCTGTTTCTCTAATAGATTTCACATGCTGTGTGTAGAGGGAAATCCTGTGTCTCCTTTGCCACAACTTCCCCAACATTTAGAATTATACCTGACTTAGAGCTCAACACATATATTAAAGATGAAATGAATGGATAAAATAATGGCTTGATTTAGTTACTGAAAGCCATGAGGATTAGGCTTTCTTCCTTTGATTGTTATAGCACTGTGAGTATGCTAGCACAATGTTTTTTTTTCTTCATTTTTATTGTAAAGTATATATATATATATATATATATATATATCATAAAATTCAACTTGTAGAATTAAGATTTATTATTATTTATTATTTATTATTAAGATTTATTCTATCATTTATTTTGTATATGTCCTCTCTCTCTCTCTCTCTCTCTGTGTGTGTGTGTGTGTGTGTGTGTGTGTGTGTGTGTGTTTAGAGTCATGAAGATATCTAAAGATCTCTCAGAGCTGTAATTAGGAGGTTGTTATGAGCCCACCATGGAGTCTGAGAACCAAATTCTGGTCCTCTGTAAAAGTAGCAAGCACTCTAATTGCTGAAGCATGTCTCAAGCCCCTGAAGTGATTTTTAAGTGTTATAGTTCTGTGGATTTACCTGATGTGCAATCACCACCCTCCCACCCCACTCACCCCATCTCTAGAAACTTTCACCTTCTGTCTTAGTCAAGGATTAGACAACATGACCAAAAGTAACTTGGGAAGAAAAGAGTCTTTTGAAACTGACAGTTCTACATCATAGTGCATCACTGAAGAAAGTGAGGGAAGGAACTGAAGACAGGAACCTGGAGGCAGAACTGATACAGAAGCCATGGAGGAGTGCTACCAATTGGCTTGCTCCCCATGGCTTCCTCATCCTGCTTTCTTATAGCATGGAGGAACAGGAGCCCAAGAATGGTACCATCTACAGGGACCTGGTCCCTCCACATCTATCACCAACCAAAAATATAGACCATAGGCTAGCTGTCAGGACAATCTGGTGGTGATATCTTCTCAATTGAGGTTTCCTCTTCCCAGATGACTCTAACTTGTGCCAAGTTGACATGAAACTACCCATCACATCTTCTCAAACTGAAACTTGGAATTCTCCATCCCCTTCTTGCAGCTCTAACCATAATTCCTCTGCCTTTTGTTTCTATGCATTGGATTTTTCTAGGTACATTATATAAATGGGATCACAAATATTTGTCATTTGTATTTCACCTGAACACATTTTCAGGGTCCACCTACGTTGTAGTAACACACATCAGAACTTTATTCCTTTATGAGGCTAAAGATAAGGCTCACTAAGTAACAGCACATTTACAACCCGAGGTTCTCAGCCTCATAGAGAAGAAGCTGCCCTTTTAATAGTCAAATGGTTAAAGTCGAGTCCTTGATTCTTGTGATCTTTAGTTTCCTTTCTCCTTTCCAAATTCTTGTAATAATAAGCTCTTAATGTCATGCAGACTTCCTAGTGGCCCTGTCCCAATTTCTAACTCCTCAGCTGTCCACTCAAAGGAAGGTATTCACTGGAGATGGGTGACAAGCAGAAAAAGTTGTGTTGAAGGATATATGCTGAAGATTGGCCACCAATGGTTGTCCTCAACATGAACTTCACCCCTAAGAGCTAAGAGGACACCAGCTGCTAAATCATCAACTATCCACTGGCCTTTCTCTAACAGAGAGGAAAAGATACCAGCAAAGAGCATCTTCTTTGGTCTTTTCTATTCTGTTTGTTCTCTGTCAGGATTATTTCCTGAACCATTATCACTACTACAATCTACTTTTCTTGCAATAACACAATGTTTAGGTATCAGACAACTGGGGGTTCATCCCAACTTGCCATTAATAGTCAAATGGTTAAAGTCGAGTCTAACTCCTATGATCTTTAGCTTTTCTATTAGTAAAGCATGGGCAAAAACACCTCCCACAGTTGTTAGAAATGTTAAATAAAACAATGTTCTATGCACGACCACTCTGCAAATCAGATGCTATTATATCTAGTATGGGAAGATTCAACACTGGTTTCCCCCCCACACACACATGCCTTTTCTGTAGGGAATTACCTTTAATAGAGTAAAGCAAGAGGAACAATTACATCCACTTGTAAAGACTGATCTGGTTTGACACAGGAAGAGGATTTTAAAATAATATAGACAAGAGTTTGTCTAGTGCTCTTTAAGGTGAATGAGCATGGGCAGGGGAGAAAGGAATTCAATGGGGACGTGTTCTTAGCAGAGGAGGCAGGCCCTGACATCGGGACTGTAATCCAGAGATGTTGAACCGCAGAAGATTCTTTGACACACTGTATCATTTGAGCATAAACTCTGAGGATCTACTTCTTCCATCTAAGACCTATCTCCAACTTCCACTATCACCCAAAGTCACATTGTTATGACTCTACCAGTAGATTAACCTGTCACAACCTAAGCACCTCTCAGTGTTTGGTATCACAAGCTGGGACCAGGTCTCCAAAACATGAGTCGTTTGAGAGGATACTTCACGTTCTAACTATAATAGGAATTCTAATACTTAACTCTGCAGATATAAATATCTCTGCCTGCCTATTACTTAGTACTAGGTGCTGAGGTAAAAATACATGTCAATTCATTGTGGATTCCAATTATAGGTGGGCCGGTTGGCTTACAAGGAAAGCACACATTAAAATATGTATACACTTTAAGAGAAGTATGCAGGGCAAGAAAATCAGCTCAAACACATAAGGGTGCTTGACCCTCAGCCTTGCAACTTGAGTTCAGTTCTTGAAGCCTACCTGTGGAAGGAGAAAGGCAGCACCCACTCCCCATGTCATCTTCTACCCTTCCTAAAAGAACCCATACACAGAGTGAGTAAATAAACACAAAGGGACAAGTAGGCAGAGTGCTGTTGCAACGCTTCACAGGAAAAGTTGGTGGTATCTGTTTGAAAGAATGGAAGTTGGGAAGACTTTACTGAAGAAAGAAGTCCCTGAGGAAGTGCTCTAAACTGAGAAGGCAGATGTAGAAGGACATTCAGAACAAAGAGAATGGCATGGAAAGACAAGGAAGCTCCAACCTTCTCTGCAGACACCAAATCCAGACACTGTTGCTGTTGCTAAGAGGCGCTGGGAAGTTCTGCCAGTGCCTGATCAATGCAGATGTGGTTGGATGCTCATAGCCAACCATCAGACTGAGTTCAGGGACCCTGGTTGGGGAAGCCGGCAGAAGAACTGGAGGAGCAGAGGGTGATTGCAACCCCATAGGAAGAAAAATGTTGGCTGGCCAGACCACCCAGTGTTCCCAGGGACTAGACTACCAAGCAAGGAGTGTAGAGGGAGGGATCCATGGCTCCAGATACATATGTAACAGAGGATGGCCTTGTCAGACATCAATGGGAGGGGAGGCCCTTGGTCCTGTGGAGGTTTGATGTCCCAGTGTAGGAGGATGCTGGAGTGGTGAAGCAGGAGTGGGTGGGTGGGTGGGTGAGCACCCTCACAGAGGCAAAGTGGGGAGGGGAGAAGAGAGATGGGATGAAGCATTGTGGCAGGGTAACTGGGAAGGGGGATATCATTTGAGATGTAAATGAATGGAATGATTAAATAAATAAATAAATAAATAGCCAGGTGTGGTGGTGCACCACCTTTAATCCCAGCACTTGGAAGGCAGAGGCAGGCGAATTTCTGAGTTCAAGGCCAGCCTGGTCTACAAAGTGAGTTCCAGGACAGCCAGGGCTATACAGAGAAATTCTGTCTCGAAAAAACAAAATGAAGAAAGAAAGAAAGAAAGAAAGAAAGAAAGAAAGAAAGAAAGAAAGAAAGAAAGAAAGAAAGAAAGAAAGGAAAAAGCTAAAACCAAGTGATAATCTTTAAAAAAAGAAAAAGAAGTAGAACTCTCAACTCCTCCTTCAGCACCATGTCTGTCTGCACACTGCCATGCTTCTTGCTATGATTATAATGGACTGAGCTTCTGAAACTGTAAGCCAACCCCAATTAAATTATTTCCTTATAAGTGTTGCCATGGTCATGGTGTCCCTTTCACAGCTATGGGAACCCTAACTAAGACAAAAGCTATCAAGGAGGGTTGTTCAGTAGCTTTCTAGTATATGTAGCAGTGGCCCACAATGCATCTTTCCCTTAAGGGTCTTCCAAACAAGAATGTTTGGGTTTTTCTTGCCCGCACAGTGACTTCATAGTAAACCTGAATAGGCAGCAACCATTCAAACATAAACTACATCATAGTTCCGCATGTCAAGGTTATCAGACTTAGGAAAACAGATGAGCAAAAGCTTTAGAGGGTTCCAAAATACATTCACTCATTGCAAGGCCTCCTGGCACTTTGCATTTCTCTATACCAGCCTCTTTAAAGAATTCCTTTCCTGTTGCACAGTGAGAGCTTCTATTATGTATGAAGACATGTGGCTCAACTCATTTTGCCTTGAAACCAATTAGTCAAATTAAGAAAAAGGAATCTGTAAGTCCCTGCAATCCATTTCACCAAACACCTTTAAGAAAAATGTGCAGTTTTCCAAAACAAACCCTAAATAAGCACTTTTTTTTCTTTTCCTTCTAATAATGGAGAAATATTTTCTTACTGTTCTGCAAATAAAGTCAATTGGGAAAATGAATTCTAAATGATGCTAGGATTTCCAAAGAATACCACAAAACAAACTCGGAGTCAAGGCGATAATGCATCCCGTTTGCACCTTGGCACATGAGCAAGCAGTTTGCGGTGGCCATCTGGGATATGTGATGTCATAATAAAAGCGAGGGCATCAACCCATAGAAAAGTCAAGGGGCAATACATTTTTCCTGCCAGCTGTGATAGAGTGCTTTCTGAAGGGTTTTTGTGTTCTTCAGAAACCATTTTTACAAGGCACTGAAGGCACCAATGGTGTGTCATTCACTGCTGCCTGTGTCTAAAATAATGCTGGGCAAATAGTTAAGGCTTAATAAACAGTCACTGACTGAATACATATTAAAAATGCTGACCACTTTCTTTGGTAATAAAAAGTTCATGATGCTTTAGGATCCTTTTATTAAGATTCTGAAGGGATGATTTATTTCCTTAAGAACATTTCAGACCTGTTGGAAGAAGAGGCAATTTATCAATTACAATTAAATTTACATACTCTAAAAGCACTTTTAAAATGCATATCAGTTACCACTACTGCTACTATTAAGGGCGATGATATCACTAATAATAATAATATAAAACATCAGATTAAAAGAGTTTATCAAAATATCTTGGTTTTCACATCAAAAGCACTATCGAAAGAAGAAAAGTAAACAAGACCTCCCCAAAATTAAGGTTTTTGTGCTGCAAAGGACACCATTAAGGAAGCTGAAAGATGGCACACAGGATGAGAGAAAATATTTGCAAATCATATATCTTAGAAGGGGCATTGACTTAGTGTATACATAAAAATGTATATAATAATAATAATAATAATAATAATAATAATAATAAAAGTCAACCCGGTTAAAAAGTGAACAAGTAATATGTATGGATACTCCTCAAAAGAAGATACACAAATGGTCAATAAAGCAAAGAAAAAGATGTTCAGTATCACTTTTGTCATGAAAGAAATGCAAACCCAGCCATACTATGATGACATTGCAGAAAGATTGATAACAAAGTCAGAGAGGATATAAGAAGGTCATGGCTTTTCCTTGCTGACAAACATGAGAAATGGGCTTTTGAAGACAGTAAAAGAGTATTTCAGCAGCACATAGCTCCACACCCAGGTATAGACCCGAGAGAAACCAAGGTGTGTTTCTCTTGTCCTCACAATAATATCTGCAGTGTTTACAACAGAATTACTCATGATAGTTAAAAGTCAAAACGGGATGAGCATGTTAGTTCACTTCTGCAGTTGTAGACCTTGGGAGGCAGAGGTAGACAGGCGATTATCCCAGGTTTTTTTTCTAGAACTAATGATGGTGATAATTTGACAGGTCTATGGATACGGAAGCCCTTGAATTGTTCACTGCAGACAGGTAACTTGTATGATGTGTGAACAGTTGTCAATAATGCAAATATAAATATTATTGGATACTTTTAAATGTGGTGGCCATATTTCTGGCTAATTTATTACTTTTTAAATTCTTATGTGTTTATTTATTTATCATTCAGTGAGTATGGGTGCTGCCTTCATGTATGTCTGTCTGTGCACCATTTGTGTGTCTCGAATCCATGGAGGCCAGAAGAGAACATAGCATCCCCTAGGACTGGAATTACAGAGGGTTGTGGACCATCATTTCGTTACTAGGACTCAAACCTGGGTCCTCTGAAAGAGCAGATGGCACCCTTGACCACTGAGCCATCTCTCCAGCTCTTATGTCAGGTTATTTATGCTCATGTTGCCCTTTTGGGATACTATCATACTCTTTATTGTAATACATGCACATACCTCAAAATTTACTATCACATATATTATAAAATATGAAAATCAGTGGTATTAAATCTTGTTTCATGTTGTGCAACTGTGACAGTCTATCTCTGCAGGTTTTTTATCTTATTAAAATTGAAATCTCACACTGACTAAACAATATTGTACAAAATGAACAAAATGCCCTCAACTTCCAGAGCCCTTAAAATATTTGCAAGAATTTCCTTCCTTTGAAGGCTGAATAATATTCCACTCTGTGTGTATGTGTGTAGTTGTGCGTAGGTACACACATACACACAAAGAATGTCTTGATATTAATAGTAAGTCATTCTAGTGACCACAATAAAAGGATTCAAACATGAACACGGAATGTCTATGTGGATCTATCTAATCTTATACAAACTCAATCAACAGCAAAGTTAATTAATTGCTTCCTATTATGGCATCTGAATCTCAGCATGAATGGAACTTCGGGAAGACAAGTTTGTCTTCTCAAGGATCTGAATGGACTTAGAAAGATGTCTAGATACTTAACAAGATTTCTATGTTTGTTCCTTGTGATGAATATGGCATGCAATTAAGAGCAATATTAAAGGGAAATTTTATTATCATATTTTATGTACACTATGCACTATCAAATAAATAATCAAATATAGTTCCATTCAAATATGAAAGTGCTAAAATTTATCATATATAGTAACTAAGTAAAGCTCCATTCTATTTTTACAAGTTATCTTTAATTAAACCAGTACATTATAATAATTCTGGAGGTCCACTCAGGAGTGCAAAGGCTTCAGGAGCTGCAGAGCAGCGGGGACAAGGTCCTATGGGCCTACATCTGCACCATAGCCCTCTAAGACCAGTGTCTTGCCAGGAAAGAGATGGTCTCGCAGAAGTTCTAACACAGGCTTACAGACTCACAGGAGGAACAAGCTCCAGCCAGAGACAGCAAGAACATTTAACACCAGAGATTACCAGGTGGTGAAAAGTAAATGCAAGAATCTTACCAACAGAAACCACGAATATTTGGCATCATCAGAACCCAGTACTCACACACAGCAAGTACTGGATACTACAACACACTGGAAAAGCAAGATTCATATTTAAAATCACATCTCATGATTCTGGTAGAGGATTTTAAGAAGGACATAAATAGCTCCCTTATAGAAATACAGACATAGCTAAATAGGTAGAAGTCCTTAAAGAGAAAACACAAAAATCCTTTAAAGAATTACAGGAGGGGCTGGTGAGATGGCTCAGTGGGTAAGAGCACCCGACTGCTCTTCCAAAGGTCCAGAGTTCAAATCCCAGCAACCACATGGTGGCTCACAACCATCCGCAACGAGATCTGGCGCCCTCTTCTGGAGTGGAGTGTCTGAAGACAGCTACAGTGCACTTACATATAATAAATAAATCTTTAAAAAAAAAAATTACAGGAAAAAAAACAACCAAACAGGTGAAGGAATTGAACAAAACCATCCAGGATCTAAAAATGGAAGTAGAAACAATAAAGAAATCACAAAGAGAGACAACTATGGAGATGGAAAACCTAGGAAAGAAATCAGGAGCCATAGAAGCAAGCATCACCAACAGAATACAAGGGATAGAAGAGAGAATCTCAGATACAGAAGATTCCATAGAAAACATTGACACAACAATCAAAAAATGAAAAATACAGAAAAATCCTAGCACAAAACATCCAGGAAGTCCAGAACACAATGAGAAGACAAAAGGGAAGGATAAGGGGGCTGGTGAGATGGCTCAGTGGGTAAGAGCACCCGACTGCTCTTCCAAAGGTCCAGAGTTCAAATCCCAGCAACCACATGGTGGCTAACAACCATCTGTAATGATATCTGGCGCCCTCTTCTGGAGTGTCTGAAGACAGCTACAGTGTACTCACATATAATAAATAAATAAATCTTAAAAAAAAAAACGATACAGTAAAAAGGAAGGATAATGGGTATAGATGAGAAGGACGATTTCCAACTTAAAGGGCCAGTAAAAATCTTCAACAAAATTATAGACTAAAACTTCCCTAACCTAAAGAAAGAGATGCTCATGAACATACAGGAAGCCTACAGATCTCTAAAAAAACTGCACAAGAAAAGAAATTCCTCCCGTCACATAATAATTAAAACACTAACGGCACTAAACCAGGAAAGAATATTAAAAGTAGGGGGGAAAGGTCAAGTAACATATAAAGGCAGGCCTATTAGAATTACAACACACTTCTCAGCAGAGACTATGAAAGCCAGAAGGTCGTAGACAGATGTCATACAGACCCTAAGAGAACACAAATGCCAGCCCAGGCTACTATACCCAGCAAAACTCTCAATTACCATAAATGGAGAAACCGAAGTATTCCATGATAAAACCAAATTTACACAATATCTTTCAACGAATCCAGCCCTTCAAAGGATAATAAAGGGAAAACTCCAACAGAAGGAGGGAAACAACATCCTAGAAAAAGCAAGAAAGTAAACTTTCAACAAACCTAAGAGAAGATAGTCACATGAACAGAGTCCCAACTCTACCAACAAAAATAACAGGAAGCAACAATTACATTTCCTTAATATCTCTTAATATCACTGGACTCAATTCCTTAATAAAAAGACATAGACTAACAGACTGGCTATGTAAACAGGACCCAACATTTTTCTGCATACAGGAAACCCATCTCAGTGACAAAGACAAACCCCGCCTCAGAGTAAAAGGCTGGAAAACAATTTTCTAAGCAAATGGTCCCAAGAAACAAGCTGGAGTAGCCATTCTATCAAATGAAATCAACTTTCAACTTAAAGTTCTCAAAAAAAGATAAGGAGGGACACTTCTTACTCATCAAAGGGAAAATCTACCAAGATAAACTCTCAATTCTGAACATCTACGCTCCAAATGCAAGGGCATCCACATACACTAAAGAAACTTTACTAAAGCTCAAAGCACACATTGCACTGCACATAGTAATAGTGGGAGACTTCAACACCCCACTCTCATCAATGGACAGATCCTGGAAACAGAAACTAAACATAGACACAGTGAAACTAACAGAAGTTATGAAACAAATGGATTTAACAGATATCTACAGAACATTTTATCCTAAAACAAAAGGATATACTTTCTTCTTAGCAGCTCATGGTACCTTCTCCAAACTTTATCACATAACCAGTCACAAAACATGCCTCAATAGATACAAGAAGATTGAAATAATTCCATGCACCCTATCAGATCACCACTGACTAAGGCTTATCTTCATTAACAACATAAATAATAGAAAGCCCACATACATGTGAAAGTTGAACAACACTCTACTCAATGATAACTTAGTCAAGGAAGAAAGAAAGAAAGAAATTAAAGATGTTTTAGAGTTTAATGAAAGTGAAGCCACAACATACCCAAACTTATGGGACACAATGAAAGCAGTCCTAAGAGGAAAACTCACAGCTCTGAGTGCCTCCAAAAAGAAAATGGAGAGAGCATACACCAGCAGCTTGACAGCATACCTGAAAGCTCTAGAATAAAAAGAAGCAAATTGACCCAAGAGGAGTAGAAGGCAGGAAATAATGGGGCTGAAATCAACCAGGTGGAAACAAAAAGAACTTTACAAAGAATCAACCAAACCAGGAGATTGTTTGTTTGTTTGTTTGATTGTTTTAGAAAAATCAACAAAATTGATAAACCCTTAGCTAGACTAACTAGAGGGCACAGAGAAAGTATACTAATTAACAAAATCAGAAAAGAAAAAGGAGATATAACAGAATCTGAAGAAATAAAAAAAAAAAAATCATCAGATCCTACTACAAAAGCCTATACTCAACAAAACAGGAAACCCTGGATGAAATGGACAATTTTCTAGACAGATACCAGGTACCAAAGTTAAATCAGGATCAGGTTAATGATCTAAACTGTCCCATATCCCATAAAGAAATAGAAACAGTCATTAATATCCTCCCAACCAAAAAAAAAAAGCCTAGGACCAGATGGATTTACTGCAGAGTTCATCAGACCTCCAAAGATGACCTAATATCAGTACTCCTCAAACATTCCATAAAATAGAAACAGGAGGTACTCTACCCAATTCGTTCTATGAAGCCACAATTACTCTGATACCTAAACCACACAAAGACTCAACAAAGAAAGAGAACTTCAGACCAATTTCCCTTATGAATATCGATGCAAAAATACTCAATAAAATCCTCGCAAACCGAATCCAAGAACACATCAAAATGATCATCCATCATGATCAAGTAGGCTTCATCCCAGGGATGCAGGAATGGTTCAAGATATGGAAATCCATCAACGTAATCACTATATAAACAGACTCAAAGACAAAAACCACATGATCATCTCCGTAGATGCTGAGAAAGCATTTGACAAAATCCAACACCCATTCATGGTAAAAGTCTTGGAAAGATCAGGAATTCAAGGCCCATACCTAAACATGATAAAGGCAATATACAGCAAAGTAGTAGCCAACATCAAACCAAATGGAGAGAAACTTGAAGCTATCCTACTAAAATCAAGGACTACACAAGGCTGTCCACTCTCTTATTCAATATAGTACTCGAAGTCTGAGCCAGAGCAATTAGACAACAAAAGGAGATTAAAGGAATACAAATTGGAAAGGAAAAAGTGAAAATATCGCTATTTGCATATGATATGATACATACAATTTTTGGTGACCCCAAAAATGCCACCAGAGTACACCTGTGATGCTGATAAACAACTGCAGCAAAGTAGATGGATGTAAAATTAACTCAAACAAATCAGTAGCCTTTATCTACACAAAGAGTAAACAGGCTGAGAAAGAAATTAAGAAAACAACACCCTTCATAATAGTCACAAATAATATAAAATACCTTGGTATGACTCTAACTAAGGAAGTGAAAGATCTGTATAATAAAAACTTCAAGTCTCTGAAAAAAGAATTCTAAGATCTCAGATGATGGAAAGATCTCCCATGCTCATGGATTGACAGGATTAATATAGTAAAAATGGCCATCTTGCTGAAAGCAATCTACAGATTCAATGCAATCCCCATCAAAATTCCAACTCAATTCTTCACAGATAGATAGGGCAATTTGCAAATTCATCTGGAATAACAAAAAACCTAGGAGAGCAAAAACTATTCTCAACAGTAAAAGAACTGATGAAATCACGATCCCTGACCTCAAGCTATACTACAGAGCAATTGTGATAAAAACTGCATGGTACTGGGTACAGTGACAAACAGGTAGATCAATGGAATAAAATTGAAGACCCAGAAATAAACCCACAGACCTATGGCTGATCTTTGAACAAGGAGCTAAAACAATCCAGTGGGGAAAAGACAACTTTTTAAACAAATGGTGCTGGCTCAACTGTTGGTTACCATGTAAAAGAATGCAAGTTGTTCCATTCTTTTCTCCTTGTACAGAACTCAAGTCCAAGTGGATCAAGGACTTCCACATAAAACCAGAGACACTAAAACTTATAGAGGGGAAAGTGGGGGAGATCCTCAAAGATATTCTGGGGAAAAAAATCCTGAACAGAACACCAATGGCTTGTGCTGTAAGATCAAGAATTGACAAATGGGGCCTCATAAAATTGCAAAGTTTCTGTAAAGCAAAGGACACTGTCAACAAGACAAAAAGGCAACCAACAGATTGGGAAAAGATCTTTACCAGCCCTAAATCCGATAGAGTGCTAATATCCAATATATATAAAGAACTTAAGAAGTTAGACTCCAGAGAACCAAATAACCCTATTAAAACATGGGAGACAGAGCTAAACAAAGAATTCTCAACCAAGGAATACCAAATGGCTGAGAAGCACCTAAAAATGTGCAACATTCTTAGTCATTAGGGAAATGCAAATCAAAACAACCCTGAAATTCCACCTCACACCAGTCAGAATGGCTAAGATCAAAAACTCAGGTGACAGCAGATGCTGGCGAGGATGTGAAGAAAGAGGAACACTCCTCCATCGCTGGTGAAATTGCAAGCTGGTAACTCTGGAAATCAGTCTGGCGGTTCCTCAGAAAATTGGACATAGTACTACTGGAGGATCCAGCAATACCTGTCCTAGGCATATATCCAGAAGATGTTCCAATTGGTAATAAGGACACATGCTCCACTATGTGCATAGCAGCCTTATTTATAATAGCCAGAAGCTGGAAAGAACCCATATGTTCCTCAACAGAGGAATGGATACAGAAAATGTGGTACATTTACACAATGGAGTACTACTCAACTATTAAAAACAATGAATTCATAAAATCCTTAGGCAAATGGATGGATCTGGAGGATATCATCCTGAGTGAGATAACTCAATCACAAAAGAACTCATATGACATGCACTCACTGATAAGTGGATATTAGCCAAGAAGCTCAGAATACCCAAGATAAAAATCACAAAACATATGAAACTCTAGAAGAAGGAAGACTAAAGTGTGGATACTTCAATCCTTCTTAGAAGGGGGAACAAAATACCCATGGTAGGAGTTACAGAGACCAACTGTGGAGCAAGGACTGAAGAAATGACCATCTAGAGACTGCCCCACCTGGGATTCATCCCATATACAATCACCAAACCCAGACACTATTGTGGATGCCAACAAGTGCTTGCTGACAGGGGCCTGATAATGCTGTCTCCTGAGAGGCTCTGCCAGTGCCTGACAAACACAGAATTGGATGCTCACAGCCATCCATTGGACAGAACAAAGGGTCCCCAATGAAGGGGCTAGAGAAAGTATCCAAGGAGCTGAAGGGGTGTGCAACCCCATTGGAGGAACAACACTATGAACTAACCAGTATCCCCAGAGCTCCCTTGGACTAAACCACCAACCTAAGAAAACACCTGGTGGGACTCATGGCTCTAGCTGCATATGTAGCAGAGGATGGCCTAATCAGTCATCAATAGGAGAAGAGGCCCTTGGTCCTGTGAAGGTTCTATGCCATAAGTATAGGATATTGCCAATGCCAGGAAGCGGGAGTGGGTGAGTTGCTGAGCAGAGGGAGGAGGAGGAGAAGACAGGGGGTTTTCGGAGGGGAAACCAGGAAAGGAGATAACATTTGAAATGTAAGTAAAGAAAATGTCTAATAAAAAAAGAAAATAATTTTGATACTGCTATGTTCTTTGTAAGATATATATTGATAGATAGACATGCATATATAGAGAGATATAGATATATAATTTCAAAAGAATGAGCTTACTAATATTAAGCTAAGTACTAATAAATAGGTTTCAAACTTGAGAGAAATTTTCAAGATTCTCTAACTACACTTCTTTTTTGGATATTTTCTTTATTTACATTTCAAATGTTTTTGCCTTTCCAGGTCTCCCCTTCGGAAGCCCCCTCCCCCACACCCCTCCCACTCCCTCTATACTTCTTAAACACTAACAAACTTAGTCTCAAAGTGATTTTTTTGTACAAAATCTTGATTGAGAAATCTATGCTGTGCAAAAAAAACCTTCACTATTCACCAAGAAATCATGTTTTCACTCAACAAACAAACTTACCTACATATAGACCTGCAAAACAATACCAAGCTTCACATCTGTTGGGGGTTTCTATACTTTGATTACTTCAGTTATCTACTTCTGACACTGATAGTGTTGGTTTTAACCTGTCAAAAATATGGACAGCAACGTAACTGCTCGTGTCTTTAGCTCCATTCTCAACTTATCACTTCTCTCAGAAAGGATGATGAGATTCAAATACAATATGATAATCATTTAATGAAAACCTAGTTGCCAATGAAATGTTTGGGATATCCTTCATGTAGATGAACTAGCAAGCTCTAATAAGGAAACTTATGCTGAAATAAAGCATTCTATACAAACATCTAGCTAGACCCAGTGTGGCGGTCAGCAGCTCTGCCATGACACCCCAGTCTCATGGAATGGCTCCTTTAATGGCCCTCCACTAGGTTTCAGGGGAATCTGTGATTTCACTAGTCACTTTTTGTATCATCTCCTTCCCTCAACATTTCCCAGAAGGAACCTGCTGCAAAAATTAGTCCGTTTTTTACCCCTTCATAATCAAATATCCAGTTATCTCACAAAGCTGCTGTTTATTATGCAATAAAATCACTGTAAGTTTAAACTTGAGGGAGGGCACAATGAAGACCTACTTGCGTTTTAAATGGTTTCTTTATCTCACACCTTTTCATGAATTGGCATAAAGACTGAGTCCTTCCTTATACGGGCCAAACTGTGCCTCCTCTGGGAGGCATGAAGGTCTCCTGACCCCCTACATTCCAGAAATCAGAGGTCAGCAACAGTGTGCCCCCCTTGTGAAAGCTGTTGACCTCTGGGAGGGGGCTTGTATGGAATCAAGTATTAATTTTCAGAATGTAACTGGTCTTGATAAAAACACCCTCATCCCTTCTCCATGTGTCCTGGAATGTTTTCCAGTCAAGAGGCCCAGAAGGGATCTGTCATCACTGCTCAGTGGCTCAGGCAGATCATTCTGACATCCTTGCCTTTCTCTGGACCTGAACAAAGCGTTCTATTCCACTTTCTCTGCTCACATCCAAACTGTCACATGGGGCCTTCACCTTCAATGACTTGATCACCACAGGAAGAAATTATAATAAAACCAATAAAAATAAATACCAGGCCCATTTCTCCCTGCTTTGTAGTTGAGAGGTATGAAATTTGTGTCTGGGGTATGTATGAGTGTCTTTATTTAAATATATATATATATATATATATATATATATATATATATATATATATATACACACAATTAAAATGATTACACTCCAAGACAACAAAAGGGTTTCATAATGTACTTTAATATAATTTCTTAAGCAGTTCTTAATAAAATACAGATAGATAATTATAATTAACAATGCACGTATATCATTTAGCACAACAATATAAGGTTACTAGTCTTTGGACTGACATGGTGATTATTATTTACAGCAAAATCTGAAAGAAAGAGCATTTGTACAGTATTGCTAGATTTTACCAAAATGATTAATAAAAATGTCTCCTCGCATCAAGGTGTCATCTCCAATTACCAACAGCAAAAAGGGAAATGTGCCACTGGATGCTCTCTCAGGATGGAAAGCCATCTTCCTTGATTAAGAAGGGCACAAAGGCTAGATTCGTTCTTGAAACCTTTTTTTTCTAAATCTGTCAAGTTAATAACACCATGCATAAAATCTTAGCTACATCTACCTATTGCAAATATTTCATGCCCCTTTACACTAATCTTAGATTTTGAAAATTCTTACAGAATCCACGGGGAAATTTGTCAGAATCTATAAACAGAGGCAGATCCAGAATGCGTTCTGTGTAAACAGAACATTCCCCTAAGTAACCAGCAATGATCCTATTCAGTAAAGAAGGGAAGTGGGATGGAGACCCCTTCAGGTCCAAATTAGGGACACGTTAGAGCAAGTCTGTGGATAAACAAAAGGAAGTCATTCTCTTCCTTTGTTCAACATGAAATGTACGGAACAGCTGGGCAGATGCATCCCTTCAGCTTCTCAGCAAAAGGAGCGAGTCCGTCCTGCATGTCTTACTCTTTCCTGTTTATCTCACGATCTACTATCACAGTTCCTTCTTCCGAACTCCTAAGCCATGCATTCATTTTAGGCACTTTTAGAACTCAATCCTGTTTTCATTTCTTCACTTCCAAAGTTAAAATGCTGTTGAGGTTAAAAGTTTTATAGCTCACTTATCATAAGTATCTTCCTCCTTGGTCCTCCTAGGAGGCCTTTCTAGTAATGGACTTTGGCCTTTGACTACGGCCACAAGACAGATTGCTGGAGATAACCCTCTGAAATTCTTGCAGCACTAGCACCATAAAGGCGAGACCTGTCTGTTTTTAGAAAAGAGTCAGATAAGGAGATAAGGCGAGGGAGGGGAAACATTTCAATTTGTAGGAGTTATGAGACATAAGTAAGGGGCAAACATGCCTTTTCCTAACTCATAGACCAGAGGTCAAGCAGCTCAAAGATGAAAAAGTATAATCTAAGAAACCAAGCCACACAAAGGTCTAGGGAGTGCTTGACACTATTCCTCTAATTGAAAATAAATAAATAAGCATGACTTCCTGGGACAAAAGAATCTGGGAGGTGTGCTTATTTTCCCTTTTTTTGCAGTTTCTCATGCCATACAATCCAACCCCTCCCCTAGTGAAAATTGGAATTTTAAAATGTTTACAGAACAATTTCCATGGCCTTCTTGATAAACTAAATAAAATGGGCAACAATTTCAAAATAACAGAATTTTTTGCAGGAAATAAGATTTTCTGTTTATTGGAAAGTGAAAAATCACAAGGCTGTCATCCACCTTCCTTCAGAAAATAAATCAGCACAAGCTATGGATTTTTATAGACCCAAGGTCTGCAGTAAATAAGAATAAACAGGAATGGCCGGGCGATGCTGGCACACACCTTTAATCCCAGCACTTGGGAGGCAGGGGCAGGCTGATACCTGAGTTAGAGACCAACCTGGTATACAGAGTGAGCTCCAGGACAGTCAAAGCTGTCACACAGAGAAACCTGTCTCAAACAAACAAACAAACAAACAAACAAACAAACAAACAAACAGAAAACAAAAAACAAAAACAACCAAAAAAGAAGAAGGAACATAAAGCTAAACCCTTATTTATTGCTATAGATACCTCAGAAATATACTAAGATTTAACTGGCTTCTGCACTTAATGTTCTCACATCAAGTCCAAGGATAAAAGAGATCGCAAGGCTATCAACACTTGAATACAGGCTGCGCAGAGCATTCTTCTGATAAATGAAGTTACAAATCTTTGGTTAGGTATGTATGACACTGCTGTAATAAACCCCCATCACTTGGCACCTGGGCATTAGAAAAGTCTTTGGTAGCATCCTTACCAACTTTCAAGTGTACCATTTTACTTTTAGAGTCTGATTAGTCTGGATAAACATAGTCCATGTCGCCAATACTCTGTGGAACTGAATAGACAAGGCAGAGAGAAGGCTTCAGTATACTACACACTATGTATATATACAGCATACATATATACCATAATTACAATCTTGCCATGAGAAAGTAAAAACACTCACTGGGCCTTCCTTTCCTACTATGTGTACATTTTCCCTATATTGCTTTATAAAAAATAAGAAAGATCCACTAGATTCCAACGCCGTTTAACTTAAAGGCTTCATCAGACCATATGTGCAGACACTTGAGAAGATGGCAGAGTTAAACTTCCTAGGGTCCTGGAGTCAAAGAAACTCTGCTGGCCCCCACTGCTGAGCAGGTGCACTCCTTCCACAGGGGGCAACATCTGACGATCAGTCATGGTCCCACTTGGTGAGGACCCCAAGAAACTTCCTTGGGAAGAAACAATTTTCTCAGGACTGGCAGCCAGTTTGGGGGATGTGGAGAAGTTATATCCATACAAGGCACAGGGACTGTGCAATCGGAAGGTGTTGTAAGAACCCTGGTGGGTCTGGTTAGCAGCAAAGGCATTGCCGGACGGTGATGGCATGATGTACTGAAGTTGAGGGGACATTCCTGAAATCTGCATGGACAGGCTGGTCTGTGGGCAGCTGAAGGTGTCCCCATCAGTGCCGCCCATGGACATGTTCACAGACGGGCTGCTGCTCACGCTCACGTAGGAAGGAGTCCTAGGTGGGGCAAAGGTCTCACTGCTCTGGTTGGTAAGCCTGTTGTAGGTCTCTGCCAAGGATGTGCTGTATCGATTGAGGGCAAGGCCTGAACGGGCACAGGCAGAATAGTCAGCTGGAGCCAGACTACACAGCTGGCTGGTGTTCGGCCCCAGATGGAAGGCAGGAGAGGAGCAAGAGGAGCCAGACAACAGGTGAGGATGTGTAGCAGGGACAGCATTCCCAGTGCCTTGGAGCAGAGCTGATGAACTTGTGTTGCCTATAAAAGAAGTTGTAATGTAAAGAATGACTCCACCTACCACATCTACCTTTAAATTGTGTGTGGCCAGGCAGTGGTGGTGCACGCCTGTAATCCCAGTACTTGGGAGGAAGAGGCAGGCGGATTTCTGAGTTTGAAGCCAGCCTGGTCTACAAAGTGAGTTCCAGGACAGCCAGGACTATACAGAGAAACCCTGTCCCAAAAAAAACAAAACAAAAACAACAACAACAAAAAATTGCGTAAGTGTATGGCTAGTTACAAAGGGGAGAATTACAAAGGTGAAAAGTGGCTTAGCTTCCAATGGATGCTGAACTCAGATTGAGTAACTTAAGCAAACATACATTTTCTTAATGTTTTTAAACCAAGGACTGGTAAAATGGCTCCAAGGGTGGTCATAAGCCACCATACCAGACAACCTGAGTTCAACCCTTAGAATCCACAAGGTGAAAGGAGAAAATGAACCCCCTAAAAGTTGTCCTCTGAACTCTAAACATGTGCTGTTACACATGCAAACACACCAACACACACAAGTACATAATAATTGATAATAATAAATTAAATAAATGTGATGGAATTTTAGAGGAATATTTTTAATCCAAATTATCTCTCCTGGTAATGAAGAAGTTTTGCAATACAGAAAACAGTAAGACACTCTGACATGAAAAATTTTTATGCTCTATCGCAATTTGCTTTCTCAGAATTTTCTTATTTCCAGAAACAAACATTACAGATGCCAAACTTACCAGAAATTGTATAAAATTAAACATCATCTAACTTTGCTTCTTGCCCCAAAGGTGTAATAAACTGTCCTTTTCTGCCTGCATTGTTTCCTTTCTCTCAGCAGTCTTCTTTTTCTTACAGTACACTTCCTTACAGAGGAATAAAAGTACCAGGAGGAAAGCACCAAGCTGGTCTAGGATGTCCCACTTCTCATACATCTGTGGCTTCTCACCGAGTCTTGTATGCATCAGTGATTGTACCATTCAAGTCTCTGCTATGTTATTCCTTGTCCTCAAAAATCTCAACTCCGGTTAGAAAACACGTTGGCAAATCACAGGCAACACAAGAGCAAAAGTCTAACAAATAAACGATGCTGTGAAACTCAGAGAGGGCTGTTTAACCCTGCAACCAAGGGAGAGCAATAATGGTCGCCTACTCCCTTCTCTGGATCTGCTGGCAGATTGATGTTTGCAAACTTGACATAACTTAAGAGGAATGGAGAATTCCAAAGTGCTGTACAGGCTGTAAAACCTTCATTATTCCAACAACAGTATTTCATCCTGCTTCTTTAAATAATCTGAAAGCCCAAAACAAGCAATGATAATAACCTAAACCCAAGTATGTGAAATTCTCACTGGGAACTGGCAGGATCCTGGTAAAAACTGCCTATTCTGATGACCTGAGAGTCTACTGCTTGAGGAGGAAACATAAGCCCTGGGCTTGTGAAAAATGGGCTCAAAAATGGTCTGATCCAGTGTACTTGAACATATCACAGACCCAATAAGAAAACCTTGTGAAGAGGCAATAGTGGAGTGAGAGGAACAGGCATGGGCAGATTATTATGCAATATACCTGGCCAACGTATCAAAGTGAGATGTCAGGAGGAGGTCAGAATTATGAGATAAACAGTTAGAACATGCAAAATTTAACCCCTAACCCACAGGACAGCCATCATTCCTGACCTGTCACCCTTCAGATAGAAAAGAAATGGATCTTGGTGTAGGATATTGCTGCTGATAAACTCAGCATCGGGCATAAATAGCAAAGTGTGCATTTCTTACATGTCTGCCGCTTCTCAGCGACTGGCTGCATGCATGACCCAGGAGCCTGAATTACCTTGCTTTGGGATTCCAGGGATATCTTCAAAGGTGAGAGTCCGTAGTGATGGCCTCCAGAATGCATATGACTCCACCAGGGCTTCCAAACCCATTCTAAATGGAAGAGAGGGGACAAGTGGACTCTAGTTAGGAACAGTTGGGGTTTGCACCAGTAAAAAGCATTTGAGTGAATGACACGGAATTGGCCATGCCCTATCCCTTCTAAACTTAGTGGTGTGTTAGGAGTTGCCACAGACAAGGAGAAATGCTTTGGACAGGGTGTAGGAAGAGAATGGAAACCTACCATGATGCCTGCCAACATTCTTAGGACCCTGAAGCTAACACCTGGACTCTAGGAGCTGAGCCCATCCTGCTTACTGTGAGTCCAAGGCTCTGTGGTGCTTTGTTGCTCTCTCCTTGACTTAGGAGTTTGCCCTCTGATGATGAAGGAAATGGTTGCAAAAACATCCTTATGTCAAGATCTCTTTTTTAAGGGACATTTCTCCCCCATCATTCAGTACCTCAGGGCTCAGAGGAAGAACCACTCCTAGAAAACCAACTTCTGTTCTGGGATACAATCTCCATTACCAGCCAAGGTAGGCCAGTAGGGGGCAGCACTGACTACTTGTTCAGCTTTGCGCAGTGTGTAAGAGGTCATCTATTCTCTACACAAAACTCTAGACAGAGCTATCTGTTCTTTATACAGTTGGTAGAGATGTTTTAAGTTAGTATACAACTTCACCATACATAATTAATGATTGCTGTGTAAAGTGACAAACCTGGTTGAAGACTATATTACATCCTGTATATTCTAAAACAAAAGCAACAACTGTTAATGCAAACATAAATAGCTTCTACCATAAGTGGATCGGTCTTCCTTCCTCTTATATCTGGTGGGTAAGGAGTACAATCTGGGATCTGGGGTTGAGGCTTTCCCGCAACTCTCCCTTCTCAAGGGAGCCTGAGATCTCACTTCTCATCTTCAACCACTTCCACGTTAAGCAACTTGCTAAAATGATAACATGGTAGGGGCCAGAGCCTATCTCAGGAGTTTACCACTTATTCTATGATACACAAAGCACCGGGTTCATCCACGGCACTACAGAAAGAAAAAAAAAACTTCTTCCGGGTCAAATATAACCTGGACATTTCTTGTGACTGTACTATTTCTTACTATTTTCAACTCAGCTGATGACCTCTCGGTACCCACAAATCGTGAACTAAGAACTAAAGGGAGAGAACCACCAACCAGTCATGTGACCGCTCCAACAAAGTGGGTTAAGGTTTCACACCTCCTGTTGTTGTAAGCTCACATGGGGACCTCACTCATTTATTCAGCCTCAGAAGAGGACAGATCTGGGTAGGTTTTTGAGGGGTATCACCAGCCCATACTGATGCTACCGCAGGCTATCACAGGGAGAACACCCCCACCTGTTTTTTTCCTGGGCTATGTGGGTGGGAAGAATGGAGTCTGACTCCTGACATAACCACTGCTGTTACAGAGAGGACTGTAAAGATATTAGCTTGGATCAGAAGAGTCAGACTGTGACTATAGGACACTCCAGCTAACTGTGTGACTTGACCTCCCTGAATTCACTTTCCTGAGAAGTGAAGACTGGGCGGTGAAGCTTGAAGTCCTATTATATGTAGCTATAACTCATTTCATTCTACCTGGCTTTATTTTACTTAATTATTTTTGTAAATTAGACATCATACCTGTGACCAAACTAACTACAAGCCAAGTCCCTGAGGTCATACCAACCAGTAATATTTTCTATATGGTAAAATATTCCTTTTATTAGTTACTTATTTATTACTTTATTATTAGTTATCTATTAGCTTATTTATGATGTAGTTTGTGGGGCCTGGGTTGTCTCAATGCTAGGTTACCTGTGCGTTGTATTTAATACTGGACTAATGAATGTTGGATAATGCTTTGATGGTCTCTCTCTCTAGTTTAAACCAATACAAAATATTTACTACTTTCAAGAGAAAATATTTCTCTTATGTTAAAGAATATTATTATACACCTTTATTAAAACAAAAAAAAATCACCTGCTTTTTTATTCTCACCCAGGTGAACTTTGATAAAGGTAGATTTGGATAATAAAGATACCGAGGTAGCTATGGAACAGTTTTATTAAAATCAGAAGTTTGTAGAACTGCGTAGATATGCTTTGCTGCTTTATAAGTTTTAGCCGTGTAGACTGAATTATGTTTCAAGTCCACAAATCAGACTTCGTAGGGAGAGGTCACTGAGCATAGCCACGGCATAGCCCTGTGTAGAAAACTCCGAGGGAACACATCTACTCCAAGGGTTCTCACGGGGAGCTACGAGGATGCTGCCCCAGGCTCCCCCTTCACACTGCCAATTCCACAAAGGATTTCAGATATTTTGCAGGAAACAGTTATAAAATATTTATTAGTTGAATCTGGACTTTTGTTAAAAAGCCTTCATTTTCTCCAGTAATGGAGACTTTTCCCATCTAGTTAAAGGAAAGATGAAAGGCCCCTCCTGCAGGAGAGTAGCCAAGGCGATAATTTATACAAGGTGCCTTTGAACAACCTCCCCATTTACCACTGCCCTCATTTATGCTATCAAATGGCCGAGTTTATTTAGTAAGATGGTTATGTTTTTCCTGAACTATTTAAGAGAAGAAATTTTTGTACCTTCCTGAGTAAAAACTTTTATAGGGTCAAACCTAAGGCCTAACTGCGGAATTGGGCTATTCTCAGCACATAAATTCACTCTCGCATAGCAAATGCCTGCAGGAGGGCTTCCAAGGGTTGAAGCTACTGACTCCTGTAAAAACAGGCTACAGAGCCATGAGTAGCCAGGGAAGGACATGTTTTAATTAAACAGAATCGTTTTTATAAAATTGAACCAATCACATGCCTGTGTTTATCTTGGGTCTTGATCACCTTGTTTATTGCATGTATGAGGAAAATAAAAATAAAATTTTGTTTTTAAAAAAAGCAGTAAAACTGCACAGCAGAACCAGGGATAATAAAGGAATATTGTGGAGTTTTTCATGGACTTTCCTGTCTATTAATATATGAAAAAATATTATGTCCCTCTATGCCCTCAAAGCTCTATACCTTCAACAAACCCTCACATAGTATATGGGTTCTTTTTTAGTTTTCAGGAAAATAATACATACGTTTGAAATGTTTAAAATTGACAGAATTTAATTTTACAATATTAAGATCAGATTTTTTTTAATATATCATGAGAAAAGATGGAAACTATTTCATTAACCAGCAAGCTCTACATGAGTGGTTCTCAACCTTCCTAACACTGTGGCCCTTTAATACAGTTCTTCATGATGCAGTGACCCCCAACTATACAGTTATTTGTATTGTTCTTCATAACTGTATTTTCATTACTATTTCATAACTGTAATTTTGCTACTGTATAGATCATAATGTAAATATCTGATATGCGACCCCTATGAAAGGGTCGTTTGCCCCAGAAGGTTCGCGCCCCACAGGTTTAGTCCCACTTCTCAATATAGGCACAACACATTTCACCTGTAACAAAGCAGTCACTTGAAGCAAAGTAAGAATATTTAATTTTATCAAGATTCAGAGCATTAAAATATAATTCATTATTTCTTTCTATTGGTTTAAAACATTACAGGTTTTATTAGAATTGAAAGAAATAACACAAACGGGGGGTATGGGGGACTTTTGGGATAGCATTGGAAATGTAATTGAGGAAAATACGTAATAAAAAATATTAAAAATTAAAAAAAAATTAGAAATAACACAAAGCACCTTCTGACGCCGAGCCTACGTATTTCCAGCCTGACGCCGAGCCTACGTATTTCCAGCCTGACGCCAAGCCTACGTATTTCCAAACAGCCTGACGCCGAGCCTACGTATTTCCAAACAGCCTGAGTGAAGAGCACCCATGTGAAACCCAGCCTGTGCCCTCAAAACTCAATGGACAGGATGGGAAGTTTAATTTTCACCCACAATGCTGATTATCTTCAATGACATGATTTAAATTACCAAATCTTTTCATTGTGCTGGCACATCTAGAATTCTTCCTCAACATGTATTCTATGAACCCATACATCTGGATTCTCATAAAAGGCTCATTCATTATTTCTTTCTAGCCAAAATATATTTTAAAACTGTTCATAAGTCATTGACTCATCAAGGAACGTCTCTCCAGTGTCCAAGGCAGTGCAGCCTTTACAAAACTAATCAACAGTGTGGATATGATTTCTGGTGTTTGCTCTTAAAGTCTCAGTGTGGGCCTCCTATACGTCCAAGAGTTTTAATACATTACTTTCCTACTTAAGAAAAAAAAATGAAGCCAAAGCAAGACTCTAAAATGTTGTTCTAATATAACCTGAGTCACAAGAAGGGTTCAACCAAGCATTCGCCAAGACAGAAAAAGTCACCTCATAGGTTGCCTTTGGCCTCAGCACCCATCATTTGAAGGATACTAAACTATGATTTTTCATTCAGTTTTCAACAATGTCCCTGCCAAGCAAAGTAACCAGGATCATAACAAAGCAATCACCACTTTTCGCCACAAAACATAAAGCAATTTCAATGCAGGAGAGAAATGAGCTAGCACCTGCAAACCTCCCCATGGAGTGAAACACTTCAGAAGAAGCTCTTCTACTGGCCAGTCCTGTTGATCGCCCTACACTAACTGGAAGGCCACTCTAATATCATTGGGTCTTCACTGGTTTTGGTACTTAAACTGTGTGTTGTTTAGGGTGATGCCACTGTAAAGGAGGATGGCACCAAGTATCTTTAGCAACTCAGCACATATGAGGACCTGTCTGTCACCTATCTTGACCATTTAATCACCTGGAAACACTAGAAATCTACACTATTACCTGATTGCTTATCTTTCTAAAATTTCAAGTGAAATCATTTCTTGATAATTGACTATTTTCACTTCATGTAGACAAGCCTAGTTAGTACCAGTTTCATAATTTATCAGAATAATTTGGGGAGTGGCATGATAAAGTAGTTCAAAGGCTGCTTGTTTAAGATGTTTTTAAAAGCATTCGTAGCAAAGCCTTACCCAAAAGAGCATTGGGAGAATGTTTTTCTATTCTCATCATGTATTACAAACAGTTTTCTTTTTAATATAACACTGAACTGTACTAGAATAGAATCATTGTCAATAAATTTAGAAATTTACAGCAAACAGGCTGGATGATCTTTTCCTTGATAAAAGGACTAGGGTGGAATTAATTATTTTAGCTATCTCATTTACTGCAAACACTGTAAAATACTTCACAGAAAAAAAAATAAATGACTGTGTGACTGTCAGTAGAGCCAAGACAAATTTGGAAACTGAAGAGCTGGGTTTCTTGGCAATATGAAATGGTTTCATATTCCAGTTGGAAATCTGAGTTAACAAGAGACTCTAGCATATGCTCCAGAGAGAATCAATAGAGTGTGTTATCACTAAGAACGTTCAAAACCAAAAGCAGAGGCAGGAAGGACAATTTCCTGGAATATGGTAGCCCATGGGCCATAAGGACAGACTTCCCCATGGCCCCTCCAAAATAACATGCAATCTACATGCCAAGAGCTTATATCTTCACTCTCACCACATGCATAAAGTTCATCTTAGAGTTGCCACAGGACTCCACCCTGTACCTAAGCTACCTCCAAGACACAGTAATGTTTATCAATTTAAACTGTCATCAGAAGTGATTCCAAGTTATGCTTGTTAAGTTAACCCTTATGCTTGTGATCAAAAAATCACATTTAAACTCAAATATATTTACTAGAACAACCAGAAGATTTCACTAGGAATTACCTGTTCCTTCCAGAGTCTCGGAAACCTTTGGCAAATGGATTCCTGTCTATCTTAAGGCGAGTAATCTGCAATATAGAAAAGAAATCACATCAAATCTTATATAAGCAATATAATCTTAAATAAGAACATTATTTCAAAGTTAAGGTAACTGTAGAACTACAAAAAAACAAAAACAAAAAATGAACAGACAGAGGGTTCTGTTGTATTCCTTGTGTGTTTTAATATGCTGATAGTGAAGGTTGAAAGATTTCAGAAGTCACCTAGAAGGTTGGCTGCAAAAGACAAAGTTCACTCATTTTCCTTCTAAGAACAAGAATAAAGGTTTGGTTTGGTTTGAGTATTCCTGAAGAAGGAAACTGACTACCCCCCTGCTGATTTGTCCTATTGGACCATCCTCTCAAGCTAAAGTTGTTCCCCTCCACTCTAAGATGTGGCTTAGCCCTGATTATCTTCTAATAGTTCTAGGGATGGAGGGTCCATTGCCTTGCTCTCCGGGTAGCACAGAGTGTGGGAGGAAGTCAGAGGGCACAGATCACTCTGCATATGTAACAGAGAGACAGGGGGAAAGGATGGATTGGGGTTTGTTATAACATATGCTGGTTTCTCCTCATGCACTAATTTTTCCCAAGGAGAAGAAACATTTTCTGTCCTTAATGTATTTTAATAATCCTAAATGTCTCTAGATCTTCAAAAGGTTGCTACTTGCATATTTCTTCCTATATATATATATATGTATATATATGTGTGTGTACATGTATACACACACACACACACACAAGAGTAACAATGGGAACCGGAAAGCCTGGGCCCCATTCAGCTAGAAGTCAGAAATGTTGAGCAAGAGTGTTGAGTCGCTGTCCTAAGGAAGACCACACGGGAGGGGCCCACATTTTCTATGAAACAGCAACAATAAAACAGACAAAAGAGCAATATTGCCGCTGAGATGTGTACAGGGGTTAAGAGATAACCGAAAACAGTATGGCTGGCTGATAAATGAATGAATGAATGAATGAATGAATGAATGAATGAATGAAACATTTTGGAGGAGAATCTAACACAGACCACATCAGCTGATACTACAGAGCCAGTTATTACAAAACTGGCTGAAATGGAATGGATTAAACATTTTGCCTCCAATAAATTCTCCTTCTCTATTGATTTTTTTTTTCTTTTTGGCCATCTTTGTGTTTTAAATTGAAATAGAATTACATCATTTTCTCCCTCCATGTTTTCCTTCCAGCTCCACCCATGTCCATTCTCAAGTTGATAATCTCCTTTTCTTTCAATACTGTTATATGTGTGTGCGCGCACACACACACACACGAACATGCTTATACAAATGTATATGTACAAATATATATAAATGTAAGCTTCTGCATCCATTTTTGTTGTTTTTGTGCCTATGGTTTCAGAACTGATCACTCTGCGTTGGACAACCACTAAGGGGGCTTGACTCTCAGTCTCTTGACTCAATATAAAACAACCTTAAAAAAACACAACCATGGCCTATATAGAAGTGAAGCATTTCATTTCTCAAACTGTTTAAACCATTATAAAAGCATCATTTAAACATTGCTGATCTTGTAGACTCTAATGCACATCAGTGCCCTGCAAAATTGTTTAAATCATAGTTAAAAGAAAAAGCCCTTTTTAAAAAATCCAAAAATATATGGGATATATCCTTCTGAAATACTTCTTATAATTCATGGGCTGTAGTTTTAAAGCCAGTACTCATGTGCTAAGATACAACGACCCATTCACACCTTACATGTCTTTTTCTAGGTAACCAACATGCCTTCTAATTTTAGTGATAACATTATGACTCAGTATCTCAAGACAGAAAGTAAAAATGCACTGCCAATTGCAGGGGAAGCGCTCAGGACACCACTACAGTAGCTCCGCTTGGGGATTTGTGGTCTTGAAGATGTCGCTGTGTACACACATGCATGCTATAAGTGCCATGTAGAGCAAATGCTTTATGGTAATTCCTAGCCTTTGGATATAACCATAAAGAGAGCTGGCTTTCTCTCTCCACCTAAGGAGCCACTGAAAACAGTACCTGCTGATTCTGATAGGCAGTGACAGTTGTGAAGACGGTTTCTGGAAAGGAGAATGCCTTCACTCCCTCTCCTGATGGAACAGGCTTGATGGGGGACAGATCATCTCCGCAATCTTTACGGATGACATGCACACGTGGTTGGTATTTGTGCATAGAATGAAGAATGATCTAGATCAAGGGAGGAAAGCCACGTTAAATAGGAACCACTCTATTGCAATTTGACTGTAAGAACAAATATGTAACGTGGAAAATAACTTTTTGCAGGAGAGTCACATTTCTGAAGATAATTTCTGACGTTAATTTAACAAAATACAGCAAAGCTGCATGGATGGTCTAGGAAGACATCTGTAGTATTTATATAAAAATGCAAATCACTTTAATAAAATCCTCAGTACAGCCACATGAAATAAACCATAAGTTGCTATTGCTTAAAATACAATAATATATTCATAAAGATTTTATTTATAATGAATTGAATAAAACCAGAGTCAATACCAATGAAACTAAAAAGGAGCTTGCAATGGCCGTTTACTTTGCACCAAATTCATCTTCTAAAAAATACATGCGAGATTTTCAAACTCCAAGGGAATTGCTCTTTTTTAGGTGACTGCGCACACCCACTGAGGACATTCTGCTGTCTCCTGTGTTTGTCCTACAAAATCTGTAATTTGTCAGAACAGTATAGTGCCAAAGACCCTATTCAAATCTCAGTATGGTACCTAGAAAACTTGCCCTGCCCTGCCCTGAGTCTGTCATGTGGGCATCAAGATCCCACTCAGATATTTCCTAAGGAATTGCTCCAGATTCAGAAAAGCATCTCATCTACAGAGATGGACATCACATAATCTGTAACAGTGGAAGAACTATAAGCCACCTACATGCCCAACATTAGGTTAGTCACCAAGGAACAGCTACATCTTGAACTGTGATGTCACAAAGCTATTGCTAATGCTGTTTAGGCAAATTTCAATCATACAATAAAATGCTGGTTTTTAAATCTTACAATGATAAAACAGTACCTAATTGTTTAGATATGTTTTATGGCTTATTAAAACAGAGTATGGAGGCTCATACAGAGATAGGAACAGTGATCACCTCTGACGATGGGATCACAGGTGTGTGTGTGTGTGTGTGTGTGTGTGTGTGTCTGTGTGTCTGTGTGTGCATGGGGGCACATTTGACTTATGTTTTAATACTTTCATAAACAGCAGATTTTTTAAATTTGTCACTTGGGCTCTATATTCATAAATAACTTTAGCTGACAAGTACGTAAACTTTCTGAACTCTAAGCTTTTAAATCAAAGTCTTGGTTATTATGAATCTAGAAAGAAAATGCTGAAACGAAAGTCACGGGAAGCATGGTGTTTGATGTGCTTCATGTTGTTCCGGATGCAGGCAGTTTAATCAGCCAACTTCAGAGCCTTTGGTCAGCTCAAACACAAACAACCCTGTATGCAGAGAACGTGTCTGCTGTCAGAAGATCAGGCCTTTACTCTTGGGATAGCCAATACTACAGTCGGGGGGTTCTGTTTTTGTTTTTTTCTCTAAGATTTTCTGTATGTCAGTGGAGGACATTCAGGAAGGAATTAGATCTGAAGACCTTGCCAACAACACATGCCTCTGAGAGAGGCAGAGTGAATACAAGAAACTGCAAAGGGGGGTAGTGGTCCTCATCATACCTGAGAAGACATAGGCAGCAATTCGCTGCCTCTTCCTAGAACTAAGAGGAGATAATTTGAGTGAACTACTAATATCTTTGACCAGAAAAAAATGTTTAAATGAGAAAACCCACAAAACACAGAAGTAAACAATGTGCTGCCTGCACCAGAGATGTGTACTCATATTTTTTCCCAAAATACTTTCTGCTTTAAGTAGGTGTGTGCATTGCTGTAAATCAGGATAAAAGAACACAGAAATGAAATTGTATTCAAAGAGCCTAACCATTAGCATAGTCTAGTAAACTTTTTTTTTCTTCTTTCGTTTTTTTTTCAGACAAGGTTTCTCTGTGTAGTCCTGGCTGTACTGGAAATTATTCTGTAGAACAAGCTGGCCTCAATCTGTCTGATTTTTGCCTCCCGAGTTCTGGGTTAAAGGCCTGTGCCATCACTGTCCAGCTGCTAAACAACTTTTCAGTAGATGAGGAATGTCGTTTGCTCGTTTCCTTATGACTAGAATATGTCCACTAATTCCAAGTTTAAAACATATCAAAATCTAAGCTTTAATCTTTGGTAAAGTTTATACCCTTGCAGAGTTTGTTGTTGTTTGTTTGTTTGTTTTGTTTTCTGAGCAACACCAGGGGTAGGAGTGCAGCCGACTGCCATGAGATCTGCTTCCTGACTTCCATGAAGGAGCATTCCTGTTGTATATTTTGGGTAATGCATGACATTTCTAAACCTCAACAGATTGTTTTTTAAAACATAAGTTCTACAAAACCTACAGACTTTGAGGTCCTCAGAGCTCCCTAGGCCCCAGGCCAGTTTTCCTTTCCTGTCTCCATGCCTTCATTATGAATTACACTATGTGGGCAGGCACAGTCTCTGGGCTAGGCCCATTAGAAGAAACACACATTTTTGCGCCTGTAGATACAGTTAATTGAGTCCCAGGTTGTGTCTCAGTCCCCACCTGCAAACCTGCCCCAGTCCTTTTCCTATGATTTACTATTGCAATAGCACACTCTTTTAAATGTTAAGCATAAAATAGCAAATGGCCACTTTTAATGTAATAACTTCAATGTCAAATCAACTTTTCACTCCTTTATTTAGATAACGTTCTCTTTGAAAATTGTCTTGCATCTTCCAGAGTTGAGAAGTTTAAGGGAAAACTCCTCCTGTTCTCCAAGCTAAGAATTAAAATGTTGGTGGCTGGAAAGATGGCTCTGCAATTTAGAGCATTGGTCGCTCTTCCAGATGACCCAGGTTCAATTCCCAGCACCCACATGGAAGTTCACAATTGTCTGTAACTCCAGTTTCAGGGGCCCTGACACACACACACACACACACACACACACACACACACACACACACACACACAGAGAGAGAGAGAGAGAGAGAGAGAGAGAGAGGTAGACAAAACACATAAATGCACATAAAGTAAATAAATTAATTTTTTTAAAAAAAATGAATCAAAATGTCAGCAGCACACAAATAGCAGCATCTACAAACTCCAAGAGAAAAATGATTTCCAGAGCAGAAGTGGGGGGACAAGAAATTTCATATAATTAAGCAAAAAGTGCACAGTCAATTTCAGAGCATTGGGATGAAATTATTGGAATGGAGGTAATAACGGTTTCTTTCTTTTTATTGTCTTGTTTTATGAATCTGTTTTCTCAAGGAAGTTTCTCCATTCAGTTTTATACATGTGAAGCTCATTTGTTTATACCTTTACTATGTTTTTAAAAGTGAATTTGGGTGTGGTATACTGAAAAAGGGTGCAAAAGTAAGATTAATAAATGCCTGTGTGCTCACATTAACTGATAAAGTATTTTAAATGTCTATAGAAAATACAGTGTATCCCTGGAATTTTTGAGATTACCCTAAGCAAGCTCAGTTCTTCTTTATAATAATATCATTATTTGCTTCTTTTTTTCATTTTCCCTTTCTTATTTATTCATCAGATTTTTGTTATGAGATTTTTTTTTCATTTACATTTCAAATGCTATCCCTAAAGTCCCCTATACCCTCCCCCTGCTCTGCTCCCCAACCCACCCACTCCCACTTCCTGGCCCTGGCATTCCCTTGTACTGGGGCATACAATCTTCACAAGACCAAGGGCCTCTCCTCCCAATGATGGCCGACAAGGCCATCCTCTGCTATATATGCAGGTAGAGACACGAGCTCTGGGGTACTGGTTAGCTCATATTGTTGTTCTTCCTATAGGGTTGCAGACCCCTTCAGCTACTTGGGTACTTTCTCTAGCTCCTCCATTGGGGTCTTGTATTCCATTCTATAGATAACTGTGAGCATCCACTTCTGTATTTGCCAGGCACTGGCATAGCCTCACAAGAGACAGCTATATCGGGGTTCTGTCAACAAAATATTGCTGGCATATGCAATAGTGTCTGGGTTTGGTAGCTGTTTATGTAATGGATCTCCAGGTGGGGCACATTATTTGCTTCTTAATAAGCTATCAAATCTAGAGCTGTCGAGACAGCTCAGTAAGGATGGTGCTTGCTACCAAGTCTGACCCCCTGAGCTCCATTTCTGGGCACCACATGAAGGAAGGAAAGAATGAACTTTTGCAAGGTGTCCTCTGCCCTCCAGGCTTGTGCATGCAGCAACCCACAACCGCCCATTCCCACAAATAAATAAACATAATAAACTGTCCCATTTATATTAGTAAGTCAACAATGTTTTGCTTACTTAATACGATATGTGGGACCACCAGCCATTTTTTAAAAATGAGACTATAATTACAGCTTAAATAATCATACTTTATGTGTATTTTCTATACTGTCTGTTCTGTTTAGACAGGATTTGGGCAGGGGACAAACTATAATATTAGAAAAGGCATACAGACCGATATCCACAAACAGAGTGATCTTATTTATAGGCTTATACATGCTTTTCTACTTTAAAGACTAGATTTGAGAGGCTGGGGATGTGGCTCAGTAGTAAAGCATTTCCCCCGGGCTTAATCTCTTACATTGATAATTAATTAATTATCAAATAGAGTTGTGTCAAAAGAAGCATACTTCTTTATCTGACAACTTGATAGTTTCACAGATAGGGCGTCTAGATTTTTAGTGTGAGAGTGGAACTTGTGGATAACTGAACTTTTTTTCTAGACGACAAACTCTCAAGATTGGCTTGGGCAAGCAAAGGACCTAAAAGGACCAGATAACAATGCCCCTCCCCACATCCCCACTCTCTCCACCCCTACCTCACCACCACCCCTTCCTACCAGTGTTATAGCACCAGCTATGCCTCAGTTTAAGTAGTCCTGAAACTTTATCTGTCAATCACAGACAAAGTAGGCTTTTCTTTTGTTCTTATGTGATACTGTGTTTCAGGCCCTCCTTAAACACACACTTTCAAGTTTGCCAGATTCCTTGGGTCTCTAATTCCAATACCACCCACTAGAAAACAAGGCCACAGGAATGGAACCGACTTGCCAGGGATCACAGATGCTGAGTCCTTCTCAACCACTTCAATATCCTTCCCAATGAGAGAGCTCAGCTACTGCTCCTGCAACATCTTGCTTCCCCATCTGATTTTTCAAGGAGAAACCATAAGAGAGTGTAGGCATGTGTGTCTTCAGGAAATCATCAGCTGTGGAGACACACACACACTCCTACAAGCCTGTGACTATGGCTACCCAACGGGCCCCATTTCCAAAGCGTCCAGGCACTATAGGTATGAAGCGGCTCAAGGAGTAGCAGCAAAGGTCTTCTTCTCTTTAGAGAGATGTTCAAGGAAATACTTTCCTCAGAAGACAGACTCCAGGAAAACAAGGAAGCACGCATGTGGTGAGAAGGTAACGCCCAAGCATAGGAACTTCCTGCCCAAGGCAAGCCCAAAAGCCAACCTTGGTTTGTACCAGAGCTAACATAAGGCTACCCAGAATCCCCAAGGACCTACGAAGTTATCCCAATCTTCAAGAATTAGCTGTGGCTCTCAGGAACATTGCCATCTGAATCTTCCTTAATTCTCTTTCCTGAACCAAGTCTAGTATTTGAGAAGCTGAAATTTTACTTTGGGAAAATCACATCATCTCCTGTGCTAGCAAGTCTAGTCAACGCCTACAAGACTTGGATCCCTGTGATGGCTCTATGCTAACGTAGTAACGCTTCCAGCGCCAGAGTTCTTCCGTCACAAAGCTGCATATGTGTACAAATTTAACACAGTAACTTGGAGAGGGGGTAGCTGAGAGATTAAAACATAAGAAAGTAATTTGGGAAATTAAACTCCGTCCTGTACGGTTTTATCAGTTAGAGGTGACAATGACTTCTTTTAGAATTGCTGGAATGACGGAGAGGAAAAGGCTACAAAGGCAAATCCCCGAGGGTGTCTGCTGAAGCCCCACCAGGACAGCACTGCATTCATAGAGTCACAAATAACACAAAGGACAAGCACTTTCCCAGTCTCTAATCAGCTTTCGCTTGGGCCCATCTAAGAGAGTTCACGATATCCTTCCTCTTCTGAACTGGGATGTCTGTACCTCTAGGAGCAGCAGACAAGGATAAGGCAGCAATCTGCAGGCTCCCTTCTCACCCCATGGAGGCAAGACACTCACAAAGCCAGTTTCTGCCTTCAGTGACCCTGATCAGGCTTAACAATGCTCAAGAACACATTTTTTTTTTTGTCAGTGAATACTGTGAAAAGGCGCTTTCCCCTACAGTCAACTGGGCACAAGCACCAATAATGCAATGTCGTCCCTTCAATGCAATGTCCTTCCCTCCTGAGTTCACAGTTCTCTCCTGCTCCCCATGGCCACGCTTTACGTCCCTAGATTAAACAGTACATCTGATCACAACTTTAAAAGAAAACTTCACTAGTAGCCAGAACGTTTCATTAATTTAGTTTTTGGTCTTTGCTGCATTTAGAAATTTTTCTAACAGTGAGTCTTTATTTAGGTCCAAGTAACCGAACTTCAACTTGGAACTATTCTTTTATGTTTTAAACAAATACTGTGTGATGGTTAATTTTAATCTGTTAACTTGGCCAGGATACAATATCCATATTTTTAGCCAAAGAGCAACAAAGATATTGCTGTAAAAATGTAGTTTAGAGATAAATATTTAATCAGTAGACATGTAAAAAGCAGATTAGTCTCTGTAGCCGTAAGTGGCCATCATCTAACCAATTGAAGGCCCTAAGAGAAAACAGAGTAAGGTCCCGGGAAGAAGAGAAAATTCGGATAACAGACTAGCCTCAGATTCAAGTCATAACTTCAATTCTTCCTAAGTCTTCAAAAGATGGAACTAGCCAACTATCCCACAATCACGTGAACCAATATTCATGTTTATCTCTCTCTCCTTCCCCCACTCCTCTCTCCTCTCTCTCCTACCTCAGTCTCTTTCTTTTCTATGACTCCTCTCTCACATACAAATACATAATTATTTTCCTGTATGTATATATTATTATACATTATACATATAATATATATATATGTATTATACATACATATATTTTCTGGGGAATGCTCTTTTAGATGAAAACTACTAAAATTAGAAATCTAAAGTCACAGATTACTAAATCTATATATAAAATTTGTTACGGTACATACTTTATGTAAAGCCAGTACTCTTAATTAAAAGTATTAGAACTGTAAGGTGATTATATTGATATTAATTCTCTATCAGATTATTGTTTAGGGCACAATTATCTTTTTTAAAAATATATTCTTAAACTATAGAATTTAGAAGGATACTTATTTTAGGTTTTAAAAGTAAGCAACACCAAGTGGGGTTTAGTCTAAGTTCCCTACTAAAAGGCAGAAAACAGACCCGTTCAGATGGATGCACCAGCAATAGCTCAGTCATACAGAGAAAACTGATATTTTTCAGCACTGTAATCAAGTGAACAATCGCTATAACAATTTGATTGTGGATTTATAAAAGCAAAGAGAAAGAAAATAAAGTCATCTACTAAAATATATGAAGAAACAAAGTGTCTACTTTCTCTGATTCAGTTTGAAATAATAAAGGTGGCCACAGACTGCCATGTCATTGGCTGTGCTTTAAAGGGGAAACACTGCATTTGTCACGGAAAGGTAACTATCCCAAGGTTCTCTTCAGGGTGATGAGATATCTAGACAGCTGCAGACCATAGCACAAGCACTAAATTAATGTTCATTTGAGTTTCATTTAAGTGACTTGTTTATAAATGACCTGTGTGTCTTCTTTGGCTGGGAAATAATGAAGTTGGTATTTATTTCTTATATGTTTTATTCAAAAGACACTTCAGTTCTTCTTAATCAAAACTCTAACAACAGTACACCTAACAGAAATGCTAACTTTGGACAGAAATCCGAATTATCCAGAGTTAGTGAGGTATTAAAATAATCATGCAGAACCCTGCCTAAGTAAAGTCAGCAAGCTGTTAACAATGACTGTCTTTTCGGACTGCCTAGACTGGACCCCTGTATCAAGTTTCAGCAGTTTTAAGAGTAAAGGGAATTATAACATACTTCGACACATTAGATGCCATTGCAAAAACAATTGGGAACTTGCAGATGGAACACACAAACAGAGTAAGCCCAGGTCATTACTGCAGTGAGCCTCATCTGGGAAAAGAGCTGGATGCATAGAAGACCTAATAAATCATCCCTGTTACCAAACTTCCAAACACAGTTCAAGTATAATAATTAGCACCTCATGGGACTTCACATATATTTTTTTTTTTACATCTCCGCCTTGGTTCCTTTTATTCCAATACAAAGCAAGTATCTGGTTTAAACTTAATAAATGCTTTATGGAACACTTGAGCTGGAGCCATGGTCTCCGATACAAATACAACCTTGATTTGGCATATATTGTTCTCACACAGACCAAACATAAAGGAATGTCACAATCTTAGCAGTTTTTAGCTAGGCACTGGGATGTGGCCTGCCGGTCATGCCAGAGAGGCTGTCTACTTACATGGCCTTGGTCATCCAGCTCATTGTTGGTAAGTTTCAGCTTGTCGAAGCTGATGACTTGTCTCATCCAAGTCTCCCCAGAGGCCGGTGAGTCTGGATGAATGTATACTCTGGGTGGCACCGGGGAATCAGCATTTCCTGCCACCATCCACTTAGAGCTATGGTAAACATACCTACAGGGCAAAGACAAGACTATCAGAATTGGGGCTGGGCATTCCTTGGAATTAACAACTCAGAGCAAGTGTGCACCCTTTTCTAATAGTCTAAAATAAGCTTATTTCTCTATACACACAAAAGAAACCTTTCAGTCTACTTTCGAGTTTGCACTCTGGGGCCTTGGGTAATTCAGAGTAAACATCTTTCTGATGGCTTAGTGAAAATATACAGGCTGTCTCCTCTATAAACGCCACGCATCATGATTTTAATACATTACACTTACGATAGACACAATTTACACTCTGTGATAATTTTTGTCTGAATATTTCAATGACATGAAGACACTACCAAGCTGTCACTCTCACCTCTGAGTAAATCTAAAATTTTTCAGTGTCTTATTTTAAAGGTTTCTGCTTCCTGAAAGGTAACTTCCCTTCTTAGGCTCTGTACAGCCTGGTGGGATAAACATGGAGAGGTGAGAGAAAACTGTTACATTGTTTTGTTTTGTTTTGTTTTGTTTTGTTTTTAGGGGGGGGAGTTTGTCATTTTAACATGTAGGCTTGTTTTTCCCAATCTGGCAACATTATAAGCAGAGGATAGAACAATTCAGGATAATTTAAAATTTTTGAGGAATCATAAACTATAGACTTTCATTAGCCTTTTGTGCTTCTCTTTCTTGACCTTCCAAGAAAATCACTTCAGTTAGCAAACACTAATTTCCAACTATCAATACCCAACATGCCAAGCACACTTGTATAGTCCTGCCAGTTAAGGTTTTTTCACAGTTAAGAAACACAATAGCTTACTGTATTTTTAAAATATTCACAAATAAATTGACTCAGCAAGTAAAACATTCAAATGAAATTTCCAGGAATAAATAAAATCTTAAAATTCATCTGCATAATTCAGATCATTATCTATCACTGTGAATCTAAAAAAAAAAAAAGAAAGTGGGATATTGAAATGGTGACATGAGATTATACATTTGGATATGTTGCCTCCTGTTCATATGTTAAGATATTGCACAAAAATTATGGTGATGGCATTCAGGTAAGTCAAAAATCCCTGTGTGACAAACACACAGCTTTTTAAAACAGCACGAAACATTTTCTTACATCCATATTTGGTGAGGCTCTTTGTCTCAGTCATGGTTACACATTTCAGTGAGCTCAATTTTAAGCTCAATATCCCTTGTAGATTTTAATTCCTTTCCTTAAAGCAAAATATATAAGCAGAGCATTTAAATTAATTTTAAACTCTTTAATTGGCATGGTATGGTTTTAATAAATAAATTCCTATGAGCTTTTGTGACTATTAATTTTTCACAATGTTTTAACTTGGACCAAATACCATTCTTTGACAGAGAATAAGTCAAAAAATAATTTCTGATACTGATGAAAAAGTTGGAAAAATAAATAGAGATCTTAGAGATGCCTGGGGAAAAAACCTGCACTTCAGATAAGGCTTGAGTTACTACCAAAATAAATAAAAATGTTCTATCAAAACCTTGCAAAATTATGTATATTAAATAGTTCAAAATCCAGTGCGCTCTAAGAAAATAAATTGCACATATAAATATTCCTTGTAAAGCATTCTCAATACCAAAACTAATGTTTCCTAGAAAGGAATGGTAGGAAAGCAATTTTGTGTTTTATAGTTTGATCTGTTAAGATGTAAATTTTGCTGCTTTCTGCAACAGTATACATAAACCGTGCAAAAGAAAAAAAAATCTAAAAATCTAAAGTATATGGGGAAAACTGGAGGAAGAAACAGAATAGAAACTTGAAAAAGAAAAGAGTAATTTAGGAACTCATTAAGAATTATGTTATCTTCCTCAACACAAAACTCAAACTAGAATATGGACTTTAAACCATGTGTGTTTAGTGAATAAGCTTGATGCCTTCTGCTTTCTGCCAGTTAGTAGATAATGATAGCAAAACTCCTAAAGACTGTTGTAATCGGAATAAATAATATAACTTAAATAGAAAACACAAATAAAGCTATTATATTTAATACTTTCTTGTTTTCATATGCTCTTACGCAAATTTGAATTGGATACTTTAACATCAAAAACTTGATTTTAGCAAAACAAGCACCCATTTTTTAAAGTGGTAGTCTAATTTCATTTAGACTTGTAATAAATGACAATTTTTTTTCAAAGATCCTTCTTTTGATCTCCCAAGCTCTCAAACTTCCTTTTAAAAAGTTTAGCACTTTAAACTCTTCAGATAAACAAAAGACATTGTCATTGAAAATCACTAATTCTCTTTCTTGTGTAAATAAATGCAAAGGCAGTTTGAAACTAAAGAAACTAAAGTATCTTTTCAGAGTTTACTTCATGCCTAGACAAAAATATTCTGTTTCAAAATCCTAATATTATAGAAAACCTTAAAGAATTGTTCCTTCCCAACCTGAAAAAATACGCCAAGGATAATAATTCATTTCAAGTTTAAAGATGATTTTCTTGTTGCAATGAATTATGAGATTTTATTTTTATAACTTATAAACATGTTTCTCAAAAGAAAGTCATATATATATATATATATATATATATATATATATATATATATATATATATATATGACTTTTACCATGACAGGAAAATTAACATAAGATCAAAATAGGAAAAATATGGCATTTGCTATACTGTGTATCTGCAAATTTTGCATTAGACACTTCCTATCAAAATTCTAACTAAAATTGTAACCAACTTTAAAGATACATTCAATGTAACAATGCCAGAATGTGCCCTATTCAAAGTTTCAATGACCAAAGACATCTCTTTATCTATGAAAGGCTAACCAAACCCTGAGTTTCCACATAGGCTGAGGGACAAGGCACCACCTGATCTGCAAGAACCCAGGCTTAGATCATGAGTTTGGGAATACTACCGACTTTGTGAAACAAAGATCACAGAGGCTGGATGAGACAGGCACAAGATGCAGAGCCCCACTGTTGCTACTGTTCTGCTGGCAGTGCTCAGTCTTACCTGTATCTCTTGTTGTCCACCGGCACAATGTCCATGGCAATGTAATATTGCTGGTGAGGGTCTAATCCGGAGATCTTCACCCGCATTGCTGGAAACATGCGCCTGTTTGTGAGGGAGGGAAGGGTTTTGCTTTGCTTGTGATAAAGAATAGAGACCGAATAAACCCAAGAAATGTCCATTATTTTAATGCATACAAGCTTATCCTTCACTCTGATAACATAATTCTCAGTTTCAGAACACAGGGTATATCAAAACTATAGCTTTAAAACTGTGCTCTGTTGTACCGGCACGCTGTCCCCTGTTTACAGAAATATCAGTGTAACTTAAACATGAAAGGATTGTACGTGAAAGAAACGTTGCTTCTGAAACAAAACCAGCAAGCCTATTTACCTTACTACAAATAATGAAATGCATCAAATGATACAAACTTCAAATTGCTGAAAGCGATAAAATATATTATAATGTGAAATTTTAAAGGGGGTTATAAAAAACCCACAAGGAGCCAATGTGCCATGCTATAACCAAACAATATGTTCTTTATTGAGACAGGACTTCCTGTCTGCAGCCTGGTAAGGTAAAGTGCAAAAGGCGCTCTAAATTTGAAAGGTATAGTAAAACTTCTTTATTGGAAGCAGAAACCAAACACAACGTATATTTATGAATTTCCTCCCTCCCACCACAACCCAAAAATGTTTTCTTTTCTAACCACAATTATTGCTAATTAAAGCAAACGAAAATTCCATTTTCTCCTGACTTCCCAGATATATGTATTAAAGGAGAAGTTGAAGTCAACCCACATCATCCCTTTAAAAAGAGCACAGAAGCAAGAAATACAGAGGCACATTACCATGCATTAAAAACAACATCAGTTTCACCCTTTAAAAAACAATTCTTTTAATGATTTATGTCTAGGACCCTCCAACTAATCTCATTTTTGTTAAGTTAACCTTATAACACAAATTTATTTACCGATTTTCCTACAACAGTGTTATTAAAGACCGCTGCCAGCGAAAGGAAAGTCCATAACTATTAACTAAACATGAGAGCAGTTTAATATGCTGGCTGTTTTAGTGTTCTTTCAGTGCACCTGTAAGATAAAGAGTAAAGGTCTTTAACTACATCCTTTATAAGACAACTGTTGCTTTGTGTTGGTGAAGAACACATTTGGATCATTAATAAAAACTCCCCGAGAATGCAGAAGGTAGCATATGGATTCAATAAAATATGTTTTCGTAATTTCTAATAAGTTTGGATACTTTTATGCTACCCAGGTTTTTACCATGTGTACTCCCTGAAAGAGTTGTGTGTGCTTTTTAAAGAACCTTTAAAGGGATCATATTATTCTTAGATTTCATTACACTAAATGAGCCGAAAACTTGAAAGTGCAAGTTTCTCGCACTGACCTCAAATTAATATGATGTGGCCAACAAATCCATTTATTTGACTTATGAACCATGCACGAATTACACAGTCTAAAAAAAATTAACTTCGTTCCAAACGTTTTTGTATTCTATTAATTTAAGGTAGTGGACTGATTGTGTGTGTGCGCGTGTGCGTGTGTGTGTGTGTGTGTGTGTGTGTGGTGTCTACAGTTTTTAAAATCAGACTAATGATTCTTATAGCAATACATGATTAAACATGACCATAGTGACTTTTCATGGTAGCCTAATATCAGAATAACACAATACACCATGGACTGGGTGCTGGGACCAATGTGGAAGTTTTGAATTTTAAAAAAAGAAATCAGAGTATGCTAAAAAAAAAAAAAAACTATTAAAATAAAAAATAACTAAAACAGGAGAGGTCATGTATTGCCTAGTTCAGGACTGATAACTAGAGGCTAAATAAATGTAAACTGGGGTGCACATGACATATCTGTAACTACTTCACACTCCCTAACCCAGAACACGGATCGCTACGGCTGTAGCACCCAACTTTACAAAGATCTCTCAGACCTAAACGAAACTGGGCCGGGATGCGCCCTTCATCGACAGTGCTTTGGGAAAGAAAGCAATAAAGATTTAGAAAGGAAGCTACTGTCTGGGGCCCTGTTGGGTGGGTCGGAGCTGCGGCCAGGGTCGGGTGAGGCCAAAGTCCCAGGACACCCGGAGACTCAAGCTTACCTGCCGGCTTTGGTGATGATCATCTCGGTGCCTATTTCGTGAAAGCGCTTCCAGAGCTCCGCTCCTTGCAGATCTACTCTCGGGGCCTGTGGCGCGGGCAGCGGGGTCCCCGGCCGTGCCAAGCCAGGTACGGGAGACCCTTTCGGGGATCCTCCCGGGGACGCCAACGGGGAGGCGCCCTGCAGGAAGCCATCCTCACAGCTGCCTGGACAGCAGAGGGTAGAGACGGGGAAGCAGTGAGGGGGCGATCCAACCTTGAGGATCATCTCAGGGCCAGGCCCTAGGACAGCTGCCGGCAGTCCTGCCGCGCGGGGCGATCGGAGTTGCCTTGAGGCCTTTAGGGTCCCACCGAGTCCCCATGTCCCAGAGCCAGGTCCGCAGACTCCCCACGCGCCCCGCCTTGTGGGCTTGAGACCCGTCCCCGACCTCACTGTCCCTGGGCGCAGATCCCACCACCGCCGCTGCCGGGATCTGCTCCGGTCACCCCTTCCTCCCTCCGCCCCAGGAGGCCGCCGGGCCTCTGGGCCTCGCGCGAGGCACTTTCTGGAAACTTCCCCAAACCCCGCTCCAGGCAATCCTCCCAGCTGCTGGCTCTCCGGGCCCCGCAGCACAGCGGATAGAAGAGAGCTAAAAAGCCCGCCCCGGGGCGCCCTGGGCTCCGACGCAGAAGGGCAGAGAGTGTGGGCGAGCTCGCCGCCGCCTCCCCGGTTGGCGCACCCAGCTTCTGGGCGTCCAAGCCTTTTTCCGCGCTTCTAGCCCGCGCCCTCCCGCACGCGCCCCGGAGGCTCCTAAAACCTAGAGAAGCGAAAAGCAGCGGCAGCCCTGGGCTCGAACCCTCCCGGCGCAGAGACAAGGACGGCGGCAACCCGCCGAGCCGGGCAGAGAGCCGCGGATGGACGGAGTGCGGGGCCGACGGCTCAACGCCTGCCCCCGGGGCTCGGCGGCTGGGGCCGGGGAGGAGCGGGCGCTAGTGCTGCCTCACCGAAGCTCAGGTTCGCGGGAACCGGGCGAAGACGCACCGGGAAGCCGCTGGGGCAGGAAGGGATCGACTCACCCGCCGCTCCGCGGGAGCCACAGCTCCGCTCCGCGTCCGCGCAGCTCCGCGCTGGCCCGGACGCCGCCCCGGCTGCCGGCGGCGGGGCAGCCGCTTCTTCGTCGGCCTCCGAGCAGCCGTGCTCGCCCGCGCCTCCGCCACGGCTGCAGCCTGCGTCGTCCACCGCCCCCGCCGCCTCTTCCGTGGCCAGCTTTCTCCGCTTCTTTTGAAGCTGTTGCTGCTTCTCGGCACCGATCAGTGCCTCCACGGAGAAGGCGTGCGCCTTGAGGCTTAGCATGCTGCACGGTGAGTCCCTCCGCTTCTCCGCCATCCCCGCCTCCCCGAGCCCGCTCGCCCCTCTCTCATATACCCGCGGCTGGGGCGCACGCACGCGCTCGCCCTCTTGGCCCCCCACCAAACGCTCCGCAGCTCCCGATGCCTCCCGAGATCTGTCCCCTTCCTAGCTGCGGGCAAAAACAAATTTGCCGTTTCCTCTTTCTCTTTGGCGTTGGGATCCGAGGAAGCAGGAACGCGGCCGCCAAGTTTCCTTCCCTCTGTCTCTCCCTCGAGTTCAAATGATGCACTTCTTGACTCCCAAACCCTCCACCTCCTCCTGCTGCTCCAAGATCTGCCTCGACTGATGCGCCCGAGAGGACTAACACGGGGGGAAAAAAAACACTCTGCGGACACAAATTAGGGATTGTAATTGAAATTTGTTGCCTTGATCTGTCAGCACTTCCAGGCAGGAGAGCGGTGGGAAGAACTTGCTCATTAGTGTCAATAAAGCGGTGGGGGCGGGTCCTATGGAGCTGTCCATCACCGAGACGGTTTACCAATCAGGAGAATTTAACTCCGCTCAGCCCGCGCCCACTTCCTTACAAGGTCGGAAAATCTCAGAACTAAAAGCGCCGCCATCTGGCTTGTCTGTGCCAGCCTCTAGAAAGCGGAACCCTCTTTTGCTGACACCCGCCAACCCAGTCGCCTCTCAGGCTTTTCTCATCAGTACCAGGAAAGGCTGAGCCTCAGGGTTTAACCGAGAAAAGAGATCCATAACTAGTAGTATAGAGGACCTTTCAAGGACCCTTAAATCTCCGGTCTCACATCCCTGTCCATGGGGCTAAGAAGTACATTTAGAGGGGGCAGGAACGTATAGCCAACAGTTTGTTGTTTCTTATTTAAACATTCCTGAATCTATTGATACCCACTGTATGGAGAGAATGACCATGGGCTTGAATCTTACTCCGAAGATTTTTTTCTTAAGCGAGATGAGTTTAAGCATATTTGATAATTTTTTTAGATTTAAAATTTAATCATTGTATTATCTCTCAGTCCTTCATATAACCGATTCAGGAAAGGTGTCTCCTTTTATTTAGGAGTAATTATTTTAAAACGTAGGTCGTGGGATTTTAATTCTGTTTGTCTTTAATGATATAGGTTTAACTTCAAAACTTCACAAAGTAAACCATGTTTTATGAATTTCTGTATGTTTTTTGAAAGTTCTGTATGTTAAAAGTAGCTTCATATTCATATTGGGTTTTTAAAAAATCGGTGTGTGTCTTTAAAATAAATTCAAAAGAAAGCAGAACTCTAGAATTGAACGATCGCAAACATGTATGTGCAGTTCTATTGTTTAAACTTAACAGTTTCTTAGGATTAACAGGATGTGGGTTTGATGGGAATAATAAAAAAAAATCTCTTGTAGAATAAAATTCACTATGTACACAAATCTGTAGTATAAAATAGGCCAGGGACGATTCGTTTTGTTTCATTTTGCTTTGCCTCCTTTATTCGATGTTCATTTAAACACTGCAGTCCTCAGCTTTCTTCTGGCTTCTCATCAGCATTCAGGAAAATGGCCTCTGAAAGTACCATCAACCCGGGAACCAGGATTTTGTTTTTAAATCATAGATAGAGAAACCCGCAGTTCCTTCAGGACTGGAGTGCTGAAGAAATTGAACCAAGCAGCGGGTGCCTAGAGGCGCCTGCAAGGCCCTGGCCAGAAAGGACTTAGTAATATCCTTGCTGTGGATGCAGATTTTTAAATGCCTGAAAAATGCATTCAATTGGAAGACATTGTTTTATTTGGGGCACTGGGAGCCTGTGTAGCCTACTGGCTTGGAGCTGTCCGGAGAAGCTCTCGCAGACTCATCAGAGTGTAGGATGATGTGGTATCCTAAAGAATAAGTTCAACCCAGGTTAGTGAAGTTTGGCCTAAAGCGGGAGCCAACCACAAAGCTTGAAGAGGCGGCCTGGAAAGTTTTGAGTTAGTAGGGAAAGTCTAGGGCGAAGTCTATGGAGTTTAAGCAAGCAACTCCTGGCCCTGTGTGAAGCTCCCGCGTGAAGCTATGTATCTTCAGTTGCCCGTTAAGCTAGAGCGCTCAGCCCCAGCCCTGGGCCCTCATAGATGGTCCAATGGAGCAGTTCTCCGAACAAGGCGGGCTTGCAGCCTAAGGGATTCATAAATTCTGTGACGGGGGTGGGGGTGGGGTGAAGTCACTAAAAGGTTTCTGGCATACTCGACCAGCCCGCAGGAGGAGGCTGAGCGGCTGATTCCAAGAAACCGCAGGGATTTCCAGACCGGAAGCCTACTTTGTAGTTATGATCTTGTCCCTTTAAATGCCGCACAGTTCAAACTGGTTTGGGATGTTGAAACAGGCCTTCCAGGCTACCCTGAGAAGCACAGGGTCCCAAGCCCTCCGCTGTCCCTCTGCATCTTCTTCCAACGGTACCCCTGGCAATTGGAGCCTCGGGGTACAAAATTTGACTTGGGTGCATATAACAAACAAACTGGAAAACAATATTACAAACTAACAACAAAAATAAAAGTAGTCGCTATGTGTAGAAGTATGCGCAGAGCTCTTGAGGCAGAATGAGGGCGCTAGCTCCCTTCGTACTGGTCCCACTGCTTGAATCCCGCTCCAGCTCCAGGCTCAAGCTGGTTGCAAACTGTGTACACAGAGCACGACCTGTAATCCTAGGAAACTGTCAGAGAACCTCATCCTGGGCTGGATAGCGAAACTAGACCCCAGTCCGCTGAGAAGTCAAGGAAAGGGGTTTTAGGGAAGCCTTAGTTTCCCGAGGCCTTTCTCCTCCCCCGGGCTGCAAGTGTGTGCGCTTAAGAAAAGGCCAAATCCTGCTGTTCAAACCAAGAGAGTGACAAATGCACAGCCACTCCGCGTGCCCCACCCCGGAACCTCCAAATCCTGGAGTCTCATTTGCAAGGCTTGGTCTGCGCGCGCCTATGATCTCCTGTGCGTGGCCACCTGGGAGTGTGTTCCTATAACTCGGGGAGAGAAAAATCTCTTTTCCCATTGTATTACCTACATTAAAGAAGGATTAGAAGTGGAAGAGTGTGCAATCGGGCCTCTGCCCGCACTTGCCAAACACTATTTTAACTGAAAGTCACTCTGGGGTTGGAGTCAGCCTAAACGAACTGGTAGCTAAAGGAAAGGCAGAAAATCCTGGAGTGTCCAGATTGGGGAGGGAAGAGGGATGATGTATGCTGGAATCAGGATCCCACGGAATAACCAAGATATGTGTGTGTGTGTGTGTGTGTGTGTGTGTGTGTGTGTGTTGGGGAGGGGAGCGTGAAGGAAAGGATAGACGTTTTAATGCCGTATCTGCTCTCTGCTTTTTCTGATGCAGTTCTGAAACATTCTTCTTAAAAGAAAAATAATGAAGAAAACATTCTCTCCATCTGCATGATGCTTTTTAGTCTCTGTCTCTGTTTGTCTCTCTGTCTGTGTGTGTGTGTGTGTGTGTGTGTGTGTGTGTGATGACTTGCTGTTTCATTTTTTCTGGTTGATAAGACACATTTTTTTTTATAAACAACCGATGATTTTCTAAAAATAGACAGGCCTATCTAGACTTCAGTGTGCACTAGTCAGCCTTTCCAAGCAAACCCCCAAAATTAGTGTAAAACATTCTAACCTTTATGTTTGATTTCGTGCACTAGTTTGGTTTCTTGCACTAGAAACCTAATATACTGATAAAGAAACAAAGTGAGCAGTCAGCTGAACTCAGGGACACTGGCGGTGGTCCCTGGATCCTTTCTACACATGTAAAAAAAAGCTATTTTAATATTAACGAAAAGATTAACTGAGTGAGAGATGCAGAAACAGGCTGGGCTGAGGGGTGAACATTGTTAGAATACAAGAGCAAGAAGGACAGATTACCTTGTGCTTTGTAACTGGATCTCAGAAGGAGATGCCGGCACTTCCTTCAGGACCGTGGGCATCAACACCTCTCACAATTTACCAGGCTACAGAGCGCTCTGCTTCTCGCTCTTGGCCTTCCTTCATTCTGGGCACAGGCTCCCTTGCTTCTCCCTCTAATTTGGATAAATGCAAAACAAGTCATAATCTGCATAAATTTACCAAGGCTTCGAATGGCAAATCGGAGCTGGCTGGGCTATAAGGACTCACCCTCCTACCATGCAGCTGCAAACCTAGAGGGAGCAGAAAGAGCCAAAGCTGGGATTCAGCTGGCTTCTGTTACCAACTCTCAGCTCACACCAACTCCCATTTTTTTTTTTTTTTTTTTTACTGTCTCCCAACAACGGATCTCCTCTCAGTTCCAATTAGGTAAGACAAAGACCCCAATCACTGAACCCACGAACAGGCTCGGCTCCAACAACACATTCAGAACCCCCTACTGCTCAGAAGGGTTCCAGCCTAGAGTTTCCTCTCAACACAGGCTTGCTCTTCCTCTGCGTTCTGGAGGTATGGTCTCTGGGTCAAATGAACGCAAGCCCCTCTTCCTTCTTCATTCCCTTAACCTAAGGGATCGGGAACCTTCAATATATCCAGAAGAAAATCTGGGCTCCAGTAAATAATCATCCTATCACATCCCATTCAAATTATTTCCAGATATATCTGCTCTGTCTCAGTCAGCACTTTCGGAAGGGCTCCCCCTTCTATCTCATTTATTGACCCACACTCCTCACATAGTGCTACAATATGTGAAATACCTTTACCTTTTTATACCACAGCCTGATAGACGTCACGCAGTTAACACCAGGGGATGAGTGACTGGTCATTGCTAACACCAATGTAGTAATAATTTGGACCAAAGACAAAGAAGGAACCTGAAAAATAATGTATACTCTCTGGTTACAGGGCAGTAATCTGTGCTAAAAAGTCTTAGTTTCATTGTTTTTAGAAAATATCACTTCATATTCTTTACATGGATCCCATTTCTCCCTATAAGCAAAGGTTACCAACATTGTGGCTGCCAGTTTAATAAACTGAAAATTGAAAATAGAACTGAGCACAGGCCTCCTCATTTAAGAATCTATGTTTGCTGCTTTGGTTTTGTTTTGTTTGGAGACAGAGAGGGATGTGTCATCCAGGCTGGTCTCCACACCTGATCCCAAGTGATCTTCCTGCCTATGGCCTCACAGGGAAGCACGGGGCTCCATTCACTATACTATGACCACCAGCTTTAAGTGTTTGGCTCTCTATACAAATTATATGCTCTACTGAGACCTGAGGTTTGTGCATAAGTATTGAAAGTACCAACAACAAAAAGTGTCAATGGAACTTATTCCTATTTCATACTGGCGAAAAGGCATTCAACTTTACATGAACAACGGGACTTTTGACAGATTAATTCAAAGCTGGTATTACAATTGTGTAGAAAACAAGTTAAGCCATTGAGAAGCAGTCCTGGGACCGGTTCCTGTTCTTCAGCACGGCGCAGAAACTGGACCGAAAACAAAGACTTGTCTACATAATCTTTCCTTCCGTTTTCATTTTGAATTGTAGAAAGTTTGCTATTATTTATGAAGTGTAGTCATGAGTGTGGGTATGTACAGGTGAGTTCAGGAGCTCCAGGACACGGGTGTGGGGATCCCTGGAGATAAAGGTAGAGTCACTGCCTGTCATCAGTACCAGAATCTGCCTAGCTATTTTTTCCAGCTCCCAAACTGGATTTTCAGCTAGTGTCAATGACAATCCTGGAGCCTAAGTCTAAAAGGTGGCAGGTAAGTACCTATAGGAACTCGAGAAGATGCTGTAAAGGTGATCGGGAAGAACCCTCAGCACACTCATGCCCTTGTTTTGAAACTGTCACAATCTAAATTTAGTCTCATTAATAAAGGAGGCAGAAACACTTATCACAGGCCACACTCACAGTAACTAGCATTTCTAGAAAGACAAACATATATATATATATATATATATATATATATATATATATATATATTCACCTTTACTCTTCAGCATGGTTCCTTCTCAAATTACACAAAATGTACTTTAAGAAGCACTCACTACCTGCTACAGATGTCCAGGAAAACTGAATTATGGAAGTCGGAAACATATGGTGGTCGCCTATTGCACAAGGAAGGTACATATGAAAGTTATAAATTTCTTTTTTAAGTCAGCATTGTAAACGCATTTTATAGGGTTCACGGTATGTATTACATCTGTACGTTTAAGTCTTGAGATATATGTTTTTAAAAATATTTGTGGTTTGAAATTTTAAGAGAAAGAAATTTCCTTCGTGAGTCAGTAGAAGTAAAGGAGGGCAAAGTCGAACAAATAAAAATAAATGTACGGGAAGACAAACAATTTTGTTTGATTTCTCAGCTGGTTATCCTGAAAAGGACTTCAGGTCATCGTCTGGCAAGAGATCACTCACAACACAGGAAAAAAACGTGCCCTGTAGATGAAGCTGCCATTGTTTGCGATCCTGTTCTGAAGCAGATAAATGAATTTGAGCAACGTGAGGTTGGGATTGATATTGTTCTAAAAATCAGATTAAGAATTCAGCCTTGCAAGTGTCAAAACTGCACCAATATCAATTTGCTTGTGAAGGGAAACCAAAATCAATTTCTTGCCAATCCTTTGCCTATCAAAATGTGTTTTCATCTCAATTATTTTATTAATAACTTTGAAATAAGGTTTGATTCCAATAACAATTCAAGTTGCACATTAAATACTATCAACAGGCACTAAGTACCATCTACTAACTGGGGATCTTCTAGCACAGTTCAAAGCTCCTTTAAAGTGATCTTTTGTGTGTTTTTCCCTCTACCAGAAGCCTCTGTTATCTTTTAAATTACAATTTAATTGTGTGGAGTTTTAAAAGAAGAGTCACGGATTTCTCACTCCAGTTTATTTGAAGATATTTCATAAGCGAGTTATGAGAATGGTTTTAGTTTTAAATGAGTTTAAACAAATATTTACATGTTTGAATGTCTTAAAAGTGGAGCGGGTGTTTACAGGTGCTATTGCTGTAGGTTAGCGGTATTAAAACCATGCTTGTATCTCCATAGTAGAAGAGAAATGTCCAGAATGGTCTCTATGTCCAGGCTGGAGATCCAATGACATTTCCTCGCGGGTGAGGGTGAGTGGGTAGGGGGAAACACAATGAAAAAATAACAACATATGCTTCCTTTCTGGGAAGTTTTATTTGGTTGTATTTTGCATCCTCCTTTGTGATCAGTTGTTGAGTAGCTGCCTCCATTGATTTTTCTGTTCTCTTCTAGTCCCTGCTTTGAGGAGGCTTGTGATCACTCCATGCTAAGTGGCGGTAAGAAATTGAGCATTTAACGTTGCGGACTTGCAGATAGAAGGAAAGAGGAGCCCCCAGGCACGGAAAAGGCTCTCAGATTCCGGTCCCAAGGTCAAGTGCAAGTTGGAAGTAAGGGAATCGCAAGAGAAATTTCTCCTTATCAAAATTTAAGTCGCTTCCGTACGATCCGGCTCAATCCTAACTCAGGCCACCCGCTGCCTCTTTGTTTCCGTTTATAGTTACAACTCTAGAAAAGGACCTCAATTTAGACCCAGAGTAAGCTTAATTGGGTGCTCGGCTGGTTTGTTTTTTAAACTATCATTTATTGCTTGGTATTGATACAAAGCGGACAAAAAGATTTTTTTTTTGAAAGTCTGATTGGGGTATCCTAAAACTCTGGAGACAGATCTTCCTGGCAAAACATTTAAGAATTCAAATTTCCGATGAGGTTCTACACCTGAAATTAAAAATTCATCCCGGCTTTCTGAAGTCTGAGTTGCTTGGGTCAATATCTGCATTTTCTTTCATTTCTTCATTTCGGTTTCCATTCTTTCTGGTATTGGTGCCTCCCCTCCCTCCCCCACCCCCGCCACTGCTGAAGACATTCTGATTTACAGTTTGACTGAGAGCTGCATTTCTGTTTAGAAGGTGAAATGTCCAAGTCAGTTAGCCAAATTATTCCCCGACGGTTCCAATATTGCGCCAGAGTCCCAGAGTCAGTTATTTTTATGTCCGACTGTATTTCAAATGTGCGGGGTGATAAATAAAACCCGCCTCAAACTTCAAACTATCTCAACCTGATGAGGAACAATGACAAAAATTAACCCAGCCAAAGCGTCGGGGTTCTCGTGAGCCTCTGGTTCATAAATCACAGTGCGTGCTTTGCGCCCACTTGCAGCCGCGCCTCCGCGCGCCTAGGCGGTAAGCGCTGCTCGGAAGCCGCGGCCCAAATAGGGATCGGAAGGACAGGATGCAGAGTTCAAGTCATCCTTGGAAGGGGCGTGATGCGCGGGGGCCCCGGAGGGAAGAAACTCCTGGCCACGCCTAAGCGACCCCTAACTAATTCGGCGTTAACAGTTCTCCCAGGTGGTGTGTTTAAAACCAAAAAGGGGCTGGAAAGGGAGCGAGAGGGAAGTGTTGAAGGAATGCAAGCCGAAGCTTTCCACCCATCCCTCTGCTGGCCTTGTCCCTTGAAAGGCAAATTCTTTTCTGCTCCTGCTCGTAAGCCCTTTTAGCATAGCCGGGGGTGGGGGGTGGTGGGGGGAGGCCATCTGGGGAGTTGAGCTCGGTGTGGCTATTCCCTGAGCTGCCTGCTGGAACCTCCACTCCTCAAAGCACACGTCCCATCCCAGCAGCCAGACTCCCACTTAGCCCGCACCCCCTCTCCCAGAGCTGGAAGCTGGCCTCTGGCCTCTGGGTGTTTGACCCGCTGGGACAGAGGGTGGTCCCGACCCCTGGCCTTGAACCGCGCACCTGTTAGAGAGCCGAGCCCGGCAGCCCGAGAGGACCCCGTGACTCTTAGAGACCGCAGGGGGTCGCGGCCATCTCGGCGCCCGGCGCACAGTGTGCTCGGTGGGTATAGGCTTCCTCCTTCTGGGGTCTGTCACTAGCGCCCATCTGTCCACAGAGCGCCAAAGCCAGCCCTGCATTACACTTCCGAGCGGGTCGGTGCTTCCCTAGCCCAATGGCAAGGGCGCACAGCTAACAGTGCAGGGCAAAACCATCAGGAAGATCTGGATCTGGAGATCCCTTACCCTAAGAGGTGATGGTGACTTAGTAAACAGAGCCTTGGCTGGCGTGCAGTCCGTTGCGGATTCTAGGTCAACCTCAGTGACCTCGGGAAAGCGGGGAAAAGAAGCGCAGTGCAGGGGTAAAAGGAGGACTGTTGAGCCTTTTGCACATTTGAACTAAGAATTCCCTAAAAATGAAAAAATGGTTCAGAATATTGAGATGAAAACTCAACCTGTAAGAGAAGTGTCCCAGTGGTCCGGCCGGGCGACACGGGCACTGGTGCGCGGGCTGCTCTCTAGTGCTGCATGTCCACAGCTTCATCCAAGGAGGTCTGAGATTGAAACGGAAGAGCTTGGCCCTAGCTAGGCAGCTCCGGATCGGCATAGGGATTTAGTGCCGTTGCCCTTGCCTGCTTCACGCCGCCGCTTGGCCTGACACAGCAACACCTTGGCCTGTGGGCCTTAGCTCAAAGCAAGGAATCCAGAGCGTTTCTGGATGGCGGGAGGGGATGGTGCCCTGTCCTTCGCGTGCTTCACGACATAGGCAAGTGTTTATGGCAAGACCCAAAGGCATCCCAACCACAACCCCTGCATACAGCCTGCATAATAATCCCAGCCTGGCTGGCGGGTTGGGCGGTGATGAGACAATATATCCAGGTGAAGGGTAAGGAAGTGGTGGCAGAAAGTCTGTCAACTATTCTGCTAGGTGGCTGTTTCCAACCCTCCTTGGCCTGGGGCAGCAGTGGCCTCTTCTCACTGGAGTCCCCTACCATCCCCAGTGCTGGCAGCGCATGGGCCTGGCCTAAAAGCAGGGTCCGGGCCCAGGGCGCCCTCTGGGGACCGTTGGTGGCATAGCCATAAGCCCGACTTTTAAGGGAGCAGTTTTGCCTGGCACTCCCTGCAGACCCAGGCTGTACCTGTGTCCAGTTCTGGGTGACAATCAGAACCCTTCACCTCGCAGCCCGCTGCAGCCCTAGGACGCCCCAGAAATCCAAGCCCCGCTGCAAGGGAAGCTCTGTAGATGGCTGCCTTTTGTCAGGATGGAGAAGGCCCCTAGTTCTCAGGAGAACCATCCCAGACAGAGAAGGGTCTACCATTTCACTATCCTACCTGACCTCCATTAAGAGAATACCCCCATATCCCCCCCTTTTTTACAGGAATGTAAAAGCTGTTGTTGAAACGGAAGCCTCCATATGGGCAGAGGAAGACGGTGGGAAATGAAAAAGGCAACCTGAGGGGGAACCTGGACAAATGTTAACAAGGGTTCCTAATCTTGGTGTGAAGGCTAACCTCAGGATTAACTGAGCCTGACCAAGACCCCAGTCCCCTCTAGCTAATGGATCTTTCCCAGTGAAGTTCCCACTTCCCCACACAGTAAGCTGGAAAGAGCCCTTTGCCACACCTTCATTTTCACTTGCAATCCCCCAATGACCTTTTTGGTTTCCCCAATAGTGAGGTTCTCTATCTCCCCCACCCTTTTTCTTCTTTTTCTATAGTCAGGACTTACTTTATTACTAGGTCAACAGTGACAAACTGTCTAGGTCCTGCATGATAACAACTAAGATAGGTGTAAAGTGACCTGTCTCCAGGGCGGTAACCTGCAGTTCTTATGGACTCTCCATTGCACAGTTATTCCTGATAAAATGTATGCTTTTTTTTTAAAAGAATAAACCATTTCGGGGCAGTTACAGTTGCATTAGTGTATGTTGTGGAAATACGCTCACATTTAGAGGACTTTATTAGAAACAGCTGGGACATGAATGTTTCAAACCTGAGTCTCCTTACCCTCAATATCTCCTTTCCATTCTGACTTCCCCGAGAGCATCCGCATAATGCATGCTCTCTGTGTGTAATACAAGACACTTGTTTAATAAAGCGAACGATTGTCTGTGTCAGGGAGATTGGTCCTCTCTCTCTCAGCCCATGTGCAGAGCAGATCAAAGACCCAAACTACCTCTGTCTTTCTAAAGACAGCCAGATGGTGTCTTGATTTTTCTTCAGTTTTTTTTTTAAAGCAATAGAATTCAAAGCACTAAAGAATCTGCATGGGTACAACAGATGAAAGCTCATCCCAGGTAAATTATTATTTTTTTTTAATGTCACGCATGCTTTACTTTAGTCTGCTAAGGTTTGGGGATGCTTTGTGAGAGTGCTTACAACAAGCATGTAAATGCTGTGTAAAAACTTAAGGCTGCATAAAATTGAAATCAGAATCCAGAGCCAAGATGAGAAGGAAACAAGAGCTCTGGTGTGCATGTGGGATAACACACAGTTTATTAAAGGAGAACTTGAAATGTACCTCCGAGCTTCCTAGCAGCAAGGGAAAGAAGCAAAAAAGCATGATCCTCATTATACAAGGACAAGTCCAATCATTTCTCTGTGGTAAGAGGTACCTGTGTGGTTCCTGAATTGATGAGGATGATGAGGTCAGCAGCAGCAGCAGCAGCAGCAGCAGCAGCGAGGGGGTGTCTTATATGCTGCTCCATTAGGGAATCACCTGTCCCTGTCTCACCCAACAATTCCTGGGCTGTGGTTTTACTTCACTGCACACAATTCAAAGGTGCCCCTCTATAGGAATTCAGTTTATCTAGAGACCTTAGGAACCAGTCTCGAATTCAGCACTGGCTTCTTAGGGTTCAAACAGAATACAGGCTACAAGCCCTGGCAAAGTGCTTAATCTTCCTCCCTCCCTTGCTGCCTCCTTCCCTCCCACCAAATTCTCTTTACAATATGGAGGCATTTTGTTTATAGAAAGGACATTCCAGAGACGGGATACCTAAAGACTCTCCAACAGGATCTTCCCTGTTAGCCGAGGCTGCCCTCAAACTCAGTTTAGCTTCCCCCCAAGCTGGGATTATAGGCTTGGACAATCACACCTTGCCTAAGAAACTTCAGAAGTCTGGGCTTGTCCCTGCCCCGCCCTTTTGACTGTCCTCAGTGTCCCTCAGCTGTCACTTGCCAGTTTTCATTCTGGCAGCTTCAGAAGGACATTTCTATATCTGTGCTCCAGAGAAAATAAGAACAAGATTTGGCCTCCAAGGCTTGTCAGTACAGAGGCTGAAGACCTACCTGGCCTCTGTGTGGCAGCCTGTAGGGTGACCTGGGTCCCCCTGTGTAGTATGAGTTCGAACAGTGGCTAGGTACATCTGAGTATTCTGGAAGGTCAGAGTGTCACTCTGGTTTTGCAGGAACATCAGTATGCCCCTAATGATGGGAGACTTGGAGCCTGGGGAAGAAGAAGGGAAAGTTTCCTTTCCCTTGCTTTCCGCTCGCCTGTCTCCTCACCTTGAAATGCTGAGTCAAGAAGCAGGTTAAGTTTTATGAAGACAAGTTCTCCTTGGTACTGGATCCACCCACTAAGACTGACTGGGAAGGTCCACTCTGCAAGTATCCTTCCTTCTTTCCTTCTCTCCCTCCCTGTTTCCCTGCCTCCCTCCCACTTCTCTCCTCCCTCCCTGTTTAGCTCATACTGGACGCTCACCCTCCTGCTGAAGCTTGCATGTTTAGAATGGGTTACATATCCACCCAGTGCATCTCAGTCTATTTCCCAAGGTTAACTGAGCCCAGATTAAAGGAACTTCCTCTTCAACTAGAGTGTAAACTCCCTGAGGTCAGAAGCCTGCTGCTGTGTTTGTCTTGATCTTTTGAATATAGAACAGCAGATAATTTGTTTCCACTTGCTCCACTTGCTCCAGGCAACTCCAGGCAGCTCCAGGCAGCTCCAGGCAGCTCCAGGCAGTGGGGTGTGATGGGATAGGCAAGTGAGAAAGGCTTGGAATAAGCAAATGGAGTGTAAAGGCATGCTGAGTTTGTCACTGGCTCCAAGATCCCAAGAAATAACCAAGCATCTTTAGATGACGGGATCTCAGCAGCACCAACATTTTGTGGTATTAAATTTACTTCTCAGCTGAGAGTAGTCAGGCTTTCTTCTGAGTTCACCTGCATGATATGTTTGCTTGTTTGTTTGTTTTAAAGATTTATTTATTGTTATATGTAAATACACTGTAGCTATCTTCAGACACACAAGAAGAGGGCGTCAGATCTCATTACAGATGGTTGTGAGCCACCATGTGGTTGCTGGGATTTGAATTCAGGACCTTCGGAAGAGCAGTCAGTGCTCTTACCCGCTGAGCCATCTCTCCCAGCCCGCATGGCATGTTTTTGTAATTTGACACTTAAAGAATCTTCTATGTTCTCATGATATCTTACAACCCCTTCTTCTTGAGACAGGGATTGATGTAGCTCAGGATGACCTCAAACTCACTTTGTAGCTTAATCTGGCTTTGAACTCCTGACATTTCAGTCACCACCTTCCAAGTGGTGTGATTACTGACATGTGACACCATGTCCAGCTTTTTCTTCCTTTTCAGTTATATAACACTCCCACCCTACATTAATTTTAGGATGGATGATGATTAGAGATAAGCTTGTGAAGCCTGAGACAATGTTAATATCAATTCTCTCCAAAATGCTGACCAATATTTTCACCATTGAACTCAATACTTTGGTATTTATTTATTAAGTGTTCAGAATAATATTTTATTACTTCTTTGATAATTTCATACATGCATGCAATGTATTTTGATCAGATTCACCCATAAATCCTCTGCTAACTCCTCCAAGATCAAACCCCCTACTCCCCACCTCCTCCCAATTTCTTGTTCACTTTTCTTTTCATTTTAATAATCCATTGTGTTTAATCTGTGCTGCCCTTACACTTTTGGATGTGGGCCTATTCCCTCAGCTATGGTTGACCATCCAGAGGGGCATGCCCTTAAAGAAAACTAATCCTTCCTCCTTAGTGTGTGTGTGTGTGTGTGTGTGTGTGTGTATGTATCCCATACTTTATAAATATTGTTCATGAAATAAAAAGTAGTCTTTTCAAACAATGCCAGCTACTTTGATATAAAGAAAGTTCTGCTAACAGCGTATCATTATCTGGCAAGGCTACCATCTGGGTAGAGAGCAGGGATGCAAGTCTCTCGTGGTTAGATCTTGCTGTCAAGTAGAGGTTGAATCACCCAGGACATATAGCTGGCCCATTGCTTAGCTCAGACACAGGCTTAGAAAGACACAGGCTTGATGGGTGGCAGAGAGTAGAGGCACCATGGAGAACAGTTTCCAGTCCTGAGGGTAAGTAACAGGTCCTGAGCTGTGCCTTTCTGGTCTCAGGTGTGCTGGGTAGGCAGCAGTGAGTCTACCAGGTCCTGGAAAGAAGCATTCAAAAAGCCTGTTGTTCTTGTGACATTTTTTTTTTCTAAGCTCCTGCTCTGCCAAGGAAAGGGAAGTAAAAAGGCCCCTGACACTGTGTGTCTCTGTGTGTCCTCTTTTCTAATAGAATAATAATAACATTCCAAAGGTTTTTCATGAGTCATGAAACTAACTGCTAAGGTGTGTCCAGCAGTTTCTGTATTGCAGCAGCATATCCCAAAACCATTGGGTCAGGTGGCTTTGGGGGCATCTTTCCTTGACTCTGTGATGTAGAGGTTAACTTCTGTACCTGTGTCATCTAGAGCTAGAGCTCGAAGTTTTCTGTGAATGAGGACCTGCATTTGGAGAAAGCATCGCTTCTCCATCACCTTTGTCCTAAATAGAGTCCTGTGACTCCTGTTTAATTTCTACTGATGAGAGGGGAACTTTGAAGTCTGTGTGCCTGCAGAGGAACCAGGAGAAATGCATGTATTTTCTTTAGTACAGGAAAGTAAAAGAATCTGATGACTCCTTAGCTTTGTCCTTGCCATAATCTTAGGAAACTCTAAAGCCAGGATGGCTACAGAACAGGGAAAGCTGAATCTTCTGTTTAACTGAGGGGAGCGGGAATGGAGTAACTGTAGTCTAGGGTTCAGGTTTGCTCCTCTGGGGCGACTTCAAGGACAAAGTTCTCTTGGAGGTCAGGGCAAATTATACTCCATGGAGCTGAAACAGGCTTCCTGAAAGAAGATGAGGGTGTGAGGAACCAAATGATATCCACTGGTTCTGGAAACAGCCTCGTTATGTCAGAGCCCCAAAGCTTCCTATTACAGATTCCCATAGTTTTTATTTTATTTTATTTTATTTTTTTACTATGAGTGTGTTACCGGTGATGTAGAACTGGGGAAGGTTTAGCAATGTGCTTAGTGGCATTTCCAAATCCAGGAGTTAATCATCCCTGGCCCGTGACACTTAGTCTCCACACATGTCATCAGCACTTTCCTCTCCTCCTCCATCTTGGTTAGCATTTTATTTTTTATCTTTAATGATTTAACAGATGTCAAACCCTATGTTGGCCTGACAAGAACGGACATTGCTTGAATGTCTCTGCCTAGGTCTGGTTCATTTATGAGGGGGAGAACAGACCACTGATGTCATTTTCATGTGTTTTGGTAGAAATTTCAGGGTCCCCACTCCCCAATGGAAGGAGTTTTACACTTGTAAAGTGGTTGCAGTCTTCTTGTTAAGGTTTTCCCAACACAGTCTTGAGTTTTACCTTTTTTTTGCTTAGAGTGTACAGTGATATCATTGAGTTCAGAAGGGTACAGTCAAATTTTCCAGATGATAAGTACAGTGGGAAGCACAAGAAAATATCTCCTACTTCTAAGGCAGACAATGGGCATTGCAAGCTGCCTGTGATGAGACAAAGACTAGAAGGAGCTCTGTGCTACCTCTTCTTAGAACAATTGCATTCGTTATTTAAATTGTCTGACATTGTTTTCATTCTTGAACTTAAGTGTGGGTCTAAGAAGTTCAGCCAGACGCTCAGAACTGTGTGGCAAGTTGGTGTGATTGGCTGGTATTCACTGGCCATACTCAGAGCACTCAGAGGAAGCCCCTCTAGCCAAAGGAAGAATTAAATAGGTAGTGGTGGGGGGAATCTTGTTAGTGCCAGAAGACACATGATATAAACTCTATGGAACATGAAGAAGACCTGGTCTCTGCCTTTAAGACTTTATAGTTGAATGAGCTGTGTGGAAAAAATTTAAAAGGCCATTTAACTATACGAGTAGAGCAGAGAAGTGGTGGCTAGAAGCAAACTCATTACCTAAAGGAAATGTGGGTGCGACTATTCGGCCAGTACTGTTTCAGGCAAAAATGTCAAAAAGCAACCATGCAGGAGTCAGGGCCAAGAGAAGGAGTCCAAGTTGAGAAGTGGTTTCTGGGGTCCACTGTTTTGCTCACTACTTCTAGTCTATGACTTACAGGAAGTTCTTTAACTTTTATAAGCCTCAATTTCTTTCATTGAAAAAAGGCAGGGTAAAATGGGCCCTGAAAATGCATTAAGTAATGGTGAACGCAGCAAGAAATTGCACACTTGAGAGTGCTTTGAGATGGGAAAGTGCTAAATAAAGGTGAAGGCAGACACCTTGCACCCGATCCTCTCACTGACTCCTCTCCACCTCTTCCCCTCCCCTCCCTACACTCATATCCAGTCACAAGCTGTAGTCCTTCACTGCAACCCAAGGAAAGACTCCAACAGGAAACAACTTTGGTCTTTGGGGTATGTTCTTTGGCACCATAAGCATATGTAAAAGTAGTCATTTTATCAGAAACCAGTTTCCTCCTGCAAACTTTGCTGAAAGCATTCTCTTCGAGACGAGAAACATGATATAATTACAGGAGAGGTGGCACTTGGTCATGGCTATGCATCTCTCTGGGAAGCCATTTGCCAAAGCATAATTGCAGGACACTGGTGGGTGGGTACATGCCTTGTGTTTATAAGGTGGAAAAGAGTTTTGATGGCCTCCCCTCCTGCAGGGTAGAGCCATGAAGAGAGCAGCCTGCAGAATTGCAGAGCCATGGGAAGGCATGATCAAGGGAAAGCTCTTCTGCTCTCATCTTGAATGTAGAGTCCTAGAAGAGAGCTGCAGCATCTGCGGTGTGAACTCCACAGAAGACTGAGAGTCAACATGGGCAACCATCAGAACTCAATGTTTGAAAAAGGCAATTGAGTGAATCAACTATTCAAAAACTCTGTCTTACATAAGGTGTCGCTTTTGTTTGTTTGATTTGAGTTCTTGAATGATAGTCATGAACTATTATCACCCACCCCATCACACCTAGCGTGCACCGATTGATTGATTGATTGATTGATTGATTGATTAAGATAGTCTCACTCTGTACTACAGGCTTGCCTGGAACCCATGAACTCACTATATATTTGAAAGAGGGTTTCATGTAACCCAAACTTACTTCTAACTTGCTGTTCAGCCAAGACTGGCCTTGAACTCCTGATCCTCCTGCTTCCACCTCCCAGTTTTTGGAATCACTGGCTTGCACTACCACCATGCCTGGCTATGGTGATTATTGATCCAAATGAAAGTGTAATGAATCCAAATTCCTCTGTGCAAAGATGAGAGAGGATCTCAGATCTTCAGGAAATAAATTAGAGAACTCTGTGGAAGACGTATTTGATAGGAGAGGGATAGAAGAAATAGGTAGAGTGTTTTTATTTAGTGTAGTTAGAGTATGTTCTGCAACCTGTCACTGTAGCTGTGAGAACAGAGTCCACCACAGTATTGCTCACAAGGAACGGGTGATACATGTAATTAAAGAAGTGTGAAGGGCTGAGGGCTGGTTCCAACTCTAAGTAAAAGGCATGAAGGAAAAGGGAAGCACTAGATCCCTTTAATAATGATGGCACTCAACTCAGGGAAGAAGCCAGACTTTTCTAAAGCATCATTAGATAACACCTTTGAACATGAAGCGTTAATGCTCTAAAGGCATTTGTGAATTTCTCTTCTGGCTTCTGAGACACTGCCTGTATTGGTTAGGGTTTTACCGCTGTGAGCAGATACCATGACTAAGGCAACTCTTATAAGGACATTTAATTGGGGCTGACTTACAGATTCAAAAGTTCAGTCCATTATCATCAAGGGAAAAGTATGGCAGCATCCAGGCAGGCATGGTGCAGGAGTAGCTGAAAGTTTTACATCTTCATCTGAAGGCTGCTAGCAGAATACTGACTTCCAGGCACTCATAGTGACACACCTACTCCAACAGGGCCATACCTTCTAATAGTGCCACTCCCTAGGCAGAGCGTATACAAACCATGACACTGCACTTCCACCCCTTCACCGCCCCCCCCCCCACCCACTTGACTGTGCCTGCTTCTTTGTACCAAACACAGGCTGAGTTAATAGCAAAGTAAGGGACTGAGTCTTCTGGGAAGGAGATAGGAACTTGGAAGTCGGCGTTGTACATACATAATGCTCAAGGCTGTAGGAACTTAGACATTTTAGGAATTCTCTTTCTGTGGATGGGCTGGTTAGTTGCTTTTTGTTGTTGTTGTCAATTTTACATAAGCTCCAGTCAGGAGGGCATCTCACTTGAGAAACTAGCTCCATCAGGTTGACCTACACAGAACTCAGTGAGGCATTTTGTTGATTAATGAGTGATATGGAAGTATGGAAGGTCCAAGCCCATTATGGCATTGCTACCCCTGGGCAGGGGTCCTGGGTTGTATAAGAAAGCAGGCTGAGCTAGCCATGAAGAACAAGCCTGTAAGCAGCACTCCTCCATGGTCTCTGCTTCCGTTCCTGCCTTGACTTCCTGCCTTGACTTCTCTTCTTGATGGATTACAAGCTGTAAAATAAAATAAGCCCTTTTCTTTTCTAGTTGCTTTGGTCTGTGTCTTCATCGCAGCAACAGAAAATTAACCAGGATAGTAGGCAGTAAGAGGAGAGAATGAGTGAAGACCCCTCGGAGTGGTGATCAGATAAAAATATGTCCCACAAAAGAACAAAAGACTGTTTCAGGAGGGAGTCATTGATGAAATCATGAAGTGTCAGTTATTGTAGAGGTAAATTCCACCCCGGGACTCAGGCCAATGACTTCAGAATTAAGGTTTTAACAATCAAAATTGTAGGAAGCAGTTTCCCAATAAGTGTGGAGATTTTCAAACTTTAGAATGATCTGTTACTCACACCCACTGTTCCCCATTTGGATCCAGAGCGATCTAAAATGGAATGAGTTTCCAAGTAATCCTAGTCTTGCTGCTTCAGGCTTGGAGAACCACACTGTTTGGGAACCTGGAAGCTGGAAAACAGCAGGATTGTTTAGGGACCAAAAGGGTCAAAGGGGACTGAAGGAAGATTAGCTAGGGGGTGGGGACACCCAGTCTGCTCACCACTGAAGCCTTGCTTAGCCATCTGTGACATGAGTGATGTGAGCAACAGAGTGGAGTAGGTATTTCAGAAACTTTGAAGCTGAGAATTTTTGCCAAGACTTATAACTTCTTTGAATTTTTTTTCCTTTAGCAGTGACTTTTATAAACTTATCTCTACACAACATTCTTAGGAGAAAATGAGACAATATGACAGAGATGGGACAACATTCATGTCAGAGTGTGGTGGTCATATAAATAATTGCTGAATCTGTGAATATACCATATTTATATAAGGGCAAAATAGCGTAGTGGTGGCAATAATGATTGCCTTTTTCTAACTCTCTGCAACCCTCCAAAAATGATTGTCACTCTGATGCTGTCTACAGATTATAAATTAAGCCAAGAAAAGAGGCTTGCCTTTTTTGGAGACAGAGAGATGAATAGCACATTACAGAAAAAGTTCTCCTTCTTCTGCTTTTAGCATGTGCCATTTAGGACAGTTCTGACTCCCAAAGTATTTCCCTCTGGTCATTTTTAAAAATAAACATTTTGATTAATCTTTTAACATGTCTTTCATTAGTGTGCTGAGTGAGCATAAATCATCACAGCATGTTTGAGGAAACACTATGAAAAGCTGCCTGTAGTAAAAAAGTGTGAATGCATGCTAAGAAACTTTATGGGAAGCCAGAATTGCACTGTCAATATTATCAATTAAACATGAGGATTCTGGGAAGACTCTGTTTACATAATTGAACTCCATGGGAGAGGTAAGCATGCCAGAATTTTGAGTAATTAAATGTAAATGACTGTACAAATGCTCCAATCTAGTGATTAATAAAAGGCAAGTCCAGATCATGCCAGCTAACAGCAACATCATTAAGGCTCTAAAGACCAACAATGAGGCTTACACCACAGAAGACATGTGTTTCATATGTCTGGTTTTTAATTGACATTTAATGTGGAAGAGGAATGATTAGTTCTCGCTCTCCCCGTCCTCATCTCCTCATCTCTGTCACTCATACATTTTCCATCTCCCTCCTCAGGAAAAATAAAAGCTGAATTGTAATGCACTTAGAGCTGCCTCTAGTGCTCACGTTGTTACAGCGACTCCAGTGCTACCACCAGCTAGCTTACCTCTCGATGGTGGCAACCCTTCAGCCCAGATAAACATAAACATTCCTAGAGTGTTCATGTTCCTCTAGCCTGCTCATTCTTCCTAATCGACCTTTAGTGACATCTCCTGTCCAGGGATCTGAAGGACACATGAAAGTTTCCTTTTACTTACTCAGTGTCAATCTCTTGACTTCTGGACTCAGTTTCCCATTTCTGCCTCTCCCCCACCCCCGGGGATTTACTGGAGTTCTTCTCCACAGTTAAAGTGCATATGCAAAGAAACTCTTTTCAAAGCTTTAACATTTCTGTTATTATTATATTTGATTGAAAAGTTGATGGCTATAGTATTCCTCTTAAAAGCCTTTATATTCATTATCCTCTTCCTTCAGGTTTTCATGTCATTCTAGCTAAGTCTGACTCTTCCAGTCAGGCATGTAGAGCTCTTTCCCGACAGAAGTTCCTTAATTTCTTTGTCCTAGGTGTTCTGCAATGTCAAGGTGATGTGGATGGTGGACATCTGTTTGTTGCTCATTTTGTGAAACACGAGACAGGATCTTTCAATTTATGAACTTAAGTCCTTCACATATAAAATTTTCTCAAATTTTCCTGCCCTGTTAGCTTTTTATTCTTCTATTTAAGACTCTTTTTGTTTTATTGTTAGACCTGGGCTGACCTCTTAATGTTTTATTTTGATGTAATTCTTTTCTTTTACTTCAACAGATCTCTGTGTTCTCCTTCCGATGTTTCTTGGAGAGTCTCAATGTCATTCCTCATTTACCTTTCATTTGTGCCATGGTATTTTCATTGTCAAGATATTCCTTAAAACTCCTTCTGTTTTGCTTGGCCAGTTTGCTCTTTCTCTCTCTCTCTCTCTCTCTCTCTCTCTCTCTCTCTCTCTCTCTCTCTCTCTCTCTCTGATCTCATGGAAGAGTAGCATATTTCATATGTCAAAGTTATATCCAGTGACACTATAGATGTTGATGAAAAATTAGCTGTAGGATAAATGACTGAATCATAGCTTCAAGTGAAATCTTTAATGCTACAATCAGCAATGCCCTGCAATTTACCTTTTCTTCTCTGCCGTTATTTTTAGAATTTAGAAGTCCTTTTGTCTTTCTACATTATTTCCACTAAGTTGCTCATTTTATCTACTTACTTCATTCTCCATTTTTCATAGTAGATTGCTTTCTTGAGCGCACGGCAAGAGCTGGTGGCTCCAGTGCCCCAACATTAAACAATGAGATCCAAAGAAGCTACGGCTTCCCTTATGGTTGTATGGAAGAGGCAGGTAATTTATCTATGAGTGGTGAACAGTTAGCACTTTGGGCTTATCTTTCACCCAGCAAGACAGGAAGTATGTGATGGAGCAAATACATGCCTCACTTCCTTTTCCTTGCCTCTCCCAACAGCAGTCTGTTCCAAATTGCAATGACTCCCTGTTCATCTCTGGACACCTATTACATGACTAGTTTTCCAGACAGCATTTTCTTGAGTATTTGTGATAAATTGTAAGTGCATTCTGCTTTATGTTTATCTGAGCCTCAGCGTCTGGTTTCTCCAGTCTCGTTGGGATTGCACTCTCCCTCTAAGAGGCATCAGATTAGATTTGCCTCAGGACCTATGTTCTAGAGCTAAGATCCTCCTATACTGAGAAGTGTTTGGGGTATTCAATGTTCATAAGAATCACCTGGAGAATTCTGTACAACACAGACTCTGGTTCAGATCTTTTGGGCAGGGACCTGAGGTTGTGGGGCTGACATCACAGGCTCAGCAATCCCATTTTGTTACAAAGCCACAGAAAACACAGGATGAGGCCATTGGTGTTGGTGCCTTTTGGTAGCAATCCCTGGTGTCCTCTGGCATCTCAATCATGAAAACATCCACCATGGGAGCTATGTCTAGGTACAAATGGGACATAACATTAGAATATTGGGCCTTCACTATATGAACATTATGGTTCCAATGACCATAGTAAGAACTGTCATTTAGACTTTTCTTTTTTCTTCCTTCCTTCCTTCCTTCCTTCCTTCCTTCCTTCCTTCCTTCCTTCTTTCTTTCTTTCTTTCTTTCTTTCTTTCTTTCTTTCTTTCTTTCTTTCTTTCTTTCTTTCTTTCTTTCTTTCTTTCTTTCTCATCATCAGAACCCTCACAAAAGCAATACAGACTCCTGCAGCTCTTAACTTGCATCATGCTTATGAGTCAAAGCTGTTTTGTGGCACCTTAAAGTAAACTTACATTTCCTGATACTGCAGGATCAACTGAACGAAAGTGCAGATGTTTGATTTGATCATAATAGGGCAACTCTAAAAAAGAAAAACATATATGAAGGCCCGATAATTCTCTCTTAAAAAAGGATTTCTGCTGGTAGACTAGCTGGGAGCCTAAAAACTGGGTATATCTAGTAATATATCTAGAAGTCATTGATAAGAGCTAAGACGTAGGATATATGATCACCTGGAGGATTCTATACAACACAGACTCTGGTCCAGATCTTTTGGGCAGAGATCTGAGAACCATTCATCCTTAATTTCTAAGAAGCCCTTGATCATCAGGAACAAGTTCTTATCATTTACTTGATACTAGAATCTTCTATATAGAGAATTAAGGTCTTCCCTTGCCATTTTTCATGGCTTCTAGTCAATAAGCCTGAGTCAGAGCTCCACACAGATTGAACAGAGAAATTCAAAGCTGCCTAAAAAAGAAGCATTACCTTTTAAGAACCAGAGCGTACTGTTACTTAGTAATTTCCTCTAGGGCATTCCATCCTTCAGGGAACTTTCTTAAGCCAGATGATAAACAATTCAAAATAACTCCAGGAAGTCCCAGAAACTGATCAGATTCACTAAGCTCCTCCCTCCCAGAGTAAGAAATAAGGAGTATTGAGGGTCAGTTTCAGACAAACCAAGCTGCAAAAAGACTACTGGGCAAAGCAAAGCTGCAAAGAAAACTTTGAGAGCAGAGCACCTGGCTGTTAGAAGCAAACACCAATCAAGCTCCCTGAAAGAGGTTTAGACCAGCTGATGCACCCCGAAAGGACACACTGCAATCTGATGAACTGCCTGAAGGCTGTGCATTCTGCTCCAGGTTCTGAGCTGTCACCCATGTGGGGTGGACTTGGGTGATACAGCTGTCTTTTATTAACTTCTGTTCCTATAAGAAACCCCTCACTCATATTTCTGTACATAACTTCCCATTAAAACTCATTGGCTCACCAAATTGGACTTGGGTGGTAACTGTACTTTGGTCTGTCCTGTGTTTCCTATGTAAGATTAGGTGTGTATGTTGTAAGAAAAGACTTGTACATAACACATACTTAAATACAAGTTGGGAATGTGTGTAGGGTGGGGCTTTGAGGAAGTATAGTATACAGTCTATAATCTGTATCTAAAATGCCCAAGGTCATGTGGGTATGATATTGATGCAATTCATGGTATCATAAAGGCTCTACCTCATCCATGAATTAATTCACTTATGGGATCATTATAAAATTAAATATTGAGAGGCCAATGAAGGAGGCCTTAGTTGAAGAGAGTCAGTTCTTGTCTGTGTGCTGGTAGGAACTGTCTTGTGTCGCAAGCACCTTCATCCCTTTATTGTTTTGCTTCTCAGATGCCAGCAGGTAAGCAACCTCCTTGTCTTTCCCTGCTGCTCTAATAAAATATCCTGACAAGAGCAACTTAAGGGAGAAAGGGCTTAATTTGTCCCACAATTAAGGCTTGGAACTTGTCATGGTGGGAAAGTCACAGCATTGGAGAACTGGCCATATCATGTCTATAGTCAAAAAGCAGAGAGGGATGAATGTTTCCGTTGACCTCATTTTCTCCTTTTCTTTCCCACTTTTCCTTTCTTTTTTTCCTGGATGTTCCTAGGAACTTATTACACAAACAAGGCTCATCTTGAGCTTACAGAGATCTGCCTGCCTCCTGAGTGCTAGGATTAAAGGCAAGTACCAGTACATTTGGTTATTTTCTCCTTTTTTTTTTTTTTTTAATTTTGGATCCTAGCCTAGGGAATGGTGACACCTAGAGTGGGTGAGTCTTTTCACCTATGTTAATGTAATCAAAATCATTCCCTACAAGTGATGCCTAGAGGCTAAATTAACCTAGATAACCCTCAACTATAGCAAGGAGGTTATCTTCTAGGTGATCCCAGGTCTTTTCAAGTTATGTTTTAAGTGCTGGAATAGTCTGCCTGCCTGAACTCTTTGAAATAACAAAAGCCGAGATAATTAACCTTAATTACAATAAGGAGTCTATGTTGTTATTGGGTTAACACTACAAAGCTGGAGGCTTAGTGCCCTTAGGAATGACAAACTATCCAATTCCACTAAATTAACATAATACTGTTTGAGGAAGAGGGGATTCTGGAGTGAGGAATGTTAAGAGCCTGGGATCACCATCAGATACTACAGTTCCCATCAAGAGTCCCATTGAAAACCTTTAGAAGATCGCAACTGCTTATTGTTTTCAAGGATGAGTCTTATGAGACTTGCACTTATCCTGGAGTTTGGGGAGGGTTGCAGGGGTCGGGTAGGGTGGGCAGAGTTGGCAATTCAAGTGAAAAGTTTTTGTTCACATGTAAAATCAGTTATAGTAAAAGAAGAGCTTGGGTATTACAGTCCTAGGGACTAGAGTTTTCCTCATGCCTGGGTTGCTTGACATTTTAGAAAATGTCCAATGTCCCTTGGATCTCGGCTGTTGCCTGGCTTCCCAGTCTGAGCAGTCACAGTGGTGGACTGTCTCTGTAATTCCAAAGCATCTGCTGCTGCCACAACCACCACGTCTTTCGATGTGTCTTGTACACTGACTGCTTTGTTCCTCCCAGGGTGTGAAGATCATTCGGTCTTTTAGTTGCTGCAGATTAAGCCATCTCCCCTTCCTTCATTCCAGCTTCTTTCTTGTTCATACTTTCTGAGGATTGTACTTTATAGTACAGTCTTAATATGTTTTGTGTTAAAAGGAAGACTTTAATTTTTCCCTGTCTCTTTCACTTTAGATTAATATTTTCAAGAAGAAACACTGTGTCTTATGTCAGGACTCAATAACCTTGGTCTATGAGCAGGCCAGATAATAAATACTTTGGGTTTTTTAAGCCACATGGTTGGCTGTTGCAACTTTGCAAGAATGTTGTTAGAGTAAGAAGAGACCACAGTGTGTAGACAAAGGGACATAGCTGTATTCTGATGATAAAACTTTATTTCTAAAAGCTTACTAGAGGCTAGATTTTGAACATTGTGGACAATTTTCTGACTCCTGTATTAAATTAAGAGCAGATTGGAGAGGTGTGAGGCAAACACCTATTATCTCCTCAGTACATGGGAGGCTGAGGAAGATCATTAGTTCAAGGCCAATTGGAAGATATACAACCAATCTCTGTGACAGAAAATAAGCAAATAACTCCCAAACAAGCAAAAGAGGCCAGTACGAGGCAAAGTATTAAACTCTTGCAGAATATTAACCTGGGGCTGATTTCTACTTCTGTTACACACGAATATAGAACTCTACAAGTTACTTTTTATCATTTTGAGTCTGTATTTATTAAAATGGGCCTTGTAGGCTTTTAAGTTTTCATAAGAGCTAAGTAAAATGAAAATAAAATTGACTTTGAGAAATGTTTGGGAGTGTATAAACACTCTACATTGAAGCGATTTGTTTAAATTTATACTCTTTTTGGGCTCGAACCTGATAACCCAGAATACTCTTGGTATTCAATAACTTATTGCTAAAGAGCTAAAAGGAAATGAGCAAAATATTTTTTTAAACTTTTCCCAATTTTTTGTTAGGTATTTTCTTCATTTACATTTCAAATGCTATCCCAAAAGTCCCCTATACCCTCTGCCTATCCTGCTCCCCTACCCACCTACTCCCACTTCTTAGCCCTAGTGTTCCCCTGTACTGGGGCATATAAAGTGTGCAAACCACGGGGTCTCTCTTTCTAATAATGGCCAACTAGGCCATCTTCTGCTATATATATGCAGCTAGAGATATGAGCTCTGGGGGTACTGATTATTCCATATTGTTGTTCCTCCTACAGGGTTGCAGACCACTTCAGCTCCTTGGATATTTTCTCTAGCTCCTCCATTGGGGGCTCTGTGTTCCATCCTATAGATGACTGTGAGCATCCACTTTTGTATTTGCCAAGCACTGGCATAGCCTCACGAGAGACAGCTATATCAGAGTCCTTTCAGCAAAACTTTGCTGGCATATGCAATAGTGTCTGCGTTTGGTGGCTGATTATGGGATGGATCCCCAGGTGGGGCAGTCTCCAGATGGTCCATCCTTTCATCTTAGCTCCAAACTTTGTCTCTGTAACTCCTTCCATGGGTATTTTGTTCCCAATTCTAAAGGGGCCAAGTACCCACACTTTGGTCTTCCTTCTTCTTGAGTTTCATGTGGTTTGCAAATTGTATCTTTGGTATTCTAAGTTTCTGGGCTAATATCCACTTATTAGTGAGTGCATATGATGTGAGTTCTTTTGTGATTGGGTTACCTCGCTCAAGATGATACCCCCCCCCCAGATCCAACCATTTGCCTAGGAATTTTATAAATTCATTGTTTTTAATAGCTGAGTAGTACTCCATTGTGTAAATGTACCACATTTTCTGTATCCATTCCTCTATTGAGGAACATCTGGGTTCTTTCCAGCTTCTGGCTATTATAAATAAGTCTGCTATGAACATAGTGGAGCATGTGTTTCTATTACCAGTTGGAACATCTTCTGGATATATGCCCAGGAGAGTTATTGCTGGATCCTCCAGTAGTACTATGTCCAATTTCCTGAGGAACCACCAGACTGATTTCCAGAGTGGTTGTACAAGCTTGTAATCCCACCAACAATGAAGGAGTGTTCCTCTTTCTCCACATCCTCACCAGCATCTGCTGTCACCTGAATTTTTGATCTTAGCCATTCTGACTGGTGTGAGGTGGAATCTCAGGGTTGTTTTGATTTGCATTTCCCTGATGATTAAGAATGTTGAACATTTTTTCAGATGCTTCTCAGCCATTCGATATTGCTCGGTTGAAAATTCTTTGTTTAGTTCTGAGCCCCATTTTTTAATGGGGTTATTTAATTTTCTGGAGCCCACCTTCTTGAGTTCCTTATATATATATATATTGGATATTAGTCCCCTATCTGATTTAGGATTGGTAAAGATCCTTTCCAAATCTGTTGGTGGCTTTTTTGTCTTATTGACAGTGTCTTTTGCCTTACAGAAGCTTTGCAATTTTACGAGTTCCCATTGTCAATTCTTGATCTTACAGCACAAGCCATTGCTGTTCTATTCAGGAATTTTTTTCCCCTGTGCCCATGTCTTTGAGGCTTTTCCCCACTTCCTCCTCTATAAGTTTCAGTGTCTCTGGTTTTTGTGGAGTTCCTTTATCCATTTAGACTTGACCTTAATACAAGGAGATAAGAATGGATCAATTCACATTCTTCTACATGATAACCACCAGTTGTACCAGCACCATTTGTTGAAAATGCTGTCTTTTTTCCACTGGATGGTTTTAGCTCCCTTGTCAAAGATCAAGTGACCATAGGCAAACAGTTCTTTAATGATGATGAAATTCCCTAAGCAAACCTTCATGAGGTCTTCCCTGTCTCCAGTGACAACGCTTGGAGCCCTGGTGTGGAAGCTGTCCACCGGACTTCTAATAGAGTTGTTGGTTCATGGCTTTGCTACAGATTCATCTTGTGGCCATCATTCTAACTACAGAGAGTTGCATGATCATGATCTTACAGTGTAAAACTCTGACAGATGGGGTGTTTTATAAAATCAAGTCTGTTCGAAGCTTTTTGTTTTCCACCAAGTCTTCCACAGGTTTGTGGGATCCTGGGATGTTTTTAAGGTTCGTGTTATATTAGGCAATAATGGAAAGCCAAATATAATCAAAATAATTGGGATATATTTCATTTGCTTACATGGAGTAAAGGAAGACTTTTTAACTCACAAAAATAAAATCTATCACAATTCTCCTTCTACTGTGAGCTGTCCAGAATCCGAATATGAAGCTCCTCATGAGCAAAAACTAAGTTAAATGGACTTTGAGGTTTTGCTTGCCTGAGCTTGACCCTGCTCAACTTGGAAGACCTCTAACTTGTTGGCACTTTAAAACATTTTTCAACAACTGTTTTATGTTTCTGAGAAATAGCTGTGCAGTTCCATAAAACTGCACCTGGAAATATTGGTGCATTTTGGATAATAGCTTTCATATTTCAAAATTAGGTCTGATAACTTACTCTGGAGAGGAATGAGAAAAACAGAAGCAATGCCAGAAGAAATACTATAAAGTGCAGCATGGGTTGATATATATGAAACTATGCACAGGTAATGAGTGGCCCCATCCCATGTCGGGGGTGGGTATTTTTGGAAACAAATACTATCCTATTATTAAGTTTTATGAAATGTTATATATACAGAAACAGCAAAATTAGATATCAGGGTTGACTTTTTAATGTGACTTGGTAGAAGTTATCCTTGGAGAGATGTGGAACTAAAACACATTGCAATAATCTTGGTAGGTACCCAGGCTCAGAAAATAAAATAATAAACAGTAATGGAAGGCTTTAGAACAGACATGTTCTGGGTGCAAGGGAAGGATACCTTCTTGTGACTACAGATGGTTGGCCATTCTTCTGGCTACAGGCATTCAAATTCTACTAACTGTTATGGATACAGAGAAAACTATGTGGAAAATATGGAACCACTGTGGCCAGTTCTATTATGAGACCTCAAGAGTATGTAGAGTTCCTCATTCATGGCTCTATCCACAGTGCTGAGGACACAAGCAACAACCAGAGGATTGTGTTTGATTTGTAATGAGCAATCTGTCAAGTTTGCTTTCACAGAGATCTTGGCAGATGTGCATAATTAGCTCTGTCTATGGATAAGAAACTGAAGGAAACAACAGTACTAAATAGCAACAGTTGAGATTCAATTTGAGACCCACTTCCATGAGCAGGCAGAGTACTGTGTAGGCCACAGGTATGTGTAGTTGACTGGGTGGGCTTATTTGTATATCACAAGGCATGTTATATGGAGGATTTTGTCAGGAACAAGCTCTAAGAAGGTAACTCAGCAAATGCCTTTGTCCCAACTGAACATAAATGTTATTGCTATTCTATAGTGTCTATGCTCCATCAGCTCTGGGATAGAACTTGGTTTAAACTGTTTTTTGTTTTTTTAAGTCTTCTATATGTATTGATATTCTAGACTCCTGACTTAAAATTTCTTAGTAACTGAAAAATTTAGGTTGTGTTTTAGTTATTTGTTTTTTGTCTTCTTTTTCTCCTTTGGTTTGATGTATTAGATGACATCTCAAAGTGAGAAGAAAATGAAATGTTGGAAGACACAAAACATTATAATTAAACAGATTACCCAGTTTTGCCTACAATGAAACAGACTTGATAACAAGAAACAGCTTGCCCAAGACTAGCAATTTGATTAAACAGAAAGAATGAGAATCCCAGTAAGGACATTTCAAAAGTTGGTAATATTTCCAAGTCCTTTCCTCACACCCCTAAGAAGTAAGAAACAATCTGTTTAAGGGATGCTAAAGTTATTTGGCACTAATGTGTGCTTGACTCCTTTCTTCTCTGGTGAAGATATCTATCTCGATTTATTTATAATTTTATGCATCAAACATGGGAAAAATAAACCAAGCTGTGGAAACAAGTATAAAGGAGTAAGCTAACTATCAGCTGCTGTGCACAGATGTTTGAGGTTGAGTCTCTTAGGTCAGCCATGCTGTTGTACTTGGCTGCCTTTAACTGTACTCACACCCCCGATGGTAGCAGCATCTTACAGGTTTGCATGGCTTGACGAATCAAACAAGAACTGACCCAAGATAGCTTCTGATCAGATTAGTCTATGGCTGACCATAATACCATGGTAGAGTCTTCTGTCTGGACATATGGCACACACAGTACTAGGGAGTCTGATAAAGTGATTCTGTAATCTGTCCTGAAGCGTTGTGTCATCCCGGTGGATTCTTGGCAGACTAAGTGCCCTTATAGTATGAGAGGCAGGAGTGGACTCCAGAAGACTCACGTTCTCAGACATCACCACCCCCTGTTCTGTAACGCAGCCAGTAGCTCAGTACTGTTGAAAACCCTTCTGCCTCTATGATTGCACATCTGTGGCCACGGTGTATGCTGGGAATTCCACCTGGAAGGGACTGAAGGTTAGGTTTTTGTCTGGGCACAGGACTGTGAAGGTGAGTACTGTTCCTTGCTGGGTGGTCTGGAGCAGACATTGTTCTAGTTCAAAGGACAAATTGGAGAAATTCCTCCACAGTTCTTTAAACAATCTAATATGCTCTGGAAGAAATCATCCATAAAGACCTGGTACACAACAGCAAAACAGAATATTTAAATGTAACACTTCATCATTTATAGACTGCTGACTATTTATACGGTAATATCCTAAACTATTGAGACCGAAACACAAATGTGATACTGTCTTCAAAAACCTCAGTCCAACAGGAAGACAGCTATGTTAATGGACATTCATACAAGAAGGTAACCTACTAGTGCAAACTACTAACCTGCAGAAGATGTTCGGGGAACACTAAGCAAGCATCGCTGAATCAGCCTGGTATGTACATAGAGCGTCAAGAAGGCTCCATGGAAAAGTGACCCTTGAATCTTTAAATAGAAACTGTAACGCATCTGGGAGACACACGGAGGAAAACAGGCATGAGGAAGAACATGAGGAGTATCAAGCAGTGATATATCATTTTTGAGGATAGCATGGAATTTTGTCATTGCAAGACCATAATCCTGAGAACTATGCCATGTCTAGAAAGTCGTTTCCTGTCCAAAATCAAAAGCTAGATTGTTCTTCCTCAAGAGCTATTTAAAAATAGTTCTATTAAGTATGATTTCAAGTACCTATAATTTAATAATAAATCATGACACAAATAATGAAACTTGAGATTTCAATAATCATGACAAAAATGTAAGTACTCTAATTCCAGATAAAGAAACTTATGGCTTGGAAACACCTGGCTCCGACAGGGAGAAGACAGAAGAATGAAATGAAATGTATCTGGCATTACTACCCCTGCATCTTTTCAATCGTGACCATAGTATCATCCATTCCTTCTGGTTTGTGATGTTGTTTTTGACTTCCTGTCTAACACTGTGAGAAAAAGTCATCGTTACAGGTTTCCGTTTAGGTTTTCTGCTATGCTAATTCTCACTCCACAGCCCCAGGCCCTAATATGGACACAGTTCCCACATAATTCCAGTTATAAACTCTTGAACATAGGAAGTGACGAGTTAGTCTGTAGGCATTTGACCTAGTCTTTATCAAGGACTTGATTACTCAGTGTCTAGAAGCACCTCCTACCCCGCTTTCCCAGGAGGGATAGTGATGACACTCTTGTCTTCTGGTAATCAGTGTCAGCTCAGGACCCATGTCTTATGGTCCTCATATTCATCAGAAGCCATGTCTGGCAGTCCTGAATATTCTTGTCCCTAGTATAGCCTGTGATCCACATATATGACCCGGTTTCTACTGGATAAAAACTGGGGAACTCATTGTATGTACTAGCTGGAGTGTTACTACTTCTATGGATCTTGTGAATGCATGGGTCAAGGAGGCTTGAACCTGAAAACTGGTTCAACTCCCCAAACAAACAAGTTATCAATCTTAATTGGTGAGGCTGATCTCATCCTCTTGTTCTGTCAGCATTGCCTTTTCTCTGATTGTCAAGTTCAGCAGCAGCCCATTGACTACTGCCAGGTCTATTTTTTCCCCATTGAGAAAGCAATGTTCTCTTTTTTAAATTTTTTTTTACTTAATTTTTTATATAATACTTTTATCATATTCTGCCTCCCAATCTCCTCCCAGTAACTCTCTACCCCCCTGCCTAACCACCTTCATATTCTTCCCCTCTTTTGTAAACAACATCAAAAAAAAAATAATAAAGGATACACTAAGAAGTCACAAAACACCAAAACAGAACAAAATGAAACAAAAAGCCCTCCAAAACCCCCTATGTATCTGTTCCTGTATCTGTATTACCCTTTTGGCACATGTCTTGCCCAGAAGTGTGGTAGACACAGGCAGTGAAACTTCATTGGAGAAATCTGGCTTCCCCTTTCCCAACAAGCATGGACTGCTCATAGTTTCTAGGTTGGGATGGGACTTTGTGTCCACCTCTCCTCCTCAGTGTTGAGACGTTGTCTGCTTTGAACCTGTACAAGTTCTGTGCCTACTGTAACAGTCTCTGTCAGTTCATATGGGCACCACTGCTGTTGTGCCTAGAAAACATTGTGTCCTTGGAGTCACCCATTACCTTTAGCTCTGGTAATCTTTCCACCTCCTCTTTCACATTGATTCCCCAGCCAAGGGTTTGGTAAAGGCATCTTATTTAGAAATGAAATGATTCAAAGTATTTAACTCTCTGCACATTTTTCCCTTGTGGATCTCTGTGTTATCACGCATGACTGAAGAAACTTCTTTGATGAGGATTGAGTGGTGCATTGATTTATGGGCACAGCAATGTCATTAGGAGAAATTTTATTACTGTGTTTATTTAACAGGATAATAGTACTGGTTTTTGACCTAGAGCCTGTGACCTATCTATTCTCAGGTTCTCGGCCACTTTATTAGTGCCAGGTATTGATTCCACCTCATGGACTGAGCCTTAAGTACAAGCAAAATGTGGTTGGCTATTCCCATATTGTGCCACTATACCTGTGTATTTTGCAGACAGGTCACTATTGTATATCACAGAGTTTGTATCTGGGTGATATTTATATGCTTTTCTTCCCTAGTGGCATTCAGAATGCCTTCCAGATTCAAGAAGGAGCACTAACTAGTCAATAGAGATGAAGCTTCTAGTTGGGTACTAAGTTGATTTCTCAATGTTTGATGACATAAATATACTTATTTATGAACACCCTGGCAAGGACCCCCAAGGGATACCGAAACTATGACAGCAGCTCTTGGAAGCTTGAGCAAAACATAAGAGAGCCCCAAGAAGAGCTCATCCACAGGGTTTTATTAGTATCAGACTGTGGAGAGTAACCAGTGACCTTGACAATAGCCTGGGATTTTGAGGTGGGGAGGTCTATGGGACCCTTCAGCTGTCTTTACAATATCATGTAAGTGAAGGCCCTTTGAGGCCCTTGTATCATTGCAACTTGTTAAAGCAGTTGCAGAATCCTGGCATCTGACACTTAAGTGCAGCCACCTAATCCTCGTTACTTTTAAATTCAGTCTTCTATGAGTATGAGTAACTGGCTTAGTGATTGCTTTGACTACAGTCAACTTTAGCATTCAGAGAAGAACCACTATGAAATTCTTCGTGTGGCTCATGTCCCTCTCACAAATATGTTCCTAATGACCTCGGATGCTTCTCTGTTCTCCAGGATACCTACAGAGAACACTCTCTTGGCCTCACAATGTTTTCATCTGAGTATCTCACGGCCTCACTTCTCTTGACCAGTAGCCAGGGCAACCCACAGAATTTGTGCTCTTCTTAGGGTTCTCTAAAGTTTTACTCAAGCTTCCAAGAGCTGCTGTCATAGTTTCGGTATCCCTTGGGGATCCTTGCCAGGGTGTTCAATATAGTACAAAGAGAAATAATCCATAAGCCAAAAAATTATATACTTGCTTATTTAATCTTATATTCTAGTTTCTTTGATCAAATATCTTTTATCAGTTTGGGTTCAGTCAGGAAATAGAAACGACTGTGTAATAAAGGAGAAGGTTTTAATATAAAGGATTATTAAACTCTGATGGAGAATTAACTATAAAAATGTAAAATAGATTCAAAAGTGGAACTTTTGGGCTGAGAAAATTCCAAAGAAGAAACATCTTGGAAGAGAGGTTTTCTGCCCATAGCTAGAGTCCAAACCTCACTGAAGTCAGTGTGGTTGAAATTGGACAGCTGAGATATTGTTCCACTATACTCAGACATTAGGATACAGTGCTTTTGGATGCAGGTTAGCTGAGGCTGAGGGTAAGGGGGTTGGCAAAGGATTTGGGTACTACAGATAGTACAAATCTGGATGCATACTCAAGTTGACAAGAGGAAGACTTCAATGAGATAGTGACAAAATCATTCAAAGAGGCTTGCTCATATACTCTTCTACATAGGGGAGGGTGCCCATGTAACCCCCAAACAACCTCTTAGCTCTTTCTAGTAAGATGGAGTTATGCCTACAGGGGAAAAAGTCCTTTTGCACCTTTCTTCACAATGAAGCAGCTCTGACTGTCCCAGAAAACTGTAGAACAAAGATCTTCAAGAGCCTCCATTCAGGTACCCTATCTCATATTTCATTTCACAATCTCAGTTTTTTTATTTTTATTTTTTACAGCTAGCATTATAAATTATTTTCCTTGGGTGAATATCTCTGTCAGACACAGGTCATAGATGGATGAGGATGCTGAGAGCCTGGAGGGATAGATATTAGCTGTTTGGTGGAATGCAGATGAAGGGAGAGCATGGTAGGAAAGAGCCTTAAGCTTGGTGCTGTCACAGGACTGACACTGCCCTGACTTAAGCAGAGTTGGAGCTGGCTCAGGGATGGCTGCTGAAGTTGGAGGCGGTTGAATCAGAGAAGGTGGACATGAAGGCCTGGTAGTGTATCAGGGCAGGTGTTGCCAACTGAGTTAGGACTTTTAAATGTTACAGTGAAAATCAAAGCTAGCAATGCAGTATAGGGAAAGTGGTGTAAATGTTAGTTTGACATCAGATATACTCAGGTCCTAATCTTTGTTTCTTATCAATAAAATTGAAATGAGACTATTTATGAACTCAGAGAAAAGTCTGATAAGAATCAAGTATGACACTGCCCATTAAGCTCTTTGCACAAAACACAGTACAGTTGTCCTTAAACAGATTTCCTATCTTTAAAAACAATTGTTGGATAGGGGATAGAGCCTAGTTTGTGGAATAATCACATAGCATACATAAAGCCTTGGGTTTATTCCACAGATCTACGTAAAAGGGAGGGAGCATGGTGATGAATGCCTATAATTCCAGCACTCAGGCAGTCCAGGCAGGACGATCAAGTGTTCAGGGTCATCCAGAGCTGGCGCGGGGGGGGGGGTGGCGATCCTGGATGACAGGAGAGCCTGTCTAAAGATAAACAACAAACAAACAAACAAACAAACAAATCAGAATTGTTTCACAACTACAAAGAACAAAGAAATGAGGGAGGAGAAATAAGAAAGTTGAATACAATGTTTGAATAGTTCATTGTTCATGTTTGTTGCTAGTAGGTTTGTTTGAGAAGATAGCTACCTGCTTTTGGTCCAACAGACAATTTCTAGGGCTATCCCAGTGCATACCTGGATTAAAATCTCTACACCAGTAGAGCTTACATTCTACTGGGATAAGGATGTTCATGTCTTCATTTCTGCAGAAACCTTCTCTGTGAGCATCCAGGGGGAAGCTGCAAAGATCAATTCAGCTGGAGCAAAGAGGCTGTGGATGGGTTTCTAGAAAGGTATGGAAGTGAAAAGAGTTCTCTTCTGTCCTCACTGGCTGGTTTATCAGAATCTTCATTCTTTGCAGTGAATAGAAAAGTGATTAGAAGCACAAGCTCTGGCCAGATGGATATTTTGGTTACACTCATTAAAAGGTATTGCATGTCCTGGGTCGACCATCATTTACTCTTTTAGATCTATGCACACACCACACATGCACACATTCTTTTCTATCCTGCTAGGTATGGAACTTGCCTGCTAGGGACTGAACCACCACGTTCCCTTACTCCATGTACTTTTTATTTTTAAAGCTTGGTTCTGCCAGGCAAAGATGCTTCAGGAGATCCAAGAGCAGGAGGAGAGAGGTCAGGCAATTTAACCTCCCAAGAACCTGTCGGCCAAGCTATGGTTTGGCCATAGCTGTGTCTTTGAGTGCAAGGTTTCAGTTGGGATTGGTCCTACGTAAAACAATAAAAGCCTCCTGATAATGTTAACCCTTCACCACTAAGCTAGATTCTCTTAATCTTACTCATAACTGTAAACTGCCTCTTCATTAACCTCTATTCGTTTAAAGTTCTTATCTCTTTCCCACTTGACACAATCATCTTTCAACTTTAAATCTGCTCGCTCTCTCTCTCTCTCTCTCTCTCTCTCTCTCTCTCTCTCTCTCTCATAAAACAGGGACAGTAACCTCACCTGCGTCAGAATTCTTGTGATGACCAGGTGGCAAAATAAGGAAAATTATTAGCACAGTGACTGGCACACAGCGCTTACTCAATGACTGTTAGCTATCATTCTCATTCCTGTTATTATGATTAGTCTCTATTGAGGACCAAGCCACTGGGACAGAAAAAGAGAATGCCAAGAAATGGGATTTTGACTAGAACCTCCCCTAAAATTGAGATCTGGGGCAACATTTAAGTACAACCAAAGGCTGAGTCCCGCAAGACTTATTTATTAACATATGGTAAAAACCACCTTTGCCAATATTCCTGTGGTTGATAACAGCAAAGTGTAGTCATTACTATTGAGTATATTCATAAACCAAAGATTAGGGCTCTTCCTATTTATGCATCCCTTGATACAAATTAGATTAATTTGGAGAAGGAAAGCCCAATCAGCAGCATGAGGAAGAAGAAATACTCTCTAAGCATAAAAAAAGGCATTATACTACAACCTGAAGAAGGGCAAAGCTACTTCATCCTTAGTGGTTTGTAATTCTTGAATGTATAATAGATGGCAGCATACAGAGAGCAATACATCAAGATAAACGATGCAGCAATTGGACCACATTATCTGTGTAATCGCGTTCATGTGGCTTGGAGGCTTTAGTTTATGTGGTCATGCTGGAGATAATAGTTCTAATGAGGCTGGATTGCAGATTTTATCTCCATAGAAGCCCATAGCACAGAGAAATCTCCTGCTCCGTTATCTGTAAGTCTGTCCATAACCTCACATTCCATTTTCCACATAATTATGGTCATGAGAAGAATAGAGAGAAAGCAGAAGTACAGTATGCCCATGAATACCAAATACATGTTTCATTTTGGCATGTGTCTGCATGCATACACATGTGTGCATGTGTGAATGTTCACATGTGTAGGGGTGCACATGTGCCTAAGAGTGTTTATATGTGGCATACATGTGGGAGTCAGAGAAGAGAACATCCTGGTACTTAGGCACTTTGCATCTGTTGCTTGAGACAGAGTCGCCTACTCATCTGGATCTTCCCCATGTGGGGCCAGGCTAGCTGCCAGGTGTCTGCTTGTCTCTGGCACCCACCCCCACATGGTTGGGATTACAGGCATGTGCAACTGTGCCCAGCTTTATGGATGGTTTCTAGGGATCCAAATTTCAGTTTTTGTGCTCGCACGACCCTCACTTTACTCTGCATTTCCAAAGCGCTCTAAGTGCACGTGTTGCTGTGAGGGGATAAACAGTATTATTTTGCTGTATAAATGGGAAAAATAATGTTTGTGTGAGCAGACTAAGCCATCTCCTCGTGGAAAGCATCAGTTCTTCTATGTACCAGAAGCATCTGTCTATTGCTTCCCTAGGGCCATAGCAAAGCGCCACAAGCTATATGGTTATAAATCACAGGAATGTATTGTTAGTTCTAAGGTTAGGAGTCAACACACACACACACACACACACACACACACACACACACACACACACACACCATCACCATCACCACCAAATCAACTAAACAAACAAACAAACAAACAAATCCCAAGGTGTCAGGACATCAATGTTCTCCCTGAAGTTCCTAGTGTGAGAGAGTCCTTTACCACTTCCAACTGCCGATAGCTTATGTTGACAATTCACATGAGTACACACACACACACACACACACACACACACACACACACACACACCTCTGCCTCCATCTGTAGGTGCCTTTCCTCTTTCTGTGCTCAAATTCCCTTGTTTCTTTTCTTATCAACAAGGTCTCATTCTTTGGCTGGCAGGGAAATAGCTCTATAATGGCTGGCCTTGAACTTACAGCGATCTATCCACCCGCCTCTGCCTCTATCCCTACCTCCTGAGTGCTGGTGTTAAATGTGTGCCTTATACCTCTTTGTCATCCTCTCTGCTGCTGCCTCCACATGTGCCTCTAGCTTTCCCTGTGCTAATTGCCTGCACTTTGACAGTCAGGCTGAGAAAAGCGGAATTAGTTGGGACCTGCCTTGGTGACTCTGCAAGTTAATTAGCTGTGTACATCCATACCCTAAAATGACCTGCCCACGTTGGCATCCGTGCACCACCTTTAACCACTCTGTGCAGCATCTTGCTGCGTGTACATGCATATGGCTACTATTGAGGTGTATTTGTGAGATGGACTCCAGCAAGCATGTTCCTGTGAGATTATGTGTGGGAGAATGTTTTTAACTGCCATGTGTGGGGGTGTACACACTCGTGTAGAAGAGGCTCTGATCATCACCTAATCCTGAACAGGTCACCTTCCATTTATAAGTTGATAAGTAGCCTATTCCTGTGTGGGGAGAGAATCCTTCTCTGGATTAAGCTGTAAACATAAACTTATAATTTTAGGGGTTTCTTCGATTGAATTAGCCTCTTGTTCAACTTTGAGGTTTTAAACACTCAGTGTTGAGTTTGATTAAAACAAGGGATGTATGCAGCTAATAGATAGTCTGATTCTTCAAACAATGTAGTGGGAGGGGTCTTCTTGCCTTTGTCTGATCCCAAGCTACTGAGCTCTTTGGCTAAAGGTTTGCAATTCTATTAGTCACCTTTTACTAGACACCTTCCAATTTTGTTTTAAGCACAAAGCTGCCCTCACTTTCACCATTCTAAGTGGCCAATCAGGCTCTGGCAGGTTCCCCACTATTTCCACAGAGAGACCAGGGATTGGTCCTGTTACAAGTTTCAATCTCCAGCCCTAGCGGTTTTCTGAGACCTGTAATTAAATGGAGAAGCCATGGCCAGTGTTTATCTGTTGGGAAGAATTCTCTGTTGATCCCTCACCAAACTTTGCTAAATGTGAACAAAGTCCAAAATACCCCTAGAAGTGCCTATTTTATATCTCTTCAGCATTCCAGTGGGTGGAGTTCAGCCGGGGAAGGGACATTTGACATGGGTTAGTTGGATTGAGCAGTATGAAAATTTGCTTTCGCAGTTACATTCTGCAGTTTCTCTTTGTTAACTCTTCTTCAGTTTTAATATTGTTGTAACAGGGATGGGAAAGGGAGTGGGGGTTGTGTGCGGGGAGAGTACTTACTGAATTTCCTCCAGTGCCATTGGTCTTGGTACCTGTCTTCTTTTGATCATTCGTTCAAAATAAAGATTTTAAAATTTTGGGGGTGGGGGGTGAGGGTGGGGTGTGTGTGGGGGTGGGGGAAGGGTGTTCTGCAGCACCAGGCCAAATTCCCTTGCTCTTAAAAAGATGCTCATACTTGATGCAGGATCTGCTTTTATTTCACGTGACCTCATCTTAACCTGGTTTGCACCTTCAAAGATCGATTTCTCCAAATGGTCGCCACCACTGGTTTTGAGAAGGCACATATCTGGGGAGACCCAGTGGACTATGACAGTGTCTATCACCTTAATGGTTCAAGCCAGTGATATCTTCTTGGGTGGGTTCTTTGAGGTTTTTTTTTTCTTCTTCAAAATGTAATTCCAATCTTTCCAGGCCTTTCTCTTTTTCTTTTTTAAAGTTATGTTTAACTCGAAGAGCAATTTGTACTGGCTCTTATCTGGTTTTACATTATGTCAAATATAGGAAGTGGTTGAAATTATACTTAACATTTCAAGTTTAACCAGTTAAGTATCTTAGTCTTAGCTATTATTTTTCCTTTGGTATTCTCACACATATAATGTAGTCTGAGCCCATTCTCCCTGCCACGCCCTCTTTTCGTCTGCCCTCTCCTTTTGCTTTGAGGCATGTACATTGGAAGCAGCTTTGTATGTACTTGTTATCCTAAAGAGCAAGAAGGCCATTTATTCGTGGTCTTGACCAAGTCTTTGCCATCTGCTAAAGCCCCCCCAACACCTGTTTTCCTGTGTGGTGCTTCATTTGGAGGAAGCACTACACCCCCTCCAATAGTAGAACCAGTGAGCCCTTCAACTGTTCAGTTGCTAACTTAAGAGAGTATGAACATATTTTAGTTCTGAAGTCAGTAACTTAGTACATTTTAATCTATTTTGCCTTATCATTATTACATGGAAACATTATCATAATTACAAGGAATCATTTATTAAAAGTCTATTATAGGATTATAGATTAACTTAAATTTGAAACGTTACTTCTTTGGGTTGCATCAGAGTGCACATTAAACTTCAGATGTCATTCAACCAAAATGACAAGTAGCCATCTCTAAGATCTAGACTATGCAAAACTAAAATTTAAATTTCTGATATATAATTTGTTGACATTTTAACATGACTTTCTCATAAGGATGAAAGTATTAAGTTTCTTAAAGAATTAATATTTTATTTATATTTAATTTCAATAATTTGCTCACTTAACATTTTTATTGTCCCCAAAGAACCCAGTTAATAGATTCAAAACAATTAAAAATAAAGTGAGTAAAGATATTAAAGTACATATAAATAAAGATCATTGTTCAAATGCACATAAAGATTATTAGAAATATATATAAATGAAGTGACTAGAAATATCTATTCAAAGATAAGGTATAATTACTACCTCTGAATGTATTGGCATTGGTAAAAGTGTTTACTAAATGGAGGAAGAATTTTGGGGGGGTGGTTGCTCTGAACTTGAATATGTATGGTCTTCTATGGTATGAAACTTGTGTTCACTTGTCAAAAGTGTCTGGAGGGCTTGTTGCTCAGCTGCCATATAAGAGTGCACTGGAAACTCCTTATGTGTGAGGCTACCACTCTGGCTTTCTTTTCCAACACACATGTTCCATATTCTGTACGAGTCAACATTACCTAGTTCTATCTTCCCTCTTTCTGGCATTGCCAGTGAACTGTCAGGAAACAAAATAGAGGAGCTTCATTTTGGTCCAAGGCAGCAGTGCCTGTAAGCCAGAGTTCATCCAGAGGAGCTTGCCTAAGGGAAATTAAAGTCCTCACAAATTAAATACTTATCCATGCTGACCCAGAAAATATTAGACCCAAATCCTCTGACTCCCGAGACAGCACTCATTCTGCTTTCATTCATGGTGATGTTATGTGCTTTCCCATGCCACCCTCTGAACATACTTCCTTTGCGTGTGCTTTGTGCTGGCTAAATTTATTGAGGCTATTAACTGGACCTTGAAATGCATGTTCCGCCTTGTGGTGTTAGGTAGATTCAGATGTAAAATCTCCACTGTGTTCTTATGACGGCATACTGACTTCAATCATTTTGGACCACTTCAGCTTAATGTCACTGGAAATTCTTTGCATGGATCGTGTACAACATGTGACCCCCAAATTATATTTTTTCAGTTTGTTATTAGCTTTTAACTCTTCCAGGGCATTTGAATAGGATATTCAGGTTTTTATGTATGCTATCTCATATTTTAGTAATTTAAAGGAGTATTTAATGGCATGAAAGCAAAAGTGGCAACAGAGGCAGGAGAAATATTTGAGGGGTGTTCATTTGGCTTTTCCTTGGTTTAACCTTTCAAAGTGGGCAAAGATACTAACAGCACCGAGACTGAAGTCTTCTGCCCACTCCAATCCTGCTTTGGGGTCCCGTGCTACTGAAGCACTTCTTGCGGCATAGACATTGTTCTTCTCTGTACCCATGCCTGTGTCTGTTAAGACCTTTTATACAATAGCCTCAGAACTCTGGTTGCAATTAGAGTTTTGATTAGCTGTCAGTGATGTCATAGCCATGGTTATTTTAACTCCACTGTGCTAAGTGTTTTCCTTTTCTTAATGTACTGTAGAAATTCCATTTCTTGACAGCAATAAGACACTTCAGGCAGTGTGTTTCAGGGCCAATATTGCACTTCTCATGGAGTTGAGACTCTTGGCCTTCAGCCTCGTGACTTATAACATAATCTGAGTTATGCTATAATCACCCAGATATACACACAGTCTGTTGTGTTTTATTGCCTAAATGGAACCTGCCCCAGCACCTCATCAACTGACAAGGTGGGAATATAGACACGAATCACTATTCAGAACCCCACTGGGAGTTGCATTGGGTCAGTTCTCCTTCGGCCTTTCAGGGGCTGTGCTGAGGGTACGGACTCCTTTTGTACATTTACCACGCAACAGACATCAAGCTGTCCAGCGTCCCAGGTCTCGCTGCCAGACTGCCTAACTTAGTGTGCCAAATATCTCCCCTCAACACATTCACTGAACTTTAAAACAGCAGAGCAGCATTGAATGAAGTCCAGTAATTTTTATAGGATATATTTTAGTCACCAGACTTTGAAGACCATTCCAACATTAATTACAAAGTTTCTGTGTCTGGATAACATATTGTTAACAGTTATTTTGTGAGTGCTAATGGCGAGATGGAAGATTTCCAATAATTTTATTGAGGAAGTGGCAATTAAAATGTTGAACACTACAGTGTACATGCAAAATAAAAATAACTTTGCAAACACTATACTTCACCACAAAAGGGGGGGGACTATTTTTTTGAGGAGATATAATGATTTTTCATTTGTAGTTCATGTTTGCTCAGAAAACATTAAGGGAATCTGTGTATGTTTGCTAACATTTAAAAGTAGCGTAAAACACTCAAGGGCTAGGATGGCTTGATATTGTTTACTAGGACATCATGAAGTGATTTTCAGGACAAGTTGTTATCCATATTTCTTTCAATAATAAATATCACTAAAATGAGATCACTGGCGTAGTGTGACAATTTATGACCGATCGTGCACAATTTGTCTTTTCTTATGGCTTTCAAAGACCTCATCCAGCATGGGGTTCTCCCTCAGCAACTCTTTTTGTGTGGCCACCCGTCTTCCAAACTCACCCACCACAGTGAGTAAGCAGCAAGCTGCTGGCCTGTCAGAACGCTGGAAGCAGAATGATTGACAGCCTCAGGCAGCAGGAGAGGTGGAAAGGCAGTGTGTGGGAAGATGCAGGAGACTGAGGATGGTGTTCAACATCAGAAAGCTGTACTCCAGGGCATCTTCAGCACACTGCTTTCTTTGCTTTACATGTGGAATGAAAACTGATAGATGTAGAATTACAAAGAACCCAAGAAGACCCTACCTTCTATCAATAGTTTGTTGCCACTGCACTGTATTCAGAAAGAGATTTTAGGCCAAAAGCTTGGATGCTTTGTGGCTTTACTTCATTGTAATTATTTTTTGTTTGTTTTTCCATTAACTGCTAAATAATTTACAGTATGTTTTCCCACCCATTGGTTAAACAATTTTTTTAATGGAAGAATAATCAATGTTTTACTTTTTGTTTAAATCTGTAATTGGGAGGCTTATCCATATTGAATGAAGCCATCCCCACGTGGAACACATACAGTTTCTTGATGAAGAATTTTCCTTACACTTGCTTTTCTCAGGTCTTCATGAAATACTTCCCTGTGTGTGTTTTTTTTGGGGGGGGTGGCATCTGTTAAAAATACCTTTTCTGCTGAAGGGTCATCTGGGTGCAGTAGACTAGCTCATCTCACCTCACCCAAGAACAGAAGCTGAAAATTCTGTAGTGTTTCACACACTTCTGTTAAATTAATGTGACATTTAAAAATACTTTTAAGGACCAATAGCCAGAAAAGTGGTAATTTTCAACAACAAACTTCCCTCTCTTTACCATGTGTTGTCCTCATTTGCTTTCTGTTGCCATGACTAAGAGCAAAATGGGGAGGAAGGGCTTATGGTAGCTTACAATCGTAATCTGTCATGAGGGGATTTCAGGGCAGGAGCTCAAGGCAAGCACTGAACAGAGGCCATGGAGTAACGCCTGCTTACTGGCTCTCACCTCACAGCTGGCTCAGCCTACCTTCTTATAAAACCAGAACCATATGCCCAGGGGTGGCACGGCCCACAGTACACGGTGCCCTCCCACAACAATCATGAATGAAGAAAATGTGCCACAGAAATTGCCTAGAGGTCAATCTGATGGATAAGTTTTCTTGAGTTTTCCTTTTCCCAGGTGACGCTAGTTTGTGTTAAGTTGACAAAAACTAACTGGTAGGTGTATAGTTACTGAATTTTTTATTAGATGTTTTCTTTATTTACATTTCAAATTTTATCCCCTTTCCTCATTTCCCCTCCTAAAATTCCCCTATTCCATCCATCCTCCCCCTGCTCACTAACCCACCCACTCCCACTTCCCTGTCCTGGCATTCCCCTACACTGGGGCATCGAGCCTTCACAAGACCAAGGGCTTCTCCTCTCACTGATGTACCACAAGGCCATCCTCTACTACATATGCTGCTGGAGCCTTGAGTCCCTCCATATGTACTCTTTGGTTGGTGGTTAGTCCCTGGGAGCACTGGGGATACTGGTTGGTTCATATTGTTGTTTCTCCTATGGAGCTGCAAACCCCTTCAGCTCCTTGGGTCCTTTCTTTAACTCCTCCATTGGAGACTCTGTGCTCTGTCCAATGGATGACTGTGAGGATCCACTTCTGTATTTGTCAGGCACTGGCAGAGCCTCTCAGGAGACAGGCTCCTGTCAGCAAGCACTTGTTGGCATCCACAATAGTGTCTGGGTTTGGTGACTGTATATGGGATGGATCCCCAGGTGGGGCAGTCACTGGATGGCCTTTCCTTCACTTTCTACTCCACACTTTGTCTCTGTATCTCTTCCCACGAGTATTTTGATCCCCTTATAAGAAAGACCGAAGCATCCACACTGTGGTCTTCCTTCTTCTTGAGCTTCATGTGGTCTGTGAATTTTATCTTGGGTATTCAAAACTTTGGGGCTAATATCCACTTACCAGTGAGTGCATACGATGTGTGTTCTTTTGTGATTGGGTTAACTAGATGATATTTTCTAGTTCCATCCATTTGCCTAAGAACTTCATGAATTCATTGTTTTTAATAGCTGCGTAGTACTCCACTGTGTAAATGAATCACATTTTCTGTATCACTTCCTCTGTTGAGGGACATCTGGCTTCTTTTCAGCTTCTGGCTATTATAAATAAGGCTGCTATGAACATAGTGGAGCATGTGTCCTTATTACATGTTGGAGCATCTTCTGGGTATATGCCCAGGAGAGGTATAGCTGGGTCCTCAGGTAGTACTATGTCCAATTTTCTGAGGAACCACCAAACTGATTTCCAGAGTGGTTGTATCAGCTTGCAATTCCACCAACAATGGAGGATCCACATCCTCACCAGCATCTGCTGTTTTTACTCTTTATATATATTGCATCTCAACTGCACTCCTCCCACCCCACTTCCCTTCTTCCCTAGATCCACTCTTTCTCTGTTTCTCTTTAAAAAAAAAAAAAGAGCAGGCCTCCCAGGAATATCTACTGAACATGCCATAACATATTACATTTAGACCAGGAACAAACCGTCATATCAAGGCTGGATGAGGCAACCCAGAAGGAATAAAAGGATGCCAAGCACAAGCAAAAGAGTCAGAGATACCCTTTACTCTTGCTTGTTGAGTCCCACAAGAACAGCATGCAAAACAACCATAATATATATGCAAACAACCTAGCTCAAATCCATATAAGGTCTGTGATTGTTTTTTTTTTTTTCAGTCTCTGTGAATCTATGATCCCTTAGTTGTTTCTGTAGGGCATGTTCTTATAGTATCTTCAATATCTTTTGCTCCTAACACCCGTACCACCTTCTAAGAAGTTCTTCTGGCTTTACCTCATGTTTGGCTGTGGGTCTCTGCATCTGCAACCATCAGTTACCTCTCTGATGACAACTGAGCTAAAGTATAGCAGAATAGCATTAGGAATCATTTTATTGACATTTTGCAAGGTGTATTTGGATCTATTCTGGGTCTTTGAGCTGACCATCTTCTAGTTCCTGGCCACCCATCCAATGTCAGGCATAGGCCCCTGCTCATGGTGTGGACCTCAAGTAAGACTAATCATTGGTTGGTCACCTCCACAAGTCCTGTGCCACCATTACTCCGGAACATCTTGCAGGCATGGTATATTGTAGATCAAAGGTTTTGGTGCTGGGTTGATGTCCTGGTCCCACAGCTGGGAGTCTTGCTTGCTTATGGAAGATGGCCAGTTGGGGCTCCATATCCCCTACTACTAGGAGACTTCACTAGGGTCACTCTGGTAGATTCCACAGAGTTTCCATTGTAAATGCCATCCTGAACATACCAGTTTTTCATTTTGCTAACACACTACAAAGAATATGTGAAAGACTGGTTTTAACGTTCAATTTTGAAGATAGATATATAAACTTTATATATACATTCTAAATCTTATACAAATACAATGTGGTTGCAAAAATGACCTTAGAAAACCAAGTTGGAGCAGATAAGAAAGCTTAGCAAGCAATTGCTGCCAATCCTGACAACATACATTTGATCGCTGGAATCTCCATCTTCAAAGGAGAAAAGCAACTCCGACAAGATGTCCTCTGATCTCCACGTGGCACACATGGCAAAACCAAAATTAATTAACTAATCAGTTAATTAAATGTAAAAAAAATGAAATAAAATTGTCTCCTCTTGGTGGTTGAGACTATAGGAGCCATTAGAGAAATTTCATATAAATTATGTGTTAGGTGTTGACAGAACTAACTCCTAAAACTCACAAGACTTTATTCCCAGAATGGGGACTCTGCACCTTGGTAGTACCATGAAAATGGAGATACAGTGATTGTTACCTTTTCAGGCATACCTGAAGATCACAGTAGTTACCAGCTATTAAGCAATTTATTTTATTTTTTTAATTTATTTTTTATTAGGTATTTTCCTCATTTACATTTTCAATGTTATCCCAAAAGTCCCCCATACCCACCCCCCCAATACCCTACCCACCCACTCCCCCTTTTTGGCCCTGGGGTTCCCCTGTACTGGGGCATATAAAGTTTGCAAGTCCAATGGGCCTCTCTTTGCAGTGATGGCCGACTAGGCCATCTTTTGTTACATATGCAGCTAGAGACAAGAGCTCCGGGGTACTGGTTAGTTCATATTAATGTGTGTAGCATTCCAGAATCTTTCCTCTCTTCTCTTGATTCTTTTTGCATCCTGGTTCTTTCAGCTCTTTTGCCAGACATGAGGAACCAAAGACCAGTCATATACAATGAAAGCAGATCTTGTAGTGTTTATAAGTCTGCGCTTTGAAGACTGATGGATCTCAGTTTGGTGGCTGTCTTTTTTTTTTTTTTCCTGTCTATGCAAAGTTAGAAAATAATGTTTAAAAGATCAGTTTTTTTTTTTGTGGATACAATGGGGATAAAATATGAGCCTCAAAAGTTGTTAGGCTTAGGTGAACAATATTTGACAAGCCCCTGGCATGGAACTCACATGCAACATCTTCATAATACATGTGCTTCGGCATGCTTGCTGAGTAATGTTACTGGGTTTGCACTGATCCATATGTCTTGCGATTTGTTCCCTTTTGGTGATTAGAGAGAAGACCCAAGGCCTTGGAACAAGGGTGGGGAAGGAAAGCTGAAATCTATGCACAATCTTCATTCTGTTATATGTGCACAGCCTAAAATGTGGAGCTGCTGAATGATTGAGAAGAAAGCTACAGGAACCAGAACCTTGAAGTAGAATTGGCATCTAAATGGATACATCTTTGGTGTGAGCAATAAAAGAGAAATACTGGTTAATGATATCCTACAGGGAAGGCTGGGCTAGTATTTACTGAGTATTCACAGTAGTCAAGTACTGGACAGGGTCCTTTTCCAGATACCTTCACATGTGAGCACTACAGTTAGTGATGGAGAAATAACTTTCATCTCATTTGAGAAACAGGAGAGTAAAATTCAAATCTTTCAGGAATTTACCCAACATGTTCCCAAATGTAGATGTCTTGCCTTTACTAAACTATAGCTAAGGAGAGTGAAAAGATAATTACATGAAATGAAAAGTCACATTACCACTGTGCCCCTTCTTAGAATTGGGAACAAAACACCCAGGGAAGGAGTTACAGAGACAAAGTTCGTAGCTGTGATGAAAGGATGGACCATTTAGAGACTGCCGTATCCAGGAATCCATCCCATAATCAGCTTCTAAACGCTGACACCATTGCATACACTAGCAAGATTTTGCTGAAAGGACCCAAATATAGCTGTCTCTTGTGAGACGATGCCGGGGCCTAGCAAACACAGGAGTGGATGTTCACAGTCAGCTATTGGATGTATCACAGGGCTCCCAATGGAGAAGCTAGAGAAAGTACCCAAGGAGCTAAAGGGATCTGCAACCCTATTGTTGGAACAACATGATGTACTAACCAGAACCCCGGAGCTCTTGTCTCTAGCTGCATATGTATCGAAAGATGGCCTAGTCGGCCATCACTGGAAAGAGAGGCCCATTGGACTTGCAATCTTTATATGCCCCAATATAGGGGAATGCCAGGGCCAAAAGAATGGGATGGGGGGGTAGGGAAGTGGGGGCGCTATGGGGGACTTTTGGGATAGCATTGGAAATGTAACTGAGGAAAATATGTAATAAAAATATTAAAAATTAAAAAAAAAGAAAAGTCACATTACATCTTCAGAATAGAACAAAAATGATAGTTGTCTGGGGGGGGGTGGCAACATGGATCAGCAAGTAAGGCACCTGCCTCTTAGACTGGTGACCCAAGTTCCATCCGCAGAACCCACATGGTTAAAGGAGAGAACCCTGCACTTCCTTATCCCTCACAGGTACCCTATTGTATATCTGTCCCACAAACAAATAACATACTTATGTGTAATTTTTAAAAATCAAGGCTGTCATTGTTTTGGTTTTGCTTTGTGGTGGTTTTGTCTTTTACATTATGGAAAAGATGGCATACCAATAACCAATGTGTTCTGTGCACTTGTATGATTATCTCTGTAGGGCAATATAGAGGAAACTTATTTAGAGTCTGTTAGCTTTGGGAAGGACTGCTAAACACCCAATGAGAGTTTTTCTTTGGCTGTAAAACTCAGACATTTCCCAGACTGCTGTGTATTTAGGTCTATCTGGATGCCTTCAGTTCTAGGGACTGAGCATTGCAGAAGAGAGGAAAAGCATTTCTAGGCCAGATGCATTCAAGTTTCATAAAATAGATTTTTTTCCCATTGTTTTCCTTTCCCACCTCATCCTCTTTCTGTTTATCTTCCTTCTTCTTCATGATAGAGACCAAAACCACAGGGACCTACATGCCAGGCAAAAGCCATCGAGACATACTCCAGATACCTGTTGTTCTTTCTTCACACTAATTGATACAGAGGCCCATGTCAGCCTGAGAAGCTGCCACAGGATGAAAGGGGCCCAGGGAGTCCCCAGATGATTGGGAGTGGACAGTTCATCTGTACATGAGTGAGACATAAAATGTTGGGGACATGAAAAGCTTTGGCTTGGCTTATCATCACCATGAACAAAGCTCATTGTCTGTCCAGTTTGAATATTGTATAGACATTATTGCTTATGCTTATAAGGGACCTACATGTCAGGCAAAAGCCATCGAGACATACTCCAGATACCTGTTGTTCTTTCTTCACACTAATTGATACAGAGGCCCATGTCAGCCTGGGAAGCTGCCACAGGATGAAAGGGGCCCAGGGAGTGGCATATGTCTTTATAAGACAGTGTTTGCCAGTCTCCACCAGGGTTACTGAAAAAGGAGTGGACATTTCACATTGGCTAATATTTTTTTGCCTGACCAAGTTATTATGGCACTTTCAGCATTCTCTATCAGTTCTAAGTTACTAAATTATATAAGCATGCTAATACACCTTTGATATGTCTTTCATCGGCATCTGTGTACTCCCTTCCCCCCTCCACACACACACACACACAGTCCTCACCCTGCCACTGGAATTCTGGCTAAAATGAAACAGCAACAGAACAGAGGTCAAGAACTTGGAAGGCTCCACATGGGGAAAACCAGGTACAGCTTGATTTAATATCAATATTTCATGCATTCAGAGAGTAGAATTTCAGCTTACAAGATAACAGCCCATCATTTTTATGTCCTTCCATCTGTGAAAAGCTGTTCCTCAAAGCACAGTGTATGAACAACCTAGCAGCTTTTCATTTTAGGCCCCATATTTTTGGAGGGAAGGGAGGAAAGAGACCTTTTTGAGGCAGAACCAGACTCACAGAATAATTGAAATCTACAGAACATTAGGGCCAGACTCATAAAGAATGCAGATTCCCCCATGCCCCCAATATATATGACTAGGGAAAGACACAGAACACAAATCTTGAACGTAATGAAACCTTTGCCTCCTGCACATATTAAACAGAGGTTTTACCATCTACTGGATGTCACTGCAGAAACAGGTATACACACTGACGAGCTGGCCGACGGGTGTTGTAGAAACAGACTGAAACTATAAAAGGAAGTCAGATGTGCCGTGTTTTAAACCAAGGTATAGTGCAATGGTGATGATTTATAAACATTACAGGGTTACAGGGCTGCAGAGGTGGCTCAGCAGTTAAGAGCTCTTGCTCACCTTGCAGAGGACTGTTGCTTGGTTCCTAACACCTACAGAGTGGCTCCCAACTGTCTGTAATTGTAGTTCAGGGGGTCTTACACTCTTTTTTGGCCTCCATGAGTACCAGGCAGGAATGTGACACAATCTTAGCTACTACACATACAATACTATACAAAACACTTATAAGCATAAAATAAAAAATAAATAAAAATTAAAAATATAAACACTATTACTTAAAAAAAGCAGGTAGACTTCATTAAAGCAAATCCCTCTCTAAAGTGGTAAAGCATTAAGTATAGGTGACCTTACCTTACTGGACCTTATTGGTTCCAGTAGAACTCTTAAGATAATAGAGGCCACAGAAGCTCAGGAAGACATCTTCCTCTCTGACTTCCCATCACTCCTGTGATAACTGGGGATATTTGACCAGAGTCATCAAGTGCTCTCGTGGGACCAAGAACATACTATGCTAGGTTAACTACCTCCCCCACCAAAGCACCCCTCAATATTCTCAGCCTTTAAAGCAGTAGAGAACCATGTGGTGTCATGAGGGCCATTGGCTTACTCTGGGGCTTTCTCATTCTTCAAAGTACTCCAACAAAAGAGCCCCTTTCCTCCAAGGTCACTGCATCTCACTGTATAACCTGTAAGCTGTTACAGTGTATGATGAGAGTGAATCATAGAATATTCTTTCTAAAAATCTTTTTAAGTGTAAACAGATTTCTGAGATGTTCCTTGAGTGGCCAGTTCATTCAAAATTCACCAGTTACCATCGGTAGTCTAGGCTCTGGTTAATGAGAAGCTAAAATCAATCAATCAATCAATCAATCAATCAATCAATCAATCAATCAAACAAAAACAAAAAAAGTCACAAAACAAAGTGGCTGAAAGTTATTAAACATGAATTGTTGAAAAAGAAGATTCATATCTTCATTTAATCTCCACAATACCCTACAAAACTGATATTATTTGGATAGTTGTCTTCCAGATAAGGTTTATAACAGTTGATTCATCCACTTGTGGATGAATCCCATCACCCAAATCCCATCACCCATCCCATCACCAAAGCTGGGAACCTGGAGAACACCACACAGCTCAACAGGATGAAGAGTGTCCTTTTCTTTTTTTTTTTAAAGATTTATTTATTTATTATATGTAAGTACACTGTAGCTGTCTTCAGACACTCCAGAAGAGGGTGCCAGATCTCGTTACAGATGGTTGTGAGCCACCATGTGGTTGCTGGGATTTGAACTCTGGACCTTCGGAAGAGCAGTCGGGTGCTCTTACCCACTGAGCCATCTCACCAGCCCGAAGAGTGTCCTTTTCAAGTGATGCTGGTCCAAGACTCTTCTAAGCAGCTCTTCTGGTCTCTTTCTTCCAGGAAGCTGGTCTGGTCTCAGATTCTTCTTTGTGAACTTGGCTTGTCTGAAAGTCTTTACAGTTCAGCTTCCTTAGGTCTGAGCGGGACTCTTAGCTTTTATTGCTTACTCTTGCAGAGAAAGGTCTCGTGAATCTGGGCCATTTCAATGACTTCCTGGAGATATTTTGAGTTGTTTATGTTCCTGTTTAAGGAGCTTACCTGCAGGATGGAATGTTTCAATGTTGGAGAAAACTGTTACACACCACTCAGGATAAGAAAGGGGAGAGTCTTCTGAGAATACAGGACCTTAGTCGCCACAAAATTCTCTAATGTTTTATACTGTAGAATAAGAGATCTTGTCTCCACACCATAAATCCCTCAGTGGTCTCAACTCTGGTATGATATTACCATGCATTGCAGGTGAAGGGATCACAGGAACTTTTCATTGGGAGACATAAACAAATGTCTACTTACTTCAGATAGGACATCAACAACAACACTACCACTGAAGTACCAAATGTTGGGGCTAATATCCACTTATTAGTGGGTACATGCCACATGTGTTCTTTTGTGACTGAGTTACCTCACTCAGGATAATATTTTCATGAAGTCATTGTTTTTAATAGCTGAGTAGCATTCCACTGTGTAAATGAACCACATTTTCTGTATCCATTCCTCTGTTAAGGGACCTTCGGGTTTTTTTCTAGCTTCTGGCTATTATAAACTGGAACGGCTGAGAAACACCTAAAGAAATATTCAGCACCCTTAGTCGTCAGGCAAATGCAAGTCAAAATAACCCTGAGATTTCACCTCACTCCAGTCAGAATGCCTAAGATCAAGAACTCAAGTGACAGCAGATGATGGAGAGGATGTAGAGGAAGAGGAACATTCCTCCATTGCTGGTGGAATTGCAAACTGGTACAACCACTCTGGAAATCAGTCTGGCAGTTCCTCAGAAAATTGGACATAGTATTACCTGAGGACCCAGCTATACCACTCCTGGGCATATACCCAGAAGATGATCCAACATGTAATAAAGACACATGCTCCACTCTGTTAATGTCTCTCTTCTTAATGCTCAAAATGAGACAGAAAAAACTTCAGATAGAAATGAGTTCCGACTATGTTAAGCAGAGGTGAGCCTCTGCAGCCTTCCAAATAACTTCATGAGATGTACAAGTTCTTGTGTATCCAGGTTTTGAGAAATCTTATCAGGATGGCAAGATGTCTTAGCAGGTAAGGCACTGCCACCAAGGTCAAGGACCTGTGTTTGATCACCAGCATCCACATGATAAAGAAGAGGGCCAACTCCCACCAGTTCTCTTCTGACCTCCATAAGTATGCTGTAACACACGTGCATGCCCTCCAGAATAATTCAAAATAAAAAGAAAGTCTTACTGTTTTTAAGTCACTTAATAATTAGTAAACATTAGCACTGTGACTGTTCAGTGTTAATTTTTAGAGATTAAATTTTTAGTTGAAGTCTATTCATATGGCCCTGAAATGAGAGAAAAATACACCCAGTGAATAGCATAGGAAACTCAAGTTGCTAGCAGCCTCCCAGTACTGTATGGTACTGTCATCGGTCATCTTTGGTATCAACTGCTAAATGACACACTGACTACATGTCTTTTCTGCGTTAACTATATGTTTTTTTGTTTTGTTTTGTTTGTTTTTGCTGTGCTAGTTGGGTCAGCATCCAGCCAGACTAGAATACATTTTATAAAACAAAACAGGTACAAATGAGTGTGTGTGTGTGTGCATTACACTATATGTAGCACCATTTCTCATATACTTGAGGCTGACCTAAGTTTGGGAAAATTGCCAATCAATTGTTCAGATGTCTTTTGTTTCATAACCCATAAGATACTACTGACCAAAATAACAAAGCATTTGTTATATAGAAAGGCGACTGCTACTGAGGACTTACCCCCTCCTTTCTATAGGCACCACAGAGTTGAAGATTACAGCTAATCAACCTGCTTTTCTTAAGCTAATTATGCCCATGCTGGGCTTGCTGATTTACTTTGTCTAAGGTTAGTAGAAGGTGAATAGGATAATTTGTGTAGCAATTCTAGAATCTGAAGTGGAACTGGGATGGTGATGGTGAACAAATCCAGAAGTGTTCTTCTTACTCAACAGAGGGTTGAAGTTCAGCCAGAGGTCTCGGATAATGGGAGGTTTTAGAGGATATTTAGTGAGGTCCCTATTGGAACGTTATCTATATTGCAAACAACTGTACATCATTTGGTAATCACTGGCATGTTTCGTCTTGGGAAGAACCTCATACTGATTGGCTTTGCATAGAGTGGAGAGGTCACAATTCTGAGGATGCCAGCATACTTCTGTCCCATCAAATCCCACATGCCAAGAAGGATTAGCCAGTGGAGGAGTAGAGGTAGGAAAGAGAGAGAGAGAGAGAGAGAGAGAGAGAGAGAGAGAGAGAGAGAGAGAGAGAGAGAGATCCTAGTACCCCAGGAGGTTTTCACACCCTTTTCTTGACAGGCACATAAAATGAGGGGATTGGCTCCACTGTGTCCAAGAGGTCTGCTAAGGCTTTAACATGCTGTGCTCTGGGCTCTGTTGTTTGCTCCTGTGAGCCTGTGAGCCTTGGCTGTCCAACCTGAAATGATGAGGGAGAATTCCAAACAAGGACACTTGCAGCTGCCATCATGAAGCCCAAACTCCTCAGAAGTCAATGTAGATGACATTCATCCTTTTAGCTGAGAGGAGCTTGGCCAATAGCTCCCAGGTTTTGCCAGACAGAACACTTGCAGCAAAGGCCTGGCCTTTGAGACTGAGTGCATATTTTCACTTTCAGTTCATCTAGATTTCCAACTCAGGGGCTTTCAAACGTCTGGGACTACAGTGGACACCTAAAACAAACAAAGCAGGTAGTAGTACATTAAATACTGATTAGATACAAATGTATAATTTCTATAGCACGTCTACAATGTGGCATCTGGTGTTATTACATGTAAGCATACTGATATTTTCATGTTTCAGTATCATTTTTCAAGAGCTGTTGAGGGTCTGCTTGAGCCTCCAGGTTTGCAGGTTAATATCTGGGTTCTCTATCCTATTCCCTTGGTCTACATGGCTCTTCTGGTGTTATTAGCAAGATTTTTTTTTGTTACTATAACTCATAGTATATTTTGAAATAAGTTCCCAACCCATTATCAACCACGAAAAATAGTTCACACAGTTTTGATGATTTACACATTTTTAAAATGGCATTTTTCATCTTACAAAGTACTGAAGCTCATAAGAACATTTTTATACAAGTATCCATTGACCATGTTCTCCCATCCAATAACGTTCTCTTCTTTCTCCACGCCCCCACTCCCTTCACTCCCCTAGAGAGTTTTCCTTCTTCTCTTGTGTCATATATGGTGACAAAAAAATCATATATCCGATTTTCTGTATCTAGGTCAAGTCTAAGAATATCAAATGAGAGAAAACCAGTAATAGTTTTCCTTCTGAGACTGTCCAAATTTGCTTAATTTATTCAGTTGCACCAATTTTCCAACAAATGACATAACCGAGTTCTTCCTTATAGCTATATAAACTCCTTATAGCTATATAAGTTCTTCCTTATAGCTATGTAAGCTATATAAGTTCTTCCTTATAGCTATGTAAGCTATATAAATGTATATAACCTGTTGTTAATCCAGTCTGCTGCTGACTGACACCTAGGTTCATCCCTTAACTTAGCTGTTAATAGTGCTGAAAAAAAATGAATAGGCAAGTGTCTCTGGGGTAAATACCTTGAAGTGGATATCTGAGTTTTGTGGCAAATCTATTTCTAGTGCCCAGAGGAACGTCTGTATTCATTTCCATAGTGGCTGAGCCAATTTGCATTTCCACAAGCAGAATATAAGGATTCCTTTGCCTGACATTATTGAAGCATTTACTGTCATTTGCTGACTAGAGTGAGTTGGACTTTCAGTGTGGTTCTAGTTTGCATTTCCTTCATGGATAATGATGTTGAACAGGTTTTCATATGTGGAGTGGTCATTTGTACTTTGTCTTTTGAGAACCATCTGTTCATTGGTCAATTTTATGCTTGGGTTGTTTGATTTATTCTTATGTAGGTTTTTTTGAGTTCTTTACATACTCTAGATATTAATCTGTCAGACACAGCTAGTAAAGACTTTCAACTGCTATGTAGGCTGTCTCTTAATTCAATTGTTAACTTTGTTATATAGAAGCTTTTATAATTTCAGCCATTCCTATTGGCCAGTTTTGGGCATTCTATCCTAAGTATCAGAATCCTTTCAGGATCATCTTCATTTAAGGTCATTCTAAAGATTTATTAAGCAGTTGTGAATTTTCCAACATACTAGAATATAAAATATGTGTGTATTTGTGTGTGTATGTGTGTGTGCCAAATGTCAATGTTAGGTGTCTTTCTCTATTGTTCTGCATCTTACTCACTTATTTTAAAATGAACTTGGAATTAGACTGGTTGTCCAGTGAGCCCTTATGATCTGCCTGTCTCTGTTTTCCCAGTGTTGTGTCATGGACATATAGTACTTCACTGTTCCTTTTACATGGATGCTGAACATTCAAACTCAGAACTTCATATATGCATAGCAAACACTTTTCCAAGCCCAGTATGCAAGTTTTTAGGGTATTTCCTAGCAATATTCTGAATTTTGTTATCTCTGTTGTAAGGTCTCATTTATCATTTCTTATCATATTAATTTGAGTATATTCTATTTATGTTGGGTAGGCTGATTAATGATAGTCAATTTTGCTTAGCTTTCTTTTTTAATTTATTTTTTCAATTAGGTATTTTCTTCATTTAGATTTCCAATGCTATCCCAAAAGTCCCCCATACCTCCCCCCCCAACTCCCCTACCCACCCACTCCCACTTCTTGGCCCTGGCGTTCCCCTGTACTGAGTTATATAAAGTTTGCACGACCAATGAGCCTCTCTTTCCACTGATGGCCGACTAGGCCATCTTCTGATACATAAGCAGCTTGAGACAGGAGCTCCGGGGGATACTGGTTAGTTCATATTGTTCTACATATAGGGTTGCAGATCCTTGCTTATCTTTCAAAGAATCAATTTCATGCTTCCTCGAGTAACTGTATTTTTTCTATGTCATTAGTTTCTTCCATGATAATTGCTGTTTGTTCTCACATACCACTTTGTGGTTTGTCTTTTTGTTACTTTTCCAATGGCCTAAGTTGTATCATTAAGTTATTTGTTTGAAGTTGCTTGTTTTGTTTTTGATTTTTGTTTTAATTTAGGCATGTCTAGCTGTAAATTTCCTTCTTAAAATGTTTTTATTGCTCCCCATTGGCTCGATATATTGTAGTTTAATATTTTAAATTTCTCTCTTGATTTCTACAGCGACCCATTCTTTTGATATTTTCTGTCATTTCTCTTGCTGTTGGCCTCTAGTTTTATGACATTGAGATCATACAGAATAAAAGGAATCATTTCAATTTTTCTGTATTTGTTGAGATTTGTTTTGTGTCCTAATATATAATCTATTTTTGAGACAGTTCCATTTGCTCCTGAGAATGTGTATTCTACAGTGTTTGGATGGAATGCTGTATAGATGTCTGTTGATCAATGCTATCATTTAATTCAGATGGAGTTTTGTTTGTTTGTTTGTTTATGGTATAAATGACCTACGTATTGCTGATAGTAGGACATTTAAGTTACTCTCTATTATTATATTGAGGTTAATCTATGTATTACACCTAATAGTATTTGTTTCATGAATTTTGCTGCATATATGTTTTGAATTATAATGTTCTCTTGATGGGTTATTCTCTTCATAAATATGAAGTGACATAAATTTAGTTTAAAATCTATTTTAGAGATTATAACAACAATACCTGCTTGGTTGTAATTCCATTTGATTGGAATGAATCTTTGTATCCTCTTCCTCAAACACTCTTTTTGATAGTGAGGTGTATTTCTTGGAAAAAGATTAGTGGAACTTATTTTAATCATAGAAGGATATTATTTTAAAATCCAGTCAGCTGGTCCTTGTCTTTGTGTTGAAGAATTAATGGCATATTAACGTTGACTTGTTATTGAAAGATGAATACTAATAATTCCTGTCACTTTGCTAGTTTTCTAATGGTGTGTTTTCTATTTGTTTAACCACTGTCTTAGTGTGGCTTATTCTTTCCTATAGCTACACACATGTGCCTATCTAGTATATAGGATTCTTTTAGTATCTTTTTCTAGTACTGGCTTAATAACCATCAATTCTTTCAGTTTTTATTTGTCATAGAAATAGTTTCTTTTTCTTTCAAGTATAACAGATTGTTTTTCCAGATGTCATAATCTTGATTGGTAGCTATTGTCTTTCACAGCTTACATTGCATCATTCTATACTCTTCTAGCTTTTAGATTTCTGTTGAGAAATCCAAAGCAGTTCTGATATGACTTGCTATTTTCTATTTCACTATGACATCACATGGGGAATTTTTTTCTGGTCTTGTCTGTTTCATATTCCAAATGCATCCTGAACATCAATGATTACACATTGCCCAGATTTGGGGAAATTTTCTGCTATGATTTTATTCTATATATTGTTACATCTTTACTCTGAAGTTCTTATTATAGTTCTGTCCCCATGATTTATAACTGTGATCTTTTAGTGGTATCTCAAAGACTTTGTATGTTCCCTTTATATTTTCTTATTCTTTTTATCATTGTCAATATCTAAATGTTCTAATTCATCTTTCCATCTCATGTCTTCCATACCTGATATTCTGATCTATTCTGGTCCTGAGGCTTCAAGTAAGATTTTCATTTAACATAATGAGCTTTTTATATCTTAAAGTTTAATTCTATCTTTTTGTTTCATATTCTATATTGCTTTACTTAATTAAACTGTGTATTTATATTTCCTATGTACTTATTTGTAAATTTTGTTAAACATTTAAATATGTGCTTTTAAAATTTCTTTGTTAGTATTTCATCTAATTCACTCTAATTGAAATTCCTTAGCATGGAATTACTTTTTTGTTTGTTTGTTTGTTTGTTTGTTTGTTTGAGACAATGTTCCCCTTTATATCCCTGAGTGTTCTGGAACTCACTCTGTAGGCCAGGCTGGCCTCAAACTTACAAGATCTGCCTACCTCTGCCTCCCACATGCTGGGATTAAAGGCATGTGCCACCACTGCCTAGTGCCTTTTGGGAGGGGGGTCTTATACTGGTCATATTGGCTTGATTTCTCAAATTTCTTGTATTTCTACATTGGGCCTTGGGTGAGTAGGGTTATTTTTTTGATTGATTCTTTTGGTGTTAGCTGAACTCCTTCAGTTGCAACATTGGCTGTGTTCAAGTTGGACTTGTTTGTAGTAGGTTTAAGGCATTGGTCTTCCTTGTTATATAAGGGTGTTCTGTTTTAACAGATAAAATCACAATGCATAGGCTCAATGCTATAGACAATTAAAAACACCACTCTGAGAATATACAGTTAACATCAAGAGCAGCCACAATGCTGGATAGGGTCATTATGCAAATAATAAAATAGTTAGAAACAGTCATCCCTCTAACTTCAATAATTATTGGGGGTGATAATGGTATGATATTTACTGAAATACTAGTTACTCATGGAAATTCGCAGAGTAAAGATAAGGATTAGTATCAGGTCAATTAAAAAGTTAAAGAAGGAAAATTTGGTTAAAAGGAAAAGATGACTATTCTGGGATCTACAGTTTAAAACCTAGTATAGATATAGAATGTTGTAGTTAAAAAGTTGAAAGACAAGGTGTTAAGAAAAAGCAAGGAGAAACAGTAGGAACTACTAAGGAAGAGAAGGCTGAAATAATGTCAGGAGCATAGATTGGAAGAAGTGCTATGAAATGCTGTCTTCTTGAGAAAGCATGATTGTTGTACACATGACCTCATAACAGCTGTGTTGGTCTGCACAAGACCTGCACAATATCAAACTTCCCAAACTTGCAGCACAAATGTGGAAGTTAATCCATAGTCCCCACCTAGTAATGCTGATTACCCTTTGCATGGTGGTAGTAGATTCTATAAGGAAGAAGGCTGAGCAAGTCATGATGAGAACGCCACTAAAACAGCACCTCTTCACAGCTTCTGCATTAGTTTCTGCATCTAGGTTCCTGTCCTGTTTGAATGTCTGACTTTCTTGGGAGATGACCTGTAAAATGGAAGTGTAAGCCAAATAAACCCTCTCCTTTCCACCTTGCTTTTGATCATGGTGTTTCATTGCAGCAACAGAACAGTGACGAGACTTGGTGGAAAGCTGATAGAAGAACTTTGTTAGGAAATGGACTTCGAAGAAAGAAAGCAGCTTTCAGGTTAGAGAGCAGCAGCCTTAGGATAGCCTCATATACAGCATAACCAGGAACAACCTTCCAATCTCCTTAACAAAGGAGGTTTCTAACTGTAATAGCTTTTCGTGGGGATGGTGGGAGTCCACACCATGTGACTTAGCATGGCCTAGCCTTCATACCAAGGATTGTTGGGTTAGACACTAGGTAGAACCAACAAATTCATCTTGAACTTGCAAGAGAAAGAAGCTGGGCTTGTTTTTCTATCTGAGGTGTGCCTTGAATTCTCCTGTTGTCTCCTGAGGTGGTCGTGTCTTAAAGCAGTAGGTTCATAATCCTAACAGTGAGTAAGCAGTGTGCATGAAAGTTCCTGGAAAGAGTAGAATGTGCCACTCAACCTTCTGTGAGGCTGATTAAATGATGAGACCTACAGTGAGGATGTCTGTGGAGTTTGGGGTATTACAAGTACAAAGCCAAACTGTTACAGACTTTTTATAGCCCCCTTAATAGCTATTTTCAAAATCCTTCTGTTTGTTTATGAACTAACAACTTTGTGACCATTAGGTAAAATCCTTCAAAATATACAAATAGACAACTAGCTACCACCAATCAAAAGGCTATGAACGCTATTAGCATCTGAGGCCAATTATGGAAATTTCTCTACTTTCTTTTAACCTACCTATGTAATGCTTCTTCCAACATGCTTTAAAGGAGCCTTAACCTAGAACTTTCTTTGTCTTGTCACGATACAAACCTCATAAACCTGTTACTATGTTGGAACATGAAATTTGTAGTAAGCCAAGTCTGTGTTCCAGGGCCAAGCTTGCTTCCATTTGGTTCTATAATGAGCTCTCTTCCCCTTTGACGTGAGAATTGTGATTTTTTTTTTTTTTTTGCATTTTAGCAGTGGAGTTTAAATAAATTACCTTTTGGGTTGAGTCTCCAGCAGGTGTCAGCCCTTCCTCGGTAGTATGTGAACTTTTCTTGTGGATCCATGAACAAATGCTCATCCACTCCAGACAGGGCATTTACACAGGCCAAAGTGGCAATTCCACGAAAGTCCAACTTGGTGAAGTAATGAGTCTATTGGGATAATTTACAGAACATGGGTGAGGATAATTACAGAAGTGTGGGTAACTCTCAAATACTCTTAAAGTCCCTCCCTTTGGTGGGTGATGACCCCAGGGAAGCTACATCATGAAGCCCTACTTTTAATTAACCTCCCATTTCCGATGTACATGAGCCTCTCCCAAGAATGTTTGCAATGGAGGGAGGACAGAACAGAATAATGCTGGAATGAGAACTGAGGTCCTGTGCCCCCACTTTCCCTCTGTCTGCTAAGGAGGGTCAGCTGGCTCATTACTATTAATATAGACCAAGCCATCGATATATTGTTCTGTTCAGCTACTTTTGATGACTACTGGGCCAAGGTAATTTCTCCTTCAAAAGGATCATTGAGCTTCAGGTGCAGCAAAATAACTTTCCATGACTCGATGCATATTTATGGAAATAGATGCATATTCATATAAATAGATGTATATTCATATAAATGCTTAAGCTAAAATCTAGCTTCTATACATATTTGTGGATTGAATTAAAGTCTTTATAGTCAAATTTATATTAATTAAGGAAATAAATCACTGGTTATAAACTACAGGTATAGTTGTTAGTATTTATTTTTATGATCCTGGAGTGCATATTCCGATTTCCCATAGATGCTAACTATCAGTTAAGGGTGTTTTATAAATAGGTGGTGTGGGATTGGCATGCTTACATCCTTCAAAAATGTCAAACTTGGCATGGGGGGGAAAAGCAGCCCAGATTTCAGACTTTTAATAAAAAATTTAATATAAACAAACCAGTGTATTTTAAGGTATTTGGTGGCAACTTGGGGGGAATGTCTTCTAGGTATTTAAGCTTCACAGTGTCCTGAGAAAGTGACAGATTATAACACCATGTTAAGGAGCAGACATATATGGAACCCCTCCCCAGACCGTTTCAGGAATACAGGCAGTAATTTTCTGGAGTCTTTACCATACTGGTCACCACCTTTGTTCAGTTGGTTATTAATACTTTTGCTGGGCTGTTTATTGAACGAACTATATGCTGTTCCACTGACCTTCATCCCTAGCACTGATTCTTTCACTAGAACATCATCCAACTTATATTGCACAACCATTATAAGTGTCTTAGTTAGGGTTTCCATTGATAAGTAGAGACACCATGACTAAGGCAACTCTTATAAAGGACAATATTTAATTGAAGCTGGATTACAGGTTCAGAGGTTCATTCCATTATTATCATGGCAGGAAACATGGCAGTGTTCAGGCAGGCACAGTTCTAAAGGAGCTGAGAGTTCTACATCTTGTTCCGAAGGCAACAGGAGAAGACTGGCATCTATAGGCAGCTATAAGGAAGCTCTCTTCTGTACTGGGTGGAGCCTGAGCATAGGAGGAGACCTCCAAAGCCCACCTCCACAGTGTCACACTTTCTTTAACAAGGTCACACTTCCTAACAGTATCATCCACTATGGGTCAAGTATATTCAAACCACCACATACGGTAAGGCTTGCACTTGGAAAAAAAGTCATGAGCAGAAGAGTTCTAAAGATAGAATAAATAATCTTACTCCTTGAAGAACTCAGAATCTCCAAAGTCAAAAACAGGAAAACAGTAGTTATAGTTAATGACATATCACTGTCTGTACATGTGTATCTGGAACTTTAAATAACTAATTTAATAAAGGTGAATGGTTTGGGATAAAAATCTGGTATTACTTTGAAAAATACAAAAGTTTCAAAGGAAGAAAAGTCACAAGGGTTCAGATAGAAATATTCAGTCTGCAGGAATTTAAATTCTCTACTAAAAATGGTGGTGACTCAAGGCCATGGATTAATATTAATAGGAACATAGGAATGAGATGGAGAGAGTACTGTTGTGAGGGAGTCCAGTAGGAAACACCCACAATAGCCTCACAATTAATGTGCCTAGGAGTCAGCAAGACCTCAGCGCACAGGTAGGACTGGATATTCAACCTACATTTGCAACTTTGCTAAATGAAACTTGTAATAACTGAAAAGAAAGGGATTTGGAGGAAAAAAAAGCATTGGGGAGCTCAAGAGAAAAACTGGATTCAGTTAAGTCCTCGGGTCCTCAGGACATCAACAGTGGAGCAGATACTGAGGAACATTCTTCAAGAGGATCTGAGCAAAGCGCCCAGCCAATAAAATAGACAGCATCTCTCTAGCTGTTCTTGAAACATAGAAAGCACAACAAAGATTTTTCTTTGGAATTTCACACAAGGTTACTAGTGACCTTTCAGGTGTTACATCAAGTGGCAGTGAGAGAAAAGCAAATCTGCCCACAGTGGACATCTATCAAGAAAATGCCCCCCCCATGCCCACAGGCCAATATGAGGGAGGCAACTCCTCAATTAGAAACCCCTCCTTTAAGGTACATGGAGTTGACAATCGAAACTAATAAGACACTAGGAAAAGCAACTTTGCTTAACTCTTCTCTGTCATTACTTTCTAAGGTTGAATACAATTTGCAGTTGTCTTAACTTATTTTCCTGTGTATGCTTTCCTTTTTGAAATATAATTTCTCTGGAGACAGATAGAATGCCACATTCCCCATTCTATCTCTAGTGCCCACTGAAGAACCTTGAAAAATGAAGCTGCTTGATAAATTTTGCATAAAGCTTAATTTATTTAAGTAATTATTTTAATTGTGTTGTTACTGCAATAATTATGAAAATTGTCTTGAGGGAAAATACATGATAGAATATTTAAGTAAGTTAACCGTTCAGTATGTAGGTCAAAATAGCAGTATGTAATGGTTATCTTAGAAACAATTAGTGAATGATCCCAGTGTTACCCAGAGCAATACACAGAGTAAAAGCCTTTGGGTGGAGCAATCGTAGTTTTAAAAGGATATGCCAGAACCCAAACTGGGCCAGGAACACAGCAGGGGTAAAATGGGTCCTGTCTTTTGTTCCTGACATGGGTGATGACTGCGTCTCATCCCATCGGTAGGAGCTCAACTTCACAATCTGACACAGTTGGCCAATGGGTACGTCAGGGATGGGAAAGGCTCACAGCATATGAGTTCTTGTCAAGTTAACTATCCTTGATTAGAAAGAAAAATTTTATCACAATCATAAACACACTTTGTAGAAAGTAAAAATGGGAAGTGTTTATGTTCAATTAAAATATTGTTAGGAAGTCTGGTTATTAACTTCTACATCACCAGTATTCTGCATCTCCCAATGGTACAGTGAATATCACTTACATAATTTGGTTTAATTACTTCTTATCAACTGCCTTCATCTGGAATTTGCTCATGACCACCAGACAGCCATATACTGTAAATGGATGAAAATGAGGCCATCTTGGTGTTCCTCCTGGGAAGTCAGGGGAAGCTCTAGGTCAGATCTTTTCTTCTGTCTAGTAAGGGAGTCACTGCATGTTTTCTGTAAAAGGCTTTGTAGTAAGTACTTTGAGTTTTGTGGGAAATTCAGTCACTGCTGCATTGATTCTCTTCAGCCTTAGTGTGAAAACAGCCACATACAGACTATGATCAAACAAACACAAATGTGCTTCTGCCTGACTTTACCAAGCTAGAAGGCAAGGTGACCTTGGCCTGGGGCTTATGTTTTGTTGATACCCAGCTGTAGTATCATACCTGAATGTTTATGTGTTAAATTTTTCCAAGTTACCACATCATCTCAGTTTGCTATCCAGCTTCCTTCTTACAGATGGTGTGAGTTCCCAGACACCAGAGCATCTATACTACCTAACCTCTTTAATTTTCAGTCTTCATGCCTATGAATGGGCATAAATAGGACAACTTCAGCCATTATATCACAGAATTCTTCAGATGTCTCAATAAATACCTATGTAAAGCACTTAGACCAGGGCCTGGCATTCAGTGAAGCATCCACTGCCCATCCTCTGTCCCTGGTCCATTGTCTACACTTCTCTGCCCTTACCCCTGGTAACTGGCCTAGACTGCAGGGCAGTGACAAGACAGAGCAGGAGGTGTTTATTCTTCATCTTGTTATTTCTGCCCACAGGTGGCTGTCTCCCACTCCAGCCCTCATGGGGGTATACTCAGCTGATAACTCTGGCACCATCTTAGTGAGTTCTAATGATGCTATTATTGCCTTTTGTTAAAATTTTAGACTGAATCTCTTGCTAGCCTGTATATGCAAACATAGCCTTTCCTATTCCCTAGCCCTGATGACAACCAGATGAAGTGTCATGATTTAGGTGTTTTTACTTAAACCTCATGATGAATTTTGCTGTTATTTCATGGTAGGCACAATGAAGTAACTCTACTATGATAATAAATGTTTTCATTATTATAATAATCGGCGATTTTGAAGTTCTTTCTAAATCTTGGCCTTAGAACTTCAAATTTTATTATTCATTGTCCCACTTCTGTATCTTTCATTATATTTTTTGTCAACTAACCTCATGATGTTTGGTATTAGGTTACTTGAAATAGAAGAAAATCCACCAACTGATTTATTCTCTTGCTTCCAGATGTGAAGATAGATAGGAAAGTACACTGCTGTACCTCTTACTGCCTTCACATGGGCAGAATTCAGACATCATGATATAGGCCAGTGATAAAATTTACAACATTGGCACATAGACTGGTACAGCCATTCTTTTTTTTTTTTAAATTAGATATTTTCTTTATTTACATTTCAAATGCTATCCCAAAAGTTCCCTGTACCCTCCCCCCACCCTGCTCCCCTACCCACCCACCCCCACTTCTTGGCCCTGGTATTCCCCTGTACTGGGGCATATAAAGTTTGCAAGACCAAGGGGCCTCTCTTTCCAATGATGGCCAACTAGGCCATCTTCTGCTACATATGCAGCTAGAGACATGAGCTCTGGGGGGTACTGGTTAGAAATATTGTTGTTCCACCTATCGGATTGCAGACCCCTTCAGCTCCTTGGGTACTTTCTCTAGCTCCTCCTACATTGGGGGTCCTGTGTTTTATCCAATACATGCTTCTTCTCAGAAGGAGTAGACAGATATAGGCTGGTGGACAAGGCTAAAGTACAAAAGAACTGTGAGGTAAAGTTTAATCCGGCTGTCTGTCCCTGACCAGGTCTTTAGAGAGCTCATCCCAGGCTAATGGCAGACCAACATGGGAACCTTCCTGTGGCAGTATGTCCTGCTACAGAAGCTCTGAAGTAGCATGGCCCAACAGGCCTATCCCTGTCATCTGAAGCTAAAACTAGCCAATTCTTGGGAGCTACTAACATTTGCCTTTTCTCTTAACTAGCTTCAAATATTTTGAAGTGGGTCTTTAAGCAATGTATTACCTCAATATTTGAAAATGAGTCTCAATGAAATTGTATTTTCACAACATCTATTTAAATTTAAAAAAAAAAAGATAGCTAATCTGAATTTGACTGTCACTTCAAACAACACTGTTAAACACTGTTAAAAATGGCTGGCCATCTTGAAAACCATTGTTCAAATTCGTTGTTTAGTATATATTCTCATTTTTTTAGTATATATTCCCATTTACATACGTGTTTGTCTGCTGTGATTTCTAGAAAAGGATTCATTTTTACTCTAAAGCACATCCTATATTTTTGGCATTTAAGCAACCTTTATACTATGTACTTGTAAGAGGAAAGATCACAGTTACAAATGGAAGAGATTGAATGAGGGACACATTCGCCACATACTTTATCTACTAAGAGAGGCAGCAAGTAAGCAAGGGTGAGATTAAGGCTGAGCCACAGTGTTTATGCATCTTTCTCAGGATACCAGAACTCCTTTCTCAGCAAACTAGAACTATTATGTGCAAAAGTTAAGATGCATACATGGATTGACTCTAGAAGCCAAATGTTGTTTTCTGATGTAATTTAAAATTGCTTTCTGTTAATGTTCCTCACTGGGTAAATTTTACTTGTCTAAGGCTCTCAATATTTGAGAGGATTAGATTTTTCTGTGTGTTTGCTATACCTATTAACACATACACATAAACCTATTGAGACTGAGTGGTTAGGCATGAACAGCCCTGTCAAGACTGCTGTATTTTCTGTGGAGTCAGCCAGTGATGTGCTTGGGAGGGTGGTAAGAGTCTAACTTGACCATAGATGCTTCTACCAACATTGACAGAAGGACAAATCAACCAAGGAGACATTTTGCAGCTCCTACTATAGGGGTAACCATCTTGAATACCACCCCCAAAATAACACCCAGGCCATAAAAAAAAATCCCACAACTATAAGAAAATAAATGTTGCAGGGTAGCGTATGGTGAGGAAATATGGCTGCAGTCCAGGAAGTGGTTTATAGAAGCCACACCTAGCTGAACACCCTTATTCTGGATGGATGGGAAGTCTGGTTATTATTTGGATCAGCTGTAAGGTCATTGGGGAGGAGGTAGGCTCCTCTACTGTTGTGGTAGCAACAGGAGCTGAGCTCCAGGCAGTTGGGTCTCTCAAGCTGTTACATCCTTCACCTAATATAATGACAATGTAGCCTCGTTGGGCTTGATGGTGCCACTATGGATGGCTGAGATCTCAGAATTAAGCTGTGGGTGATCTAGCTTATCCTAATACGATGGAAATATTTGGGGGTAAATTCTTTGCTGGAGTTGACTTGAGTGAACTTCAGAAACATTTTACCCCATCCTGCTAGTACAGAATAATACTAGCATAATGAACTCAAAACCATGCATGGTATTGATTCCCAGGTCTCATAGAAGGGTGACTTGTTAAACCAAACAGTTTGCACAATTTCAGAAAAGTCTGCTTTTCAGTTACTGGTCCTATCTGTGTGAGCCAGTATCTCCACAGCTGAAGATAGTTCTTTGGTTTGGGGCTCTCTGCTCTCCTCTGAGGATTAATGTGTTTACTTAAATCTAGCCACACTGCGTTTATTGTTACATCACTAGCACACTGTGTAAGGTTGCTCTTCAGTGTTTGCTTTCATCCCATAGCAAAAAGGCACTGCCAGAGACAATGCTTTGATGTGCCTTTATTATTAATCACACCTACCATTGACTAGGCTTCCCTGTGCCAGCCACCATCATAAGGAATTCACACATCTCATCACATTGATTTGCTGTAACGACTCTTCAAGACTATATTTCTATTTTATAGACACAGAAATGAAACAGCAATCAGAGCTTGGGAGCTGAGTTGGGGTTTAAACAGAGCAGGTCTTTAGTTCCTTAGTCAACTCTGTCTCCTGCACCAAGCTCTCTCCTATCAAGAAGCTATTCTCTAAGTAGGTGAACCCATCAGACTTCTGCTTGCCACTTCACTTGGTGGGATTTTGGCACTTATCCAATCCACAGGTTCCATTCAGGGCTTTTCTGTGAGTCTGGAGACTTGTTGCCTGCTAGTCATTAGTGGGGGTTCCAGAACCCTGAAGATTTGATTCTTCAGGCCAGCAACAAGCAGGTGCTGGCAAAACTTATTCATAAATTTGTTTGAGGCAACAGATTTTCTTATTTTTTTTTCTTAAATCACAGTGAGTGATTTGGAAGCATTTTAATTTGAGAACTTTGGTTTCACGAAAAGCACCTTGATTGGGTCTTTGGCAGGCTACTTTCAAGTTAGAAGAACTGGGCCTCTAAATCTATGAACCCAAAGGTTTAGGGACACAGAAGCTTTGTCACACTGAGCTGCGTTGACTTTGGTCCTCCACTGCACTGGCTGGTTTTCACCAAATGGCCCTTCTTTTGTTCTCAGAGCAAGTAGTCTAGGCATTGACTTTGAGAATTCTGTATGATATATATTATGCTTGCATGCAAGATTTTATGATAAACTTGGTGAAGCAAAGAATTAATTTTATAGATACTTCTGAAATTTATCTCAAGAAATGGTTCTTGAGCTCCTACTCTGTGTCAGTCTGGTTCAAGATGCTGTAGTAGCTCAGTGCACACAAACAAACAAACAAACAAACAAACAAAAAACAAAAAAACCTAAGTTCCTCACCCATTGCCAGAGTTTTCACCAGTTTCAGAAGTATGGAGGAAAACCCCCAAACAAACAAAGGAGATCAGAGAAGGCATGCAAGAGGTGAGCTTTATGCGTATTAGAGGAAAAAATTGAGGTGCATAGGAAAGTTGTCAAAGATGGAGTGGGCAATGGGAAAGTAACACATTGCTGTAACATAGAGGTGATGGGGGCTTCTGGCCTTGAAGCTGTGCCGTAAGCCCTGGCTTCTTCACTTCTTAGGCAGTGCCCTAGAGAATTTTAAGCAGGAAGGACTACACTTCAACAAAATCCTTTATCTGCTTGGTTGAAAAATAGATGTTAAAGATTATAGATAATCCAAGCACATTTGTTTGGTGTATAACAAATTGCTAGAAACTGACTCGATTAAAATCAACACCCATTAATTATATCAGTTTCTAGAGGCTAAGAGTCTAGGCTTGGCTTAGCTGAATCTGCTTAAGGCTTGAACTAAGTGTTATCCTGGAGGAAGCCTCACTGTGGGGCTCAGCTAGGGAAGGTTGGCTTCCAAACCTATAAAGTTGCTGCTAAAGTCCATAGTCTTGTTGATTTAACCAGAGATTCACTGTAGCCTTTTTTTGAAAGCCAGCTGGGGAGAGTCATGGAGAAAGAAAAGCTGAGAGGACAGATAAGTCTTTAAAACCATCCCATAACCCCTGTCATAATATATGGCTAGAAAGGCAGACTTTACATAGTCTAAAGAGGAAGAGAATCCACAAAGATGTGCATGAATCAGGTAGAAGATCATGGAAACTTTCCTAAGGTGTATTGATCACAATAAAAGCAAATCAACTAGGAGGTTCCAGAAAGAAGTGCAAGAATTAGATTGAAGAACTAAAATATATACTCTCTTCTTTTCTTTCGCCACAATAATGACTTACTCTAGAAATACCTAGGTAATACATAATAAGCCTATGACCTTAAGAAGCTATGTTGGGCATCATTTGGCCTCATTCCTTATCCTTTGTCCTTAGTTTCTCATCGTCCCTCCCAAAGTGCCCTTGCATGTACACTAGTGTCCATCAGTATTCTCCAGAGCATCTTGTCTGAGAGATGACCTGCACAGCTGCATTCCTCCTGGCTGGCACTGCTCCAAAAGCCACATAGGATAGAGGTGTTCACAAGAGGCAGAGGGCAGATTGGACCTCTGAGACTCCGTGCTAAGTGTTATTGTGAATCTGTCCTCTTCTTGGCAGAATCGGAACTTGTCTGGATTTGGAATCACTCTTATCAGTGAATGCCCAAGCATGGATGCCTGGGCACTGCCATGGTCTCAGCCCTTCCTTACAGCCGGTATCACCTTTAATCTCTTCTTGTAACACCTCAGTAGATATCCTGCTCTAAACTCCACTTGGATATTCCCACCAAGATGGCTGAGGAGGTACAGCCTCAGTTTTTTTCTGAGTGCTTGGCCCTTTAGACTCCTATGACCTTGAAGCCCTTCAGCCAGCCTAACCAGGGCTCTTCTGGCAAATAAATTTACATTAAGAGCAAAGCTGTTTCATTGTTGATAAACACTGTGGAGTATAGCTAAAGTTGCCTACATGATGCACAGATGCAAGGAGTATGTTTGCAGCAGAACTGATAAGCACAAGAGGACTTTCTCCTTTCCTCCTTGTAGGTCCTCTGGATCTATCTTCAGGCAGATAAGGCCAACACACTCCCACATGTTGGCCTGAGTTCCACAGTGAGTATGGGCATGTTTATTTGCTTTGCAACTCCATGCCATGCTATAGACTTGGCCCAGTATTGTTGGTAGTGTGTGAAATAATCGGACTATATCTATTCCTGCTCAACAATCAGGGCTAGAATTTTTGTGAAGCCATCTGGCTATTTTCTCCCTCATAGCCTCTTGCCTTTTCACATAAAACAAGTGGCGATTTTAGTGCTTCTGGAATGCTGTGGCATTTCTTCAGTGCTTTTTTTGCTGTTGGAAGAAAAAAGAATACATGACCCTACTGCCTTAGCACTTCTCTTGGTCCAGAAATCTCGATGGGCCTGCCAGCAAGCCCCACAGGCAGGCTTGCCCTCTCTCCTCTTCCATCTGTTTTCTCTAATTCTTCACACCTTTAAAATTTCTTGGAATTTTTTTTATTATTCACCTCGTCTGCAGACATAATTGCCAACATGCCCACACACCCAGTTTAACATCTCATCCTAGAGACTTCTCTGTCTCATAAAAGCCTCCCACAGCCTCTGGCTCCTTATCTTCTGTCATCAAGACATCTCCCTGGCCCCACCCTTTGCATTCCCTCATTCTTACTATGTTATTCCCCAACCTCCAAGTGAATGATTATTTAATATTTCCCATAAACACACAAGACTCAGTAGGATATTCTGTGCCAAAACCACCGCAAGGTCTCTGTCCTGAGGACCTCACATTCTGATGTCACTCTGGTTGTTATCAACACATTAGGATCGTAACCTCCTCTTGGCTCTGTAGTCTCAGGGAAAGGCATTGCTTCCAGATTGTTCAGAGTGAGCCGTTTATCAGCTAGTGAGTCCATGTGCATCAGAACTCAGGTTCTTTGAGCAGTCTGCACTAAACAGATCTGCCCCTTCCCGACAGATACTGCAGCTGTCCCTCCTTCAGTGAGACTGAGCTCAGGGAGTTATCTTTTCCCAGGACATCATGGGAAAAGCCTGTTTAACCCTTAACCATCTACCATGCCAGTATTTCCTAGTTTCTGTCATGAAGATATCCTAATAGTATTCAGAATGTATTCTGTCAGACATATATTCAGGTATTGAATAATACTGGTGTTAGTGTGATTAAACAAACACACAAACACTATAGTCAAAAACAACTTAGAAGGGAAAGGGGCTATTTCATCAGCTTGGAGTCAGTCCATCATCCAGGGAAGTCAGGGCAACAACTCCAGGTAGGAACCTGAAGGCAGGAACTGTTGCACAGACCACAGAGGAGTGGTGCTTACTGGCTTGCTACTTCTGACTTGCTCAGCCTGCTTTCTTACAGTGCCCAAGGCTTCCAATCCACAGTTGGCATCACCCATAATGCCCTGGGCCCTATTATATCAATCATCAATCAAGAAACTGCCTATAGGCCAATCTGGTAGAGCATTTTTCTCAATTGAGGTTCCTCTTCCTGCATGACTCTAGCTCATGTCTAGTTGACATAAACCTAGTCAGCACAGCTAGATATCAAAGACTTTAATAACTGCTTCTTCAAGTAGCTTGAAGAAGAAAGTAAGAGAGATGCGTATGCTTTCTAGTCCATTCAACTACCATGGAAACTCACAGCTTACTCCACGTATTATTCTTAGATGCCTAGTCTGTCTTCATTTCTGTACATTGGGATAATAATACAGCCCACATAACCCTTAACAGGATGCAATACAAAAGTGCATTCTGCAGAGTGCCAGGCGTCTAAACCCCAGTTCTCCTGCAGTGGCTGGTGCCATTTCTACAGTCAGAGCTTTTCTTCTAAGCTATTTATGTGAGTCTTTCACCGATGAGAACTGACTACAGGTTTGCCATAGCAGTCTTATCCTGAGACTGGGGTAGGTTCATAATTTGTTCTTCCTCCCTCTTCTTTCACCCACTTTGGCTACGGGATGCACAATAAAGCAGGAGAAGCACACCAGTTTCAGATCTGGAAACAGGGAGCAGCTGATTCATCAGTAGTCATACTGTCCTAGCCCCAAAGCCTGTAAGTTTTGTAACCAACAATAGTCTAGAGTGTGTAACATCAGAAATGTGCTCTTTACAACATCCTTGTCTCAAAAAATATCCTTGTCTCATGACCAAGGATCAAAGTTATGGGTGAGATTTTAGATGTCTCTGGGTATCTAAAACAAATTCTAGAAAATTTATCACAGCCTTGGATACTGAATGAGCCAACATTTTAGAAAATATTCTTACTGCTATATTTTTTTTAAAAAAAGAAGTGATAGTATTTATATCTGAAGGCATCTTGCCATTAGAATTAAGGGTTTGATTTGCTTATTGTGCCTATACAAAATGATGCATATGTATGGCTGAAGTGCATGTGAATGTCAATGCAAATGATGATGAAGAAAAGATGCGGAGAAATCCGGCCTACATAGGGCCACAAACCTCTTCCGGTCAGAAAAGCACCTGGGTAGCTAGGGCGCAGGGTCGGCTGACACTCGCCAGCTACCCACAACACCCGCGACAGGATCTTAAGACTTCTGGTGAGTGGAACACAGCTTCTGCTCCAATCCAATTGCGCGGGACCTGAGACTGCTTTGGTTGGGGAGAGAGAAATCCGGCCTACATAGGGCCACAAACCTCTTCTGGTCAGAAAAGCACCGGGGTAGTGAGGGCGCAGGGTCGGCTGACACCCGCCAGCTACCCACGACCCCCGCCACAGGATTTTGAGACTGCTGGTGAGTGGAACACAGCTTCTGCTCCAGTCCAATCACGCGGGACCTGAGTCTGCTTTGGTTGGGGAGGGAGAAATTCGGCCTACATAGGGCCACAAGCCTCTTCCAGTCAGAAAAGCACCGGGGTAGCAAGGGCGCAGGGTCGGCTGACACTCGCCAGCTACCCACAACACCCGCCACAGGATCTTAAGACTTCTGGTGAGTGGAACACAGCTTCTGCTCCAATCCAATTGCGCGCGGGACCTGAGACTGCATTAGTTAGGGAAGCAGAAAACCGGCCTGAGTAGGACCACAGACCTCTTCCAGCTGGACCAGCACCAGGGTACTGCCAGCTACCCACGACCCCCACCACAGGATTTTGAGACTGCTGGTGAGTGGAACACAGCCTCTGCTCCAATCTTTAAACAGTGACGACAACAACAACAACTAACCCCAGAGATTACCAGATGGCGAAAGGTAAACGTAATAATCTTACTAACAGAAACCAAGACCACTCACCATCATCAGAACCCAGCACTCCCACTTCGCCCAGTCCAGGGTACCCCAACATACCGGAAAAGCTAGACACAGATCTAAAAGCATATCTCCTGATGAAGGTAGAGGACTTCAAGAAGGACTTTAATAACACACGTAAAGAAATACAAAGGAACACTGGTAAACAGGTAGAAGACAATAAAGAGGAAGCACAAAAATCCCTTAAAGAATTGCAGGAGAACACTGCTAAAGAGTTACAAATCCTTAAAGAAAAGCAGGATAACATAATCAAACAGGTAGAAGTCCTTAATGAAAAACAGGAAAACACATCCAAACAGATGATGGAAATGAACAAAACCATACTAGACCTAAAAAGGGAAGTAGACACAATAAAGAAAACCCCAAATGAGGCAACACTGGAGATAGAAACCCTAGGAAAGAAATCTGGAACCATAGATACGAGCATCAGCAACAGAATACAAGAGATGGAAGAGAGAATCTCAGGTGCAGAAGATTCCATAGAGAACATCGGCACAACAATCAAGGAAAATGTAAAATGCAAAAAGATCCTAACTCAAAACATCCAAGAAATACAGGACACAATGAGAAGACCAAACCTACGGATAATAGGAGTGGATGAGAATGAAGATTTTCAACTCAAAGGACCAGTAAACATCTTCAACAAAATTATAGAAGAAAACTTCCCAAATCTAAAGAAAGAGATGCCCATGAACATACAAGAAGCCTACAGAACTCCAAATAGACTGGACCAGAAAAGAAATACCTCCCAACACATAATAATCAGAACAACAAATGCTCTAAATAAAGATAGAATACTAAAAGCAGTAAGAGAAAAAGGCCAAGTAACATATAAAGGCAAGCCTATCAGAATTACACCAGATTTTTCACCAGAGACTATGAAAGCCAGAAGATCCTGGACGGATGTTATACAGACACTAAAGGAACACAAAGTCCAGCCCAGGCTACTATACCCAGCGAAACTCTCAATTAACATAGATGGAGAAACCAAAGTATTCCACGACAAAACCAAATTCACACATTATCTCTCCACGAATCCAGCCCTTCAAAGGATAATAACAGAAAAAAACCAATACAAGGACAGGAACCACGCCCTAGAAACAACAAGAAGGTAATCCCTCAACAAACCTAAAAGAAGACAGCCACAAGAACAGAATGCCAACTTTAACAACAAAAATAACAGGAAACAACAATTACTTTTCCTTAATATCTCTTAATATCAATGGACTCAACTCCCCGATAAAAAGACATAGACTAACAAACTGGCTACACAAACAAGACCCAACATTTTGCTGCTTACAGGAAACTCATCTCAGAGAAAAAGATAGACACTACCTCAGAATGAAAGGCTGGAAAACAATTTTCCAAGCAAATGGTATGAAGAAACAAGCTGGAGTAGCCATTCTAATATCTGATAAGATTGACTTCCAACCCAAAGTCATTAAAAAAGACAGGGAGGGACACTTCATACTCATCAAAGGTAAAATCCTCCAAGAGGAGCTATCAATCCTGAATATCTATGCTCCAAATACAAAGGCAGCCACATTCATTAAAGAAACTTTAGTAAATCTCAAAGCACACATTGCACCTCATACAATAATAGTGGGAGACTTCAACACACCACTTTCACCAATGGACAGATCATGGAAACAGAAACTAAACAGGGACACAGAGAAACTAAGAGAAATTATGAATCAAATGGATCTGGCAGATATCTACAGAACATTCTATCCTAAAACAAAAGGATATACCTTCTTCTCAGCACCTCAGGGTACCTTCTCCAAAATTGACCACATAATTGGCCACAAAACAGGCCTCAACAGATACAAAAATATTGAAATTGTCCCATGCATCCTATCAGATCACCATGGACTAAGGCTGATCTTCAATAACAAAATAAATAATAGAAAGCCAGCCTTCACGTGGAAACTGAACAACACTCTTCTCAATGATACCTTGGTCAAGGAAGGAATAAAGAAAGAAATTAAGGACTTTTTAGAGTTCAATGAAAATGAAGCCACAACATACCCAAACTTATGGGACGCAATGAAAGCATTTCTAAGAGGAAAACTCATAGCTCTGAGTGCCTCCAAAAGGAAACTAGAGAGAGCACACATTAGCAGCTTGACAACATACCTAAAAGCACTAGAACAAAAGGAAGCAAATTCACCCAAGAAGAATAGAAGGCAGGAAATAATCAAACTCAGGGGCGAAATCAACCAAGTGGAAACAAGAAAAACTATTCAAAGAATCAACCAATCAAGGACCTGGTTCTTTGAGAAAATCAACAAGATAGATAAACCCTTAGCCAGACTCACTAGAGGGCACAGGGAAAGCATCCTAATTAACAAAGTCAGAAATGAAAAAGGAGACATAACAACAGATCCTGAAGACATCCAAAACACCATCAGATCCTTCTACCAAAGGCTATACTCAACAAAACTGGAGAACCTGGATGAAATGGAGAAGTTCCTAGACAGATACCAGGTACCAAAGTTGAATCAAGATCAGGTTAATGATCTAAACAGCCCTATATCCCCCAAAGAAATAGAAGCAGTCATTAATAGTCTCCCAACTAAAAAAAGCCCAGGACCAGATGGGTTTAGTGCAGAGTTCTATCAGACCTTCAAAGAAGATCTAATCCCAGTTCTTCACAAACTATTCCACAAAATAGAAACAGAAGGTACTCTACCCAACTCATTCTATGAAGCCACAATTACTCTGATACCTAAACCACAAAAAGACCCAACAAAGATAGAAAACTTCAGACCAATATCCCTTATGAATATTGATGCAAAAATCCTCAATAAAGTTCTTGCTAACCGAATCCAAGAACACATCAAAACAATCATCCATCCTGACTAAGTAGGTTTCATCCTAGGGATGCAGGGATGGTTCAATATTCGGTAATCCATCAACGTAATCCAGTATATAAACAAACTCAAAGACAAAAACCACATGGTCATCTCGTTAGATGCGGAAAAAGCATTTGACAAGATCCAACACCCATTCATGATAAAAGTCTTGGAAAGATCAGGAATTCAAGGCCCATACCTAAACATGATAAAAGCAATCTACAGCAAACCAGTAGCCAACATCAAAGTAAATGGTGAGAAGCTTGAAGCAATCCCTCTAAAATCAGGGACTAGACAAGGTTGTCCACTTTCTCCATACGTATTCAACATTGTGCTTGAAGTCCTAGCCAGAGCAATTCGACAACAAAAGGAGATCAAAGGGATACAAATTGGAAAAGATGAAGTCAAAATATCACTCTTTGCAGATGATATGATAGTATATATAAGTGACCCTAAAAATTCCACCAGAGAACTCCTAAGCCTGATAAACAGCTTCGGTGAAGTAGCTGGATATAAAATTAACTCAAACAAATCAATGGCCTTTCTCTACACAAAGAAGAAACAGGCTGAGAAAGAAATTAGGGAAACAACACCCTTCTCAATAGTCACAAATAATATAAAATATCTTGGCGTGACTCTAACTAAGGAAGTGAAAGATCTGTATAATAAAAACTTCAAGTCTCTGAAGAAAGAAATTATAGAAGATCTCAGAAGATGGAAAGATCTCCCATGCTCATGGATTGGCAGGATCAACATTGTAAAAATGGCTATCTTGCCAAAAGCAATCTACAGATTCAATGCAATCCCCATCAAAATTCCAAATCAATTCTTCAACGAATTAGAAAGTGCAATCTGCAAATTCATCTGGAATAACAAAAAAACCTAGGATAGCAAAAACTCTTCTCAAGGATAAAAGAACCTCTGGTGGAATCACCATGCCGGACCTAAAGCTCTACTACAGAGCAATTGTGATAAAAACTGCATGGTACTGGTATAGTGACAGACAAATAGACCAATGGAATAGAATTGAAGACCCAGAAATGAACCCACACACCTATGGTCACTTGATCTTCGACAAGGGAGCTAAAACCATCCAGTGGAAGAAAGACAGCATTTTCAACAAATGGTGCTGGCACAACTGGTTGTTAACATGTAGAAGAATGCGAATCGATCCATTCCTATCTCCTTGTACTAAGGTCAAGTCTAAGTGGATCAAGGAACTTCACATAAAACCAGAGACACTGAAACTTATAGAGGAGAAAGTGGGGAAAAGCCTTGAAGATATGGGCACAGGGGAAAAATTCCTGAATAGAACAGTAATGGCTTGTGCTGTAAGATCGAGAATTGACAAGTGGGACCTCATGAAACTACAAAGCTTCTGCAAGGCTAAAGACACCATCAATAAGACAAAAAAACCACCAACAGATTGGGAAAGGATCTTCACCTATCCTAAATCAGATAAGGGACTAATATCCAATATATATAAAGAACTCAAGAAAGTGGACTCCAGAAAGTCAAATAACCCCATTAAAAAATGGGGCTCAGAACTGAACAAAGAATTCTCGCCTGAGGAATACCGAATGGCAGAGAAACAGCTGAAAAAATGTTCAACATCCTTAATCATCAGGGAAATGCAAATCAAAACAACCCTGAGATTCCACCTCACACCAGTCAGAATGGCTAAGATCAAAAATTCAGGTGACAGCAGTTGCTGGCGAGGATGTGGAGAAAGAGGAACACTCCTCCATTGTTGGTGGGATTGCAAGCTTGTACAACCACTCTGGAAATCAGTCTGGCGGTTCCTCAGAAAATTGGACATAGTACTACCGGAGGATCCAGCAATACCTCTCCTGGGCATATATCCAGAAGATGTCCCAACCGGTAAAAAGGACACATGTTCCACTATGTTCATAGCAGCCCTATTTATAATAGCCAGAAGCTGGAAAGAACCCAGATGTCCCTCAACAGAGGAATGGATACAGAAATTATGGTACATTTACACAATGGAGTACTACTCAGCTATTAAAAAGAATGAATTTATGAAATTCCTAGCCAAATGGATGGACCTGGAGGGCATCATCTTGAGTGAAGTAACACAATCACAAAAGAACTCACACAATATGTATTCACTGATAAGTGGATATTAGCCCAAAACTTAGGATACCCAAGATTTAAGATACAATTTGCTAAACGCATGAAACTCAAGAAGAATGAAGACCAAAGTGTGGACACTGTGCACCTTCTCAGAATTGGGAACAAAACACCCAGGGAAGGAGTTACAGAGACAAAGTTCGTAGCGGTGATGAAAGGATGGACCATTTAGAGACTGCCGTATCCAGGGATCCATCCCATAATCAACTTCTAAATGCTGACACCATTGCATACACTAGCAAGATTTTGCTGAAAGGACCCAAATATAGCTGTCTCTTGTGAGACGATGCTGGGGCCTAGCAAACACAGGAGTGGATGTTCACAGTCAGCTATTGGATGTATCACAGGGCTCCCAATGGAGAAGCTAGAGAAAGTACCCAAGGAGCTAAAGGGATCTGCAATCCTATTGTCAGAACAACATGATGTACTAACCAGAACCCCGGAGTTCTTGTCTCTAGCTGCATATGTATCGAAAGATGGCCTAGTCAGCCATCAATGGAAAGAGAGGCCCATTGGACTTGCAAACTTTATATGCCCCAATATAGGGGAATGCCAGGGCCAAAAGAATGGGAATGGGTGGATAGGGAAGTGGGGGGGGCGCTATGGGGGACTTTTGGGATAGCATTGGAAACGTAATTGAGGAAAATATGTAATAAAAATATTAAAAAAAAAAAAAAGAAAAATCATGTTGAGTTGTAGGCCAGCTTGGACTACAGTCTGAGATCTTATCTCAAAACAAACATACTAACAATAACAACAGCAAGACACAAAAGCAAAATTGTCATAAATGATCAGAGGAACAGAAACAAAATTATAGGAAGGAGCCAGAAGAAATGGATCCTAGTCTGATCTCTGCAATGACATTGAAGACATCTATTTAAGCTCTCCTAAAGAGCTAAAGTTTTTTTTTTTCAAGCAGGAACACAGAAGTTCTGTCATTATTAGAAAGTTTCCCCTTTTGTCTTACTTCCTTTCTCGTGGTGTTTGTTAAAAACTGCCCCCCCCCTCCTTAGGTTACTAATAAGTGTAAATAAAGTCAGCACGATGCTAAGCCCCATGGAATGAAGAGAAAGTACTGACAAGAAAACGCAGTTGAAGTGATACAAGCACACATCTTCATTAGGGATGAAAGCACATTTGAACATTCTTTTTATGTCTGGAACTTTGGGTTCTGCTACAGTGTTGCCAGTTCACCCAACTATCTGTATTTCTGCCCCACAGGCACATTTAGAAGAACACTCTTGTCTTTACACCATTTCAGTTTCTTCAGAAAACACAGGGGTGTGGTAATGCATAACATTCATTACATACAGCAGAAGCCAAAACTTTTTGCCAGAGCGACCTTCAAAAATTTTACACCTATTTCATGCATTAAAGGAGAAATACGTATCATATGCTTTCACTTACTTTGTGATTATCTCAATAGACTCATGTTCTGTAGGGACAGAAGCCAAAGCCTTGGTCTCTCAAGACCTTTCTCTAGCCCCTGTAGCATCCTCTTCTGGTATTGTTTTAAGAATTTGTCTCACATACCCTCCGAAGGAAAATTATATTCAGACTCACTCATGTTCTTACATACTCTTACTTGATGCTCACAGGCTTTCTATGAGGTTACTAGGATGGGGACTAGAATCCTGATTTCAAACTTATTAGAAGAAAGTCTTCCTAACTTAACCCAAAGCACTCAGCGGAGCCTTGTCTTTTTTTTTTTTAATATTTTTTATTAGGTATTTTTCTCATTTACATTTCCAATGCTATCACAAAAGTCCCCCATACCCTCGCCCCCACTCCCCTACCCACTCACTCCCACTTTTTGGCCCTGGCGTTCCCCTGTACTGGGGAATATAAAGTTTGCATGTCCAATAGGCCTCTCTTTCCAGTGATGGCCATCTTTTGATACATATGCAGCTAGAGTCAAGAGCTCCGGGGTACTGGTTAGTTCATAATGTTGTTCCACCTATAGGGTTGCAGATCCCTTTAGCTCCTTGGGTACTTTCTCTAGCTCCTCCATTGGGGGCCCTGTGATCCATCCAATAGCTGACTGTGAGCATGCACTTCTGTGTTTGCTAGATGCCGGCATAGTCTCACAAGAGACAGCTCTATCTGGGTCCTTTCAGCAAAATCTTGCTAGTGTATGCAATGGTGTCAGCGTTTGGAAGCTGATTATGGAATGGATCCCCGGATATGGCAGTCTCTAGATGGTCCATCCTTTCCTCACAGCTCCAAACTTTGTCTCTGTAACTCCTTCCATGGGTGTTTTGTTCCTGAAAACTGGACATAGTACTACCGGAGGATCCCACAATACCTCTCCTGGGCATATATCCAGAAGATGTTCCAACCGGTAAGAAGGACACATGCTCCACTATGTTCATAGCAGCCTTATTTATAATAGCCAGAAGCTGGAAAGAACCCAGATGCCCCTCAACAGAGGAATGGATACAGAAAATGTGGTACATTTACACAATGGAGTACTACTCAGCTATTAAAAGGAATGAATTTATGAAATTCCTAGGCAAATGGATGGACCTGGAGGGCATCATCCTGAGTGAGGTAACCCAATCACAAAGAAACTCACACAATATGTACTCACTGATAAGTGGATATTAGCCCAGAAACTTAGGATACTCAAGATATAAGATACAATTTGATAAACGCATGAAACTCAAGAAGAATGGAGCCTTGTCTTAAAACCCAAGTTGTATGGCTCAACTCAGTCATACTCTGCCATAGGTAGAACTCTAAAATGATCTCTGGGTATCCTTACCTCTGCAGTTTCTCATAGAATGTCCCTGGAGTCCATAACTCAAATGAAATAGCATGCTTACCATCATAATTTTGTATATATCATTAAGGTCCTAAATCAGTTTGCCTTAAGATTAGAGATAGGATAGGTTTCACCTGATCATAAGAATTCTTAAAATCTGAATCTAGGGATCAGACACAAGAACTCAAGGAAAGAGGAAACATCAAAAACAAAGGGGGTTGCAAAGTTGTTGGCTTTGAAGACAGAATACAGACATTGTCTAGAAACTCAAGAAGATCCCGGCCACCATACACAAGATAAGAAGCATCAGTCTTACAAACACTGTGTGAGAAACTGACTTGAACAGATAGTCTAAGGGTCCCTGGAATGGATTCTTGTCCTGAGCCTTCAGATGAGCGCCCAGTCTGCCCAACATTTTGATTTCCACCTTGTGAAATTGTGAGAATAAATCTCAGTCATATCATGTTGAACTTATGACCTAATAAAAAAACATTTTTTTTAGCTTTAGAGTTTGTGATAGTTTATATTCAACTACAGTAAATAATAAACTGCTGCTCATAAATACTTACGGAATGAGTATTGCATGTAAGACACTAGTTTTTATTTCTGATCACTTTATGTCTGATTATCTATGTTTGAGAGACTAGGATAATTAATTTTTAAAAGCAACCTAGGTTATTTTCCTCAGAAATGTTACTATTTCTCTTCACTTTTGAGAAAATTAGAGAATTACTATCCCTGTGCTACTGAGCGAGACTTGTGTCCCTTCTACTAAGCAATGGGATAGCGAGGAGGGGAATAATAGTCTCTTGCAGGACAATGGCTTATATCTCCACATTCTCTTTTCCTGTGCAGAAAACCCTAATGCTGCAGATGAGGAGGAGAACATGAGGGGAGCATCTGGCCCTGAGTGCACGGGCAGAGCTTCCTGCCAGTATGCTTGCATATGTCGTCTACCTTGAGTGACACATTTACACTAAAGGTACTGGGCCAAATGTCATGCCGAGCTTTGCCAAAGTTGGCAGCCGCTCACATGACATGCTAGCAATGAAGGCCATATCACCAGGACATTTTGCTGAGTATCAGTAGAATGAGGAAGAAGAAATCCCAACTTGGAATTTCTCTTCAAGTTGGTTAGAAGTGGGTAAAGTCATGGAGAGAATGAGCTAATATTAGCAAGATAGGGAAAACAAGAAAGAGAAGGATGAAGCCCAGGCATGCTAATACAGAATTGAAATTCCAGAAGATGGAGACAGGAAGATTATGAGTTCAAGACAGCATTGTGAGCTCCAGGTAAGCCTGAGCCAGCCATTCAAAGAAAAGAAAGAGAGGGAAGAAAGGAAAAAAGAAACAGAGAAAGAAGTGAGTTCTGTGACTGGGCAGTGACAACCGAGTGGCTGCTCTTTAGAGTCTGTGGGACTTCCATGAGAGGACAAACCATCTATCAGACATTCTGAAATAAAACTGTTAAGGCTTGTCAGCAGAGTGCCAAAATGTTGAAATGAAGAAATCATGTACACTAAATATTTTATTTATTTCAATGTGTATGAGTATTTTGCCAGCACATATGTATGTGCACCATGTGCATGCCTGGTGTCTATGGTCCCCTGGAACTAGATTTAGAGGCACTTGGGAGTTGCCATTTCAATGCTAGGAACTGAACCCAGGTCTTCTGTAAGAGCAGCCTGTGCTCTTAACTGCTAAGCCATCTCTCCAGTCCCTGCATTAAATATTTTAAAGTCATCCTGTTCTTTGGACTTCCTAGGTCATACTGTTGTGAACTGAGAGGAGACCAGCCAACTATAATGCAAGTTTTCCCTTTCTGTATTCATGTTAAATTTCTATAGAAATACTAGAAAATGGGCACAATATCCCAACAAAGATAGAGACAGCTTTTGGTTTTATATCAGAATAGAGTCAATAATATAGTAACAAAAATCTTATTTTTTGAAAATATCATTATAATCATTAATCAGTTATCAGTATTTACGACTGCTCTTTATAAATTAAGACACATTTTTGGTTTTATATCAGAATAGAGTCAATAATGATGGTAACAAAAGCCTTATTTTTGAAACTATCATTATAATTATTAATCTGTTATTATTATTCATTGCAGCCATAGACAAAATATTTTCTTTTAAAATAGTAAGCTTTGAAATTTTTAATTGAGCCAAACTAAGTTAATATCTTTAATTATATACAATAAAATTATTTTTAAAATAAATTTAGATGGATGATTAACAATATAATTGCTGACAAGTGGAACTCAAAGTCAACTACTATTGAAAACGTTACTTCTTGAAGCTTTAATACAGATCAGGGAAACGACAGAGCATCCAAGCTCGTGGTTCCCAGGACCTTTCTGTTACTATGGCTCCTCTCTCCTGTAGTCAGATGAGCAGCATCTCTACCCGAAAATTCTTTCATATGTTTACAGCATGTTTCCAGGAGATTTTATCAACTTTGGGCTACGGTATTTCTTCAGAATTTTCACATTAATGGACATCACAAACAAAATGACTTTTCTTAAAACACAAAGAAGATAATCATAAGTGCTTCACACTCATCATTTATTTACTTCCTTGTTTATGGGTGCATGCATGCACCCATATGCAAATATGCATGGAAGGCAGAGGACAACCTGTGAGACTTGGTTCTCTCTTTCCACTACTTTGTGGGTTCTGAGAGTTGAACACAGGTTGTCAGGCATGATGGCAAGCACCTTTACCTTGCTGGCCCAAGAAGACAATTTTTACTGCTTCATTTTTTCCTTTCCTTTGCAAATCAATTTTCAAATATTCATTCAATTCAAGAGATCAGGTGCTTATCCTATGAGGTACCACCCTCTCATCTGAAGATATCTGATTTCTGTGGTATAATATGCTAGTCATTAAATAAGTGCAGGCTGTGAGTGAAGGTCTCCTTGATCTCAGCTCTGTGAGCATCTGGGTTTAGGGATGGCCCTCACCAATAACACTGTCATGGGCCAGGAGAGGAGGAGGAGGAGGCGTGCTTTAGAAGAACAACCACAAAAACTGCTCCATGGAACCCCTTGAAACTTCACATACCCTTCCCCCACCCCATTGCCCTACTTAACTTCTTCATCAGCAAGCTAATTTAAAACTAACAAATGAATTTTGCTTACATGAGCAAATTTTTTTCTTTAGAAAATATATACATCAACTAATTTCAATCTGGCCATCAAACAAGAGCGCCTCTGACACCAGAAAAAGGGCAAGTTGTCAATGCACGTTTCTCCCTTTTCTCCACAAAAGAAACATACATTTGGTTATTTCTTTATTAAAAGACATGCCCGCCCACAAACATCTGAGAAACATCTGTAGACAAAATGCCAAAATGCATAGTCGGGTTTTGACTCACACCTCACCACCCACCAAGACCCCTGTCAACTCACAATAAACACCTTCCTAGCATCTGCCCCAGAGAAAGGAACGCCACATTACCCAGAGGTCAGAGCAAACAGATGTCACTTATTGCAGACCCTAATCATATCCATACACAACCTTAAGAGCTCACAGCAAAAGCCGACTTCTGGGGTAGGGTAGGGATTCCTTCAGCAGAGACGCCCATCCCTGGAGAGAGGCCTCCAGAGGGGCTGCCTCCAGTGGCTGTCCCACCATCTCATTTTACTCTTGACCATGATTGAACACTGGGATACTGAAGCCTCGGGGATTCTTCCCGACTGGCCCACATTATAGCATCTTCAGCTTCACACTCTAACAGCCTGACCCAAGAGCCAATGTCTGTACCAAGCTCCCAAATGCCCATGGATGACACATGTTTTCTCTCTGTTGTCACAGCTTTTGAGAACATGGCTGTGCTTCCTTCTGTAGCCCTCATTGTATTCAGCAACATTTGTTCATGCCTTTCACACTCCAGGGACAGTGCTTCTTGAGATGAAAACGGACAGAGGCAAGAAGAGAAGGATGGAGACAGAAAAAGGAAAAAGGAAGGAAAACGAGGGTGCGAGACATGAAAAAAGCAGTAATATTTTTGAGCTTTCTTTTTGTAATGGATAAGTAAAACATAACACACATAGAGTATAATCTACATATCAAAAATCAAGAAAATAGTATTTGCCACATATGGAATGAACTTCGGGGAGCACAGAGGTAAGGAAAACCATCCAGACCCAGGATGAAGAACTCTGCTTAATGTATGTAGACTCTCAGAATGTCAGCCTCGTACAAGCAGAGCATAGACTGATGGCTGCCTCTGACTGGAAGCGGAGATGAAAGGGGAAGATATTAAATGGTAGAAACTTAGTTACTAGATGAGTAAGTACTAAGGCTCGTATCTATCCCAGAGGTGTTAGTTAGGGACTCCCAGAGACTAAACCACCTACCAAAGAGCATACAAAGGCTGGACATAGCCCCTCACCATATATATACATATACATATACACATACACATACACATACACATACACATACACATACACATACACATACACATACACATACACATACACATACACATACACATATACATACACATATACAGCTTGGTCTTCATGCAGGTCTCCAACAACGGGGGGCAGGGGGAAGGGGACCTGTCCCTGACTCTGTTGCCTGCCTCTGGAGCCTGTTCTCCTAACTGGGCTGGCTGCCTTTTCTGCAGTGACTTGATGTGCCAGGGTGGGTTGATGCCTAGGTGGATGAGAGTAAGGGCTGTGTGAGGAGGTACTTAGAGAGGGGAGGCTATGATTGGGATGTAAAGTGAATGAATGAATTCTTTAAAATTTAAAGTTTAGAAAGAAAAAGAATGTTTCCATAACAATACTTGCCCACTTCAGATACACACAGACACAGATATGATATCCTCATGGCTGCTAACCTCAAATCCTCCCAGGCGGTGAGATTATGCAGGCCAAGACTTAGTGTAGCAGGATCCCATGCTCCCAGTGATAAGTTTTGGATGGGGGTTTTCTATCCTTAACCTTCTATCTAAATATGCTGGGGCAGGTCCTCAGAGTCCCTGAAATATTCCTCTGATGACCAGGCATCCACTTTTTATGTATTTGTGTACCATTTCCGCCACTTTAACCAGATTCTACCTCAGTTTTGAGCTGGAAGAGCAGCCAATCGTTGCCAACCCCCAACCTCAGTGCCATTGTGTTTCCATGATATCAGCAACCAGGTTTGCTTATGAATTACTTCTTTTGTAGTACTGGAGACTCTTTTAGATTATTGATAGTCCTCAAAACAAAACAAAACAAACAACAACAACAAAACCCACTCAGAATAAATAAATAGTAGTGTTCAGTTGCATATGCCTCATTCTCTTTGGCAGATGCATCACGATGCAGAACTGGAGCTATTTCATGTCCTAACTAGGAGAGCTATAAAGCAAAGCAAGTGTCTAATACAAAGCCTCTTGTTTCCACCTCATCTCAATGACTCCTGTCCGGTTCTCTGATACTATTCACCCACTCTCCTTAAGGACCCTCTGCCAGAGACTATAGGGTTCTACCTCCCCTAAGTCATGGGACCATGTCCGCTGACTGGGCCTGGCCTTGACAAGTATAGAAGAAGCTGTATTGCATCCCCTGTTGCTGCCCCGACCCAGAACTCTCTGCACAGATATCAAGCCTTACTTTTAGATGATATAATATTTCTATAGCCATCCCACAAACTTAAGCATTAGCCAAAAGGCTTATTTAATATTTTGATATACAAAAAGACATATGTACTAAAATGTAGATTTAGAGAAATTTTCTCTTGCATTTATAACTACCGGAAAACCTCATAACATCAGTGGTGATTTTTCTTAAGGAGTCCAATTTCACTTGAATTTGTCACTATACTTTGCAGAAGTGAAATCTAATACTCCTAAGAATTTGGGATTTTTATATAATTACAACTATTGTTTACTCTGAATTGAATTTCCCACTGAGGAATTCTGGTTCTTCTGGATTACTTTCTCCTTGCTCTCTAAGATTAAAAAAAATTCCTATCAAATAACAGTATTATTGATTGATGTTAACAAAATATACCCAGTGTTTTCAAATATCCATGCAACTTATATCTTGAGAGATTTATTGGTAATTCAGAAAAATAAGATACAGTGGACTTAAATGACGAATTAATGAGAGGTCTCTTGGATTGTTCAAATGTTGTTCATTTAACAGTTGTTTGCAGGTTTTCTAGCATATATAGCTTTTCCTTATATTTTCATTCTTTCTCGAGATGAAGAAACATTTGTGTTAATTTATGGGTAACATATGTAATAAAACGCTAAACTTCTATCTCAAGCAACCCCCTGAAGTATAACACTTCAGATATAAGGAGAAATTTCTTCTTTACATAAGTTACAGAAAAAAAATGTGTGTGGTTGGCATATAAGTTTTTTTTTTAAGTATTAATACAGGAACTCAGACTCCTCCATGTTCTGTCCCATATAACACATCTAGTGAAAACCATGCATACATGCCTTGAGCCACTGCAGGGAGAAACAGTGTGTCATGAGATTCTGTATGGCATGTCAGCACTGAGAATTAAATCAAGGTTCCCTGGAAGAGCAGTCTAACCACTAAGCCATCTCTGCATTACCAATAGTTTGTTGTAATTTGTTTTTCAAGATAGGATAATTTTGTGTAGCTTTGCCTTTCCTGAACTAGCTCTGTAAACCAGGCTACCCTTGAACTCAGAGGTTCTTTTCCTTCCTAAGTACTGTGTGCCAGGAGACACATTTCCAATAAATAAGAAAATAAAGACGGGGCCTCACTCAGGAGATGACCCTGCCTGAGTTCTGGGATTAAAGCCCAGCTGATATTTAGAACATTTGGAAGGCACAGGCCATTAGTGCTACCTGGGTTTAAATGTAGTCTCTTTTTTTTTTTTTTTTTTTAAAGATTTATTTATTATATGTAAGTACACTGTAGCTGTCCTCAGACACTCCAGAAGAGGGAGTCAGATCTCGTTACAGATGGTTGTGAGCCACCATGTGGTTGCTGGGATTTGAACTCTGGACCTTCAGAAGAGCAATCGGGTGCTCTTACCCACTGAGCCATCTCACCAGCCCAAGTAGCTGGGCTCTTAAAAAATTAAGGCATGCTTCATAAATTTGTTCTTTCTAATGTTATTGAAACTTCATAGGCAAGTCTAAAAAATAGAAAATCACCTCTATTTACATTCTGATTCTTGGAATTCAGTCACATGATCACATTTACCTAAAAAGAAGACTGGGAGATGAAATCCGATCGGTAAGTCCAGGAAGAAAAGAAAGGGGTTTGGGTATTAATGATCCCTCAAAGTCACACAGTTTGGGCTCAGGTCATGGCTTTGCACTGGATTCCTTCACCATGATTTGTGCTTTAATTTCCCTGTCTCTTAAGGGATAATAAAACCTATTTTAATGATCATTGTTCAACTTAAATGGAATAATGAAATAGTAAATGATTAATACAAATACACAGTATAGCTAGTTTAATCTGGAAGCCTAAAGATACATTAGGTTTTATAATTAGCTATTTGTGGAATCGTATAACTTTCTTAGTTCCCAGAAACTTTTGAATTCCCTCTGTGATATTTCAATGTTTTAATATTGTCTCATGAACGCAAATGGAGATCATATTTTATACTTACCTAACAACCTACTTGAGCCTGAGAAGAACACAAGAAATGAGATCTTAATACACACAAAGGTTGAGGAAGTTAAGATCTACACATGGAAGAACCAACGTGGACTGTTCCATGCCACATGAACATCAAATCAAAATGGATGCTATGTAAAACCTGAAGCTAAAGGGCTCCTACAAAAAAATATTAAAAAAGACAAGGTCTCAGCATTCTTTGAGACCAGTGGTTCTCAACGTTTCTAATGCTGCAGCCCCTTTTAACACAGTTCCTCAGGTTGTGGTGACACCCAAGCATAAAATTACTGCCATTACTACTTCATAAGTATAATTTGGCTACTGTTATGAATCATATTGTGAATATTTTGGGAGACAGAGGTTTGCCAAAGGGGTTGCAACGCATAGGTTGAGAACGGCTGCTCTAAACAATGCTCTTGGCTGTGAGACCAACAGAAGCTCAGAGGAAGGTTAGCAGGATTGGAGAGGTTTTGATACAAAGATACAACATTTCTGTTAGAGGGGAGAAGGCGACTCAGGAGATCTGTTGTACAGCAGATGCCCATAGTAATGTTTACTTGAAAAAAAATTTAAAGAAAGGATATTAAATGTGTGTGTGTGTGTGTGTGTGTGTGTGTGTGTGTGTGTGTGTGTGTGGTGAGTGCACACAAGTGTTTGTACCTGTGACCGTGTGTTCAGATGAAAGGCAAACGCTGGGTACTTCTATATCAGTCTCCATCTTATTCCTGAAAGAGCATCTCTCAGTGAATCAGGAGGTAGGTTGGTGATCAGCCAGCTTCATCAGACCTCTTGTCTATTCTTCCCAGGACTAGGGTTACAGGCAAACTTCCATGCCCAGCTTTTTATAGGCCCCGTGATCTGAACTCAAGCATCTATGCATTAAAAACAAAACAAAACACCAAAAACAGCCAGCAAGAACTTTTAAAGTTATGAGCCAGATTTTAAGCATTTTAACCATCAAAGAAAATATTTGAGGGACAAGAGAGATGGCTCTGTGATTAATAGCACTGGCTGTTCTTCCAGAGGACCTGAGTTTGATTCCTAGCTCTGGCACCTCACAATCATCTGTAACTCCAGTTTCAGCGATTAAACTCTCCCTTTTGTCCTCCATGGGCACCAGGCATGCATGTGGTGCACAGAAACACATGCAATCAAAACAATCAAATATATAAAATAAAATAAAATAAAATAGAAACAAAAAAAAAAACAAGTTACTTGAGTGTTGATTCAGTCAGTATCTTGATATGAACAGTTGAAAAAGTATACCTATATCAAAACATCACATTTCAGGTTGTAAAAACAATTTCATTTGAACATACATACTATGCTATAATAAAGCTGGATAGGGAGAGAAATATTATAGATTGTTAATATGTCTCTATGATTCTTCAGGTTTTAAGAGATTCTTCACAGTTCTTGGGGAAACTTTCTTCTTCCTATTTTCCAGTTTTTGTTTGGTGAATCCATGTAATTGGGGGGGAGTAGCATGTAATAACTACAATTTAGTTCAGACTTAGTGATGGCTTTCGAATCCTGCTACCACAAGGGGATTAAACTCTCAAAATCCTCTTCAAAAGTCAAAAGGTTGCCAGTCTTATCTATTAAACCCTCATGTAAATCCAGGTTCAGAAAACGTTTTGCCATTTCGAAATTAGGAGTCACCCAAGTCCCGAAATCCTAGAGCAAGCCATGCATGTTGTGTCCTCTTCGTTTCCCCTGACAGGTTTTATCCTTTGTGTTTCCTCCATCTCATTTTGTACCAGCAGCCATGGGATTTCTGCCAGAAATGAACTCAGCCACTTCCCTGGGAATGTTGTCCGGTTGCTAATTTCAGTGCCGGAACTGTGTTCCCGTGCATTCTGGCCTGTTTCCATGCATGCCTCCACTGGAGGAAAGGCTCTGACAGTTCTGAGGATAATGGTAAACACATGTAGCCAATACTGCTCAAGTCCTCCAGAGCCAGAAAGCATTAGTAGGTACTTCAGTTGCTGGCAACAGAAAATCAACGTAAGCGACTCACTCCATCAGGCACCCAGGGGAAAAAAAAACACACAGGGATACCCAGTGCACAAGAAGGACCTTCCTTCCTTCCCTCCTTCCCTCCTTCCCTCCTTCTTTCCTTCCTTCCTTCCTTCCTTCCTTCCTTCCTTCCTTCCTTCCTTCCTTCCTTCCTTCCTTCCTTCCTTCCTTCCTTCATCATTGAGTAGTTGTATAGCAACCTAATCCCAAACTTTAAAACTGCAGGGGAAGAATCCGAATGGAGAGACAAGAATGTTTCAACTTGTTTATTTTGGAGAATTCTCCCATTTCAAGTGATGCCTCATGATGCTTAAGTGTGCATGAGGGCTTTGACTTCCCTGAGTACCCAGGGGATAAATTACACATGATGTCATTGCCTTGGAGATTTCTCAAACTACCAAGTTCATCAGTCATGTTGTCAATGTTAAGGAGATAGAAAAGGAAAAAAAAACTTAAAGATACATTATCACTGTATGGGAATAAATGCTGGTTTCTCATTGGAGGCATTTCTTCAATATCGTTTAATTCCAGAGAAATTTAAGAAAGCTCTCTTAACACAGTGGAATTCCCAGCAGGTCTGCTCCTGTTACCATTATCTCAAGAATGGTAAAGCTATTACAACCCAATGGAAAATAAGGATAAAATGAAGAATACTGTGAGTAGTCCTTTATTTGCTACATAATTTGAGCTATCTGATTATTATTCTTATTCTGTATTATATTTTGATGATTACAGGAAAGCATTTCCTTCTAAACATATTGCACCTGGGTTGTTATCTATGCTATTAAATGAATACAGGAATTCTCAGCCTCCTTTGCATTTCTTCTGGACCATCCAGTTCAATAGCAGTCTCCTCATTTACCGAGACAACTATCCTTCTTCATCCCTTACATTCTGTTTTTGTTCCTCTGCTCTCTTGTGGATCAGAATTCCTTAACCAGAGTTGAGGAAGCTTTCTTGTATGGTATCTTCAAGAGAGACTAATATGTGTCGACTCCTAAATAGAGACTTACCCATCCCAGACTCAGAACAAAACTGCAGAGACTCACTGTAAAGAAATTCAAAGAGACATTGCTTAGATCAAGGGGAATTTTACTTGACTACAATTCAATGTGATATCAAAATTATCTGCTGTCTTATTCACTTCAGGCTAGCTTAGTGTAAATAAAGAGACCAACGCCACTGGGTCTATTAAATCGATGATACAAATGAGCCAAAGCATGATTGGAATTCTAAAGTCACACAAATTCTCCGCATTCACAAATGGGCTGGCGAGCAAGCTCTAGAGACACACTGTCATTGCCCAACAGATACTTATATCCAGCTTCCCCAGTGTCTCACCACTGCCATTGAGGATTGGATAGAGGCTGTTGGGGTAGGAGGGCTAGCTGCACTGAGGACTTAACAGCACCTCTTGCTATCACTCAAGTGGACAACCGCAAAACTTGCAGGCATTGCCATCTGTTCCTGGGAGATAGGTTATAAAGCTGGCTATAGTTGCAAAACACCAAGTCTGTCTTTTTTGTGATCTGAGTGACTGGGCTCTGGCCTTCTCCAAAGTGTGAGGGTGGAGGCTAGAATGCTTGACTGTTGGAAGAGGAAAGGAAGACTGTGGACTATGTCCTGTTGGTCATTCTCAAAACAAATATCAAGTAAACAACACACAGACACTTTGTGACCACAATGAAAATACATGTTTTGCCCAGAGTAGAAACATTCAGGAGATTATCTGAACCCACTAGTCTAATTATTGTAGATAGGCCAATAGAAACTGCCCCAGAGTATTTTTTCTGGTCACAGAGCTGGACACCCTATAAGATAAATTGACCATGAGTTCATTACTCATATCTTGGATGAGGAAATGAAAAACAGAAATGTTAGGTGACTTCTCCAGATCAAATCTGGGCCTCTGTCTGCTAGAGAGTCAATTAATGACTAGTGGGATATGGTTATGCCATTAAATAGCAAATCATTATCTTCATTTTGCGATTGAGTCGGGGACTCGAGTGTGTTGGCTGACCCAATCCTCCGTGGGGACTCCGTGACTCTCAGTGGACACTTCTCAGCCATGCTGTGGTGACATGTTCTCAACAAGTACAGTGAGAATTGCGCTTAATTCTCTCTCCTTTAAGCACCCACAGTTTGGATCTGGTTGGAAGGAAAGGCGTTGTTTACCTCTCTGTGACAGTGCCTTGAAGAACTTCTTGAACTCATTTAGCCGTCGTTGCCCCAGATCCTCTTGTTTTGTTTCTGACATCATCAGATTTTGATCAAAGCACTCACAAAAACTAGAAATGCGAAGAGCAGCAGAGCATACTGTGGGTCAGCTGCTGGGAGCCAACAGATTAAACAAATGTAAGGGTTTATCACAGGCCGGGGCAACCAAGCCAGCGGTTGCAATGTTAACAAATCTTTAAATAATTCCAAGTCTTCTGTCTTGTTTTGTGTCTACTGCACATTATAAAGTGAAACTGGATTCATCATAGATTAATAAACTCTTTCAGAGGCCTAAGACTACCAAACGGTTTTATCATCCTACATTGAATTCCGTTTAGTGAAAGTAATGAACATATATAAATGAATAATTTATGAATGAGCTTCTTCACGGGCTCTGAAGTGATTCCAGCTTGTTTTATACATTGCCATATAATCAGGTCACATTTAAGCATTTAACCCTATTTGTACAGTTTTTATGATATGTCTGTATGAGTGACACATGTTTTCTTTAAATAAAACAGGGAAGAAACTAACTAGCAACTATGAATACTTTTCACCTCTTAGGAAGGGTAGTGCTAATTTGAAGATTTATCTGTTTGTTTGTTTGTTTGTTTGTCTGTTTGTTTAATGTATATGAGAACACTGTTGTTTTCTTCAGATACACCAGAAGAGGGTATGTGATTGCATTACAGATGGTTGTGAGCCACCATGTGGTTGCTGGGATTTGAACTCAGGATCTTTGGAAGAAGAGTCAGTGCTCTTAACCACTGAGCCATCTCTCCAGCCTGAAGATATTTTAATATAGTGCCATTGTTATGTATTATCATTTATATTTGCTTTTCTTTTGTTTTATTTTAAAACTACTTTCCTTTTACTTTGAGATTATAATATAATTACAGATTTTCACCCTTCCCCTTCTTCCCTCCGAATTCTCCCATACATGCCTCCCTGATCTTCTTCAAATTCATGGCCTCCTTTTCATTATTTATTATTGATTGCACACACACTACTTCTGTCACATACATGATCTCATCTAAACACATCATTCACTTTCACTGATCTTAGAACTTTATAAGTGGATTATCATTCAAAATCTGGTAGTTTGTGGATTTTTTTTCTCAACTGCTTTCTTTCTTTGTGGTTTAGTTTCACCCATACCTACATGTTCATTTTGGAATGATGGTATACACTGCCTTTTTACTTAATTGTCAGTGAACACATGGATTGCTCATTGCTTCACCAGTCTCAGCCATGTCGCTAAGAACATTTCTCGTAAAACTGGTGCCTACAAAGAATTCCTGAGCATCTATTTTGAGGCCTGAAGATGTTAGGTTTTATAGAGTATGAGCCCCCAAGTTTAAAGGATGCTGAAAATTTCACAGTGACTGCAGGAATTGATGCAGACACTGGCAAGAGGTAAGATTTTGCCTTCACCCATGTTCCTTCCGGTGTTTGTTAGTGGTGGCCATTTTCGTGGCACTAAGAGGCAGATCAATTTGGCCTTGAGTTATATTTTCTTAGCCACTAGAAGGCTTGGCATCTCCACACAAGCTCACTCACCAGTCCTGTTTCTTCCTTTTTGAGGATTTTGCTTTTCCCTGAAGTTTATTAGAACTCTCAATCTTATTTGTTGGAAGAAAAAGCCTTCCCCATTGGTTTATGACATTTCCTTTATTATATGTTTCTCTACATACTGGAGTCTGTTTCAAAGTTATCCACTGTGTTTCATTGATCTGTCAATTCTTTGCCAATAGCATGTGGCTTTAATCACCAGGGTCCTATATTATATTTTACTATATAGTAGTGTGAGTCTGACTTCAATATTCCCTTTGTTTGAGATTTTATAAGCCATTCTCATCTCGATTTTTATTACCTAGCTCAATGTTAGAATCATTTTGTTAAGCTAAAAAGGTTTTAAATTTTGATTGGCAAATACAAATTCATTTTTAATGTTGAGTTTTTTTTTCAGAAACATCTCCTATCTTTCAAATTACTTTTATGATTTCTTCCATAAAAGTCACATTACTGTTAGATTTTCCTGGCTATTTCAAGCTTTAGTTCATTGTGGGTAGTAGCACTTCCTAGCTGGTTACTGATCACACAAGAAATGTTATTTGGGATATTTGTTTTGCTCTCTGTTATTTTGGTGAATTGTTCTCCTCATTTTAAGAAATTTTAGTCTCCTTTCTTTAGTTCTAGTTTATATTTTCAGGTACATATGATCCCTCTCCTGTCTTGAGTCTCATCTCTTATTCCCTGGTGTAATCTTAGCCAGAGTCTCAAAGTCAGTTGTAGCCACAGCAACACTGAGCAAGTTCTTGAGCAGTGGAGCTGCGCAGGCTGCTCTTTGCCTGGATATGCGGTGTCAGCTACAGGCTTAGTGCAGACACCTTTGAATCTACTCCTAGTTAACTAATAAGAACATTGCCAACTACTTTTTCAACCTGAGTGGGGCTGTTAACACTCAGAGCTGTAAGTGTTTTGACAACAGTGGAGGTACAAAGTAACAAAAGCAGATGTCCGCTTTCAGCCCATTGAAAGACACTTGAACTGCTTAGAAATTCCCTGCAACATCTGATGGCTCTACCTGGCTGGCTCTGCTAGGCTGCCTCAGCTGCTGGCCTGCTCCATGACTTTCCAACACTGACTGAGCTAGCCAGTGCCAGTCCCTCCTACTTGTCCAATAAATGCATACCACGGATCTCAAAAAGCCTCATCCAGAAATAACAGGACCCAATATTCCAAAGTGACTCTGAAATCTAAAGCTAACATTTAAACGTTACTTCTATACCATTACTTCAATCCCAAGTCCTCAGTATTTCTAGCTCAGAGGGTCAGCTTTCATTTCTACGTTTTGAAAATAAACATAAGACATTGTTCATCGTAATGCGGCCTTTTATATCGTGTAAACTCTTTATACAACATCTTTCTTAGGTTTCATTCTAGGTGAAAATATTCTATCTACCCTAAACTAAATAAGAGGGGAAAATCTGTTCATGTTGTCACAAGCACATTAATGTCTTAGTCACTCTTCTATTGTTGTGAAGAGACATCATGATGAAGGCAATTCATACAAGGGAAAGCATTTAATTGGAGGTTTGCTTACAGTTTCAGAGGTTTAGTTCATTATTATCATAACAAGGAGGATGGCGGCATGCATGGCACTTGAGCAGCAATTAAGAGCTTTATCATGATCTACAGGCCTAGAAATATTGGGCCTGGCTTGGGCTTTTGAAACCTCAAAGCCCACCTCCTCAGTGACACTTCCTCTACCAAGGCCACACCTACTTTAACAAGGCTACACCTACTTTAGCAAGGCCACACCTCCTAATCCTTTTAATCCTCTCAAAGAGTGCCACTCCCTGGTGACTGAGCATTCAAATATATGAGCCTGTGGAGGCCATTTTTATTCAAACCACCATAATTAAGAAGCCTCAATTCTTTGATTGATGATTGATTGATTGATTTACAAGAAACCATTTTCCTTGCAAAATCCTTTCAGCACAAAGCTTACTATTATTTCTGCCAAGAGTCTCTGACTTTCATCTCTAAACAAGGGCAAAAATTTCCAGACCATTAAGAGATTTAATACATAAGATGATAATATTTTTCAGATTTCTTTTCAGTTTTGAAGACAAAATTTATGGATGTCATCAACTCTAAGTTTCTGTCAGCCTTTGGCCAAGTCCTAAGCAATAGCTGGAAGTCTGACTCATGAGTGATGTTAGGAAGACTTTGTATCTGGCTGTAAATTGCAAACTGTGGCTTGCTGTCATATGCTATTGCGCAATCACTCTGATCCATTTAAAAATATTTATAATAGCTATTGGTTGTGTTTTTATAATGCAGAGTCTCACTGTGTAGTTCTGACTTTTGTGTAACTCACTATGTAGACCAGGCTGGCCTTAAACTCACAGAGATGAACCTACCTCTGCTTCCTGAGTGTCGGGATGAAAGGCAATTTGGACTATGCCTGGATTTTTGTTAAATATTTCTAACAATGATGTCCCTGCAAATAACTTTTATGAGCATGAAGTTGAATGAAACACAGCATTCAAAACATTAACCAGTGGCACAAATATGCAACAAGTACTAAGTATTTGCATTATTTCATATTAATAAAACTAGCTTTTAAAAAAGACGTGGCAAAAATTAATGTCAACCATTTTTACGTCTTCAAAACAAAAAACGTCAAACATTTTTGACAATTTTTATTTGTCAATTGATAATGTACCTTATCATTTCAGAAATAAATCGTTAACAGGAAAATCTTTTGTAACTGTTAGCAAAAACTAGTGCCCATAAATGCCTCTTTATCACAAACTGTGACAGAGAAAGAAGTATCGTGAACATGTATGCTCAGCTGATTTGCAGAAGTGGTCTGTTATCTGCTGCCTGTTCACAAGCTTTAATACTACCCACAAGTAAGAGAATTCAAGCATAAAATTCATTTATTTTTAAACTATATAATAATTTGACCAAAGAACTCTCTGCTTCTCATGTCATAAGACGTCTGGTGATAAGCCATCCTGGGCTGAGGTAGGGGCTCCCAGGGCAGTGAAGACCTCAGCTTCTTATCTTCATTCTCATATACATAGCATATAATTTTCATCCTCTTGCTTACAATGCAGTTACTTTGCATTCAGCATCATGTTGAAGTCCCAGACAGGAAGGTCATGTCTATAGGACCCAAACTCTACTAAAACAGTTGAAAGCTTTAACTTCTGTTTTCTTTTAAGTTGGAGTGTGTCGCGTAACCTATCATTGTCAGGGCACCTGAGAAGATAGTATCCAGGCCTCTCCTCTTCCTGAACAAACAATGCCATCCATTGTCAAGGAAGAAGGAGAGAAAGAACTTGTTTGCCCATTGTCTCAGTCACACTTGTCAAGAGCCCAGTCCCTAAGAGCTAATCAAACTCCACTCTAGCAAAACTTGTCAGGTTCATTCATTATTTGAATGCCTGTATCGTCAACCTTATTTTTTTTTATTACCTCCCCAATTTCTCAGGCATCAAGGGGTCACACAGTGCAAGAGCATAGTTTACAAAATCTGAAGGTAAGTTCCTGGGTTCAAATCTCAGCCCTGTCTCTGACTCACTGTGTAACTTTGGGCAAGTTTTTTTTTCTTTATAGGCCTCATTTCCTTGGCTATAAATTTGATGTATTACAAATGTCAACTCAAGGAAACACAAGAACGGAATTAACTGGTTTATATAAAGCCCATGGGAAGTTTCTAAAACTTAACATTAAAAAAAATTATTTTAGGTAAAGATCTCTAGGTGCGCTGTGATTTTGGTACTAGCATAAATTAGTTACCTTTTTGCTGTAACAGAGTGTTTGACAGAAGTCAAAGAAAGAAAGACCGGGGAAGGGTGGTGTTACAGTTTAAGGATTCTGGCTCACAGTTTAAGGATGTAGTTCATCATGGCTCAGAAGGTATGGCAGTAAGAATATGGGGCAGTTGGTCACATTACATCCAGAGTCAGGAGGCAGAAAATGACAAACGCTGATAGGCCCCTCACTTCCTTTTATTCATTCACCCTGAGGCTCTCTCAGAGACATGCTGAGAAATTTGTCTCCTAGGTGATCCTAGAATCTGCCAAGTTGTTAATATCACTTGTTATGCTTAAAAATCAATAACCTATAAGTGTATATATACAATGCAAAGAATCAATTACGGTCATTTCATTCTGTGAGCTTTGACAGTTTTGTATACTTACCAAAATCCACCCTTAACAAGATATTCTACTATCTGTGTAGATTCCTGCACACTCCTTCCTGGCCACCCTCTTCTGTCCTAGAAAGATCTATTGTCTGACTCTATCCCCCAAATAACTTTATTTGAAGCTCCTAGGTTTCAGGTTAAAACAACTACATAGTACACATGACTCTGTCTGGCACTGGAGGCTCAGCTCCGACGGTGCTTGAGAGCCATCAGATGGTCATGAACACAGGTGATTCACTCCTTCTTCTTATCACTGAGTGTTCTCCTGGGGTCACAGTGTGTCTCTGTTATCCTCCTGCTGATGGAAACTCTGGTGATTTCCCACTTATGGCAAGTCTAAACACAGTTGACAGAAACAGATTCTGTAAATCTGTTCATGGACATGCACCTTCATTTTTTATTGTATAAATACCCAGGAGTCGAATTGGTTGATGAGAGGGTGAATGTAAGTCTAAATTTCCAGAAAACTCTCCAACAGTTCTCCTAAGCAATGTTGCTATTTTATAGATCTACACACATAATACAAGAGCTCTGGTCTTTTTAGCATCCCCACGAATGCTTGGCTCTGTCAGTCTTATTTTTAACCATTCTCATGAGTGTGAAATGGTATTTATGAAAGAAATTGAAACTATCATTTAAAACTCTGAGTCTGAATGATTTTAATGATTCTTTTGAGCACAGACATAATTCTTTGACGTCGAGGAAAGTTGAAGTTGCACCAGGCAGATCTAGAATCAGTTTCTCAACAGGTTCCCAACATTCCTCCCTTGCTCCCAGCCCAGAGCATCTAGCATCACCCACTGTGGAGACAAAGGTGATCCTGGGGCTTTCATGGGTCACAGGTAGGTTTTCCTGCTTGAATTCATATCCAACAAGTCTTAATTCCCATGTCCTGTGTCCAGCTTCCTCCATTTGATTGATACCATCCACATCCCATTTCCTCCTCTTTCTGAATGTGTCTTTAAAAGAAATCCCTGTACTGTTGTTATTGCTGGGTTTTCAGGGGTTGGGAGTGGTGAAGCTAGACATAGCAGTTCAACTCCTTCTCCCTGTTCACTGCAGCCTCTTGGAAGCCTGAGCTGTGGTCAGCTAGGCCATAGAGGAGGAAGCTGGGAATGCAGTTTCCAGGACACAGCTGGCTTCTCTCTTCTCTGACCACTAATAAGTGGCGTGAGTTAGGGAAGTTACTTTGCATCTGGTGTTTCTGATTTCTTCAGAAGGACCAGGTAGAGTTAAAAGGATTATCTAACACATATCATATCTAATGTGTCCTGACGAATAAAGAGGCAGAGGCTCATAGCCAACCGTTGGACTGAGCACAAGAAACCCAATGAAGGAGTGAGGGGAAGGACTGAAGGAGCTGAAGGGGTTTATCTGGCATTAATGGGAAAAGAGGCTCAATGCCCCAGTGTAGAGGAATGCTAGGGCAGTGAGGCAGGAGTGGGTAGGTGGGTAGGGGAGAACCGTCATGGGGGGAATGGGATAGGTTGTTTGCAGAGGGGAAACTGGGAAAGGGGATAACATTTGAAATGTAAATCAAATAAATAAATAAGTTCTAGATCTATATCTTTATTGCTATCACTGGAGCCTGTAGGATGAGAAGCAGACTTTCTTCAGAAGGCATATAGTGGCATTAGTGAATATAGCCAAATAGAAATTTTACTGGCTTACAAGGTGTTCACAGGTCAATGTATAGACCCCCATAGCATTTGAGAAATGGTGCCATTAACTTTGTTTTTACTTGTTTGACCCAAATTTACGTTGATATTTGTGATGCTTACATATAAATATTTATCTAATATCTCAGAGTAAAAATATTTCAAAAGGGGAGGCCAGAAAGACAGCTTTGGATAAAAGTACTGGTCCATAGGCCTGATGTTGTGAGTCTGAGCTCTGGAACCACATGGTGAAGGAACAGAACTGACTCCTCTAACCTCAGCACATAGTGTGTATGTGCCTGTGTATGTGCATATCTGTGCATGCATGCTCACATGTGTGTGTGTGATGTGTGCATGTATGTGTAAAATAAAAGTATTTGAAAAGGATAGGTTCGCTTTAAGAAAACATAATGCTACAGGATCTTTTTATGCTTTAGCATAATTATGTGAAGGCAAATTAATGGGATTTTCATCCTTAAAACAGGCAGAGTTGTACCTATTTCAGAACATTTAATACAGAGAAATATTTTCTCCGAAGTAAATGACTCCCAAGCATCCTGAAACAGGAAAGACTGTGAAACACAATTGCTAATTAGATTTCTGTCTACTGGCAAAGACAAGACTCCCAAATCACGCATCGCTTCCCATGTCTGGTAGGGTGGGGCCAGGCAAATACAGTTCAATACGACTTGGAATATACTTGGCTGTAGAAAGGAGGATAAACGGGGTGGTGAGGAGAAACTGGCCAGGGATAGATAGCTCTGATATACAATAAAGGAAGAAGAGGGGCATGGCCAAGAAGTATGTGTAAGCAGATGCATACCCAAGTCTGAGCAAAGAGTATGTAACAGCTGAGCTGAAATGCAGACCTAAACTGCTGGCAGAGAAAAGAAACCAGGAACTCCCCAGAACATCTTGCACAGAGCTGCCTTTGGATCCATTCAGATTCTTTGAAGTCAGTGGGCTGTGGAAAAGACTTGTTCCTGCCAGTCTGAAGTAGGTAGTCTGTCCTGACAGGATGCTGATACAAACACTATTGTCACATGTTAGTTCTCAAGGGCACATGATTCTTTACAGAATAACAGGGACAGATGTGGCCACTACTCCTGCACACTGTAAACCTTGGCTGCTGCTCTGTGGAGAGTGAGGGCATCTGATATCTGTAGAGAGCACAGGGCTACAGACCTGCTCAAAGCTCAACTCACCTCATGAGTTTACCTAGTAACAGGTAATATCAGTTACATGGGCAGGACATGTGCTCAGGTTGCTCTCTTAGGCAATCTGGAAATTAGCAATTTTGTAAATTCCAAGCTGACACTTTCTGCCTTGTCTCTCTGGTGATGAAAGAGTACTGCACACATTCTTCCTCTTCCTTTAAAAAGGAAACCCACAAGCCTAAACACCCCAGTTAACTGTATTTTTCTCAAAGAACGAGGAAGTAAGTTGGCTTTCCTACATTCCTTTTTTTTTTCCCAGTGAAGATTGTTGACCCTAAGCTATTTCTTAGTTCTATGTATTTGACTTAGAATAATCCTTGGTAAAGTTTCATCAAAACCAAAAAAGCAACTGAACTAATGTTAGGCTAAGAGTCTGGACTTGGACCCAAGTTATGGATGGTGTAGGATTGCCAGGGTTCCCCCAGGAAAGTCTAGGACTGGAGTCCATGGTTAGAAAACTGAGTGCGTTCAACAAACACAAAGTTTAAATACAACCTAGTGGAGGAGACGGATTCAGTTTAGGCTCCATTGTGTTTTGGTTGTGTCCTTTTTTAGTAAAATCAGCAGATACTATTGCACTTCTGAAATGTCACTTGCATGCCACATTCTTCAGTTGCTATATTACTCTTCCCCTAAATTCATCTTTTCAAAGGGAGTTAAAAGCCAGCTCTGGTGGATCTTGTCTGTGATCTCATCACTGCGGAGGTGGTGGCAGAAAGATTGGGAGGTCAAGATTGAGAGAAGTGGGGAGGGGAGAAAGAGACACAAAGGGAGAGAGAGAGAGAGAGAGAGAGAGAGAGAGAGAGAGAGAGAGAGAGAGAGAGAGAGAGCACAAAGAACTGAGGAAGACACAAACAATTGAGCTCTTAGTGTCTCAATGAACTGCTCCTAGTGTACTCAAGTGTGGGAAGCCAAGTTGTCTATAATTTTTTCTGCTTCCTCTCTTCCTTCTAACTTCTGTTTCTCCCAGCCATCATCCAATTGACTCGCTTGGTAGGTGGACATCACAGTCATCACCACACTGACTGAATGCAATGCACTTCCTAACAAAAAAAAATTGGTTGCCATTTTTTAAGAGCTCGTGGCATGCTGGAAGTTTTAGCTTTGTTATCTCTGCCTTTCTCAACAAACCTGGCAGGACAGTAATAATTTACTACCTCTCTGATGAGCCTCATACAATGCTTTTTATAGCTACAATCCTCACAATAAGCTCATAAGGTAGGTATTATGACCTCTGATATGCATTTGATGATGCTGCAGTTCAGAGAAGTTAAGAAATTATCCCAAGGTCATGGCTTCTAGGTAGGTAGAAGTGCAATTCAGGTCCAAAGTTTTAAGGCCTTAGTTTTCACCAAACACTGTCTGGCTTGCTGCCTCTTCTCTCCAGGCTTGGATTTTGTCTGGGCCAAGCGTGCACAGGCCTTGTACACAGTGTCACAACTGCTGTGAGCTTATACATGCGACTGCCCTGCTGTGCACATAAGATCAAGTGCCTCTTATGATTGTTCTCTCCATCTTCTGCAGTGACTCCTAAGCCTTATCAGTGTTTGTAAATGAAGAATAGAGGTGTGTGAGAGTTTGTCTCACTAGATTTCACAGCAAATACAAGGAGGACTTGACCAACACTTGGCCAGGCAGCCAATGGCACTATTTTCAATGTCTTTTCTCTGAGCTCCATTCTGTCACTTATAAAAATTGAACAATAACACTGAAGCTTCCTACAGAGTAAGACCAGACACAACAGGTCACAATTAGCATACTGCCTCAGTGATGCAGACAGCACAGGACTAAGCTGGAAGATCTGTCTTTCTAGTAAGTTCCTATGTCTGGAACTGAAACTGGCCCAGGAACCACATTTTGTAAATCACTGATGTAGGTATTCAGCAAAGAAGGGGGAAAGTACACCACAGGGGATGCCATTAATTAAGCATCTCCTTAGAGCTGGCATGGGATATTCCAGGAAAAGGGAAGTCCTTGAAGACCTGGGACAAGCATCGGACCAAGAATTATATCAAACTATCTCCAAAAATCATGAGATCAAACCTAACAGCCTAGGTCCCAAAGATACAGAATTGTTTGACACCTGTACCATTTACAACATGCAGGTGAAAATGTGACTGAGATCCAAGAGGCAAGATGATTGTATCCATCAGCACACACAGAAATCCCCACACGGATATACACAATGTGCTTCTGGTCTTATAATCCCATGCTGACATGAAGGTTCTCTCTGCAAAAGCCAGGGCCTCTGTCCTTCCAAACTTGAGCAACACCCTGCAGGCTCTGTCTGAAGTCCCGCCATCTTCTTCAACAACAAATCTACTGTTTCCTATGGAAGAAAATATAACTGGTTGGCCATCAGATTCCAAGCTGGGCTGGAGCTGTGTGAAAGGTTTAGCAAGTTAAAAAGCCAAACTGGCAAACCTAGGTTTTTTGACAGCTTTGTGAAGTGTGAAAAAAAAATCATATTTCCCTGGCACACTTTTATGAGGTTTTGTCTTGAATAAGAGGGGAGGCTGTGCCTGTGACAATGGAAAAAGGGTCACACATGTGACCTCAGCCCTGGTAACCCAACCTGATTCTCAGTGAGTTCAGGAGCAGAATAATTCCCACCACCACCACCCCCACCCAAAATTCTTGAGTCTTCTGTATGGGCATCTAGGAACTTTTGCTTGAACATGAGGTACCACAGTCAGCTGGCAAGGCTGAGAAAGACCAGTTACAGGAGTCTACACAAAATGCTTCTGACTGATATCTACAGAGTAACCACCACACAGAGAAGGGGATTTGCAAGGACTCTTCCAGAAGGGACCATGTTTGTGTGGAGAGATTATTTACTGAAAGTAAAAACAGGAATTTGAGTCTGGTAAGAATTCAAATACCCTGCCTACAAATCTGCTCTTGGGGGAGTTAACAAGAGGATGGGAAGACAGACAATCTGATCACAGAGTAGACCGCCCATCCCTCTCCTTGGTTCCTGCATCTTTTGCAAAGGATGGAATCCAACCTTAAGTACACTGGGCAGGTGCTGTGCACTGAGATCTGTCCCCATCCCTTTTCTACATCAATAATCCAGCCTGAGCATCAAGGCCTGTTTTTGCATGGCCTAGTGAAGAGACACTCACAATCTTTGCATGAAACCTTACATCATAAGAAATATGTCAAAACTGTGGTCTGAAAACTTGATCTTCTCCATGATACCTATTAATTAAAGCTAAGAGATGTCCAAACTTCCTGGACTAGGTGACTATGTTAGTGTCTTAAGGCTGCTGTAACAAATACTCACAGAGTCAGTGCCTTTCACACAGAAACTTATTTCTTAGAGTTTTGCAGAACAGGTGTGAGTGGTGCTGGCTTCTTCTGAGGCCTTGTTTCTTGGCCTGCAGATGGCCACCTCCTTGCTCTGATCTCACACAGTTTTTCTTGTGTAAGTATGTGTACAAGGACTGCCCTGGTCTTCTCTCTTTATAAAGACACCATTTATGTCTGATTAAAGCACACCACATGACTTCACTTCCCCCTAATTATGTCTTTAATTGACCAGTCTCCAAATATAGTCACATCCTTTGGCACTAGGGAGTAGGGATTAGATCTTCAACACATACGACTTGGGAGTACACAGTCTGTCCCATAACACTTTGCTCGCTGGCCCAACCAAAAGTCATTTAGTCATTCAAATGAAAAATATAGTCACCCTATTTCCATAGCCAAAAAATCATTACCTACTCCAGAATCTACTCTAAATCCCAAATAGCATTTATATTTATCGCCCATGTTTCAGTTCTGCCCATTAGGACATTAAAAGCCATGGGGGAAAGGACTTGGTGGGTTGCTAGTTGCCAGCAGAACAGGAAGAGGTAGTGGGTTCAGCCTGGGCCGGCAGTTAAAAGAACAACTTACTGTTGAACAGTTCAACTCAGCATTTGAAGTTTACACAATTATATTTTCCTCTAAGAATTTAATTGGCTTGGTTTATGACCCCATGCCAGCCCCAGAGGGCTGATTTCACAAGCTGGGTCATTACTTGGTCCGTACTCCACACCAGCAGGAATCTTAGACATGCCAGTGCGTTTTCAACCAGAGGGTCTCCACATGCCCCAGAACCCTGAGGGTCCTTCATGTTTATCCAGCTTAGGCTCTACCTCCAACATTGCAGCTTTTATGCCAATACCCCAAACCCTCACAACTGCTCCCCAAAGATCCAAGGAAACCAAAGAAGCCTTATTGATGAGGCAATTAAAATTGCAAACCTCACTTTGAGATGGCTAGATGAGTGTGTGGAAGAATGGAGACCTTGGCCTCCATATCATTGTTCTTCTTCTCTCCTCCTAACCTTTTCACTGTGGAGATGGGATAGTATGTATCTCCAGATGCGTATGTGTGCTGTGTGTTTGTGTGAGTACATGCATGTGCCTGTGTGCTTCCGTGTGTGTCTCTGTGTAAACGCCTATGTGTCTTTCTATATGTATGTGAATCTGTGTACCTTTCTCTATATGACTCTGTGTCTCTGCATCTGTCTGTCTTTCTGTGTGTGTATTTAAGTGTGTGTTAAGTGTGTGCCTCTGTTTATATGTCTGTGTGTCTTTCTGTATGAATGGGTGCAAGTCTATGTGTCTGTTTCTGTGTGTCTTTGTGTATCTCTGTGTGTGTGTGTGTGTGTGTGTGTGAGAGAGAGAGAGAGAGAGAGAGAGAGAGAGAGAGAGAGAGAGAGAGAGTATAGTACAAGCACCATAAAAATGTAAGGGGTATGTGGTGGTTTGAATAGGCTTGCTCCCCATAGACTCATGTATTTGAATGCTTGACCCATGGGGAATAGCACTATTAGGAGGTGTGTCCCTATTGGAATAGGTGTGGCCTTGTTGGAGGAAGGGTGTCATTATGTAGGTGGGCTTTGAGGTCTCCTAGTGATCAAGCTCTGACAGTGGGGAAGAGACCCTCCTCCTGGCTGCCTGTGGAAGACAGTCGCCTCCTGGCTTCCTTTGGGTCAAGATATAGAACTCTTGGCTCCTCCAGCACCAAGTCTGCCTGCATGATGTCATACTTCTCACCATGATGATTATGGATTGAACCTTTAAAACTATAAGCCAGCCCCAATTAAATGTTTGTTTTTATAAGAGTTGCTTTGATCATGGTGTCTCTTCACAGCAATAAAACCCAAACTAAGACAGGGTAGTCCAGTGGTAGAAAAATAAGACCAAAATTATTGTAGATATTAATAAAGTTCATTTTGTCATGTGGACCGCATTCAAGTACTTGTACATATATGCAAACATTTGCTATAAGACAAAATTATGAAACACTGTATATACATTGTGATTCTGGAATCCTAAAGAATGTGCTTGCATAAAATTGTAGGCCATGGTTGTGTGTTCTTTCACTTGTTAAAGTTGTGTTGAAGAATACAAACGCCAAACCCTGGTAAGTTCTGGGGATCCAAAAATGCACAAAGCTGAGCACAGAATAAAGTAACTTGGGAAACAAACCCTTTTTGTGGCCCTTTTCAGTACACACCACAGGGTAGGCACACAGTAGGGAAGGTTGCTGACTGGCCTTAGGAGAGCAGGAAGATTTCATGGTCCTAGAGCTGCATCCCAGAGAGGATCTTCAGAGAGGAGGAGACCTGGAGAGGCACCTACTGCAGGGAGGCCATGGTAAAGGTGCTAGGCCACACACGGTGTTCCTTTGATAACAGTCAAAGGAACATTTAAGGTTAAGCTTTCTGGCCCATTCTTGATAGTGTTCTAAAGAGGCTGAAAGCCTTAGGGATGACCTAAATATGAATTACTCTAAAAATAGGATCAGCAACCACAAGCAATTCGAAGACTATTTTGTAAGAAATATACTTGAAAGAGAATCCTTAAAAAAAAAAATGTATTCTAGATGTGGCCTATGTCATCAAGAGGGTAAATAAATTTGGGTATGGACATTCTGGGTGTGGTGTTTGTGTGTGTAAATGTTTGTAATTTTTTTAAAAAAATTACACTACTAATATTGGCTACAGTTTCAGTTGCTCTCCAACCTTCTTCTTTGAAATGGTATCTCTTACTGCACCTGAAGCCGTCCAAAGGCTAGCGAACTGGCTGGGTAGCAAGCCCTACAGACCCTCTTGCTTCTGCCTACCAGTATGTGTTCCCGCATCTACCGTAATGTGACTGTTGAGGATCCACATGCAGGATTGTCTGCTTGTACAGCACTTTATTCTCTGTGCCATCTCCCTAGGCCTTGGTTTGCACATTTTACTAGCGACTTAATATGGCACACAATTTAAATACTGTAAAAATCTACCTACTGTAACTTTAAAATTGTGTCTTTTAAATAAATGTATTCAGTATTTAGAATTCCACAGCTCGGGCATAGACCACTTTGCCTTTCTCATTATTGCTCTTGAGTGCATTTTCAGATAGCTGTTAAATAGATAATGGCAGGCACCAAGTATTCTACTGAGATTTACTGAACACATTTGAAAGTGTGAAGATGTTGGCATACTGTGTTAGGGATCATGGATGGCTGTTGGACTGTATAAAGCCATATTGAGAAATTTAGACATCAGGCTACACATATGGGCAGAAGGTTTATAGTTCATTGAAAACAGGAAAAACAAATAATGAACACTTAGAGACTTCACCATTTCATTAACAAATTGGTTATATAATAGTTTAGCCTGTGCTATTTTAGTTTTATCATATTTGTAGAAAATGAAAGTATTGAAAAATATTTATTTGCTTGCTTAATCAACTGAAGTATTGATTGAATGTCTGACTTTGGTCTTGAGCAGGGAATCTCCAAGTTTATTTTTCCTTTTAAAACTATGTACCAACTAAAAGAAAGCATACAGAATAGGAGAAATCTTTGCCAGAAGATTAATATCCAGAATATATAAAGAAAACCAAAGAATCAACCAAAAAACCAAAACAGTAAGCCAAGTAGCCCACCAAAACATGGGCCTGGGACATGATCAGAAAGTGCTCCAAAACGGGAAAAATTGCTAAGAAAAATGTCTCAAAAAATGTTCATCATTCCTGGCACTTATAGAAATGCCAATCGAAACAACTTTGAGATTTCATTTTAACCAACCAGAATGGCAAAGGTCAACAAAACAATTGACTTCAAATGCTGGAGAACCATGGGGAAAAGGGACCCCTCATCCTCTGTTGGTGGGATTGCAAATCGCTGCAGCCACTATGGAAACAGGTGTGGGGAATTCCTAAAAAGATAAAAATAAATCTACCTTCCATCCTTCTCCACAGATACTTGCTCTGCTGTGTACACTGCTCTTTATTCACAGTAGCTAGGATGTGGAAACAGCTAGCAATGGAGAATGGGCAATGAAAATGTGGTACATAAGCACCATGGACTGCTACTCAGCTCTAAAGAAAGGACTGGAAATCACCAACTTTACAGGTAAATGGGTAGAACTAGAAAAGTTCTTATTGACTGAGATAATCTCGACCACCAAAGACAAACATCACCTGTTCTCTCTCACTCGATCCTCCTGGCTCTAAATCTTCAGATGTGAGTATATATCCTGGAGTAACTGCAGAAACCAGTAAAGTAAAAAGCAATCATTGCTAGGGTAAGGGGTTGGAGAAGCAATAGAGAGGGGCAAAGCAAGGCACAAGTGATCGGACCAGAGAAACAGCAAAAAGGGGGCTCTAATTAGGGAGACAAGGAGATACAGAAAAAGGAAGGGAGAGGGTAAAACAATATACGGATGTCCGAAAAAGTCATAGGGAATTAGCTACTTACCTACAAAAACACCAGTAATAATATAAGTCTGTATAGAGTTTCAATAAAATTTTCTCATATAGGCTGACAATGCTCCCTTCAGGATCCAAAGACCATCAAAAAAAAAAAAAAACCAAACAAACAAACAAAAAACCAAAACAAAACAAAACCCAACACCAAGCATGAAAACCCTTCTTTGGGGTTGTTAGGTTTGTCCAAGAAACTGCCTCCAATGGTACAGGGTTCTGTCACTGACCTTGGTTGCCTCTCAGAGGTGCAAAGTGAAGTCTCTACTGCTTAAGAAACCACAGACTTCAAACACAGGGTCCAAGGGCACTGAGCTTGCCTTGATCTGAATGCCTCCCCACTGAAAACTAGCTTTCAGCTTTCATGGTATCAGGAAACACCATGTAATCCTCCAAAGGAGGGAAGCAACCAGCCGTCCTACCCAGCTCCAATGCCTATACACCATAGCAATTACCAGCACAGCACAATGACCCTAAGGGTGCAGTAGTGGCATATGTATCTTGGCAGTAACCAACAGCTCTCTAATTGGACCAGCTCAACAAGAAAGAAGCTACACCTAGCCTACGCCCCAGAGGTAGTGAAGTCATGGATCTTTGAGAAGAATCTACAACCCATCACTTAATTAAATCAGCAGAATCCCTAACTACTTCCAAATATCTGTCTCTATACCCGTGGATAAGCAGTTCTCATCCCTCATCAAGGAGGCTTCTTTGACAATTGAGACCATTTCAGAAAACTATAACCAATCAAAATATAAAGTTGTGAAGCCCAGTTCCAATGCATCTACAAAACACTTCTGGAGATATTGTAAGGTCCAGAGAAATGGCATTTTCTAAGAGACTGTGTCTCCTAGTAATGTCAGAGGCAACACCCATAAAGTCTCACCAATATGACTGCCTTAATATGAGGCTACAGGACAATAAACATGTTAAAGCAGGTGGAAGAAAAACCATGTGGGTTTAATTGTACATAGACACACACACACACACACACACACACACACACACACACCATACAACAATTCTGAGAGTAAGAGAAGTTGTCTACCCCAGGGAAGAACCCACTGATTTGTTATCCAATCCCAAATGGTCAGCCCTGAAAATATACATAGAAGTAACATTATACAGACTGAGCAAGTTATATTTAGGAATATATATGTATATACATATAGGTGTGTAACAACAATTACTAAAAAAAAAGTCATGAATTTGAAAGAGCAAGGGATGGTTTGGAGGGAGAAGGGAGTGTAATTATATTATAATGACAAAAAAAAAAACCCTATCCAGGTCAAGATCATATAGAGGAAGAAGAAGAAAAACTATTTCTTTCTTTTAAATGATAAGATGAATTTTCCAACTCAGATAACTGCCATTAAATTATTTGATGTCAGCTCACATCATGTGTTTAGTTATGTGTCAGCCATCTTTCTTCTCCTGGAATTCTCTTGGCCTTAGATAAAAACTGGACCATCTTTTTAAATACCCTTATTTTCTGTGGGCAAAATGCTGAGATGTTCTTGTTCCTAGGTAAACAATATGCATTGACTCTTTTTTTCTGAATTTAAAGAATAAATAGATATAATGTTCACTCCCAAATGACAGGTGAATTATAAAACTCACTCTTTCCTTCAGATATACAAGCTTAAAGACAGCTTTTTAAAAATAGAAAATTCCCTCCATTTCTAATAAGATTACCATTTAAGGGTCTATGTGAGAGTGATAAAGGTCTCTAAGTGTGACTAAGGTTCCAATCTTGTGACATGTGGAATAACCTATGTAATTATACTCCCTTTACTGTTACAGAAAAGCCCAAGTGACTGTAATACATGCTAACTTAATCTCAGCCACAGAAAATGTGTTTCTGATTTTCAAATTCGGCAATTCTTCAATAAAAGTTGTTGCATTTTGTCTGATCTATTCTCAAAATACGGAAGTGCTTGAAGTCCGACCACCTGCAATAACAGATTACTGCTCTCTAAAACACTGCTGTACACCTACGATGCGGAGGCGCAAAGCTCTGCTTAAAAAGATCTTTGTTGCCTTTTCTAAAAGAAAGAAGTGGTCCCAAAGTAAAGCCGGTTTTCAGCAGCCTCCCTGCTCCCAAATGCAACTGGCATCAAAGTCTAATGAAAACCTGTTTGCGGACACTGGATCCAGTCCAAGGTACACCATTGGCATATTCCAGACCCCCTGGGATGTGACTCATATAAAAAAACACAGGGCTGTCATCGGATGGCTGGTGGCTCAAATAAATCAAATTTACTTTGAAAACTGAGGCATACCAAAATTTTATTAGGTGAAACTTTAGCATTTCTTATAGCCAACTTGCACATATATATTTTTATTACTTGCAGCAGTTAAAAGGTATGCTACCAATCATATGCAAAACAAGAAAAAATGTAGAATACCTTTTTCTTTAAAAAAAAAAAAAACTGGGCAGTAGTAGAAACTACCATTGAAAAAAAGGTCTCTGAGTAATTAGTAATACGTGACATCATGAAGCACAGCCCTTAGCTCACATCTGTCACAAACTCAGTGGAGCAGATATCTCCAGCACCCTCTCCATCAGCAGATTCCATGACTGTAAGAGTGACTTTCTACACAGTGGTTATCGTTCGCTAAAATCAGCAGCCATCCCACACTTCATAGGATGATGACAATGTTTGTAAGGTGCATTTATGAGGAACAGACATGAACATACTCAAGTTCTTGATCTATAAAGGGTTAATATTCAGGCTTCAAAGGTGTTTTGCTGTCTGCACCTCCAGCCACTTTCAAATCCCAGTTGTTAAAGTTTTAGGAATATCCATTCCTTTCTTCTACTATGTGAAAATGCTTTATGTTGAATATGCATTTACCTAGAAAATGTTAGTTACTTACTAAGAGCCCAAGCAGAAACAGTCCTTTATTCAACTAATTATTTTCTGAGCTAATTAATACTCATCTTACATCCATTCGTCTTTCTATAATTTTTCAATACATAAAAATTGTACACATTTACAGGAAACATGTTGTTTCAATACATGTATACATTGTGTAAACAACACTCACTGTTGGGGTCCTACCTATCACATTGTGAAGGCAGTAGCTGTAACTGTCCTTAAGCAGCAACTACGTTGAGAGTTTTATGTGAAAAGTGTGAAAAACTACATCTTCTTTTAAGTACAGAGAGAGAGAGAGAAAGAGAGAGAGAGAATCTTCAAAATATTGAGTTTACAATATTAATTAAAGAATATTTTCAAATTATAAAATTATGTTAGGTCATACATAATTATACAGATATTAAGATATACTCTTAAGCCGGGTGTGGTGGCACATGCCTTTAATCTCAGCACTTGGGAGGCAGAGGCAGGTGGATTTCTGAGTTCGAAGCCAGCCTGGTCTACAAAGTGAGTTCCAGGACAGCCAGGGCTATACAGAGAAACCCTGTCTCGAAAAACCAATATATATATATATATATTGGTTTTTAAAGTATATATATATATATATATATATATATATATATATATATATACTTTAAAACTGTCATATATTTTAAAATAATTTTTGGTATTTTCTTTTATTCTCTTAAAATTTTTGGAGAGTTTCATATCAAATATGTATACATGAATAAAATTCTGAAAAATTTTCTCATCCTCATTTCTCATATTTTAGATCCATTTTTACACAGAATCTTTATTTTAATTATTCTATGAGGAGTCAACAGCCCCCTTTTTCCACAGCTCAGGGAGGGTAGCAGTGGTTGGCATCACATGAAAAAGCTCTTCTGGATAACACTACTTCCGTTTTTTCCTGACTGAGCATAAGCAATCTCCAAGTAAAGGGTTAAGTCAGTCATCTTGATGGAGTGTATCCATAACTTGAGGAAGTCACTCACTTTGAACACTTTGACTTCCCCTTGGTCAGAGCAGAGAGCATTTCATGTGAAATGGCTCCGTGATTTTCACACATAGAGGGAGCCTCAATAAAATCTGTGAGAAAGGAAAAGCAGAGGGTTTTGGCCCTGGAATACAGGGGAAGAGAGACATCTGCAATCAATGAACAAGGAATCATTCAAGGCTTATTACCTGCTGTGCGAGGTGCTGCAACTATGGAGAATAGAGGAGACATGTAAAAATGTTTTCCTGTCCTTAAATTGCTTCCAATTCAACTGAGGACAAAGAAACAAACACAGAACTGTCTCAGCAGCTATCCAAGATAGCAAGGCCATCATGCCCGGAAGACAGTCACACACACTCACACACGCTGATTTCGTGGACATGGCTCTGTATGAAATTCTAAAAGGGCGATGATGTCACAGGATAGGAGTGGCTCAGAGCAAAATGCCGAAATTGATTTCACCTGTGTCAGAACGTATCCGTGCCCGTTTTCTCCTCCATCTGAATAGATCTTTCCTCTGAATACATGACTGGCCTTAACCTCAGAGTTTAAAGTTCTTGTTAGAATAAAAGTAATAGAGAAAATCAGAGACAAATGGAAAAGATGGAAAAATATGTTCTCCATATTTGACAATACCTCAAGGTCAGAAAAAACAGGCACTAGCTAAGGGAGCAGAAGGCCACAAGTGGTCAAGTCACGAGTGATCTCAGAGACCTGGCAATCGCAAAATCATTAACTGAAACCATGATGAGACGAAACTCTGCCGTGGAAATGCACAGCAGTGATTGAAAGACCGGCTGCCAAAGATCAGGGGAAATAAAGATATTTGTTCACAGATAATGGGGATTTGAATCTGTGCAGACACTTTGGAACGGACTAGGCAATATATATTAAGAGCATAAGCATATGCAAGAATCCCGGAAGCTACCTGGGCGTGGTGGCGCACGCCTTTATTCCCAGCACTTGGGAGGCAGAGTTCTGATTTCGAGGCCAGCCTGGTCTACAGAGTGCATTCCAGGACAGCCAGGGCAATACAGAGAAACCCTGCCTTGAAAAACAAAACAAAACAAAACAAGAAAAAAACAACATCATCAACAACAAAAACAAACAAACAAACAAAAAGAATCCCGGAAGCTCCAGTATTAGGACCTTTTCTAAGGAAAGAGTTAGACTCAAAGGCTTACTAGATGAAGGTATTAATGAGATATTTACAGATTTAAAGACTTGGAGACAGCATAAAGATCGAGTAACAGGATTGATCACCACAATGTTCAAAATCAAAATTAATTTTTAAAATGATATTAAGCAATGAGAAAATATCCCCCTCTACATCAGTATCCAGTAGAGATTATAAAGCAACATATGAGATGTATTTCAAGTTTTGGAAGAACCTTGGATGGAGAAGCTGGAAGCAGACCTGTCAACGTGCAGTCCAAAGTAGCTATCTGGATGGTTGATCTTACTTATAATTTAACAAAAATAAGCATATGCCACCTCTGCTATTTAAAGAAATTTACTTGAAAAAACAATGCTGTGGAGAGTATCTTGAGACAAAGTGTTTTGTACATATTCAAGACTTTTCCTCTGGCCAAGAAACAGCTGGCTTTCATTCATACTTAAACCAGGGTTTGTGATGGCACTGTCTCCTCTGGAGCTTCAGCTAGCAGGAATATTTAATAATATTGGATTTTTAAAAGCCATATTTTTGAGCTTTTTTTTTGAAATGTTCCATTTCTAATTATTCTGTCAAAATGAAAGCAGCTTAATTTTCAAAACTGCAGCAAGCAGAATAAAGGGACAGTGTTTGCACTATACTATTACATCACACCATCGTATATGATACGACAATGTTCGTTGAGAGGTTTAAGTAAGTTCCTCCCTAAAGTGCTCTTGGGATGGGAGAAAGGGATGAGAAAAGGCCTGGCTTGCCATTCTCTTATGAATGACCTACTAACGCTGTCAGGGTAACCCACTCAAAAGCTAGGGCGGGTCATGCTTTTTTTTTTCCTGATTCTCAATGTAACTCACTCTTGACCATCTCCCCATAAGAAGATCAACTGAATATCAAAAGCTCTCTGCTTCTAATGTCTTTGTAACACATAATTTTTTTCAGGAAATTCAGTTGGGTGTTGAAATGAATTTGGGAAACAATGAAATAGATTGACTGTTCAGAAAAGGCAGTCTGAGATCTAAATAATTTGGGGTGGAAGAATCTAGATTATGGATAAACATCACTTTAATTGTAGCATTTTTATGCTGACGTGGATCCTATTTCCAAATTGAAATAGAAGGACAGTACCATGACTAACATGCAAACGTTAGATCTTCTAGAAGGACTAATGTTTATTCTCACCCAAATTTATTCAGACATGGATATAATCATCTTCAGTGGCATAGCTTTTCTTTTCTGTGTGTGCATTTGTGTGCATGTGTGTGTGTGTGTGTGTGTGTGTGTGTGTGTGTTTGTCCCATTGTTGCTATTGTTTTCTCTGTTGGGTCTCATGGAGTCTTATCTGCCGTTACATGTGACAGCTGGGTTCAGTCAAACCTTTGTCAACCAATAACAGAGAAGCCTTTCCCAACTTAAACGTGATATTTTTATTTCCTTTCCAGGTATTCTTGTCACAAAGTTTTCTTCTAGTTTAATTTATAAGTTAGAGTAATATTTCTTCCATGAACAGAATTTGTTGTTGTTGTTGTTTTACACATTCTCTTTCCCCATGCATCTTTTAAAAATAACATGAATACTTTTCTGAACTTTCTAGTGAAGGAATGATGAAAGACTAGCCTGAACTCTGTGTAAGTAACTAAACAGAGCCCAGCAGGGATAGAAACACAATTCTGTGCTTAGAGAGTCCCTTTCTGGGACTCAGATTCGCATTAAATGACCCCAAGCTAAGATCCCAACTTTGTTACCAACTGGACCCTGCTTCCAACTCTTTAGGAAAGCAGAAAGCCTCTTGGGACAACATGAAGTAAACTTCCCTGATGGACAGACAGCAAATTTGGTCATTATACAAATTCTAATGAGTTACCTGGCTCATTGGCATGCTTCTACATGATCCTCACATGGCCTTTTTTCCCCAGACAGTTGACAGGAATTCCTTTACCACTCCTTTCACAACTGTTTCCTCCTTCTCAATAAGAATTTATGGGAAATTGATCATGGAGGGATGGTCACATTGCTGAATTGTATTCACTTTGTATAACATGCTGTGTTCTGTGCCTTACACATGAAACAGAAGTGTCACTAGCAAACGGCAAATGAGAACAGAGGACAGAGCAATGTAGCAGCAGTCAGGAGCCTGAATGTTTCTTTATCACTTCTTGTTTTTGTTTGTTTGTTTTTTGTTTTTTCAAGACAGGGTTTCTCTGTATAGCCCTGACTGTCCTGGAACTCACTTTGTAGACCAGGCTGGCCTCGAACTCAGAAATCTGCCTGCTTCTGCCTCCCGAGTGCTGGGATTAAAGGCGTGCACCACCATTGCCTGCTCTTTATCACTTCTAAGACATGCCAACATACAAGGCATTATAGGGCACACCTCTCTGCCTCTGTCTCTGTCTCTGGAACAGTTAAAGGCATTATATGGACTGTGATTGTCCCAGCTACTGTGCTCTGAGTATTTAAATCTGCCCAGTAACTGTCTTCTGAGATCACCGTTTTCTTCCTCTCTTCAGTAGGACAAAGCTTTATAGCCAGTGGTAGCAAATGCATAACCTGATGTGTAATAAATTATGCTGTCAAAGTCAGTTTTTGCAAATAGCTTCAAAGGTGACATTAGGGACAAGGTGAGTACTTTTGACTGATGCCTTCATAGGAAAGGTAGATGCAAGCTTTCTCTATGGCTATAGTTATTTACACCCTCACAATAAATCATATTGTAGAACAAAGCATAAAACTCATTCTTAGATCTCCAAAATTATAAAATGTCACTGCTGCCAAACACAACAACAACAACAAACCAATAGGTGTTGGATACAGCCAGCATTAGATCTGTCCATTTAACCTATCACTTCTACACATATTTAAGATATATTTTGGGTGCTGAAAATAAAACTGTTGGTATTCATCATACAACCTCAGTCCATTTATACCCTTCTCTGCTGAAGGTTGTTGGGTGTTTTGGTTGAATTCAGTACATCCCTTTGATGTCTGCTAACCCCTCCCACTTCCTGTATGTGATACTTAACCATGAGAGCGGATTTGCATGCATCCTGATCCTGAGTGGTGGAGCAGAGAACTAGCTGTCATTAAATAAGTTCACACTTTGGTTGGGAGAATGTAGTGATGGGAGTTACTGCTTCTCTTTCAATGTTGCCACGACTGCTGTCCAACTGGTGGACTCCAGATGTTTCCTTCAAATACGGAAGGTAAATTTACCCCAGTGTGGTTGCTAAAACAAATAAGACTTCCAGTTGTTTTAAATAACATCCTCTTTTCAGATACTCTGCCCAAAACTTGGTGGACACCTGTGTTATATTAGTAAAATATACAAAACCCTTAACAAGTTTAATAGACAAATTTGATTCCATTCAAAGACTATACTGTGAAGTTCCTACTAGGAAAATGATATTGTTTGAAGGGCTGTGTGATGAGCTAGAAGTGACACACACAAGATCTTTACTTTGGTAAAAACACAAAGAAGTTAGAAATGAAAGAAAAATATCTGTAAGATAAGGCAGTTTTAAATACAGGCTTCCTGGAGCTGGCTCTTTGAAATGCACTGGAAACCATCCCTTTAAGAACTGTGCTAGAAAAAATATGTTCCTGCCTGGCTAGGTAAAGACACAATAGGAATAAAAGACAGCTCAGGTCCTACTGATTGTGTCTCTGCTAGGCTCTTGAGCTTCTTCTTTCCAGAACTCTTCAAAATCTGCAGAGATTGCCTGTCACAGGGAGCAGGTGTAAAGAAATAGCAGGGATCAAACCTGAAGGTGAGGTGAACACTCTGTGCAAGCTCAGAGGATGTGAAGGTGAGCTGTGTGGCCACGGAATTGTATGGAGTTCTGGATGATGATAAGCCTTGATTCCTCCAGGAGAGCAGCTGTGCTGTACAGCAACAGCCATTTACAGATGTTGTAGCCCAGCGAGGATTCTTGGGGTTCAGAAACCACATGAAAGCATTTGATGACTGGACACTGGGTGATGGTGGTAGGGAGCGAAGAAGCAGTTGTGAGAAAAGATTTAAGAGGGAATAAGTATTATCAGTTGAGTAATAAATGTTTCTCAGCTAGTTAATGCTATCATTTTTTTAAAAGTCTTTAGGATTTAGTACCTGCAAAAATTAATCAAATAAATCCTTCACAGCTTCCGAGTGGCTAGCTGAGTAGAAAGCCAAGGAAGAGATAAAGTAATTTTGCTAATCCCACCCCACTACCTCCCCAACACATGCGCACTTTCCCCCAGATTTGTCAATAGCTTTGATGTGAACAATTTTCTTTCAGTTTCAGTTTTGTTGTATTTTATTTTGGATCACAGTCTTTTGTTGCTCAGGTTAGTCTAAATATCCTAGTCTCAAACCATCTTCTTGCCTCAAATTACCAAGCAGCTAGAACCGACTTGTGCCATCATCTCCATCTGTTGATTTTGTACTGAGTTATTTTGATTTTTCAGAAACCTAACAAAATAGTTAACTAAACAAGAAACAAACATCCTATCCAAAATAACCGAACAAAACAAATTTTTAAGAGCTGTATCGAGTAGCTTTGGAAAAAAGTCAAATGTTCAAAAGTATTGTCATATTTGATACTACATAGTTGTGCTTTTAATTGTAGAACTTTATTGAATTAGTAGAAATTAATGTCAGTGCTTGAAATTTACTTTATTTTATCAGATATTTTTAAATGTCTTAAAAATGTAGATACTATAGTACTGTTTTAAAAAATGTCAAATGTGAATTATAGAACTCTATAGGCTTAGTCTGCTGGGTACTAATTTTCAGACCAAATGAGAAATTAATTTGTTGATAACACATCCACTGACAAAGAAACTATTCTTATCTAGATTGTAAATCAATAAAATCCCCACTACTGGGTAATACTAAAAGCAAAGTGCTCATTTGGGCTCTGAGGAAAACAGTTGAGAGATGTCTACTCGATCCACAGAGAACACCCAGACTAAGCCCTGGGTTGAAACACTTATTTGAAATAAACAATGTGTTTTGATAGCAGGATAGAAAGCTTAGAGTGGGGTCTGGAATTGATTTTAAAGAGTCAAAGATTTGGTGACACACTTTTTTATTAATTATTTTCTTTATTTACATTCCAAATGTAGTCCCCCTTCCAGGTCTCCCCTCTGAAAATCCCCCACCCCGTCCCCACTTCCCTTTGCCTCTAAGAGGGTGCTACCCACCCATCCACTTCCAACTTACACCTCCAGCATCCTCCTTCTCTGGGGCAACAAGCCTCCTAAAGACAAGTGCCTCCTCTCCCATTGATGCCAGATACCGCAATCCTCTACTACATCTGTGGCACATTATTCATTCACAAACATTCTCTCATGTGCAAACAAGGTATAGATCTGAACCACTCCTACTGCTTTATCAGACTGTAATTTAACAGTCTCAAAGTTTCCCAGCCTCATCTATTTTCCTGAGGTTGTAAGAATGATCATAGAACTGCTTCTATTGCTTTGGGTTTACCTGCATTGTCTGTCCAAAGGAAGACTTTTGTCAACAGTTTATAAACTAAAGAAAAACAGATTTAAAAAAAAAATGGATGGTTTTTCACTCTGTAGATTCACTAAAGAATAGTTTGGGGCTTCAAAAAAATAACTTACTAAAAACAGATTGTGGGAAATATTTTAATATGTTAAACACAGAACATAAATAAAGTTTTACATGTGTTTGCATGGGTATCTTCATCTATGTGTGGGAGGAGTGAGGATGTGTATGGAGGTTAACCTTTTGAACCATACTTTAGACACCACTCACCTTGGTGTTTGAGAGGAGGCTTTTTCACTTACACACAGGGCTTCCTGGCCCCAGGTTGGGCTGGGCCTGTAGGACCCAGGAATCCTCCTGTGTCTACCTCTGTCATGCTAATCTTATATGCATAGACCACATCTCTTGGGTTTTTTCACGAGTTCTGGCATGACACTCAGGTCGCCCTGCTTGTGTGGCTGCAATCTCTCCTCAGTCTTACATCAACTTTTTGACAAAGCAGACGTTTCAGCCTTAAGAACAGTGGCTAAGGTGATTTACTGGGCAAGCATGATTGGCACACAATTTAGATCTTTACAAAAATCTTTTCCAGACTAAGCAAGTATCTGTATATTATAGAGGAAACTTTCCATCAATATTTTGAAATACCTGATTTTAAAAAATCCACTGGGTTTTAAATTTTTATTAGTGTAATAAATTCAAATTTTATATTTATTGTTGAATGGAAAAGAAGTGTTAAATTTGAAACCATGAACTTGCCTTTCACTTTCAATTCATTTAAATTCTGATCAAGGAATATGAAGGGGTCTTAGACATAAATAGTAATGAATATATTTTATATTTGTGACTCCCTGTCTATGTGAACACAGTCTATCACAAAGGACTTTTATAAAGACTGCTGAGCAATCATTAAGTCAAAGTATCTTAATTAGAACATACATAGCCAAGAAATCTAAAATTATACAGTAATTATACAGTAATTATACAGTAATATACTAATGCATGCTTCAGTTTTTACTTAATTGATAATAATTTTTGGAAGTTGTACACAAATTTAATGTACAACAGCATCCTTAATTTTAGAGTGTGCACACACATATAGGTATGCATTTTTCACTAAATTCTGTATACAAATTCACAAAATCTTGTCCCATTTATCACAGTGTGTTGTACAAACCAACTATTTAATCTGTGACCAAACAGTATTAGACTAGAAAGCACTATCCAGAGAATCTGACTGAGTTAAACAGTAACAGAATAAAGCAAATAAGAAACACGTCCAGGATGACCTGAAAGTGAAGAACAACAGCCAAGGAGAGCAATCTGTTGAACGTAGCTTACTTGAGCATCAAAGAAACCATAAGAGGAAGCATCCTTGGATGTTAAAGCATAAAGATAATCCCAAAACAAACATTCAGACCTCCAAAATTCCTCAAACCGTCTCTGCGTTTCTCTGAAGGACTCAGTGTGCTAGTGTGGAGGTGTGCACCAGGCATTTGTTGTGGTTTCTCTGAGGGCCATGTTACAGACCTTCTGAAGCTGTGGTCAGTGGCTAAATCTTACACAGCTTGTGAGAGTTTGTGTATTGGGAGGCATAGTTTCATAGTGGTTTGCTTCTAAGGACAACCTGGGAACTGGAAGGAAAGAAGTGTGTATGTGCTCTTAAAACAGCATATAAGTGCCAGCATCCACGTTAGCTTCCTCAGCTGCAAGGTGATACTTATCAGCATTTTATAGAGACACAAAGGCTCTTTTTCAAAGCTGTGTTATTTTAAAATCCCATACAGAAGTACATCAGAAGATTTGAACCACTCCTTTTTCTTAGGACTTAAACTATAAAAAAAAAAACAACTCTCATCTTTGAAGATTTTCCAGGTTCAATAGTATGCATCAAGTTACACCATATTTTTTTATATGTGAGCATCTGAAGAGAAAAAATAAAATACTTCTTTTTTTGTGTCTAAAATGTCATTTCCTACGTAGAAACAAAAAAGTCAAAGGGAAGTGTTAAGTCTCTAGTGGTAAGTGTCTGAAGAAAGTCGTGAAGCCTAAAACTGAATGCGGCTTCCTGAGAAAGCTTTTCAGAGCCACTGGGAAAGGCCAAGGCCAGAGTACCTTGCCCACGAGAGGCCCACAAACCAGAGTAAAGTTATATGCTGGATTGTGAATAATAAGCCAAATTATTGAAGGCACTAGAATAGCTTATAAAACACTAGCATGGAGCTTTGAAAAACATGTTGCTGCTATTCCCATGTTAAATAATGACAACAGAACTTCTTCCGGGAGTGGTAAAAATAAAAAAATAAAATAAAATAACGTTGGAAGAGGAACTACAGGGGGTATAAAGCAAAGAAAAAAGCCACACAGAGTGGCTATAAAGGTGTCATAAAGTTGAGGGAGTAGGGGGAGAAACAGCCGTGACGGAGAGAAGGAAAAGACTCACCCACACTTCCTTTTTCAACATCAAGGCCCCTAAACTCAAATGGGCAGGGAGGAGGTTTCAGTGTTTAAACATATTAGAAACATATTCACCTGTAAACAAATATAGGAAAATATATATTAACCATTAATCTTCCTAGTAAAACTGAAGTATTTTAAAAAGAACACTAAATTCCTCAGGATCTATCATTTCTTCACTGCCCTAAAAAATGCCTGCTGTGGGGCAGCCCAGAGGAAAGGCAGGGAGGTGAGACACTCAGGGGTTTTTATTAGCCAACAAGATCTTTCAAAGAGTGATTTGATAGTCACAATCAGATTGCTCTGAAAAGAACGTCACACAGCAGTAGTGGTGGTGAAGGCTACCCGACAGAGAGCATTTGTTCTGTGACTCTTCTTTGTAGATAGGAAATAAGTAGTAAACAGCCGGTAATAACCTGGATCTTTGTGTGTGATGCTGTAAACCAGTACATGTAAGCAAAATGAAGAATCAAGATATTGTCCCTATGTAAACTCGAGCAGGTTCTGCCAAGACTGAGAGTGAACTCTTGTCTTTCAATCTTATTTAGGAATTTGTGTGTTCCTAATTATTGTGGGCTACCCTCTCAGCAAGGGAGAAGTGAAGGAAACATGAGTGATTCACGTGTTTCAATTTCACAACAGTGAGGGGGATTTTCAAAAATCAAGATGAAAGCATTAAGGTTGAAAGACATTTTGATTCTGTCTGGTCTACCCAAGTATTTGCTCTCTCTCTCTCTCTTCTTTTCTTTTTTTTTCTTTCTTTCATTTTTCTTTTCTTCCTTTAACCTATTTTATAGAAATCATCCTGCTGGAAGCATGACTTACACCTGCAGCCTCTGGAGACCCTGAGTTCATACACTGTTTATGCTGTCTATTTTGTATTCAATGTTTTATCGCATTCATGCTTATTTCCTCTGTAGGGTCTGATTATCTTATTTAGATATTTATATTAACTATATTAAAGAGTGATTTACCAGAGAATTATTTACCACATGGTATGAAGAAGATGAAGAGCATAAAGAGAGCAGAAGGAGGGCTGGAGGAGAGAGAGAGAGAGAGAGAGAGATGCAATCTCACCTATTCGGTCCCTTAGGAAAACATCTGCTCGGATATTTTCTGCTGAAAATGATCTGTTAACAGGAGCCAAAGTTAGAGGGAGTAGGGAGAGAAGCTATCTTGTATTTTTATTAAAACCAAAAAACAAAATGAATGGTTAAAATAAATTGTATTTCTTCAAAAAACATAATCTACAAATGTTATATCAATAGGTAAAAGAAGTTGTATTTCTTCAAAAAGTATAAGATATAAATGTTTTTGCTAGAAAAATCCAAAGAAAGAAAAAATGTGTGTACACTTAGGCATAAAGCATCAAATTGAGTTCAAATTTAGAGTAATTTGTACTGCCTGAAAAGCCACCAACATGAAAACACAACATGAGGAAGCTGAAGAGAAAAGGTGCATGCATTGCAAGGGAGAACATTTGTTTAACTGTGCTGTAATCATTTTACCCAATTTTCTTTGACTTGGTTGTGTTTTGCATGAGAATGCCCCTATAGGCTTATATGTTTGCATACTTTGCCCCAGTTGGTGGAATTGTTTGGGAAGACTGGGAGGTGTGGCCTTGTTGTAAGAGGTGTGTCACAGGGAGTGAACTTTGTCCTGGTTACTCTTCTATTGTGGGAGGAAAACACCATGACCAAAGCAGCTTACAAAGTGAATGTTTAATTGGGTTTATGGATTCAGAGGATGATGGAACAAAAGCAGGGTGGCAGGAACAGCCAAAAACTAACATTTAGATCTATAAGTAGGAGACAGAGAGAGCTAACTGGAAGTAGGCATTAAGACCCCAAAGCCTATTCCCAGTAACACACCTACTTCAATAAGGCCACACCTCCTAATCCTTCCCAAACCGTTCTACCAACTGGAGAACAAGTATTCAAACACATGAGCATATGGAGATGATTCTCATTCAAACTACCATGTTCCACTCCCTGGTACCCATAGGCTTGTGTCATATTATAATGCAAAAATACATTTAGTCCAACTTCAAAAATCCATAGTCTTTGAGTCACAATACTGTTTGAAAGTCCAAACTTCAAAGTCTCTTTCGAGAACCAAGACAAACTCTTAATTACAACCTCTATAAAACCCAAAAGCTTCAACATATAATGGCACAAAATATATATTACCATTTCAAATTGGAGGAAAGGATGAAAGCATAATGAAGAAATACTGAGCCAAAGCAAGACAAAACCCAGCAGATCAAAGTCAAAATCCTGCAGCATGATGTCATGTCCCAACTCAGCTTCAGTGGCTCCACATCTTGAACTTTGCTGCCTGATACATACTCTGTCTCTTGGGCTTGTTCTACCTTCTATCTGATGATCTCTTTGCTAGATATTCCATGGCTCTGGTATTTCTGACTGCTTGGGGTCTCCAATAATATCCAGGTTTGACTTTAACATCTTAAGGCAATGGTCTCTCAAGACATCCAGGCAGAAGGGACTCTCTGCTACATATCTGGACTCAGAAACGCTCTTTATCCATGGAGGAAGACTTGCCAGACCATTTACTTGTGTATCCTTCATGACTCTAACGTCACCCACATGTACAACACTGCCAAGTTTGGTTGCAAACGTCAGGTGAAACCTTCTCCCCATCTACTACATTTGCAACAGATTTGATTTGTTGTTTTTTAGAAGCAGACAGTTCCTTAGGCCCTTTCCTTATAAAAATTTCAAGATTAGCTGGGTGAGATGAGGTCTTGACCTGAAGGCATCTCTTCCTTTATCTCAATGTAGAGCAGAGTCTGCCTAGATCCTTCAGCACAAGCCTCGGTGCAAACATTAAATTTTCTGGTGCTCCGTTTCAATTCAAACTGTATGTTTGTATTTCCTTTTGCCCCACTTGCACTTCATCAATATAGTACTACATAGCAGTGATTGCTAAGTACAACACAGCAGAGTTAATATCAGGCTGTTTAAAAATCTCCTCCACTAAAGTAATTAGTCTACTACTTTTCAATTTAGCCTTAGACAAATAAGACAAGAATGGAAGGAGCCACATTCTTTGCCCAAATATCACACATACATGAAAAAATGGCCTCAAGCCCAGTTGCTAATAATTATTTCCCTCTAAAATTTCTTGGACTGGGCCTTCATAGTCCACATTGCTCTCAAAAATACTGTCTTCCAAGCTCTTATTAGGATGACCCATTAAGATCTATTTACAATGTTAACCTCTTTCCTAGTCCAAAGTCCCCATGTTTTCCACAGTCTTCTCAAAACAGTATGGTAGAACCTGTACTAGCAAGAGCTTACTGTCTGGTACCAACTTCTGTCTTAGTTAACTTTTCTATTGCTGAGACAAAACACCATGACAAACGCAACTCATAAAGCAAAATGTTTAATTGGGCTTACAGTTTCAGAGGATTATAGCCCACCATGGCCGAGCGGATGTATGGCAACAGGAACAACTGACAACTCACATATTGATCATCATCTACAAACAATGAAGAAGTAGAGAACACACTGGAAATGACAACATCAAATTCTACTCCCAGTGACAAGGCCTCTTCCAGCAAGGCCACACCTCCTAATCCTTCCCAAATACTTCCACCAACTGGGGCCAAGTACTCAAATATATAAGTCCATGGGAACCATTCGCATTCAAGCCATCACAGACTTACTAGTAAAAAAAGAAAGTTGTTAAAATTATAAAGGAAGACCTTCTTTGATATTTACAGGACTTTTTTACACGTGAAATTCCTTATCTCTAGAGTGGTCTCCAAGCTCTGCCCCTATGGAAGATTGGAAAAGGCTCTAGAAGATGTCCTACCCCTGCCTTGTAATAGGACTCTGAAAATTACCTGAACATGACTCTGGGTCTTCAGAACTTACTTTGGAGCAAAGGACACAGAATTCACTGGCAGCTGTTCCAGTATTTACAACCAATGGCATATTCAATAAATGACACTGACTTTTTAATTTACTTTTAACAGGGATTCATTTAGTCCCAGCTGACTTCAAACCTGCTCTGCAGCTAAGGATAACTTTGAACTCCTGAGCCTCCTTCCCCTTTCCCCAGTGCTGAGATTACAATGGCTGTACCACCACACACACCTAATATGTGAAGATTTTTTTTTATTACATCTTTTCCTCAATTACATTTCCAATGCTATCCCAAAAGTCCCCCATACCCTCCCCCCTACTTCCCTACCCACCCATTCCCATTGTTTTGGCCCTGGCGTTCCCCTGTACTGGGGCATATAAAGTTTGCATGTCCAATGGGCCTCTCTTTCCAGTGATGGCCGACTAGGTCATCTTTTGATACATATGCAGCTAGAGTCAAGAGCTTCGGGGTACTGGTTAGTTCATAATGTTGTTCCACCCATAGGGTTGCGATCCCTTCAGCTCCTTGGCTACTTTCTCCAGCTCCTCCATTGGGAGCCCTGTGATCCATTCACTAGTTGACTAAGAGCATCCACTTCTGTGTTTGCCAGGCCCCAACATAGTCTCACAAGAGACAGCTCTATCTGGGTCCTTTCAGCAAAATCTTGCTAGTGTATGCAATGCTGTCAGCGTTTGGATGCTGATCATGGGATGGATCTCTGGATATGGCAGTCTCTAAATGGTCCATCCGTTCGTCACAGCTCCAAACTTTGTCTCTGTAACTCCTTCCATGGGTGTTCTGTTCCCAATTCTAAGGAGGGGCATAGTGTCCACACTTCAGTATTCATTCTTCTTGAGTTTCATGTGTGAAGATTTTAAAAGCTAACTCTAGTGATGCCTCCAGGTAAAGAAAGTAGAAAGTGCAAGCAAAGAGGCAGAAAAGCTTTTCCTTTCATGGGAAGATCCTGGGCTGTTCTAGTGGAGTCCTATGTCTGGTACTGACTCATTTTAGGTAAAAAATAATGGTGAGGTTATCATGATATTATATATCTCCTTTGAGTAGATTTTTTTCAAATTAAATACACCCAATATAGCAATATATACTGTAGTTATGAGAGGATCTACAGACCAGGTCAGTTTTTACTTTATTAACCAAAAACTCTATGACCCAGATTTGGCATCAGGGAATCCCTAGTCAAGTTGTGGAAGTAACACTTTAGCTTCAGATACAATGAAAGAAACATCAAAACTCAGGTAGAATTGAATCCAACGAGAACTAGTAGTGTTAAGTTTTATCGTGTGCAATTTCTCTTAGTTTTCTTACATAAAAAATAAAAACCTCCTCAACATTTACTTTTAGATTATAATTTATATTCCCAGAAATAGTCCTGACTTTCAATATGTGTTCTTCTTTACCCCATATTGAAACAACATAGATTTATGTTGGATGTACTCCAAGATAGAAGAATGTTCCATATGCTGAATTGTAGACTGTCTGTACTAGCAGTTGCTGTTAACGTTTACTGGGGATGTACTATACTCTACTGAAAATGAACAATTCTAATCTTATGTTGTATGTACCAGGATCACTTCCACATTGTGGATAAAAATCTGAAGGCAGTATGTAGTCAGTTTGCAGCCAGTTTCACAAAGCAGGCAAGCGGTGAACGAGGAACCTTCCTCTAGATCAACTGTCTCCCAAATCCACAACCTTGATCACAACACTGGATTGTTGATCATTTTGAAATCAAATAGAATTATTTTCAATAGTTTCTGGGGGATGGAAGAAAGGGAGGTGATATTCTATATGATTGTTCATTTTGATCCAAGCATTGGAAAGTGAGTATTGGGTTAGGCATAGGATACATAGAAAAGTACAAAAGTTACTCTCTGAACTCAAAAATTTTAACATCCAGGAAGAGCCTTGAAGCTGGAATGAGACGTGAAGGAGTCCAGACATGTCCTATGGTGGGGAACACTGCTGCATTGGAAGGTACAGATATAGTAATGGCATATCTCGTGGACATGCCGCAAAACTCTTGATTGGGAAAGTGGACTCACCTTTTCTCTTGCAAAGTAGACATGCTGTATCTTTCATGTGGCAGAACCTCCTAGAAGATTGGAACCACCCATCTTTGCCTGGGCTCCCTAACCTCCCCCAAAGCTAAAACACAACCCCCTACGAATGCCTCAGATGTACACATTAGTCATCTTCCTTATAAACAGCATCTGCACTCCTTCAGCCTCACTGGCATTTACTGAAAATATGAGGAAAGCCTCTATCAAGGATGAATAATCATGTTCAGCATAGTAAAGACTCATTAACAAAAGCTTTGGGGAATGAGGATTGGAGGAGCCATTTGAAGATTAAAGTCAAATCAAATATGGATGAGCTGTTGCTAAAGATTAAGAGGGTCTTTGGTATTAGAAGGAAGGAAAATTAGTGTGACTTAGTTCATGGAAAAGATAGTGAAAGCAAAATTGTTTCTTATGTCATCCAATTCTAAATCTTCTATTATTTATTACCATTTAGGGATGCAGAGCAACTGAAAGCCAATAGAGATTGAGAGTCATTAAGACATAATGAAGACGTTCAAAGACAGTTCCTAATGAAAAGCAGAATCTTTCAAAAATTAAGAAACATTCCCCCAAATTGTATTTCAGTTTAAAATATATAATGAGTCTTCGAGTCTTTTGAAGTTGCCCAACCTACAAAATGTGCTTATGTTAGATGTTGCATTAAGATTTAGGTTTATGCTCTACTTAAGAGGCAAAATGTTTGCTGCCTTATATAGAAATTTTTTTATTGTGGAAAATTGGGGAAAAACAAATTCTAAAGGTCACAAAACAGCAATCATTAAGTATGTATAAAACTTATTATTTTGTAGAAGAGGAATCTGCATACAACTAAATGTCTATGAACTTCTGGAGGAGAAATTTGTGAGTAAAATACAAGGTGACCTATCAGGCTGCAATGAGAGTGCAGGCATTGGTTTTCTTCATACCTCTCTGGATTTTTAAAAAAGTTATTGAAGTGAACTAATAGTACTTTATCAAAATTATAGAAATTATAATGTTTTTAAATGTTTATCTATTTGTTTATTTATTTGTGTGTGTGTGTGTGTGTGTGTTCCTGAGTCCATTGTGCACCTCGTGCATGCAAGAACCCAAGGGATTCAGAAGAGGGCATTGGATCCCCTGGAGCTGGAGTTGTGAGCCGCTGGGCCAGTGTTGAGAACCCAGGCCCTCTGCAAAGGTAGTGAGCTCTCTTGACCCTGAGCAATCTCTTCAGCATGCTAATATAATTCATTTTATGTTAACCCATTTAAATGGACTTTTTTTTTTCTATCAAGGTAGGGGGAAAACAGGAATGTATGCTGTTAAATGAAAGCTTAATCCGATACCTGGATTATTGCTGATACATGTAGTAGGGTTTATAAAGAAACCAAACCACATAAGCCTAATAGCTCCATTCTGGATGAAACTGGAAGATTCAACAGATGTTGTATTGGAATTTTAGTAAAGTACATGATATGGTCTCCTGAGGTTTTGATGACAAAATGAATTTAAATCTTTGCAGATCAGAAGAGCTGCACTTGGCTGGAAAACAAGGCTAAATGCTTGTAAACAAAAGAAAATAATAGCCTGACAGGGAAGGCTGTAATTGGAGAGCCTCAGCACCAATTAGCAGTAAACCATCAGGGAGCAATGGACCAGCTAAATAGCACACTGAACACTTAATACAGAAAACGGTAATGTGTGAGTCATAGGCTAATGATTTATTAAGCATCTACTTTGTGTGTAGTGTTATGTTAGTGTCTATTATGCAAAAGACACATCCTGAGCAAAAATAACACAGTAAGGTAGGAATTGTTTCTAACTCACAGACACATGAATTAAACATTTAAAAAGACATTAACTATAGAAAATAGAAACACTGAGAAGTACACTGAGTCATTTATTTGGTTCAATGTGTTATGAAGAATAAAGCCGAATAGTAATATGTAGTACCTAGTTAGTGTTGTGTCATGCTAACCCAAGGTTACAAAGATTTTTCTCCTGCTTTCTTTACAGCTCTAGAGTTTTACATAATATGCTTGAGTCTATCAGTATGTGCTATCTAGTGTGGATAGTGTTTGGAATTTAATGTATGGGTTGCTGTCATTGAATGTCCACTAAACTCTTATCCCTCAGTGTGAAAGGATGAGTAGATGATAGAAATTTTAAGATCCGAAGCCCAGTATGGGAGCTGGGGGCAGGCCTTGCATGGAATCATGGGATTCCTCCTTTGCTCTTATTTTGCTTTGAGCATTTCTCAGGTGAATAGATTCCCTTCAGTATGTGCTCTTGCTGGGATATTTAGTGCTTCCCTGAGCCCTGAAGCTAGGGGATTAAATTGATTCCATGGAAATGAATATAGCAAGTCTGCTAAGGCTACTGTGACAAAGTTCCACAGATTTGGTGGCTTAAAGAAGTCTATTTCATAACAGTTTAAGGACAAGTCAAACTTACCTTACAAACAAAGATCTTGTCTGGAGATCTTTCTCCTTGGCTTTCAGATGGTACCTTCCTTAGATGTGGTTCCTCATCTGTATATGCTTATATCTGTGTTTTAGTTTTCCCTCTTGTAATGATGATACTTATATTGTGTTAGCATCTACCCTTATAGCTTCATTCTGTGCTAATTATCCCTTTAAAGAGTTTATCTCGAAATATATTTCAAGGTACTGAGGTCTGTTTTATTTACTCTATGAGTATTGGAGACAAAATGCAACTCATAACAGGCAACATGATATATCTAACAAAAAAGTCAGTAGCTTCATGCAGACAAGTTCTAGACATGGGGAGTGATACTGGCAAAGGCAGTGGAAAAGGGAATTAGACTACTTTGTACAGCTGTGTAATAGATGCCAGAATAATTGAGCCAGTCAATAGAGCTTTGTGGATCTAAATTTCATCTTCAAAATAGTTATTCTTATCAATCATTTGATAGAATCACTTGGGACTCAGAAAGATAAAAACAAACCAATAATACCCTAATTTTACTCCAGAAATATTCAATTTAGGTTTGCTTGGGTGATGCTTTAAAAATACCTGCCTAGGTGATTTTCATATACCATGGGAGTCACACAGATAATATTTTTGTTAAAAAAAAATTGCTCAGACTACTGTGAAGAGAATGGACTGGAAGGGCCTAGTGGGCAGAGATCAGCTTGCTGTGGTCACTCCACTCCAAGAGACAGTGGAATTGTACAACACAGTGGTGAGAATGCAGGGGGACAATATGAGATGTCCCTTCAGCAGGAAAACTGACAACTCAATGAGGGAAATGAGAAAGTAGTTTGTCTTTGAAAAGTCTTGCATCTTTGGAGTGATTTATTGTATAGAACATAGGTCATTAAAAACAAAAATACAGGGGTCAGTTATATGGCTCAGTGGATAGAGAGCTTGCTGCTTCACCAAACTACCTGAGTTCAATCCACACGATGGTAGGAGAGAAGCAGCTCCTACAAGTTGTCCTCTGAACTCCACAGATGACAATGTGTAGCACTGTGAATGTGATGAGCCTATAGATAGTCACACAGGCACATGTGAATAAATACTTATTCTAACAAACTTACAATAAATGAGAGAAATAAGACTTGAAGGAAGAGATAGATTCAATTATGGATTTGTTGGGTTTGAATTTCTTGTGACAAAACATAGAGAATACTAGTTTGCAAAAATCCCGAGCTCAGGGGAGAAGTCCATACAGCAGGCATTTGGAGGTCATCAGTGAGTGAATAATTTATGAACCCACTGAAGCAATGGGACAGCCATGGAGAAAATAAGCTGAAGACAGTCTCCTGAGAATACAAATATGTAAAGATGGGTAGGAAGATGATATTAGAGAGACAAGGGAGAATGTGACAAAGAACTTGAGGAAGAGGGATGTGAAGAGAGGGAAAAGCCACAGAAAGATCAAGAAATATTGGCTGACAAAAACTCTTTGGATTTGTTAATCCACACAGAGCTGGGGCACATTTCCAACACAGTTCTAGAGAGTCAATGGATCTAGATCCCAGTTACAGGTTTAAGTAAATGTTCTGCATGTGTAGATTCTGCTGAGTATAAAATATTAAAAGCCAAGAGGACAGCCTCATGTTAGAAAAGTGGCCACTGACACCACAAGATCCTGAGGCAGAAGGGAAGAGGTAACGACAGCAGAACAAGGAGGGAACCAACAGAGTGGAAGGTTTTAATTGGAGATCAGTGTAGTGAAGTTTAAGATTTCAGAGTTAGAACAAGGCTCAAGCAAGGATTCGATACAGAATGTACCCTGACAATGAGCTACAAACAGAGTGAAAGAAATCTGTGACTTCTGAAGCTCGGTCATTGTTATACACAGAGTCCTTTTGACAAAAGGAAAATTTAGGAACAAGGGGAAGACTGAAAGCCAGATGCTCAAGGAGTAGTTCAAAGAGATGGATGACATCATTGGTTAGGGGATGGATACAAGACACCTAGAATACTGAACGGACATAATCTAACCAAAGCTGAAGGGGGATGAATGAAGGTTCTTGGTGATAAAGAAAGCATCCTGTATCTGTATGGATGTGACACCTGTCAGTAATAAATTTGATAGTGTATTTAGTTGATAGTAATAAATTTGATATTTTAGGCAGGGCATAGGAGGTAGAACATCCTGTAGGCAGAAAGGATTCTGGAATAGTGGGTAGATCGGGGAGATTCATCCAGGAAGACATGACGAGAGAGATGCATCGTATCTGAGCACAGGTCACCAGCCACATGGCAGAATGTAGATTAGAATAAATGGGTTATTTTAAGTTATGATCTAGTCATAAAAGGGCCTAGCTATCTGACCAAAGTATTTGTAAATACATTTTGGGTCTGTGTCTCATTTCTTGGAGCATGGAGCTGGAAGGAAGAAAGACCTAACTTCTGTGCTCAATGTCTAGGATGATAATAAACTTGACTAAGCTTTTAAGATAACATGTGAACAATTGGCTGTCATGTATATGTGTGATTCTACCCACAGTTACAAAAAGCTGTCAGAGAGAGAGAGAGAGAGAGAGAGAGAGAGAGAGAGAGAGAGAGAGAGAGAGAGAGAGAGAGAGAGGAGAGAGAGGGGGAAGAGAGAGAGAGAGAGAGAGTAGAAAAATCAGTATCTGTAGGGGCTTGTAGGGTATGGTATGGTAGGATTTATTCCATCAGGGACCATAGTGGACTGATGTGTTTTGAAAGTGGCCATACCCCCTCTGCAACCAAAAACCAGGTGTTTGAAACTTAATCATCAAATTCATATGTCTATAGTTCTTAGAGTTGGACCTTTAGGAAGTAATTAAGATTAGATGAAAATGTAAGAGTAATGATGGCATTCTTAGCTTTATAATAAGAGGCTAGGACAAGGGGCCTGAGATAGCACGTCTGCTGTCTTGCCAAGGGATGGCCTCTATCTGGCTATGATTCAGCCAGGACCTCACTCAATGCTGAGAGGATGCTGGTGTCTTGTTCTTACATGTCCCAGCCCTTAGAACCAGAAACCAAATTTATATATTTGCTACTCTCATGTATTTTGCTACAAACTCGGCAACTGAGTAATAGAGGCAGATCATGTAGTTTAAGAAGGAAGGTGCCATTGTAAGGTCTGAATTTTAGATATCTCCCCAGGAAACTTGTGCAGGATATATTGTGAGGAACCAAGTGATGGAGACCAATTTTTGAAATGAATTGCATAAATCCAGTTGAAGTTCTAGAGGAGAATAGCAGTGGTGCTAGAGAAGGAGCCATAGACATAGTAGACAACTAGAATCGATTCTGTTATAAAGACTTAGGACTTAGAATTTGAGAACAAAACCACAGCCTAGTAGGCTTCTCAAAGAAGAAACTATAGACAAGGAATAAGAGAATGGAAAAGAGGAGCTGGGGCACAAGTTGCTCCTGGTCCACTCCAGCACCGGGGTGCCTTGTCAGAGGAGTCTTCGGACACCCGCAAGGACCCGCACAGGATTCCCCACGGGATCCTAAGACCTCTGGTGAGTGGAACACAATTTCTGCCAGGAGGCAGGTTCGAACACCAGATATCTGGGCACCTTCCCTGCAAGAATAGAGCTTGCCTGCAGAGAATACTCTGATCACTGAAACTAAGGAGAGATCCAGCCTCCCAGGTCTGCTGATAGAGGCTAACAGAGTCACCTGAGGAACAAGCTCTAACCATATACAACTATAACAGCTAGCTTCAGAGATTAACAAATGGCAAAAGGCAAATGTAAGAATCCTACTAACAGAAATCAAGACCACTCACCATCTTCAAAATGCAGCACTCCCACCCCACCTAGTCCTGGGCACCCCAACACAACCGAAAATCTAGACCCAGATCTAAAAGCATATCTCATTATGATGGTAGAGGACATCAAGAAGGACTTTCATAACTCACTTAAAGAAATACAGGAGAGTACTGCTAAAGAGTTACAGGTCCTTAAAGAAAAACAGGAAAACACAACCAAACAGGTAGAAGTTCTTAAAGAAAAACAGGAAAACACAACCAAACAGGTGATGGAAATGAACAAAACCATACTAGACCTAAAAAGGGAAGTAGACACAATAAAGAAAACCCAAAGTGAGGCAACGCTGGAGATAGAAACCCTAGGAAAGAAATCTGGAACCATAGATACGAGCATCAGCAACAGAATACAAGAGATGGAAGAGAGAATCTCAGGTGCAGAAGATTCCATAGAGAACATAGGCACAACAATCAAAGAAAATACAAAATGCAAAAGGATCCTAACTCAAAACATCCAGGAAATCCAGGACACAATGAGAAGACCAAACCTACGGATAATAGGAGTTGATGAGAATGAAGATTTTCAACTTAAAGGGCCAGCAAATATCTTCAACAAAATAATAGAAGAAAACTTCCCAATCCCAAAGAAAGAGATGCCCATGATCATACAAGAAGCCTACAGAACTCCAAATAGACTGGACCAGAAAAGAAATTCCTCCCGACACATAATAATCAGAACAACAAATGCACTAAATAAAGATAGAATATTAAAAGCAGTAAGGGAGAAAGGTCAAGTAACATATAAAGGCAGGCCTCTCAGAATTACACCAGACTTTTCACCAGAGACTATGAAAGCCAGAAGAGCCTGGACAGATGTTCTACAGACACTAAGAGAACACAAATGCCAGCCCAGGTTACTATACCCGGCCAAACTCTCAATTACCATAGATAGAGAAACCAAAGTATTCCACGACAAAACCAAATTCACACATTATCTTTCCACAAATCCAGCCCTTCAAAGGATAATAACAGAAAAAAAAACAATACAAGGACAGAAATCACACCCTAGAAAAAGCAAGAAAGTAATCCCTCAACGAACCTAAAAGAAGAATGCCACAAGAACAGAATGCCAACTCTAACAACAAAAATAAAGGAAGCAACAATTACTTTTCCTTAATATCTCAATATCAATGGACTCAATTCCCCAATAAAAAGACATAGACTAATAGACTGGCTACACAAACAGGATCCAACATTCTGCTGCTTACAGGAAACCCATCTCAGGGAAAAAGACAGACACTACCTCAGAGTGAAAGGCTGGAAAACAATTTTCCAAGCAAATGGTCTGAAGAAACAAGCTGGAGTAGCCATTCTGATATCGAATAAAATCGACTTCCAACCCAAAGTTATCAAAAAAGACAGGGAGGGGCACTTCATACTCAAAGGTAAAATCCTCCAAGAGGAACTCTCAATTCTGAATATCTATGCCCCAAATGCAAGGGCAGCCACATTCATTAAAGACATGTTAGTAAAGATCAAAGCACACATTGCACCTCACACAACAATAGTGGGAGACTTCAACACACCACTTTCATCAATGGACAGATCATGGAAACAGAAACTAAACAGGGACACAGTGAAACTAACAAAAGTTATGAAACAAATGGACTTAACAGATATCTACAGAACATTCTATCCTAAAACAAAAGGATATACCTTCTTCTCAGCACCGCACGGTACCTTCTCCAAAATTGACCACATAATTGGTCACAAAACAGGCCTCAACAGATACAAAAATATTGAAATTGTCCCATACATCCTATCAGACCACCATGGACTAAGGCTGATCTTCAATAACAACATAAATAATGGAAAGCCAACATTCAGGTGGAAACTGAATAACACTCTTCTCAATGATACCTTGGTCAAGGATGAAATAAAGAAAGAAATTAAAGACTTTTTAGAGTTTAATGAAAATGAAGCCACAACACACCCAAACCTATGGGACACAATGAAAGCATTTCTAAGAGGGAAACTCATAGCTCTGAGTGCCTCCAAAAAGAAACTAGAGAGAGCACACACTAGCAGCTTGACAACACATCTAAAAGCTCTAGAAAAAAAGGAAGAAAATTCATGCAAGAGGAGTAGACAGCAGGAAATAATCAAACTCAGGGGCGAAATCAACCAAGTGGAAACAAGAAGAACTATTCAAAGAATTAACCAAATGAGGAGTTGGTTCTTTGAGAAGATCAACAGGATAGATGAACCCTTAGCTAGAATCACTAGAGGGCACAGGGACAACATCCTAATTAACAAAATCAGAAATGAAAAGGGAGACATAACAAAAGATCCTGAGGAAATCCAAAACACTATCAGATCCTTCTACAAAAGGCTATACTCAACTAAACTTGAAAACCTGGACAAAATGGACAAATTTCTGGACAGATACCAGGTACCAAAGTTAAATCAGGATCAAGTTAACGAGCTAAACAGCCCCATATCCCCTAAAGAAATATAAGCAGTCATTAATAGTCTCCCAGCCAAAAAAAGCCCAGGACCAGATGGGTTTAGTGCAGAGTTCTACCAGACCTTAAAAGAAGATCTAATTCCAGCTCTGCACAAACTATTCCACAAAATAGAAGTAGAAGGAACTCTACCCAACTCATTCTATGAAGACACAATTACTCTGATACATAAACCACAGAAAGATCCAACAAAGATAGAGAACTTCAGAACAATTTCCCTTATGAATATTGATGCAAAAATACTCAATAAAATTCTCGCTAACTGAATCCAAGAACACATTAAGCAATCATCCATCCTGACCAAGTAGGTTTTATTCCAGGGATGCAGGGATGGTTTAATATATGGAAATCTATCAACGTAATCCATTATATAAACAAACTCAAAGACAAAAACCACATGATCATCTCCTTAAATTTGGAAAAAGCATTCCACAAGATCCAACACCCATTCATGATAAAAGTCTTGGAAAGATCAGGAATTCAAGGCCCATACCTAAACATGATAAAAGCAATCTACAGCAAACCAGTAGCCAACATCGAAATAAATGGTGAGAAGCTTGATGCAATCCCACTAAAATCAGGGACTAGACAAGGCTGTCCACTCTCCCCATACCTATTCAACATTGTACTTGAAGTCCTAGCCAGAGCAATTCGACAACAAAAGGAGATCAAGGGGATACAAATTGGAAAAGATGAAGTCGAAATATCACTATTTGCAGATGATATGATAGTATATATAAGTGACCCTAAGAATTCCACCAGAGAACTCCTAAACCTGATAAACAGCTTCAGTGAAGTAGCTGGATATAAAATTAACTCAAAAAAGTCAATGGCCTTTCTCTACACAAAGAATAAACAGGCTGAGAAAGAAATTAGGGAAGCAACACCCTTCTCAATAGTCACAAATAATATAAAATATCTTGGCGTGACTCTAACTAAGGTAGTGATAGATCTCTATAATAAAAACTTCAAGTCTCTGAAGAAAGAAATTAAAGAAGATCTCAGAAGATGGAAAGATCTCCCATGCTCATGGATTGGCAGGATCAACATTGTAAAAATGGCTATCTTGCCAAAAGCAATCTGCAAATTCAATGCAATCCCCATCAAAATTCCAACTCAATTCTTCAAGGAATTAGAAAGAGCAATCTGCAAATTCATCTGGAATAACAAAAAACCTAGGATAGCAAAAACTCTTCTCAAGGATAAAAGAACCTCTGGTGGAATCACCATGCCTGACCTACTACAGAGCAATTGTGATAAAAACTGCATGGTACTGGTATAGTGACAGACAAGTAGACCAATGGAACAGAATTGAAGACCCAGAGATGAACCCACACACCTATGGTCACTTTATCTTTGACAAGGGAGCTAAAACCATCCAGTGGAAGAAAGACAGCATTTTCAACAAATGGTGCTGGCACAACTGGTTGTTATCATGTAGAAGATTGGGAATTGATTCATTTCTATCTCCTTGTACTAAGGTCAAATCTAAGTGGATTAAGGAACTCCACATAAAACCAGAGACACTGAAACTTATAGAGGAGAAAGTAGGGAAAAGCCTTGAGAATATGGGCACAGGGGAAAGATTCCTGAATAGAACAGCAATGGCTTGTGCTGTAAGATCGAGAATTAACAAATGGGACCTCATGAAACTGCAAAGCTTCTGCAAGGCAAAAGACACCGTCAATAAGACAAAAAGACCATCAACAGATTGGGAAAGGATCTTTACCTATCCTAAATCAGATAGGGGACTAATATCCAATATATATAAAGAACTCAAGAAGGTGGACTCCAGAAAATCAAATAAAATTAAAAATGGGGCTCAGAACTGAACAAAGAATTCTCACCTGAGGAATACCGAATGGCAGAGAAGCACCTGAAAAAATGTTCAACATCCTTAATCATCAGGGAAATACAAATCAAAACAACCCTGAGATTTCACCTCACACCAGTCAGAATGGCTAAGTTCAAAAATTCAGGTGACAGCAGATGCTGGCAAGGATGTGGAGAAAGAGGAACACTCCTCCATTGTTGGTGGGATTGCAAGCTTATACAACCACTCTGGAAATCAGTCTGGTGGTTCCTTAGAAAATTGGACAAAGTACTACTGGAGGATCCAGCCATACCTCTCCTGGTCATATATCCAGAAGATGTCCCAACCGGTAAGGAGGACACATGCTCCACTATGTTCATAGCAGCCTTATTTATAATAGTCAGAAGCTGGAAAGAACCCAGATGCCCCTCAACAGAGGAATGGATACAGAAAATATGGTACATTTACACAATGGAGTACTACTCAGCTATTAAAAAGAATGAATTTATGAAATTCCTAGACAAATGGATGGACCTGGAGGGCATCATCTTGAGTGAAGTAACACAATCACAAAGGAACTCACACAATATGTACTCACTGATAAGTGGATATTATTCCAAAACTTAGGATACCCAAGATATAAGATACAGTTTTCTAAACACATGAAACTCAAGAAGAATGAATACTGAAGTGTGGACACTATGCTCCTCCTTAGAATTTGGAACAGAACACCCATGGAAGGAGTTACAGAGACAAAGTTTGGAGCTGTGACTAAAGGATGGACCATTTAGAGACTGCCGTATCCAGGGATTTACCCCATAATCAGCTTCCAAACACTGACACCATTGCATACACTAGCAAGATTTTGCTGAAAGGACCCAGATAGAGCTGTCTCTTATGAGACTTTGCCGGGGCCTGGCAAACACAGAAGTGGATGCTCACAGTCAGCTAGTGGATGGATCACAGGGCCCCCAATGGAGGAGCTGGAGAAAGTACCCAAGGAGCTAAAGGGATCGCAACCCTATGGGTGGAACAACATTATGAACTAACCAGTACCCTGAAGCTCTTGACTCTAGCTGCATATGTATCAAAGATGGCCTAGTCGGCCATCACTGGAAAGAGAGGTCCATTGGACATGCAAACTTTATATGCCCCAGTACAGGGGAACGCCAGGGCCAAAAAATGGGAATGGGTGGGTAGGGAAGTGGGGGGAGGGTATGGGGGACTTTTGGGATAGCATTGGAAATGTAATTGAGGAATAGATGTAATAAAAAATATTAAAAAAAAAGAGAGAATGGAAAAGAAAGAGAAGAGGACAGTTAATTCCTAAGGATCACATGATCTAACCATCTTATTTTGATGCTACAGATCTAGCAAAAATACAAGTGAAAAATGCAGAGTGCTAGATAATATCTTAAAAGATTTTGCCTTCCATGTATCTTTCAACTTTGTTGTCTATTTTTGACCAGCAAATACTAATTGTTAATTTGTCATTGCCGCTATGACTTGTGTGACTGTGGTCTCTTAGGAAGTTAGTGACATGGAAGACAAAACAACACGAAGGTCAAAGTAGGTTTACATGTCTTTAAAAGAATTTTATATTTGTTTTGGGGAACTTCACATCATGTACCCCAATTCTACTCACCTCTCCCTCCCCTCATACCTGACATCAACCCTTACAACACCCCCCAAAACAAAGAAAAGAATCTTTGTGGAAGCTGTAGTGTGTCACAGCATGTCCTACAGTATCCCCCTTTGTTCACTTCTTTGCTTGCAATTGTTCATTGCAATGACTTGTTGGTCTGGTACAAGACTGCTTCACTACCCTTGAGTCTTTAGTTCTGCCCCTCTTCATTGTGCCCACTTCCTTCTGTTTCTTTCTCTTCCATCTCTCCACCACTTATTTGCTCCTCTTAGTGATGCCTGGGGTCTCTGCGAGTCTGGGGTCATCTCAAGAATGGACTCAGGAGTGCTATGCCCTGCTTATGGATTATGGTGCCAGACAGGTGCCTTCTCTCTCCACAGAGGCCTGCACACTGTCCAGCTGCTGGTCATCTCAGACTAGCTCCCTGTACAGATCCTGTGGCACCAGTCTGGTGGTCATCGTGGGTGAGCTGTTGAGGCCTGCATGACACTGGACTTGTGGTAGTCTCAAGTTAGTTTTGTTTGTTTGTTGTTTGTTTTGTTTTTTTAGGGAGTGTTAGGATACTAATCATTCAGGTGTTCATAAGTCAGGACACTAAGTGTAGATGTAACCTTTCTCCTCTCTGTCATCTCCTGACGCACATGTGACACAGTGGCTACACCTACGATACTTCTAGGGGCAGGTTACATGGCTTTTTAAAAAAGCCTATTAAAGAACAGCAAAAAAGTAAGACCTGCCCAGCCACAGAAAGCCAAGCAGGATGGACCACACTGACCACACAGACTGACAAGCTCAGTGTGGGAGTGATTTCAACACAGGACAGGCTGGAGGTCAGTTTTTACAATGAATGGTTGACGGATTATCTATAGTCTTCCTTACATCACATATAGAAATATATCTTTGAAGAAATAGGATTAGGATCTCCAAATAACTCACAGGAGACCGCAATTTGAAATGGGGTCCTCTTTCAGGCTTGCAGATGTTCTGACTCAGAAATGAAATTAAACTTGAGCAAAATATCTGTGTGAAACAATTCCTTCCCACGCTGTAGCCCCTCACATGCACTGAAACTATGAAGGGTCACTTCTTCTCCCAGGGAAATCTAAACATGATTCATAGATCTTTTTCTGAAAGTATGAATACAGAATATCTCATGAAATGAGATTTATGGGGTATTTTCTCACTGAGGCCCAAGGAGCAGGTAGCATGAAAAACATCACTCAGAGCACTCCTAAATGAGGCTGGAAGTTAAGGCAGAGGGAACTTGGAGGCAATTGTTACCCTTAAAAATGCTTTTAAAAATACTCTAACCTTTCTAACTCCTCGGTATTTGTGATCCAGCACATGTGTCATAATATTTTTGACCACAAAAAGTGGCTGGACTGTACCCACTATATACAGATAGATACCACAGACATTATGGCTAGTGAAAAAAAGCCAGCTATAATACATACTCTGTAATTGGACTTGAATGAAGTTCAAGTCCAGGCAAAGCTTATCTGTGGAGACTGTGATTACCAAGGGGTTTCTCTAGGTAAGGTTAAAAGAGAGAAAGGGAGAGAGAGAGAGAGAGAGAGAGAGAGAGAGAGAGAGAGAGAGAGAGAGAGAGAGAGAGAGAGAGGCACAACAGTGACATTTGATGTGGTGATGAGAATGTTCTGTGTCTTCCTAGGAACTGCTGTATCACTAATGAATATGATTGTTTGGATGCATTAAAATTAGAAATAAATTCTGTGCATTTCATTATATGTGGATTATGCTTGACTTAAGCAAATTAATTCTCATGAAAAGTCTTAACAAAATTCTAAGTATGCGTATCCCTTGACAATGTGAAGAATGTTTTGAGTCTCAGCATGCTAAAAATTTTAAACTTGTCATATATAAGCATGCCTTATAAAGTGCTATTTTCTCACCCCTAGAGTTTTGTTTTAAAAAATAAACTACTGGCAAATAGAATGTTTGCAGCATTCTGTACACTTACTAACACTGGCATCCTAGACATATAGAAAATGAGAAAATGTAGACTGAAGGGGAAACTTAAGGGTTCTTTGGAAAGTTTGTTGGATGGTGTTTTGCTGGGGCAAACATGTGAAGGAATGTTTAGCTGAAGTGGACACAGGTGAAAGACTAAGGCAGACTCATGAAGGAACATTTGACTGAAGCAGACACAGGAGAGAGGATGTTTTGCTAAAGCAAGCACATGAAAGGACAGGTGATGAAGGATTCTTTGCTAACAACACAAATGTATTAGTCAGCCTAACATGGCATAGTTGAGCTGTAATTGTTGGGACTCCATAGAGAGAAACACACCAAAAAACTTCTGGTGGTGTGCTGCAGTTTCATGCCTGCTTGGTACCTCCTGACTGACCAAAGGAAAATGGCTCATACTGTTTGCTACAGGGCTTCGAGCTGACATTTCCCAATGGCAAGAGGTTACCTAATATGTCTTTCTTGGTCCTGCAACTTTAGACCAGTGTCTACGTTTTCCACAATGGCTACGATGAACTTTGAATCTTTCAGTCAAATTCACCATAATTAAAACGCCGAGCATTTTGCTTCCTGATATTTTTGGGTATGATTTACCCTATGATATTGGCATTGTACTCGTGAGAACCAATATCAGTTGTCTCCCTTATCCATTCATCTACAGGGGCTCCACGTGTTTTCAGTGATCTGATTGCTCTCTTACATTCGGTGTTTGCATTCTCAAAAGCCAAGATTTCTACAATGATTGTCTGGTTTCAAGGTCTGTTATGGCTCTAACCACAGCTGAACTCAACTTCTGTAAGAGTTCTGTAAACGGTTCTCCAGAACCCTGTACTATTTTAGTAAATGAGGTAGATTTTTCTCCCAGCTTCTTCAACCAAATTCCATGCTCTTAAGGCAGCAACATGACATTGTTCATTTACACCATCATCAGATTGGGTGTGGTCTTGTAAGTCAGCATAATGCCCTTCACCAAGCAGCTGACCTTTACTAACATCTATTCCTCTTGCTACCTTGTGTTGTGCTACTTTTGTGCCTTCATGTCTTCACCATGACAACCATTGTAATTATTGACCAACTTCTAACACACCTGACACCAATCTCTTGTCATCTTGTGGGACAACCCTATGCTGTATAGCCCAGTTATTTTGTATTTCTTTGACAAAGCATGTAAGCCATACATTACTATTGCCCCTTTAAAATGGTTTAAATCTGACATTCGTATCAGTTGCTAGGTCAATTCATTATAAGCTTGTCCACCATTGTTAGCAGGCATATGTTGAACAAAGGCTGGGAAGACTGAGGATACTGAATTGTGTAGGCACAAGCAAATTCTCTGGTGGTGTACCTGGCTGGATCTTAATCTGTTGGACACGTGCCATTTCCTGCTCTTTCAGGCCCTAGAATCAGGGCAGGGAAGCAGTTTATCTCTCAGCCTAGTTTGCCTCCAGTTTTCATCGTTCTGTACGTTCCCAGTCTCATTCTCCAAGTCTGAACTTTTTCTCTTCCCAGAGGCCCTCTACAAACTCTCTAAGTGCATAGCCAATTATACAATCTTCTCTAACAGAAGGGAAGTATTGTATTTCCTACTAAACTTTTTCAAAATAGTATACCTGAAAACTACAAATCAAAGCCAAAACCTTCTGGGAGCAAGGCAGGATACTACCCAGTGGTGGTAGCTGCCATTGTGCCAATCTCCTTAAGCAACATTGATAATGGTTCATAATCTGCCATTTCCTCTTCTGTAGAAGCAGAGTTACCCATTATGCCCAAGGCCACTTTAGGCACCACCTGTAAGTTTAATTTTTTTCAAACCTTATTTTTTAGTGACGGTTTTTAAATGTTTTAACCTCCCTTTTATCTCACCACCCATCAGAGGTAGTAGAAAACAAAGGATATGGGGGATATAGACCTGTTGAGAAAGGTTCTTTGGAGCAACTCTCATTTGTGTTGTCTGGAAATTGTCAGTTCAGTTCACAGGTCAGCAGGCAGTGTGATACACTCACAAAAATATACACCCAGCAGTCCAGGTCTGTAGAGTTGGGATAGCAAACATGAATCAGCAGCAGTGGTACTACCTAGCAGAGACAGCCAGGCCTCAGCCTTGGCACAAGTCAGCAGGAGGAACCAGGAAGGATACCAGAAGTTCTTAGCTGTGCCTCTCTCAAGGAAGCATACATAGATGAATGAAGACACGAGAACAACAAGTGTTGCACAGCTAGCTCTCTAAGCAAGCCTAGCTCAGCCAGCCCCTGTCACTGTATGTAGAGTCCTTATATACTCTTTCCATAAATCACATGTCCTCCACATGTATTGCTTCAGCACATGTCTTTCATCAGCATGTGCCTCTGTCTCAGCTGACAACACTCTGCCAATCATCCTGAGTCAGCCGGAAGCAGTAAGAAACTGCAGCACACCACCAGAAGGTTTTTGGTGGTTTCTCTCTATAGATTTCCTACAAATGCAGCCCAACTATGCCATGTTAGGATGACCAATATATGTGTGCTGTTAGCAAAGAGTCCTTCATCACTTGTCCTTTCACGTGCTTGCTTTAGCAGTACATCCTCTTTCATGTGTCTGCCTCAGCCAAATGTTCCTTCAGGATTCTGCCTTAGTCTTTCCCTTGTGTCTACTCCAGCTAAACTTTTCTTCACGTTTGCCCCGGCAAAACACCATCCAACAAACTTTCTAAAGAACACTTAAGCTTCCACTTCAGTAGATCTTTTTAATGTGCAGTCTATTTCAGCTTATTTAGGCTGGATATACTTTTATGATGCTAGAATTTCTTTATCTTTTTAGTTAAGTTTATATGCCTGGTAAGTCTGGAGGAAAGATAAAAAGCCTGCCTGCTATAACCAGCACTGACCTGCAGTAAAACATTTCTCTGTGATGGATGTTTTGTAGGAAGGAGGGTGGGGGTGGGAATTAGCTGCATACGGATGGGCACTGGAGTAATGGAATAGAGGGTCTTCAGGATATTCAGTGCTTGTCCTCAATCTAGAATCAAAGAGGTAAACAAAATTCCTCCCAACACTATGTTGATGAAATAATTCACAGAATTCAGAGGAGTCAGTGGCAGGCTTCATGGTTCAGTGTGTGCCTGCTCTTCTGCCATGGTCTGCAGTCCGTGAGAGGAAATGAGTCTCAACATAAAAATGACAACAGATCAGTGTCATGCATTAGGGAGAGAGAAATCCAGAACAGAAAGGAAACACAGTTTTGTACTTGTCTTTCAAGTATGAGAGCCAGGGTGTGACCATCAAAGAACGCAGATGTAGGTGGGTTCAGGAAGCTTCTAAGAGCTTAACACTAGGTTTTCCTGGGGAAAAAAAAACTGGTCTAGTAACATAGCTTATATCAGAATAGTATTTGTTATGTATATAACTTCTTGTATAGCATGAATTTCATTTTTTTTTGTCTAATTGTTTTCCTTCTCTCTACAATATGCCTTGAACTAATACTATCACTGTAGCTACTATCAGAAAGGTGTGTGTGTGTTCATTTGGAAATTGGAAGTTGATGCCAGGTGTATTTGTCAATTACTGCACACAATTAGTGTAAATATAGAGGGGGGGCAGGGGTATTTCTTACTGAACCTAGAGCCTGTCACTTTGGATAAACTGGCTGGCCAATGAGCTCCAAATATCTGCTCATAAATGGAATTTTAGCACCATTTACAGATGGGTACCTCCCTGCCCAGTTTTACATGGATTCTGGGCATAGAATCCAGGTTCTCACACTCTCAGGTCAAACAAACACTTTAACAGCAGAGCTGTCTCTTCACACTTTAACAGCAGAGGCATTTCCTCAGTCCATGTCCCCAAGTGGACAGTGACTCACATGTACCATTTTGGAGCCCCAGGTAAGACTTCCTTTCAAAGAAATGCAATTGGCTAGCAATGTTTGCTCAGTATGTTCTTGGCTCCTTATGCTGAGGCACCGGAACCCTCAGTATTTCCACCAGCAGGCTTTTGATCATTTTTGTAATACTCTTATCTTGGTCCTTAGCTAAAATAAACACAGTTCATAAATGCATGATGGTAGTAGTACTCTACACTGGTTAACACCTAACGATTTGCTAAAATGTGCATCTGTAAATGACTGTTTATATTAGCCATTAAGTATCTGTAAAAACATGTACACCGCTGCCTGTCTTTCCAAATAAAGGCTGACTGTCTTGAGTTGACTCAGGATAAGTATTGTAAACAGGATGGCATATAAAGTGTGAGACACTATACAGAGGGCCAAGTGTATATGAAGGTTAACTGATTAATAAAACATGGCTGGCCTTGATTTCGTTTATAAGAAACTTAAGACATTTATCAACATCTGTCTGAAGCCAGTCCCATTCTCTTGGACTGTGCTGTGGATGGCTGATTAATAAAAGATGATGTCTTAGGAAGGAAGCTTAGATCTTTGAAAGCCTCAACAGAGGACAAGGCCAGGCTGAATCTGCATATGAAAGGGAATGGTGAAAGTAAGGGGCTCACCCTGGAAGTCCCTGCCACTTCCCGGCTGCACTTCATCTTCCTGGTATTGGCAAAGTCTGCAAAAGTAAAAAATAAAAATTCAAAAATTAAGTGTGGAATTAATTTACAAGACAGATTGTAGGGTTTTGCTGTGTTCTCTCTCTCTCTCTCTCTCTCTCTCTCTCTCTCTCTCTAAGAAACTGAAATATAATCCAGTTCCCTCCTGGCTTCCTCCCCTTGGTGTTCTTAACTTTGCAGCTTTCTCTGTTTGTTTTTCATTTGTACCCTTGATCTTTTAGTCCTTCCTTTCCTCTTGGCTGGAATAAAGTGTAAGAATTGAACAAGTGCCTCCCTTGAAAGCTGATAGACTTTGGCTGGCTGCATAAGCATTGCCCTTGTGAACAGCATAGGCCAGCATCACTGCCTCTATACTCCCTTAACCCTTAACCCTTCGACCTAACACACAGTCCTCTGTACTGACTTAGGGACTATCTTCCTTCGACATCTATGGCCAAAGATTTGAAGGTAAAATGAAGTGATTGATTTGGTAAAGTTTGATAACACACATCTCTGTCAGAACATCCCATTATCACCAGCGAGGCAGGAACAGTCCCCTACACAATATACAGGACCAAAGAATTCTAAATTTTTAAGAGACAGCACAATGGGCTAGAGAAGAAATTTAGAGTCATGACAGTGATACTGGTTCTTCTGAAAATGAAATGCCTTCTTAAATCCTTATCAAGGAAGCACTAAAAACACAATTTATGTTACTGTCTTACATTAGTAATGGCAGGTAAAGAAGCTGGGGAAATGTGGACATCTTTAGGATCATGTTGTTATCTGTTGCCAAAAGATCTCTCTCTATCACTCATCTCTGTGGCAATGTTCAGAATCTAGACTGGACACCTCCGGACAAGAGCCCAAGCAGATACTTTGAAGGGGAGAGTGGGAGATGGGGTGGGTGGGAGTATGTCCCCTGAAGACTTGGCACACTCAGGCATCACCTTGGCCAACCGCATGCATCCAACTGAACCTTCAACAATTTTGTCTGTTCTTTCTGCTCTGTACTCTAGCTTGGGTCAAGTTCACAGTGCATCATAAAAGCAGAAGAAGACAGGAAGAAACTAAGGAAAATCCTCTTGCCTCTGTTAGACTCAGAATCCCAAGAACAACAGAATGGCCTTTTGATTGTGGTGTTGAAGAACTTGTGCCCCGCCCTGTTACCCACAAGCCCTCAAATTCTAAAGACAGGAAGAAGTAAACAAAACATCTCATTGGAGGGGTTCTAGGAATATCTGTTGCAAAACTGACTTATAAATCCATCTGGGAGTCCCGCAGCCCCAGGGCAAGAGGAGGATGGGAAGTCTGCCTGCCAATGTCCATCCAGGGAGTTTCTGCTATTTCTGATAACATTATTCCCTTGTTAAGTACAAGTCATCCAAGAATTCATTTTTTATGACTCTTTTGGAACCTAAAACAGTCTTTCACACAAATCAGGTCCTTGCCATGCCAGTCATAAGAAAATGATAAACATTAGGTGATTAAAATTAACCAAGTGTTAACTAAAACCTGCTTAGCTGTGAGAGTAAGGACTTGTGCAAATGCGTGTGTGCATGTATGAATATGCATGTATACATATTCATAAGGGTGGATTTGTGTGTGTGTGTGTGTGTGTGTGTATGTGTATACTTATACATATATACATATATTTTCATGAGGAGAGAGCCATGCTTATACTCCATATGTTAATGACCTGGCCTCAGACAGATGCTGTGAGGGTGTCTGTGTGCTATTACCTTCTCTGTGCACTGTGTGTGTGTTCTTGTTTGAGCAGTTGCTGACAAGAACAGGGGACTGGGGACTGATAAAGCTGCAGGAGGCCTGTGCAGGCATAACCTTTCCTTCCCTTCGTGCAGGAAAAAAACTTTCATAACAAGGGAACTGGGCTGAGCTGGGCAAAACTGAAGCAGGACTGTCCGGTAATGTCCAACATGTGGTGCTGCTTAAGGCTGAGTCCCTGTGGGCCTGGGAAGGGCACTACTGCTAAAGACTGAGATCTGCTCAGCCTGTCCTGCTGGGGTCAGTGCTGGAGGCCACACTTGTGGGGGCGGTATATCAGACTTCTCTAGAAGGAGGGGCATTTTCATTCAAAGTCTCCATGGTGTGAATTGTACCCTAGATCAAAAAAAAGGGACTCAGAAAGAGCCTAAAATAAGGTGTTTCTTAACACCAATGAGGAGTGTGCCTCAGTCTGTTAGCATTGTCAGAAGTATCATGGATGCTCTGAGTCTGTCTGCCTTGCCCTTGCAGGGCTCCTGTGGCACACACCATACCATGAATGTGCATTGCTTAGGACTCTGTGTGCTCCTATGGTATCCTGAGAAACCCTGGCAGCATGTGGAGCCTCATCTGGGCACTGTGAGGACCATGACTGGCAAAGCATTAATCTTTGAATGACTTCAGTTCTGGTTCTTATGACACTACTTATTAGCATCCCTTCATCAAAATAAATTCTCTCTACCTACCAGTAAAGGGAAAACAAAACAAAACAAAACAAAACAAAACAAAACAAAACAAAAAAAAACAACCAACACTTGCCCTGCTGTTTCCCACTGAGTTGAGAAGGAAGACATAAGAAAAATGATAGGAAAGTGAACAAGGACCATGAGGCACTGCTCATTGGCACACTCTCCTGCCCCAGGCCCTTTGCATTAGCTGCTGTCTCTGCCTACAACATTCCCCCTCAGGGGTCCTAAAGATGTGCTTTCTCCCCTTCTATAGTGTCTGCCAGATCTCCTTTTGTCAGCTCATCTCTGTCTACCCCATGTAGCGTAGTGACTCCCTAACCTCCTGTTCCTATTATAACATGAGCTTGAACTGTTTTCTTTCTCTCCATTTCCCTTTGCCACCATCTGATACTTATTCCCAGTATTCTTTGATTCTGTAATGGGGGGCGGGGTGGTGGAGGTGGATTATTTTAGTCACTGATAAACATCCCTTGTGTCTGACACATAGTAGGGACTTAGTTAACATTGTAGAAAGAGTCAATGAAGTTAGTCGTCTTAAGATATTATTAGAACTGCCTGTCTCCATAATGTAGATACAGTCCAGACTTAAAGAGGAATTATTTACCCACTGCTGACAGGCCTGTGATGAACATCAGAAATATCTCTAGGCTTACAGACGTTTTCCTTGGCCTGGCTAAGCTGAAGTATGACTGTATGGCCCTTCAGTTTATATTTGGCTTTCACCTCTGTTTTTCAAACCATTAGATCTCAAGCACAAGAATTGTATCTGCAGCCAATGGTGCAAGGTTCTCTGGGAACAAAATTTCCTTGCAGGTCTAATAAAGAGGTGACAGAAGCAAAGCACATTAAATGCCTCTTTTCACAGCCTGTTTCCTTTGGGCTTCTCTGCATTGTCCTTTGAATTCTCTGGGATCCTGACTGCAGGGAGCAGTTTTCCCAACACAAATGTAACATGTGACACGTTTTAAGACAACGTTTTTGAACCTCCGTGCACTTGGCTGTCTTTTAAAGTTGCAAAGAAGTGAGTGGATGGATGCTCTGGACCCTGTTATCTGTGATGTCATTACCTCTCCCCTGGTCTTCCTCCACTCTAACTTTGGGAACCTCCCTGAGAATGGCAGGCACATTCCTACTTCCTGCCCTTGCTCTGGCTGTTTTCCCAGCCAACAACTGCTTTCCCTGCCTCCTTCCTTCAGAACTCAACATCTTACCTTCCCGGTCTGTCTACACTCTCCACCGTGTCCATCCTTTCGAACTGCTCTTTCTGAAGCTTTAGCAGCCTACTCCCCTTCTGACTACCTTTTCTTTTTTCCATGTCATTTCCTATGTCACACTGTCATTTAGCTATTTAGTTACAGTCATTGTTTCTATCTGACTGGTGCTGTCTAGAATAGGAGCCATCAGTGATTGTTTGCTTGTTTGTTTGTTTGTTGTTTTACACTTCTTTCCCCATTGATATAAGATCCAAGAATCTTGAGCAAGGGCAAGGCACAAAAGACATGCCTGATAAAAGTAGCTGATGGAAAGAAATGACACTAAAGAGGAGCACGTGCACTGTCTCTCATATTCTTTAGCTTTTTTGACGCTGTTAGAAATCTTAGTCACTCTAAGAATCCTAATTCTTGGCTCAATATAGCTTCTGATCTGCCCCCTGTCTCCTTCATAGGGACATTGAACTTCTCAATTCTTCAATACCAAAGTCACTGACCAAAAACACATTAGGAATTAGACAGTCATGGTAAGAGGCCTGTGGGGTATAAATGTGAGGAAGGCCTAGTCTCTAGCTTCAAGATAGGAGACTGGGAAGGAATGGTGGGAGCAGGCTCAGGCAGCTCAGTGAGAGAGAAGCAGTTTCCAGGTGGCTAAGTTACGTGAAGGAAACCTTCACAGAGCAGGTGATGTTGAGACTGAACAAGGTTTTCCAAGCTTGTACAGACACATAGACTCACTCCGGGGGGTGGGGTGGTAATGGTGAAGCCAACAGTGTGGCTGCAACAGGGATTATAAGATCAGCATTGCTACAGAGAAGTATGCAAGACAACCAATGCCTTATGGAAAAACAGCAATAATCGAAACAGCCAATGTATGTAGTGCTCACTTGATACTCTGCATGGGTTAGACTCTGGGTAACTGAGCATGCTCAGTTCAGTTTCTCCTCCAAACCCAGGACAGAGGCATGGCTGTAATGCTTACCTGAGAGAATATGAGACCAAGGCAACAGAGAGAAGGCAACAGAGAGATCACTATGTAAGACGACCAACACTACACAGGCTCAAAAGGAATATATATATATATATATATATGTGTGTGTGTGTGTGTGTGTGTGTGTGTGTGTTTATGGAGAGAGAGAGAGAGAGAGAGAGAGAGAGAGAGAGAGAGATGTATATACAGGTATTTGCTTTTATTAAAACAAGAGTCTAGCCTGACTGAATCCAGGACTGATATACTTAAAGATGAGCAGAGTAATTAGTGATTAATGGAAATTGAATTTTCTTAAAAGACCGTGAAAATAGTGTCATTTTTTTGAACATGAGAACTTTTACTATGCACAAAAAGCAAGAATAAATATATTTTATGTGACTGGTGAGTCAAAAAGTATGAAAAGTAGAGATAAGCATGCCGTTTTATATTTTATGGAAAGTTACATTGAAACTTTATAAAGGCCCACTGGATCTTTATTCCCCTCCTCTAGTAACAGCCTAAAGTAAATATAATTACTTTTGGACAATAAAGTGCTTCAACCCCGTATGGTGAAGACCAATAAAAAATACCAGTTACTTGGAAGCATTCCTGCTTGGAAGCCAACCTGGCCCTTACACAGCCGAGTCAGAAGGTGAAAGGTTAAGAGTGCGTCCTTGTAGTCTTTGGGGGATTTTTAAGCCAAAGGTAATTTTCTTTCCTGTTTTTTTGTTTTGTTTTTAAAAATACAAAACAAAACAAAAACACCCATTAATTAGACACGGATGCTGCCAGTCTCGAGGATCCAATTGCATTAGGACACTTTTGAGTGTTGAAAGAAGGTCCCTGCTCTCTGCATTTATAGGCAGGGTACTCTGGCTAAAATCTCTTTGCAGGGAACAATAAGAGGCTGAATAATGGAGGCCGTGAGCCCAGAGTTGATGGAATAAAAGGCGTCCTCAATATTCTGGCCCTTCTCCTCTGATGTAGTGTGTGTTATTCTCATCTGCAAGCGCGGGCATCGGCCAAGTGGAATTGGAGAAGCATGCGCTAATCCACTGCTGCTCTAAGCTGACAGGGAAAAGCACCCCCGAGTTTCCCATTTGGATTCTGTAGCCACTTTGATTCACACCTATTTTTTCCAGGTTAGGTCCCGGCCATAATTTTTTTATATGACACTACCACATGCAGTTCACATGCTACAACCTACTGCACGCTGTAGCTATTCTCACGCCTAGATATACAAGGGATGCATCTTGATAATTGTACTTTTAAAATGACTTAATCGGTTTGAAGGCTTATGTGTTGTATGCTCAGAGAGCAGAGAAAGAGGTGTCAAATGGCCTGCTCTACCGCTCTCTGAGCTACTCATTTGAGACTGGGTCTCGCACTGACTCTGAAACTAGACCACTGGTCTTAAGCCCCAACAGTTGCTTCCACCCACAACAGCACTGTGGTTACAAGCCCATGCATGAGGTACCCATCTTTTTAGTGTGTCTGGGGAGTTGAACTCTGGTCTTCAAGTTTGCACAGAGAACAGTCTTACCCACTAGTCCATCTCCATGCCCTCTTACCCACTAGTCCATCTCCATGCCCTACTTAGTAATTTTTCATGAGCTCTTCTTTCCCTACTTTTAACTCCCTTCTTAAACCTGTAATGAACTTTTCTATACAAACACTTCCAAGGAAGTAGTTTATTACTACTGATCAAAGTACATATATCTTTTTCTAAGAGAGTTTGAGAAACATTGGTCCCTGGGCCACATCCAGTTCCAGAAGCAATAGAAGAGGGCTTCAGGATAAGAGGGCCAAACAGCAGAGGGTTACATAAGGGGACACCTACACTCAAGAAACCTTTCTACCTGCCAAAGTTGATATTGAGGACCTTGACAGAGTCAAATGCTGATGGCAGTCGATGTTATTCTATGGTAATAGTAAAAACAACAATCAAATTGAGCAGAGTTTCATAGATTTACAAATAATATCTACATACATTTCAGTTCATGTTCCCAATCATCTTACTGTGGAGATATCATCGCATCCAGTTGATATTGAGAAGAAATAAACAGAAAAAGGCAGTAACCCCCAAATTAAAGTTTTTGACGAAGACAGCAAATAGAGGAAGTGTCTGTCGAATATATTTTATTATAATGATAGTCCTAAAAGATGTTATGCTATGTACCAGAAGATGGCCTAGTCGGCCATCATTGGGAAGAGAGGCCCCTTGGTCTTACAAACTTTATATGCCCCAGTATAGGGGAACACCAGGGCCAAGAAGTGGGCGTGGGTGGATAGGAGAGCGGGATGGGGTGGGGTGGGTGGGGAGGGTATAGGGGACTTTCAGGTTAGCATTTGAAATGTGAATGAAGAAAATACCTAATAAAAAATGGAAAAAGAAAAAAAAGAGATGTTATGCTAAGAAGTCACATTTCCTGAGAAGGTTGCAAAGTTGATTTTTATCCATTCAGTTTAAGGAAGACCCAGATAAGCCTATCAACTTTCCCAGGCTCACGGAGCTAAGGAGGAAATAAACGGGTTTTGAGCTCAAGTCTGGTGAACACTGGTTTGCACTCTTTCTTCTGCTTCACTGGCCATTTATATTTTTAAAAGAAAATGGCACTTTCTAAACTTCATAAAAAGTAATATGCACTCTTGAAAACATTCACATAAAATCTGTTGTAAAAACATATTTTCACCCTTGGTTTCCCCATGTGGGAAAAGCATGTCTTAAATATAATTAGTTGGAAAGAAATTGGATGTTGAAGGAAAAATAGCTTTCTAATTAAACAGTCACCGCAGAAGTCTATAATGTGATGGCTGGACTGGAGGAAGTAGTGGGTTCCACAAGAAGACATGAGTCCCAGGAGGTGAGGATGAGAAGAAAACGACCTTTTAAAGAAACTTTCAAAGGAGACTTTGATGGAAGAATGAGGGCTTGGAGAGGGTTCAAGCATTATCTCAGGCTGTTCGTACTACTAGTGGAATTGCAGGTGCCTAGCACTCCGTGACTCCCAGAACCGTGGTAAAAGCAAACTGCGTTTTAGAAGGTCACGTTTATGTGTAGAGGGTGCTGGAGGAATCTCACTGTTTAAGAGTGTTGGCTAACAAGCATGAGTTCAGACGTCAGAACCATGCAAAATTGTGTGGTATGACTGTCAGCACCTGTAGTCACAGTGCCGCAGGCGAGTGTGGAACAAAGACAGGAGGATACTTGTTGCTTGCTGGTCATTAGCATCACTTCAAGTTCATCAGAGACCTTGTCTCAAACAAGGCAGGGAATAATAGCGTAGGACACTGATGTCCTCCTATGACTACTACTGCTGGACATATACCATAGCACATAAACATGTATATGCAGTGCACACACACAATTGTATATGGAAATATATTTTTTCTAATCAACTGAAGTGTTGGAATGACTATGAGACATGGTTTACTAACTAGAAATTACAGTTTAGGGGTATGGGACTGATGGTGATTTTTTTCTTTATGTTCATTTTTCCCTAATAAAATGATAATAAAACAATTACAAAGAGAGAAAAGCAAGTGAAACAAAATACCAGGAATGGAATAAGTTTCAGACAAAGGTTTAAAAGAAAAGTCCATGAATATGTCTGAATCCTCTGCCCCCAAAGACTCAATCAACATTTCATTGCAACTGTCGATAGCGAGTTACTTTATAAGAAAGTTCAGTTCTGGATAGAAAGAAAGAAGTGTTGAATTCTGTCTGCTGAGTTGCCTCTGTAGCTGAGATATCAAGCCTTTTATGTTTCTCAATTTCATTTCCATTTCCAGTTGAGCCCCACAATGAGGAAAAGTAGGGGCAGAGACTTTTTGAGTTGCTAAATGAGTTATACAAGCTAATTATAAAACAAACTGATTTTGTAGTTTTATTTTTCATCTAAGAAGTGAGGTAAGCTTATAACCTAAAGTTTAGGAGAGAGAGAGGAAGGGAGGGGGAGGGAGAAACGGAGGGGGAGGAGAAGGGGGAGAGGGAGAGGGAGAGGGTCAGGGACAGGGAGAGGGACAGGGACAGGGACAGGGAGAGAGACAGGGACAAGGACAGAGACAAGGAAAAGGACAGGGACAGGGAGAATCAACTTCTCTCTAAATATAGTGGTTATAATTTAAATATTTTTGGCTTTCTTTGTTGTAAGATGAAGTTTAGGCCCTATTTATTTCACTTAATGCTACATGTTAAGAGTTTCTGTGTCTGCTTATTTAACATGTTAAAGACTACACGACCTTTGCCACCATAAGCAGTATTGTGATGAGTTCAACTCTGAAGCTTGTCTTACATTTTGGATTGAATCCTTAGAAGTGGGATTGCAAGGTTAAAAAGTATGAGGTTTCAATGGTCCTGTATATTAATAGTTTTTCCGAAAGCATTGTCCTAATTTATACTGAAACTATAATGGAAGAATGTATCTTTGCCAGCATCTAGTATTTTAACTTTTAAATGTTTGCAAGTTTAACATGCAGATGATTGTGCCTCGTGGCTGGCTTTTGCAGTTCCACAGAACATTTTAAAGTGATCTCCTCCTGCCCACGATGTGAGTTGACAAGTTGACACTGAGCGAATTCATGACCCTTCTGGTTATAATTAAGCATTTCCCCCATTGCCCACCATAACAAATTTAAATTCCTGGCTTTTGTCTTCAAAGTCCTGGATGACTTCTCTGTCTCTCCCCTGTCTTGACTTCTCTTTTCCAATGCATCCCAAGACTCCCTTTGAAGAACCACCTGAGATACTTGGTAAAAACACACATTAAGGCCCTGAGCCCCATGGGACACCCCTGAGTTAGGACCTCCAGGATGGGGCCTCACAGTACCCTATGTTTGTTCTGTCTGAGTCTCTTGGCTTTCTTTCTAATAATTCTTTTATGCCCGAAAGAGGTTACACTCAAAGCTCATCTAGAAGACTTTTCCCTAGGAAGCCTGCATAGATATGGCCAACAAAAATGTTTAATATTTAGTACTAAACAATAAAGCACAGCTAAAAGCAAGCAAGGCTGCTGCCTTCCATCTGCAAACAATTCCATATTTAGCCTTATAGACTTGGCCCCTCTTGCTTCAGGAAGAGGTTCCAAGGTAGGGGACACCCAGTGGCTAGGCGTCCCTTCCATCTCCTCAAGTGGAAAACTGAAAAGCCATGTGGACACAGCCCTTAGATGGTGTCAGTTCCACAGGGATTTGTTCTCTGCGTAACCCATGGAAGCTTGCTGGGAAAGATGGGAAATTACTGGGTTCAAGGGATGCCAAAATTCTTGAGGATCAACTTAGGGAGGCAAATCTGTTTTATGTACTCCCAGACTGATTAAGCCCAGAAAAGACCTTTGGTTATAGAGCTAGCAGTACTACATGCCACAGTGTTTTCATCTCCGTGATGTACCTACTGTCACTTTGGGCTCCATAAACCATTTCGTCCCACCTTGTGCCACTGTCTGTTGAAACAGATACTGAAAGATGACTAATAAACCATTCAGATGAGGATGCTCGCAACCAACTGTAGCCTCTCCCAGCCTGAAGCAGGCTGGTGCAGACCTTGTAGCCACTGAGGTGGGGCCACCTGCGGCGCAGCTTTCTGACTTGGCTGGCTTCGTTTGAAGTGTCAACTGCCCTGCTCTTCTCCAAGATCCTGCTGCCTGCTGAGACACCTTTGAGACAATCCATGTTGCACAGCATCTTCGGGCTGTGATAGGCACCAAGGATGGACTGGCGGGGGCGCGAGGGGGAGGGGGGATGGGGGATGGGCCTTCCCTCTTTTAAGCACAGTCTCTTAGTAAACTCGCAGGCCTTGATCAGAGAAAATTTGTCTTGGCTTCATTATTTCTCTCGCCGTCTAGTCTCTCTTTCAGCCCCAGCCTGCCTTCCAGGAATACTCGGTTCATGTAGGCCATGGGCGGCTTACAACTACACCCAACCATCAGACTGAGCATGGGGACCCCAATGGAGGAGTTAAGGGACGGACTGAAGGGCTGAAGGGATTTACAACCACACAGGAAGAGCAACCATATCAACCAACCAGACACTCCAAAGCTCCCAGGGACTAAACCACCAACGAAAGAGTTCACATGGTAGAAGTACCCATGCCCCTAGCTGCATAAGTAGCAGATGATGGCCTTGTCTGGCATCAATTGGAAGGGAGTCCCTTGGTCCTGTGGAGGCTCAATGCCCTCAGTGTAAAGGAATGCTAGAGTGATGAGGTGGGAGCACCCTCACAGAAGCAGGGGAGGTGGGGGAGGGAATGGGGGTTTAACTGGGAAGGAGGATAACATTTGAAATGTAAATAAATAAAATAACCAATAAAAAACATTCTGATGTTGCAAGATAAGACCCCTGGTCTTCTGGAGAACTGTAAGTCCTCAGGCCAGCCACATGTACTCAGAGGGATTAGCACAGAAGGCAGCCAAATTAGGAATGTTTGCTCACTCTATGAGCTGAAACAGAGGCAAGGAAAGTGTGAAAACAACTCTTGTGGGTCACTGTAAAAAGATTCCTTTTAACAAATTAAACGATGTGTTTCTTCAAAGCCCCCTCACACCCCCCACCATGATTCTCAGCTGCCTTGTCTGTCCTCTAAACCTGATTCATTCCTAATATGTACTTGGAAATTTCTTTTTCCTTCTGGGCCTGGGTTTTAATTTCAATCATGAGCCATAGGCCTTTTATTTTTTCCAACAATTTTCAAATTCTTCAAAATCCATAAACTGTGTTTTTACTACATTGTGATAAATGCATATTTGAAACCACTAACTTGAGTGTTTTTTGAGCCAGGACAATTCAAGGTCAAAAGGATTGGATGACCTGATTCACACTTGTGGTGTTGATGAGCTGGGGTGCAACGATGATCCAAACTACACACATGCTTAGGTTTGAGAGGCACCCAGAGGCGTGCGGACGAGTGCGCACAGCACACACTTTGTCAGCTCCAATTATGTGTTGGAGCTTAGAGCCTTATTTCCTACAAAAGCTTCTGTCTGCACTGGAAGAAAGCAAATAAAAAAGGGACAAATTTCCCCTACCCTAGCTGAGTGCTGACACCTGTCCCAGCTTTCCTAACCCAAGAATTGTTTCCTAACTCCATGGCATTTTATATTCCAGAGGCATACCTTGTGTTTCCAATGTAACACCTACATTTAAAAGCTCTAAAACCAGGCCATGGAATGAAATATGGAAGTAGTTGTGTCTCTGCCATTATACCAGAAGCCAAAAAAGAACTAGGTGCAGATTACATTTGAGTGTAAAGGGTAAATGTATGGATGGTTTTAAAGTAGTTAGAGTTTTATTGTTGTGAAGAGATACCGTGACCATGGCAACTCTTAAAAGGGAAAACATTTCATTGAGGCTGGCTTTCAGTTTCAGAGGTCTAATCCTTATTGTCCTGGCAGAAATATGGCAGCATGCAGGCAGAAATGGTATTAGAGAAGAAGCTGAGAGTTCTACATCTTGATTGACAGGCAGCAAGGAAAGACTGTGTGCCACACTGGGCATATCTTGAGCATATAAGACTGCAAAGTCTGCCTCTACAGTGACATACTTTCTCCAACAAGGCCTTACCTCCTAACAGTGCCACTGCCTGTGGCCAATCATTCAGACACATGAGTTTGTGGCAGCCATTCCTATTCAAACCACCATAGTAGCCAAGGAGATCTCTCAAGGGCTTGTTGCTGCCCTTGTTTTTTGCTGATGAAGATGTTAAGAAGTTAGAATTTCTTTCATGGGTTCACAATATTAATTTCACAGAATTAACTATGTCTTAAAGGAAAAGTTAAAGGACCGGAGAGTTGATTCATTTTGTAAAGTGCTTGCCATGAAAGCAGAAAGACCTGAGTTCAGATTCCAAGCACCCACATAAAAAGACTAGCATGGTGGTGGGTGCTTTAATCCTAGCATTGGGGAAGTAGAGGCAGGAAGATCATTGATGCTCACAGGAGAGTGAGCTCCAAGATCAAGGAAAGATGCTGTCTCAAAAATAAGGTAGAGAGAGATAGAAAAAATACCTGATATTGGCCTTTGGTCTTTATAAGCATGGACCCAAATACACCTCACATAGATAGACAGACAAAGACACAGAAAGGGGGGGAGAGAGAAAAAAGGAAGAAGAGGAGGAGGAAGAGGAGAGAAGAAGAAGAAGAAGAAGAAGAAGAAGAAGAAGAAGAAGAAGAAGAAGAAGAAGAAGAAGAAGAAGAAGAAGAAGAAGAAGAAGAAGAAAAAGAAGAAGAAGAAGAAGAAGAAGAAGAAGAAGAAGAAGAAGAAGAAGAAGAAGAAGAAGAAGAAGAAGAAGAAGAAGAAGAAGAAGAAGAAGAAGAAGAAGAAAACGGGGAGGAGGAGGAGGAATGAGTGGAAATTTTAAGTCAGCAAGGCAGCAAGGTGAGGTAGAAAAAAATTCTTTATGGTTTCCCTGGAGCATTTCCTCAAGTAATAACAAGCTATCAAGCTTTCATTCTGAAGAGTAAGGTCTGCCATCTTCCACCGTTAGCATCAGAGATCCCATGGCTGAGCTAACACTGCCTGCTTTTCCTGCCAAGTCTAACCTAGAAGTGACTTTCAGAGGAGAGTGATAAAGTCATTGATGATATGAAAAAGATAGGCAATGCTTTCATTTTTAAAAATACATTTATTTATTTATTTTTTTATTAGGTATTTTCCTCGTTTACATTTTCAATGCTATCCCAAAAGTCCCCCATACCCACCCACCCAATCCCCTACCCACCCACTCCCCCTTTTTGGCCCTGGGGTTCCCCTCTACTGGGGCATATAAAGTTTGCAAGTCCAATGGGCCTCTCTTTCCAGTGATGGCCGACTAGGCCATCTTCTGATACATATGCAGCTAGAGATACGAGCTCCGGGGGGTACTGGTTAATTCATAATGTTGTTCCACCTATAGGGTTGCAGATCCCTTTAGCTCCTTGGGTACTTTCTCTAGCTCCTCCATTGGGGGCCCTGTGATCCATCCAATAGATGACTGTGAGCATCCACTTCTGTGTTTGCTAGGCCCTGGCATATTCTCACAAGAGACAGCTCTATCTGGGTCCTTTCAGCAAAATCTTGCTAGTGTATGCAATGGTGTCAGCATTTGGAAGCTGATTATGGGATGGATCCCCGGATATGGCAGTTTCTAGATGGTCCATCCTTTCATCTCAGCTCCAAACTTTGTCTCTGTAACTCCTTCCATGGGTGTTTTGTTCCCAATTCTAAGAAGGGGCAAAGTGTCCACACTTTGGTCTTCGTTCTTCTTGAGTTTCATGCGTTTAGCAAATTGTATCCTATATCTTGGGTATCCTAAGTTTCTGGGCTAATATCCACTTATCAGTGAGTACATATTGTTTGAGTTCCTTCATGGTAACTCTTATAAAGGAAATAATTAATAATTTAATTGCTTACAGTTTCAGAGGTTTAGTACATTATCAGCATTGTGGAAAACAAGGTAGCAGGCAGGCAGACATGGTTCTGGAGAGATGAGTGAGAGTTCTACATTCAGATCTACAGGAAACAGGGAGAGACAGAGACTGGGCCTGGCTTGGGCTTTTGAAACCTCGAAGTCCACCCCAGTGACACACTTCTTCCAACAACAAGGTCACACTTCCTAATCCCTCTCAAGTAGTGGCTGATGACTAAACATATAAATATATGAGCCTATGGGCCATTTGTATTCAAACCACCACAGGACACTAGAATGTTTAATAATGTCACATGTGAGATAGCTCTAAAAACACCTTGTTAGCATCAGAACAAACTTATTGCTGAATAAGTATCAGGGACACCTAGATGTCTATGTGGAATATACTTTGTAAAGTAATTTTTTTTTTGAGTTATAGGCTTGGAATGAGCTGAGCTAATATTACAGGGATAATAAACAGAGTGGTAATAAATATTAGCTCTGTGGCAGTAAAAATGGTTTGGGGTATGCATAGGCTTAATATTTAGAAAGGTTTATCCAATCCATGACATTAGGAAAAAAATTTTTCTTTATTCCATAATCAGCTTAATGGCTAATTCAGAGTTGGAAATCAGCCCACCCATAATTGCATACCCAGCTTCAAAGCCTGAGCATGACTGGGGACAAGGGTGACACAAAGATAGAACTACGATTAGCAATCATTCAAATCACTGCAACTCATGGATTAGTCAAAAAATTACAAAGTACCCCTAAATATTGATGAGTAAATAAATACACAAACAAAATCAAGTTGCCTTTTAATTATAAGGTTTTCTGCTTTAGATCCAATGAATAAGTCTCCTCTTACAGACTATTTCCTAACCATTTCATATGAGGGAGCTTGCCCGGTGTTCTCCCAAATGACCTTGGTTCAACATCTGCTCTGAGGATACTGCTGCTTTTTTTTTTCCTGGCTCAGTAATTAAAATACGATGATCTTATTACAGTTAGAAAATGATTTATTCATCTTTATTATACATTGATTTTTGGCATGGTGGAAAACAGAGGAGAGATATTAAATACAATTCCATGGGGCCGGAGATGGGTCTAATATTACTTAATATCTTCAGAACTGACCAGATCAAATTAGACAGTAATCCAGAGTTAGAGAGGCTGACTCATACTGTGAAGGGGGAGCACTCAGGAGGAGATTGAGTTTGGGATCAGATATGTGGGATCAGCTGGCACGCACCTGGGGAACAGAAATCAAGAATGTGACTAGCAGAGGGATGGATGATTTGGGGAAATCTGCTGAAACAAAGGGAACAAAGATGGAACAACACATTCAGAGGACACTAGTGACCTAAGTACAAAACGATACTTCAGACATAAAAGAAACCACTCCTTCCTTATTTTGATGGACACAATAGTTTTGGTTAAAGATTGGAAAACTGAAGGTGATTCCTCTTTCCTTGCCAGAATGAACTCAAGGAGACTGTGCCACACCTAAATTCATCACTACTCCTACTAACCAACGTATTTGCTAAGTTCCTCACTTTTTCTAATGCCAAGTTGGAACTTTATGTACTTAACTGCTTCCCCGCCTTAGCCCTTCATCCATGCATTGGTAATTGTATGGAACGTTTAAAATGAGTCAGTTGTTCTGACCAGGCCCTCAGTGTCCACTGATGTCAACAGCCCAGAGCCCAGTTCAGTGTCACAGATAGGTCAGCAATGTTTGGTAGCTCAGGAGACAACAGCAGGCACATTATCAGACAGGATGACATTATCCATTGAAACCCTCCATTGGAGAATGAAATTCTTGACAAATATGTTTACGTGGTTAAAAAACAAAACAATCCTGTCTATTTATAATGAGGATGATGGAAATAGTAACTAGAGTGAAAAATATTCATATATTTAAGAGCAAGGTTTTGACATTTTTCCTGAGGAATGGTTTTGTGTCTAAGCAAACCACAATGGCTTCACTTGCTAACAATTTAAAGATGGGGAGAAGGGTGTGTGAAGAAAGAATTGAAAGTAAGTCTACTAGGTTTTGTACTTTCATAAACCATAAAAATCAAGGTCATAAAAATTAAGACAAATGTACGAGAGAAAAATCCCAGAGACAAACCAGGATTCAAACAAAATATAAAGAATTACCTTAGGAAATCAATAGAGTAAGAATTTACTACCTCAATACTTGTCCTAGCTTTTTCCAAAAGTGTAAATCCTGGAAAACCAAACCAAGCACATTTGTTTTTCCCTCCAGTCAGCTTTCCAGTCCTCTATTCTGTTTGAGTAGCAACATCTTTCCCAGTATCCCACACTGAAAATGATAAGATCATCCTTGGACCCCCGGTATACTCTCATTTCTGCTATCTGGTCTCCACAAGTCTTGTGCATTCTGTCTACAGATGTCCCTAACACCTTCGGCCAACCTTCTCTAACTCCAGAAATGGTCTTGCAGCTGGAAATCCCATTTCCCTTTCATCCTGGAGTCATCTAAGTGCACACTTCCATCCCTGTTGAAAGGTGGGAAGCTGTGCCAAGAGTAGTTGCAGATAAATAAGACAGACCTTTCCCTGTCTTCTCTTTGTTTTCTCATGTGCTACTTCAAATATACCATGCTCTGAGTAAACATTCCACATGAACCCTACCAAGATGCTCCTCTGGCCCAGCTTCCTCCTGTCTCCTCAATGCTCCTCCTGTCCTCTGCAAGACCCCCAGGTGCTTCCTTACCCCTGTTTGGAGTCATTTCCTCAAGCTTCAGGTTTATATATGCTGCCATCCCTGCAACTGTGTCTTCAGTGAATTTCTAGGTACCAATCAGAGACCATAGATCATCATACTTCTTTTCCTTCTTCTATTGCACCTAGCTGGGCTTGGTAAGTGACTATGTCAAGAAGTGAATGGATGTAGTCATCTAAATACAAAAGCCAAGACTTTGGGGCTTTGAATAAAATAGAACTTTATTAAAATCAAAAACACAGCTAACTTACTGCTTTAGAATCTTTACAAGGTAAGAATATCTCAGTAAATTACTAGATAACAATGGTAAAAACAGAATATTGGTCACTTATTATGACAGTCACTAATCTAAGCTTGTCAATTTAAGTTTTTATGCAGAAGCTTGTACAAGGGAAAGGATATGTATATTTTACTCAAAGCATAGTTTTGGAAGCCAAGGAGATAGCTCCGTGGATAAACTACTTGCTGTGTAAGCAAGAAGATCTTAGTCTGGATCCCTAGAGAACCTATTCCCTGATGCGGGGGAGTAGAGATAGGCTCTCCAGGGCTTCCTGGGTAGTCAATTTTGCCAAATTAATGAGTTCCAGGATCAGTGAGACACCCTATCTAAAAATAAAGTGGACAATGACTGATAAAGATGTCCTTATGTGAACATTGGCTATTATGATCATTTTACACAAGAAAACACGTGAAAAGATGGCAAGCGCTTTGCATTGGTTACTTTTCTGTAATAAAAACAGCATGACAAGATAATTTACAGAAGGAAGGGTTCACTTGCAGGTCCAGAAGAGTAAGAGCCCACGATAGTGGTGAAACATGGAGCTGGCACAGGTACGGCAGAGGCAGCTTCTTCACCTTTAAAGGTCATAGCTGTAGTGCCTCCATTCTTGTATATAACAAGAGTTTCTTCCAAGAACTTCAGAGGCTTATGAAAGGACATTGGTCTAATTTTAAATTATTTTAGACTTCCAACTTCTATGGAAATGGACGGCAGCCAAATATTAAAGAAAAACTTCTCTGTCCCTAAAGTGCAGCCTTAGTCAGAACTCCTTTTCCACTGCTAAGCTAAAAGGTCCATGGGTCAAACCTTATCCCTTAATTTTCATGTATCTCTGCTGAGTTCCTTTCCCAGCTCTTTTTAAAAATGGAGCCTATGTGCCCTCCCTAGCTCAGCAGTTAGAGCAAAGACCTGTACATTGGACAGACACCTGTGGGCTTCTAGCTTGGGAACAGGGCTCAGGAGATCCCGCCACTAACTGGGGAGCGAGTGACAGCTGATAGCTTTTGCAGGAGGGAGAATTAGATCTCTTTAAGGACATGGACCTTGTAAGAAGACTACATTCCAGTGGCAGGCCACATCCAAGGACATGTGGGCTATAAAAAAGAGTACATGAAGCTGGAAGGAAATGGGGAGGTGGAAGTGTGGATCTGGGAGACATTACAAAGAGAAGTAGAGGGTGAATATGATAAAAATATATTGCATGAAATTTGCAAAGAATTGATAAAAATATTGTTATAAAAAAGAAGTGATCCCATACTTGTGTAAACACTTTAGGTTTTCTTCTTTAAAGTTATAAAATTCTTTAGGGCAAAGATGATGTCATATACATTTTGAAATCCTTATATGTACCCTAGGAACTGTTTAAACTCAGTATTTACAAGGTCATGTTGAATACATTATTTAACACATTCTTACATAGATCTCAGTCTAGTGGAAATAACTCTTGTGTGTTTTACAAACATTAACTTTATTTGTTTGGTTCTGTCTTTGTCTAGGGAACCTCTATGTTATTCAGACTGTTCTCCAGCTCATTCGCAGAAGCAATTCTCCCACTGTGGCCTCTGATGAGCTGGGGCTACAAATGTTCTCCTATCATTCTTGGCTTCCATTAAATCCCATAACATTCCAACAGCCCAACTATCATTTCCATCCCCACTTCAAGGCTGAGGAAATCAAGACACAGAAAGGTTAAGTAACTATCCAAAGATGACCTCTTACAGTGGGTAGGACTCCAAGCACCTGAGCTTTTAGCTACCCTTTCTATGGTGTCTGAGTACAATTGTGAAGGCATCTTCAGACCATGTTCTGACATGTCATTCATAGCATTACAACCACTTTGAAAACTACATGGTTTAAGTAGTTTCCCATGGTTATCTTGCTGTGGTATACAGCTTCTAACACCAAGATGAATTTTCCATTTTCTTAGATGAGTCTGTGCTTTCTTCAAACCTTCATTTTTGTTTTTTTTTCTCTCCCTCTCTCCTTTCCCCCTTTCTTCTAGGCTGCAAAAAGTTGCTTTCGAGGATTTAGCACCCTTCCCCAGTTTATCATGGTGATAATAAATTTGGATTTATACCTTTTGGCAGATGTTACCTTCAAAAATTACATCATTGCACATTTAACAATGTGCACTCAATTTACTATCCAAGTAAATGACAAAAGTCTTTCCTTGGGGAATATTGATCATGCTAGTTGTTGGAAGTGTCATTCAGGTTTCTAGTTGGATAGATTAGAACAATTAATTGCAAACTTAGAAAAATAATGCTCTCTTAATAGATAACTGCACAGATCATAGTTGCTATTATTCAAAGCCTTATACTAAGAATTAGTATGACTACACGAATACATTTACAACAGGTAATATTTTATCCTAATTTAAATGTGCCTAAGAAATGTTACATTTCCTTACTGAAGATGTTACTCTAGCAATACAAAGTTTCCATTTGGCCAAGTACTTGGGGAGTAGAGTGTCAGTCATTATTGGAACTTCCTCTGCTTCCTTCATGACCCCAGGAGAATCCAGAAGTCTCAGAAAAATTCAGAGGTATGGAGGGGTATGCATCTTTAGTCCAATGTGGTCTTTATGGGAGTCTACACTATCCATTCCTGTCTAAAGCCCAGAAGCAATTTACTGACAAGTCATAAGGAAGGCACAGGAATGTTTGACAAAGACTTCTTCAATGTCCCAACAATACCTTCCAAGGTTGTTCTGCTTCACCAGGGAGTTATCAAGTTCCTAACCAAAGAACTGAGTGCCTAGGAGCTTTCATATGCTAGGGAATATCTTCCTCTTACCTCTCTTCTCTCGTCCTAGCCTTGGGCATTCACCCCCTTTCAGGGAATGTCCAATCTAGTTCCTTCTTTAAGTTTAGGTATTTCCCAAAGGCAGGCAGAGACAATGACCATAAACCATTAACATGGTTAGTCTCAGTGGCAAAACTTCCCTTCTAACAGAAGCACAGGGGTTGGTTCTCAGAAACTGGGGGAAGTACAAAGAGAAGAAGCCACTGAAGAAGTTAGGTGGTAGGGTTCTTGTTTTCAGCTTGTAACCATTTTTAGCCAAGGTAAGAAGGGCTGTTTGTCCTATGACCTGACCACAGGATTACCAACAAAAGCTTTAGGAATTAAGGGTAGAGCTTGCCTGCTCTGTGTTGAACTTTCCAGGACTGTCCAGAAAACAATATAGGTTATGGGGAAAGCTGTTGAGCAGGAGAAAAAGAGTGAAGTGGGTAGTGGGTGGGGATAAGAATGTGTGGAGGAGACATAGAAAGTAAGGGTATGCTACCATTTCCTAAAAGACTCTGTGAAAGAAAAAGAAAACAGTAGCTATGCAGGGACTGAACAGTCAGGTAGCATTCAAATAGGTGTTCTTCCCTGGATGGATAGAAAAGAAAACCACACTGGACAAAGAGTGGGGAATTGGGAGCTATAGTTCTGGTGTGCTATATCTGAGTCGATGTATCTGCCATGTTGCTTGTTGTATAAGCTCAGAGTGGAAACTTCTACTAGACAGTAACTATGAAGCTGTCCATCTCAGCCTTCTTCCTACAAGGAAGATCTTGTTCTGGACGTCGTGAAGAGAGCCACATGATTTAAATTCCCCAGCCCGACTCACACCCAACCTTGGGTTAGTTCAGTAGTCACTCTACAAGCCCAATGTTCACAATTATTCCCACCCACATAAGTATTAAGGTTAAGTCAGGTGACAGAAGCAGTGCTGTGGAGGAGAGGGCATGCCATTCCAAGCCTTTCCTTGCTTTCTGATGAACTTGAACTTTGGCAGAATCAGTGTTTGTTCACTCTCAAGGGAATCGTGACAATTTGCATGAGATCTGTTTGTGATTTGTACACCATGTTTATTAAAAGCCAGTATGCAATGTTATCCTGGGGACTTCATCCCTGAGGCAGACATTTAGTGTGGCATGGGTGGCATGTCAGTTGTCCACTCTAATTTCTCATTAAGACAAGTGTTATGCATTTTTCCTTATTGTGCTGCTGGTATTCACTGTGTGGTTTTACACACCGTGATGGGTGTTCCAGAAGAGAATGAGAATCCAAGAATTATTGAGAGAATGTGTTTATACACTAGGAAAAGAATCTGGTACTTCAATCTGAGAAACAATAATGGGGTCCTAAGGACACCTTCTGCCACTAAAGGGACTTCAAATCTATTTCTATGGAAAACCGATGTGACTTTTACAAGTTTTGTTTACTCCTGCTTCCACCTAAAGGTGACTGAAAAGACACATGTAGGAAGGTTGTTTATTTTTAAGAGTTATTTTCTGGATTTTATGTTCTTCTGAGTACAAAAGACTCTCCATTAATACAGACACAGGCTTTTTTTTTGTCTGCTTGGAATCTGGACCTTACTACAAACTTTTTGTTTTTTAATTTGAGCATTGAGAGTATAAGTTAAAAAACAAAAACAAAATCAAACAAACAAACAAACCAGAAAAGAACTCCTGAGAATGAGAGAGGCTCCAAGGGAGAAAATTATTCTACACGTAAGTTTTAAAGATTTGTAATTTTATATGTATCTCTGTGTTTGTGTGTATGTGTCTGTTTATGTGGGTCTCTGTGTGTGTGTGTGTCTGTGTGTGTGTATCTGTGTTTGTGTCTCTGTGTATATCTCTGTGTGTCTGTCTGTGTGTCTGTATATGTATGCTTGTATCTATGTGAGTCTGTTGTATGTCTGTATGTGTATGTGTGTATATGTGAATATAGGGATGTGTCCATTAGGGTGAGTGAGCTTGTGAGGGAACTAAACGTTTTCTTCTGTCATTTCTTCATCTATTTATTTGAAGCAAGGTCTCTTCCTGAACCTGGAACTTGCATTTTCTTGGCTAGGCAAGAACCCATAGAGCCCAAGTGCCCTTCTTATCTTACCTTCCTAGAAGGTTGAATACAGAGGCTTAAGGTTGCCTGGCTTATTATGTGGGTATTGCTAGTCAAACACTAGGCCTCACGTTGTACAAGTGATCCTAAGGACTAGACTATCTCAGCAGCTCAGAAACTGGAGTTACCTTCACCCAACTCAACACCTCAATGATGGACAGTGTCTTGGTTTGGGTTCTATTGGTGTGAAAAGATACCGTGACCAAGGCAACTCTTATAAAGGCAAACATTTAATTGGAGATGGCTCACAGTTTTAAAGGTTCAGCCCATTATTGTTATGGTGAGAAGCATGGCATCATGTAGCAGATTTGGTGCTGGAGGGGCTAAGAGTTCTACATCTCGATCCAAAGGAAGCCAGGATCTTCCACGGGCAGCCAGAAAGAGGGTCTCTTCCTCACTGGGTGTAGTTTAAGCACTAGGAGACTTCAAAGCCTGCCTATAGCAGCACACTTCCTCCAACAAGGTCACACCTATTCCAAAAAGGCCACAGCTCCCAATAGTGACACTTCCCATGGACCAAGCATTGATACCACCAGTCTTATGAAGGCAATGGTGTCCTTAAGATTTATAATGACAGATCATTGCAAGTGACTTTTAGGAACTCTCACAGGTGGCTTTGACCATAATTCTTAGTCCTGTCCAACATGTTATAGTCTTCCATCTCCACAGTCCACAGAGCTAACACTCTAGGCACAGGACAGAGCTCCTTTCCCAGCTCTCCATCACCTCCACCTAAGAGTCTAACTTGCCCCTTTTAAGAACTCTGTGTTGATGCTGGATCTCAAATATCCAGGGCAGAAAATCAACTTGTAAAATCAGTGGCCTTTTATTGTTTCAATGGTTTCAGGTCTCTCCAGCTGACTGAGTGGCCCACATGGTTGCTTTGGTTTGCTTTGAAATATTTACCCAGGCTGACCTGGAACTCACTATGTAGCCAAGGATGACTTTGAACTTCTAATCTTCTTCCTTCACCTTCTGAGCGCAAAGGTTACAAGTTTGAGCCACCATGACCATATTAGAAAGGGCTGGGGGTGGATGCAGGCCGTCCTGCATACACCACAAGTTCTCTACCTACTGAGCTATATCTCCAGGCCGCAGATTATCTGTTAATATATGATATCAGGCATTTCTAAGGTAAAATTTGAGTACATGCTCCAAATAAATAAATACTTGGTTTTATATTTACATTATGTATTATAAATATGTGTGTTTATCACATGCATAGATAATGAGGTATTGGCCTGGTCTAGCAGGTTATTCTTCAGCAGTAGAGTCCTAAGGGGAACAATGACTAAGAGAAGAGAAGGTTAATAGACAAGAAAGTTTTGGATCAGGATGTCTTACACAAGCTGATGGCTCACATAAACAAGCTTATTAAAAAATACAGCATCCTGTAAACATTTGATGGAGAAAATAGAACAGAATCAGCAGAAAGCCATCATCATACAATGGGACAAAGTCAGTAGAAAGCTAATCAACAATGTTGCATGAAGGGAACATCGGGTATCTCAAGAGCATAACAGACCAAGCACTCAGTAGCCTTGGGGTTGATAATCATAGCTCCTTAGCATGATAAGAGTTGGGTTCTCGGGAAATCATAACTCCCCCAAGGCCCCGGTCTCAGGACATTACTGGCCTGCCAAGCATATTCCTGGGCCTCAGGGGAAAGCTCCCAAGGGTCAGCTGCAGGCCATTACTAGCTATCCTATGCATGTTCCTGGCTTAAAGAAGAAGCTATTTCCTTTTTCATACACCAGTGCCTCGGGTAGGTCTGGACCTCAATAAAGTATATAATATACCTTATAATTGTGGTTTAGTCTCTTTTTGTAGTTTTAGATTTTATTGTTTTCAGGCTCAGTTAGCTAAGAGTTCTTTCTGAAGGTCTTCAAACCCTGGGCATGGGTTTATAGGTCACCTCTGCTGTCTCTCTGTGTCTGCTTGTGTTTGCATCACTAGTCTTCTCTCTATCAAGCCATCCTTCATAAGAGTTTTGAAAGCACCTGCCTACTTTGTGACAAGGTTTGCTTCAAGCATTATAATGAAAGAGGCAATTCTTCTATGACAGGACATTGGTTGGTGCAAAGAGCAACAGCAATGGACGTTCAAACCTAGCAATACTGAAGTTCTTTCTAAATGTCTAAATTTAAAAGCAGATAAATAGGGGGTTGGAGAGATGGCTAAGTGTTTAAGAGTGCATACAGCTTTTGAAGAGTTTCCTGGTTCAATTCCTGATACCCACATTTAGGGAGCTCCAATGACCTCTCCTGGCTTCTGTGGACAAACACACACTTACACATACACATATATAGGCATAATTCTAAATCTGATATGTAGAATAGTAAGGTAAGATAGATGAATAGACTAGACAATCTAACATTTTCTACTCTTTACTGTATTTTTTTTAACCTTCTAGAAAGCTAAACAACTGTGGAAATTCTATCTAAGACAAAAATTAATCACAGTTGTGAGGCCATTTTAGAAAGTGATGAACACTCAAGTTCAAGAATGCAAGCCACTGTTTTTTTTTTTTTTCTTTTCAGTGTAAAATGGGGACAAGGCAAAGTGGAGTCAGGTCTTTTGTGAAGCACTAAAATTGTTCTGTCATATTTTTAAACCTGTTGTAAATAAAGTGTTCACTAATACTGTGGGTACCCAGTTTTAGAGTCAAGACTGTAGAATTCTTCCCACAGGAACACAACAATGACAAACAAATATGTTTATGCCAGTTGAAGGCTGTGCACTGTGGCATTAACTAGTAGAGCAGAGACTGACTGATGTTGGTTCCAAGAAAGCCTATTATCTCCTCCTTGCAGAAATTGATACAATATTTTATAATGTAGCTAGATTTACTTAGCACCATTAGTGTTATGTACCTAATGTACCTAATAGTAAGTGGTATGATTGCTTGAATGATATTGGATAACACTAATATTTTGGTGATTGACAGAATAAAGATACCTTCTCAAAATAGTTCATAGGCATAATGGGGCACTGTAAATAGTATATTTGTGTTAGGGTCATGGTATTCTGCTTGTCAGCTTCTAATACAGTCTGAAAACCATATATCTGCTTACACGCCACTGACAATTCCAGACACTCTATCCTGAGAGCAGGAGCTCACTTCTGTTCTTCTCTGAATCTCAGAACAATTCTATAAGAACCCCTGAGCTATATTGTAAAAAATCATCACAAGGAAAGAATTTTTACATAAACTTTAAAGGTCACATTTGTAAAGATTTTTTTTTAATTTTATGTATATGAGTGCACTATCTCCGTGTATACTTGCATGCCAGAAGAGGGCATACAATCCCATTATAGATGGTTGTGAGCCACCATGTGGTTGCTGGAAATTGAACTCAGGACCTCTGGAAAGGCAGTCAGCACTCTTAACCACTGAGCCAGCTCTCCAGCCCCTTTTCAAATGATTTATTATTTTATTTTACGTATATGAGAAAAGGTTACATTTTTAGATGAGGTTTCATAAAGCAAGATTACCATGGTGTTATACTATACGGATGTGCTGGCCAGTTTTGTGGCAACTGGACACAAGCTGCAGATATTTGGAGTGAGGGGAACCTCAGCTGAGAAAATGTCCCCACCAGATTGGCCTGTACACAGGTCTTTGTGGGGATTTTCTTGATTGATGATTAACGTGGCAGGACCCAGATCACTGTGGGTAGTGGGCTCCTGGTTCTGGATAGTATAAGAAAGCAGGCTGAGCAAGCCACAATAGAGCAAACCTCAAGGCAATAGAAGCCCTAGTAAAGACAAGGGTCCTTCAGCTAAGTCAGGATAAAGGTTTTTTTTTTTTCTCACCCCATTGTGTAGGGGGCAGAGGAAAGTGGGAAAAGTAAAAATAACTGTAACAATCAGTTTTAAGATTCCTTGAACATTACAAATGATCATATAGGACCATACTTCCATATACATTCCATTCATTTGCATAACTAACATTAAATGCAAGACACATAGTGAAGTCTATAGACTTCCCATGTGCCTAGAGTTCTCGTGAAGTAGATACAAGACAATCAGCCAAAGAGCGCCTAGAGGTTACAAATTAAAACAGCTAATGCCCCTTTGCCATCAAAATGTCAAAAATTAGGGAGAAAAATAATATCAATGTGCACAGAAATAGGAACTATATCAGATTAAGAGTGGAAGTCTGAACACATGTTGGAGAGCAATCACATAGCAGTAGGCGCTTGTGAACATTCATGCCCTCAAAATCCATCAGTTCTGCTCCTGAGTTCACGCTCTGTGATAACTTTCTTGCAAATGTCCTAGGAGGCATCTCTGAGGATATTCTCTAGAGTAATGGAGGAAAATCAAGGGAACCAAGTTGTTCAGGACTAAGGATATGAACAAGCAAAACTGGATTGCATGTGCATCCAAAAGAATACTCTGCAGTGACCAGAACCCACCATACAAGTGCATGTGTGTGAACACACACACACACACACACACACACACACACACACACACACATCTATTATTCAGAAGCAATCTTTTTGGTGTCTGGTTCAATCTTATTTGCCAGGTAAGGAAACAGACACCAAGAAGTCGAAGCATCTCCGAGTCCCGTTTTTTTAGTTTCTTTGTTACTTTTTAGATGGGAATTTTATTTAGGTTCATTTGAGGAATGTGCTTTCTTCTTTAATTGTTGCCTTTCTTCTCTGCAAGATTGCTTTCTAATTCAGGGAAAACCGGACGCTGAAGAGGACTCAAACAAAAACTATTTTAAGTGTAGGGATCCAGGCAGATAATAAAAACATATTTTTTAACTTCCTCGAATAGTGCACATCTGCATGTATTTGTGCTCAGATTTTGTAGGTTCTGTGGGTGGTAGGCCAGGAAGAAGCACACAGACATTTGTTTTGGGACTGTGCAGTGTAAACAGCATTACCACGGCAAGGAAGAATTTGAAAGCAAAAATCAACTAAGGGTCAAAATCCAGACCTGCAGGCAGCCCGAGTATACCAAGGGTCTCCTTGTATCTTTCCTCCCATCAGGAAAGCTTCTTCCAAAGATGCATAGGTCTGACTAGGACTTCTAACTTAGACTATTCTCTCTTGATTATAGTTGTCTACTGACAAACTGCTGTTTAGATAATGGTTAATTGTCAGCCATCTGGGCTAGCTCTCTGTAAACATATTATAGTGCTATACTATTCGTGGTTTACTTAATTTCACTTGTCATCAAGGTCCTTGGTTTGAGCATTGTACTTTAGGACTGTATTTGAAAAAGGTGACTTTAACTCCTGTTGGAAACCGCCTGTTGTTCATTTCATACTTTGCTCTAAAGGCATGTACAATCCCTTCTAAACTGATAGAGCAAGGCCTAGAGCTCTGTGGTAGCTCCAGTAACCAGCTACTTATTCTAGTCACAGTGTTAAGAGAAGAGGCTAAATGAGAGACAAATGATGGTGTTTTGGAGGCATAATCTGTCTTCAGTTAAAAATGATATTTCCAGGGTGGAAGATCCGCTGCCCAAATTTCAGATGTGCACAATTAGAGCATAAGCACATAAGTTTGTGAATAAGGGGGAGGGGGAACTTCAAAGATGAGATAATTTTGTTTGCGTTTGGCCTGATGCTCTGGCAGCGATGCCGCACACTCATAGTCAACACACAGAAACACATGTGAAGACATAGAAACACGAAGCCGTGCCAAGTGACTTTATCATGCTGATCTTATGGCTTGGGGTTGATCGGGTTCTTAGTGAAGGCCCAGCTCTGACACTGGGGAAGTTGAAAATGTGTGTGAAAGAGCTTCCACTGAGAATTGCATCAGACAGCAAAGCACATCCACAATAGGCCGCTGGTCTTCTGCCAGTGCTAGCATACCTACAAAACATACTCCGCCAAGGGGGGGGGGGGAGCCTTGTTCTACTCAGCCAAAGTCTGTAAATTATGCTCACAGCTAGAGGATTCTATGCCTCCCTCTTCCAAAAGTCTCAGAAATGGGTTTCCTACTGAGGGCCATCCTCACCCAGGAGGACACGTGAGCTGGAAGGGGAGAGACTTAAACAGCAGCACAGAAGTGTCACACCTCTTTAAACATACTACCTCCTTAAGGCATACATTTGTTCCAGCTCTTCACAGTTTTCCTTTGATTCAAATGAAGCATTTCCCCAGCCAGCAACATTATTTGTTGCTCTGAATGTAATGGTAACATAAAATAATATTAAGTGAAATTTCCCAGATATCGGGGAAGATATGGGTTACAGAAGAAGCTAGGAGAGAGATTCCACAGATATGATGTTGATCTGGCAGTCATAGATGTGCTGCCAAGGTTGGGAGGGCAATGGCTTAGTCATTTGATGAAGGCTCTAAATGAAGGGAGATCAAGTTGGGCGGTGGAAAAGGAGTCCTGTGAACTGAATCAGCCTTCAGCTGAGTTCTTGACTGTGGCAGGTAGGGAAAGATGAGCCATTGCTCCAGTCAAGTTCAGATTTCTAGAAGCCATAGAGGTTGGGTCTTTTGTCTCCTAGTGTCTTAGGGTCTGTATTCCTGCACAAAACATCATGACCAAGAAGCAAGTTGGGGAGAAAAAGGTTTATTCAAATTGCTGTTCATCACCAAAGGAAGTCAGGACTGGAACTCAAGCAGGTCAGGAAGCAGGAGCTGATGTAGGCCATGGAGGGATGTTACTTATTGGCTTGCTTTTTTATAGAACCCAAGACTACCAGCCCAGGGATGGCATCACCCACAATGGGCCCTCCTCCCTTGACCACCAAATGAGTAAATGCCCCACAGCTGGATCTCACGGAGGCACTTCCCCAACTGAAGCTCCTTTTTCTGTGATAACTCCAGCCTCTGTTAAATTGACACACAAAACCAGCCAGTACACCTAGGCTACTTAACTTTTTCTTAGTACAGTTCTTTGAGGCATAAATAAGATGGCAGAAGAGTCAACATGATACATAGCCAAATTGAGTGCCTTTCTGTTATCCCTCTTCCTGATAACAAAGATTCTGGATGACGTGGATGTTGGTACGAGAGACCTTAAATGATAAAGAATTAGGGACATATTGTGATGTTCCTATGACCCTTGCCCTGATCTAATGAGTGTTCTAACTATTACCATTCTTAAAACAATTAAATAAAGCATAAGCCCTTCTGGATTTAACCTGGTATAACTCTCTTAAGGGTTCTCCAACTAACTATTATTGAAGGAGTGGCCCAAGTCTTTGCACTTTTATAACTTTCTTTCCTACTGGTTCTAATGAAGTGAAACTTGGCTTCTATGTTTGCTTCTGCATTTGGACTTTTATTGATTGATTATCTGATTGAAGCCTATAAAAATTCAAACTCACACAAACAGCATTAGAAAGAGCAGAGCTGTATCAGCTTCTTGGGTAATTCTAGACCTTCTTGTTGATACAGCATCAAAACATTAGAAAGTAGGTTAAAACTCTTGAATGACAGTGGGAAATCTGAAACTAAGTAAATAAAATGATTCTGTGACATTAAAGTCTACTCAAGTAGACATTTAACCAGGCATAGTTTCATAGACTTATTCATTGGTCAGAAGGAAAATGAGGTATACAGATCTTCTAAATGTTGAAACATTCCATTCTCCAGCCTAAAAACAATCATATCAGTGGATATCACTACCAATCTTATCTGAATAGTTTTTTCACCTTCTCTGTGTGCATGTGTACACATATGTGCGTATTCACAAGTGAATGTATGCAAGTGCACATGTGTATGTATTATGTGCATGGAGGCTAGAGCCATCAGCTATCTTTTCGGATCAACAGAAGCAAGGACTCTCACTGAACCTGGGGCCCACTGATTTGACTAGTCTATCTAGCCAGCTTGCCCAGGGGATCATCAGCCTCCGCCTCCAGAGCTCTGGGACTTCAGATGGATTACCACACCGGCTCAGGTTTTGTGTGGCTGTTGGGGAGTTGGATCTCCAATCCTCTTGATTGTAGAACAAGTGTTTTATCCACTGAGTCATCTCTCAAGACCCCTTAAAGTTTTTAAGAATTGTGAGTTATCTAAATATGAAATTTCCAGAAATTGAATTTGAAAGCTGGAACAGATGAAGTAGGTCACCTACATGTGACTGTTTAATTTAATTTATTTTCACAAAAGTACATACCTAAACTAATACAAATCTAAATATCTATTTTCTGCTTATTATTTCAAGTTACAAGAAAAAAGTGTAATCACAAAAGAACTCAAATGATACGTACTCACTTGTAAGTGGCTATTAGCCCAGAAACTTAGGATACCCAAGATATAAGTTACAATTTGCAAAACACATGAAACTCAAGAAGAATGAAGACCAAAGTGTGGACACTTTGCCCCTTCATAGAACTGGGAACAAAACATCCATGGAAGGAGTTACAGAGACAAAGTTTGGAGCTGAAACAAAAGGATGGACCATCTAGAGACTGCCATATCCAGGGATCTATCCCATAATCAGACTCCGAACGCTGACACCATTGCATACACTAGCAAGATTGTGCTGATAGGACCCTGATATAGCTGTCTCTAGTGAGACTAGGCCGGGGCCTAGCAAACATGTAAGTGGAAGCTCACAGTCAGCTATTGGATGGATCACAGGGTCCCCAATGGAGGAGCTAGAGAAAATACCCAAGGAGCTAAAGGGATCTGCAACCCTATAGGTGGAACAACATTATGAACTAACCAGTACCCCGGAGCTCTTGACTCTAGCTGCATATGTATCAAAAGATAGCCTAGCCGGTCATCACTGGAAAGAGAGGCCCATTGGACTTGCAAACTTTATATGCCCCAGTACAAGGGAACGCCAGGGCCAAAAAGTGGGAATGGGTGGGTAAGGGAGTGTGTGGGGGGGGGAGGGTATGGGGGACTTTTGGGATAGCATTGGAAATGTAATTGAGGAAAATACGTAATAAAAAAAAAGAAAAGAAAAATCCAAAACAACAACAACAACAATAGTTAGTTAGGGCCATAACGCAAGCCATTATTTAGTACTTTACTTAGGAAAATGCCCTACTTAAAGACAGTAACAGTGCTTTCCATGTGCCTCCTATCATACTCCATGGTTGAGCTAAATAAACTAATGTTAGTATCTTTCAAAGACGCTCTAAGTAAAACTGTAATTATTCTTTATTGTGCATATGATGGTCTCTGAGTTATTAGCTGTCAATTTGACACAGTCCAGAGCTATCCGAGAAAGTCTCAGTTGGGGAATTATCTCCATCAGATAGGCTTGTGTGTATGTCTGTGTGGCATTTTCTGAATTGTTAATCAATACAGGAGACACCATCTCACTGTGGGTAGTGCCACCCCTGGACAGGTAATCCTGGATTGTAGAAGAAAGCTAGCTGAACAGAGAAGCAAGCCAGTAAGTAATATTTCTCAGGGGTTTCTGCCTCTAGGTTTTAGCTTTGAGTTCCTGCCCTGACTTCTTACACTGACACACTGTTCCTTGGGAATATAAGTCCTCTAAGTTTCTTTTTAGTTTGTCCCTTAATACCTCAACTGAATGCAAACTAGAGCAGATGGTGAAGAACACACTTATTGCACATAAACCTTGCCCTGAATCATGAACACTAATCACCAGAGGAAGACTAACCTGAAAATGTTGTTCTCTACATAGAAGCATATGGTAGCCTGAAGTTGGAGAATGGTCAAAGGGAGGCTTTCTGTAGCTATGTCTGCTTTTAAAAAATGAAACTACTATGATTACTGATATTACTAACACATTATTAAAAAATAAATCAATCACCATAAGTCTGAAGCAGTGGAGCTTCCCTCAGTATCTGGGATGCAAAATGTCTGCCTGCATTGTACATATTTCTTTACTAACTCCTTTTATACTTGACTTGTAAACACTTAAGTGTTGTGCTGAGTACTGAGGTCTCTTGAATTCTCTTCCTGACTTGACTTCATTTTTAACTGCATTGATGCTCTCAGGTCTGGAAAGCAAGACTTGACATATTCAAAACCCTGTTTGCATTTACCTGTGTGTATAATGGAATCATCTCATACTTCTGCTTTTTCTGTTTCTGAGTAATGAACTACTCCAAACAGTGATACAAAGTATCTCTGTTGAGTAACCATCTCATCATATGCAGAGATTTCTGTGGGTCAGGAAGATGGACAGGGCAGTGCACCACTGAATCTATTCTGAGAGATCTGGAGCCTTGCTTGAGAAGACAGAGAGCTGGGGACTTGAATGCCTGGGGCATTCAGGCATTTAATTCTCATGTTTAGTGTCTGGGTAGAATGTCAAAAATAGTCTGCTTGGCTAGAGACATCAAACCACAACACCTACGCAAGGCCAAATGGCTTCAACTTCTTACTGTTTAGCAGCTTGGTTGCAAGAAGTACATCCAGAATATAGCCTTTCTTCTTCAAGCTTCCCCTGACATAGTCTTTGAAGCCATACAATAGTGTATCACTTCCACATCCTTTTCTGGTTACAAGTGAGCCTCTCAAGATATTGTATGTTGCTAGAAAGGAATGTAGCTGTCTCTTGGGAGGCTATGCCGGGGCCTGGCAAACACAGAAGTGGATGCTCACAGTCAGCTATTGGATGGATCACAGGGTCCCCAATGGAGGAGCTAGAGAAAGTACCCAAGGAGCTAAAGGGGTCTGCAACCCTATAGGTGGAACAACAATATGAACTAACCAGTACCCCTGGAGCTTGTGTCTAGCTGCATATGTATCAGAAGATGGCCTAGTGGGCCATCATTGGGAAGAGAGGCCCCTTGGTCTTGCAAACTTTATATGCCTCAGTACGGGGAACGCCAGGGCCAAGAAGTGGGAGTGGGGGGGGAACGGAGGGGGGGAGGGTCTGGGGGACTTTTGGGATAGCATTTGAAATGTAAATGAAGAAAATACCTCATTAAAAAAATAAATTAAAAAAAGGAAAGGAATTAGGCTGCATCTCTTCATGGATGGCAGCAAGGTCTCATTTCCGAGGAGCACTGTAGCTGCTTTGCACCATACAATCTTGTATTTAACCCTCACAGCACTAAAAGCAGTTCCCCTCATTTCTATTCTACCTCATTCCACAAATTACCTTTTCCTTATTACCTCAAACTCCAGATCTTGGGATTATTCTTGCTTCCTTGTGCTTGCTTATTTGAAGCCTACACTTCAGTTAAGACATTCTTAACAGAACTTTTCAATTCTGCTTCCCAAAGGACTCTGAACACGTGTGCTTTGTATCTCTGTTTCATCCCCCACCCCTACGCCCACCACAGCATCTCTTATCTACTATGGCCACTCAGGACCTAATCTTAGATTTTTCTTATTCCCTCTCTGTATCTATTTATTCTACAATAGCTGTAATAATGCATTCAAACGTAAACTAGATCATACTGTTGCTCTGCTTCAAAACCTATAACAGCTTCCCAGGCAGTCAAAATAAATGGCAGAGACTTCTCTTATTTTTCCAAGTCTTATGCTCTGACCCTGAGCCTTTATCCCAGTCTCGTGTGTTCACCTCCTAACTATTTGTGCACTTGGACCCTCACTCTCAATGTATATGTTTTCTCATATATGTTTGGGGCCATTATCTCAGCAGGCTCATTTCTCTGAAATTTCTCTATGTTTTCCTGCTAACTCCTTAGCTCAAAAGTCACTTTAGCCATCACTTCTTCGTGACCCTTTCCAACCTCCAGGTCACAGCCGTGTATGGTGAGTGAACACACTAACTTATATATGATTCAGTATGATGAAGGGGTGCATCAGGTAACTTTAAGTCCATAGTGAAGACTATGAAGCTCATGATTGTATCCATGGCAATCTACATTTTCTTAGTTACCTCTTTATTCTTGGAAACTGCCCATCCTATTAAAATGCCTTATCTGTGTATCAGCTCCCAAATAAAACTGCTTTTGCATCATTAGGGAAGCAATATGTGTTGAATAAGTTGTTGACTGAAAGTCATTGGTATCCAACCTGACCTACAGTAAGTGATGAATATGTTTCCTACATAATGATGATGTCATCAGTGTAAGCATTTTAGTTTGTTAATAAAGGAACACAAAGGCAGAATGTGAAAGTTCTTCGTGTGATATTACAGACATCATGTTCACCAAGTTACTCTAATTGCTAAAAGGAAAACAGAGAACGACTTTTACCCTGTGAAAGAAATTAAATCTTTAACTTATTGAGTACCAATCCTGTAAATTAGTTTAAGCTATAATATCCAGTGGCAACACTTGTTGACAGTGTGGTATTGGGAAAACCAAGTGAGAGTGTAAGGTCTTAGAGTTCTTATTTGGGGACTCCCCAAAGAGCTTGATAATTATAAAGATGCTAGAGGCTACAGAGGCACTGACTTCTGGAGACCATCTTCACAAAGAAAGCTTGATAAGATTCTAGGGGTGAAAAAGACCCTGCCTTACTTTGTCCTTCTTACTTCTTTCTACCCTTTTGTTCTAGAAGGTTGGTGATTTCTACAGCTTACACTTTGTAGCTAAACACAGAAGACTGGAAACACATCTTGAAACAGCATTTCCCACAAACCTTATATCTTGGAGCACATAGGATTCCTCAAGAAAATTATAAGTGAGCAATGCAAAAGCCTATGATAGGCACACTCTCATACTAAAGGATTCGACAGGTTCATTTGCAGCATCTCTTCTGTTTGAACACAGTCCTGGCTTGCCCATCAACTGTGTTGTCTTAGAGATAGTGTGTGCCTATATTTTGACTTGGGTGATTTTCTTTTTCTTTTTTTAAATTTAATTTAATTTTTTTACTTTTTCACCCTTTCTGGTCACCCCCTCCTAAAATCCTTCCCCTTTCTCTCTCCCCTTCCCCACTGAGCAGGTGGGTCTTTCCCTGGGTATCCCCTCATTCTGACACTTTAAGCCTCTGTGAGACTAGGCACTTCCACATCATTGAGGCCAGGCAGCACAGCACAGCTAGTAGAATATATCCCACAAACAGGCAATAGCTTTTGGGACAGCCCCTATTCCAGTTGTTCAGAACCCACATGAAGACCAAGCTGCATATCTGCTATATGTGTATGGGAAGGCCTACATCCAGCCTGTGTATGTTCTTTGGATTGTGGTTCAGGCTCTGACAGCCCCCAAGGGTTCAGGTTAGTTGACTCTGTTGGCTTTCCTATGGAGTTCCTATCCCCTACAGGGCCAGCAATCCTTCCTTCGATTCTTCCATGAAAGACCCCAAGCTCCATCTACTGATTTGCTGCTTATGTCTGTATCTGTCTGAGTCAGCTACTAGGTGGAGCTACTCTGAGGACAACCTGCTCCTCTGCAAGCATAACAGAGTTTCGTTAATAGTGTTAGGGATTGGTGTTTGCCCATGGGATGGGTCTCAAGTTGGGCTGGTTATTGGTTGGCCATTCTCTCAGTCTCTGCTTCCAGTGATTTTCAAAACCTTTCGTAACCATGCTAAAGAATGGAAGAAAGGTGGTCACGAAAATAAGTACTACCTTTGGTCTACTCTACACACATCTCTATTTTGGACTTCCTAGGTCTTCCTCTTTGAATTTTAGATTTATTTTTATCTTTTCATTATATGGATATGTACAAGTGAGTGCAGATACCCATAGAAGTCTGAAGAGGGTGTCAGACCTTGGAACTGGAGTTACAGGCAGTTGTGAGCTGCCCTATATGAGTTCTGGTTACTGACCTCGGGTCCTCTGTAAGAACTACAGTACACACTGTGATTTAAGTATTGAGTCTGTTCTTCAGCCCCAGATCTTCTTCAAGCCAGTTATTCACTTCTCTAACCTAGCATAGCCTTTAACTTGCTTTAGCTAGGAGAACACAGCAGACAGGACCTTGTGCCAAGTGTAACTATACCTCAGTTGGCCTTCAATTCTGCTGCTGGATCCCTTCAAAATCAATTTGTTATCACTCTTTGAGACTGAGTTAATCCTCCAATGTGTTATGGCTCAGTGGACCTTGTCACTACAAACAATAGCCAGCCAGTCTCTGGATATGTGAGATCAACTTAAACTAAGGCAGTCCACTGAGCACTGGATGATTGTAGTTGAAAGAGGGAGCTCTGCTTAAGCCAGCTGGCCCATTTCAGATTTCAGAAGACTCTCTTAGCTACTCAAACTTGTCAGCATTAACTGGTGGTCAGTGTGTCTGGGAGAAGTGTATTACACAGATTTGCAATATGACACGTGAGGTGAAGCTCCATGTTTACTTCCTACTTTAGTATAGACTGTGTTACCATAACAGCATACCATACCCTGCATGGTTTTCAATGAGCAGAAAGGTATTGGCTGACAGTTCTGAAAGGTGAGATATCAAACATGAAGACAGCAGCAAGTGTTTGCATCTTTGACTTCAGGATGATAAATTGAGTGCTGGGTCCAGTGGAGTTGGGTGTGCTTTCTCTCCAATGACAGAAGATGGGAGGGCAAAGAGGCAGAAGGAGGGTGGACCCCCACTTTATAATGGAATAAATTTTAGCAATGAAGGCAGAGCCCCTGGAATCTGACATCATGTTTTAAGGTCCTACCTTTTCAAGCTGTTACAAGGGCAATTGAATTTAGCATTAGTTTGAGGGGGGACATATTCAAGCCATAACCCTTCCTCGGATAAAAATGAGGAGTTCTAGAAAACATTGGCTAATGATATGCTGTAGTATATTCTATCATTAAAGTTGAGAACAAAACTGGTCACAGCAAAAATACAGCCATTTCGAAGACAGAGACTTGTTTACATGGGCAGCCTAAAACCAAGCAATATGAATACAGAAAAATCATTGTTTCTGAAGAATGAACTCTCAATGTAGTGATAACTCATTGTATAAGAACTAAAGGCCAGTGTCCCAGAGTTTAGAATAGAAAACTTGCATTTTTAATTAGAAAAAGAAAAAGGTTGGAAATAAGAAGGAGGAGAAGAGAGAGAGGGGGAGAGAGAGAGAGAGAACTGTTAAAAGTCTTGGAAACACAGCAGCAAGTGGAGTCCTCATACAATCCAACCTAGAACTTGCTTTCTTACTGACCCTCAGGAAAAAAAAACAACAACCAAGCAAAATGGCCCCAGAAACTAGGAGAAGTAACAGCGATGGCAGAAAGTTGGGAGTTAATTGTGTTGTTGGTCTGAACTTCTGTGTTTTGTGCTCCTGGAATTGTAGGCAGGCATCCCTTTCAGTGTGTGACCCTTCAGATTAACATCTGTGTAGATGTGGCAGTAGAGAAAGGCAGAGGAGATGAATCCCTGATTGTTCTCATTGCTGCTCCAAGAAGTTCCCTGGGATGGCTCCAGCTCACAGGTGCACTGGCCACACACTAATTGAAAGGATTATTTTCTTAACATTGGGTGTCATCTGCAAAGGCTTTTGTGAAGAGCGTAATTGTTCCAACCATCTGTGAGGAGATGTTTTTATTAAATTTTTCAAAATCAAACAATGCTGAAGTAGGGGGTATTTGTACTCTCCTCTCCCCCTCCACATTCTTTTGGGGAAATAAATGAAAAACAACAGCCCACAGCTCCATGAGGCTAAGACCTTTGAAGACCAAAGACTTGGGTTCTGTAAGCAGAAAAACAAGATGCGTCCTTTTCTTCCTTTTCCGCCCTAGTTTTATCCTCACCCCATGACAGACTGTCATGTGCAGAGCATGTTTGGGGGACCCCTACAGGGATTAGGGGAGACCAAAGGGGGCCCAGGGGACACCCTACATGCTCTCATTGCCTGGTAGGGTTCTTCCCAAGTGCTCATTGCATGTTGTCCTTTAAACTAGAGATGTGGCTTCAAGTGGCATGATTTCTGGGGTTTTTTGTTGTTGTTGTTTTTTGGAGGGGGGTGTTGGGGGGGAGGTTGGGGAGGATGAATGCCAGATGATCTCCAAGAAGGTGTCCTTAACAACTGAACTTTTCTTAGGGAGTCAAATCTCTAATGAGTAATACTTCCTAAATTTTCCTATAGACAATCTTTAAATCACTCCGACCCTTTCACTGTAAAATACTTACCACTTCTTTGCATGGTATGCATTCTTTCTTTCTTTTTAAACTTCTAAAAATGGCAAGTATTTTAATTGGCATTTGGTCATATAACAAAGTATCATAGCTTTGTGAGCAATGGGAATTGATATCTCAACATTCTGGATAGTGAGAGTCTGAGTTCAAGGTGCCAGCATGCTGGACTTTGGTGAGTATACTCTTTGAACTATACCCTACCAACCTCTCATATCCCTGTGTGATGGGAAAGGGACATGAGAGCTCTCTCTTGATGGACTTTCACAGGGCACTAATCCTATTCCTAAGTGTCTCGCCCCCCCCCCATCTATGGTGACCTCATTCCCTAATAGATTCCCTACCTACATCATCTTGGGGTAATGGGATTTTAACATGAACTAGGCGATGGCAGAACAAAACCATATGATAGGCATATGGTCACAAACCATTTTTAAAAGAAAAAATATCTACAGAAGGGATAAAGAAAAGCTGGGTGCATTAATAGTACAAGAGGAAAACCATATCTTTTAGATAATTTCAGAAAGAATCATCAGTACCGACTTGGAAAGTGATGGACTATACTTCTAAATAACAAAACAAATATGTCAAGATTTTTTTTTTACAAAACATAGCTGGGGTCTAACATATCTGAGTGTTTAGAAACTCTGGATATGCTCTGAAGAGGATATGTGTACATTTGGCTGAGATACCAGCCCTTTTACACCATGCAACTGAAAACCTTCGTATGCTAGTCCAAATGTAATACTTACATTCGACAGCACCATTTCCTTACCTTTAAATTTTTTCTCTTTTCACATTAAGCAGCAAATTAAATGCAAATGTCTAGAGAAATGAAACACTTGCACTACAAATTTACACACACCAAATCACAAGAACAAGAACATTATAGTCCTCTTGCTGATTGTAAATCCTCAGACTTCTAAATATGCACACTCAACATATGAAAGGTCAATTTAGCCTTACTTGAGGAACTTCAACTTGTGCAATTCCCAACACATGTTTATTCTTCGAACTAAAAACTAGCATGTCCATTAGTTCAGACCTTAATATGCAAGTCTCTCCTGGTGCTTAAGCTACTCTTTTGAAATAAGTCTGGTGATTTAATATACCTGGAGTCTCCTGGATACCTAGAATCCCACCCAGAAGAATGTAATGCCAAATTGCAATTAAAATACCAGAGTGTTTCTAAAGACAAAACACAGTCAATCATTTATACAGAGTTGCAGGGGCAGACAGCCATCACATGCCAATAGGTTTTGCCATCACTCATAGACACCTCTTCCTGCAAGCAGTCTTTATAGCTAGGTTATTGCAAAGTATGCCTTTGCTTAACTTTAATGCATTACTGATGCTACCACCCCCAACCCCACCACTAAACCTCACATCCTTCATTCCCAAAGGCTGGCTGTATTAGGAGGGGGAAAATGTGGAAATGGTACACTTCCACTTTTTAACGTTTCTTTGTAATTGCTTCACCTAATGTAGCTCTCAATCACCCCTATCCTTGGTGATCATCTCCTTAGACCAGAAACAGATGTGCAATGCCACTATGTACTTGTGTTTAATGATTAAAAACAAGAGAAAGGAATAGGGCAGGACAGTCATCACACACATATTGAATTTCTCTCTGTATTCCAAGAAACTCTGTAGAAAACTCACAAAGGGGAAGTTGAATTGGAGACAGAACCAACGTTGCCCTTTGTCTAAGTTTCTTAAACATCAGGAGAACACAAAAGATGTTTTTAGTTCTCCTAACACTCTAAGCTATGTATTATCCACTTTACAATGTTCCCATCTTCCAACAGAAGAGTCTGTTGGTCATATGGGTAGTATGGACTATCCCATGCTCTAAAAAGAAGACAGAAAAATTTGAACACTACAGAACATTTCAGTCAATAGTAAAATCCCTCACTCTGCAACATTCAGTTATCTCAGAAAGGAGGCCACCCCCTGAAATGTCATATGGACACCAATGACTTGGGAAGTTGGATCCTGCTAGGTTAGCAGCAGGTGATCCAGATGTGTGCAGCTGTAGCAGCCCACTTCTTTTCCTATCCCTGCAATGGTTGGGCTGTGCTGCAGTCTCAACAGGGACAACCAGCACAATGGGGAGGCAGAAGAACAAGGTAAAGTGACATTGGGGGGTGGGAGGTGAGTTATGGTGACATCTTTGAAAGTCTCAGGCATTGTGAAGATTCTTCAAAGGAATTCTTGGCTCCAGGATTTAGTGCTCTGGGCAAGCACCCAGGTACCACAAAAATCCCCATGTGTTCACATCTTCTTTGTTACCCATGTATACACTCCCTCACTGACGTCAAAGCCATGTTTGCTCAGCTTGTTGAAAATTTGTTCTTCGATGGCCACATTCCTTCCCTTTTCTTAGCTAGCAAGATTTCTGCATAGCACATGGTATGGAAGTGTCCGAATCCACAGTAAATATAAGAATGACAGTTGTTTCTATGCAGAGCATATGCTAACCAGACAGGGCTTGTTTGCCTAAAAAACCTTGTGTTTATTTTTTTTATTTCTGTTTGTCTGGCATCTAACCAGAACTGTAGTAAAATATCCACTCCTTAGCTTTGTGAATGGGAGCCTTGTGGACTAGCTCTCCCACTCTCTGTTCATTGGTCCCTTGGCAGAAAACTGCTCTACAAATAGCCATAGTTATAACTTAGCCTGGAGTTGAAGAACTCTGCCCTACCATGAGTTATAATCAATGTTAGGTTGAAGACAATGACCACATAAAGCCATCATGCAAGTGATAAATGATAGTCAAGGGCTCTAAGTCTAAACAAATCTGAGTCCTTGCCAAAATGATGGTTGAATTATAACACAAGGATCTTTTTTTATAAGTTCTGGTTTCAGCTAAGTGGTGGCTTAATTATTCACAGAACATTAAGTGGGATGCTGAGATTGTCATCTGCTTTTTTGGTAATTTAATTTTTAAAATTTTACTGTAATATCTAGGAAGAAAGGCAAGATCAGTTGCATGACCCATCCCTTCTAATTTGCTGAAAATGAGAGGGAAGGACACAATACCTGACATTCTAGGATGGGATGGACTTTAATATTCATTACCTCATTTTCTGTAAGGCAGGGTCCTCATTTGAGGAAAGGTTTTATTTCATCATACACTTCCAAGATAAAAGTTCATCATGAAGGGACAGGAACTTAATAGTACCAAAGGTAACCAGAGGATCACTATCTAGTGGCTTGTTCTCCATGGCTTGTTCAGCCCTCTTTTTTATACAACCCAGGACCACCTTTCCAGGAGTAGTACCACACACAGTAGGCTGGGCCCTCCCACATCAATCATTAATCAAAAAACTGACCCACAGATTTCCCTACAGATAATCTGATGAAGGCACTCCTTCAATAAAGGTTCTCCTATCCCAAATGACTCTAGTTTGTGTCAAGTTGGCAATAATAAACAATTATTACAAAGAAAAAAAAACAGCATAGGTAGTTATTCCAGCTGCATGGTTGGGAAACTGGGGATGAGAGAACTTATGAAGTAGATCCAAGTTACCACAGCTGGAAAGTGATGGGGCTGGCATCTCACCTCAAGCATGAATGATTCTAGACAGTGTGAGAGTGCCAAAGGAAAACAACTCTATCTACTTCACACGGGTTCTTCTAACTACAGCCACCCCTATAGATGTGGTGGCATTGCCGTGTGTTTCTATGTTACCAGTGTCAGGTGGAAATAGGCACAGGGGAAACCTCTGACATCCGTTCTATGACTCCATCCCACTGCAGAGGGATGTCTGTCCTCACTTGAGTACTCTTATCTCTCATTTACTTTCTTGGTACAGAATATGTACTCAACCACAATGTGCTTTGGAGGTTGGTGACAATGGGAACTGAACAGTCCTTTCCAGAGAGGAACTTCCATTCTGGTGACAGTTTTGTCTTACTGTCATAGACAGAAGTGACTAGAAGTGGTCTTCTTTTCATAGATTAGAATGCAAAGAAATGATGAGCCAAGGTTCCCTCCTTTTGTGTACCTAAGCTGTTCCCAGCCTAGAATCTGAGATAAGAGACTGTCTATGAACTATTCAGTTACATAAATAGTGGTCTCTGAGAGTTATTTAAACTGTTTAATCAGATTCACTGGCAATCACACCTTTACTTGAGTAATTTTTACAAGGTAATGAAAACACCAAGGTTGTTTGTTTTTTTAGGACCATGATGAACTACGGCTCTGACTCATTAAAATAAGAAATAAGTATTAACCTAAATTGCAATAGAAAAATATACTTCCCCATGGTGGCAACAGTGGTACTAGAGGACAATCTGTTAAAGAAAACCCAGCCAACCATTGCACTGAGTGCGGGGGTCCCCAATGGAGGAGTTAGAGAAAAAACTGAAGGAACTGAAGGGGTTTGCAACCCTATAGGAAGAATCACAATATCAACCAACCAGATGCCTCCCAGAGCTCCCAGAGACTAAGCTACCAAGCAAGGAATACACATGGCTCCACCTGCATATGTAGCAGAGAACAGCCTTGTCAGGCATCCATGGGAGGAGAGGTCATTGGTTCTATGAAGGCTCAATAGATGCCCAATGTAGGGGAATTGAGAGTGGGGAGGTGAGAGTGGGTGGGTAGGTGGAGGAACACCCTCACAGAAGCAGGGTTGGGGGGATGGGATAGGGGGTCTCCAGGAGGGGGGTAAACCTGGAAAGAGAATAACACTTGAAATGTAAATAAATTTTAAAAAATTAATTAAAAAAGAAGAGGAGAGAGAGAGAGAGGAAGAAAGATCCTCTACATTGGCCCAAATTGATGTAACTGGCACTCATTCACCCACTTCACTTCAGCACTAGCAAGAAGGTGGCTTAGAAATTAACAGCTATAGAGACAGATGTGGAAGTGATGAACCCAGAATTGCCACAAACAGCTGCTGGCATAGGAGCAGACTCTGATTTTTTTTCTGAGACAGGGTTTCTCTGTGTAGTCCTGGCTGTCCTGGAACTCACTCTGTAGACCAGACTGGCCTTGAACTCAGTAGAACTCAAGATCACAATATTTCTAAGAGCAAAGAGTCATCTATCTAAGTTTAAATATATAATTAAATTCCAACAGTTATTATCTTTAGCTTTTAAGCATAAAATGCTAAAAGAAAACACAATTCATCCAAATTACTTAGCTATTAACATTTCAAAAAAAGGGGTTGCACTTAGACCATCTGCACAATGGTACTAACCTGTTGTTGGCCGTGGACCTTATGTTCAGTTAATGTCAGATACAGAATAGACATAAAAAATTGTCAATGGGTTATAAATAGCAACATCTAACTTTTAAAATGAAGATGTCAACTCACAAATAATTTGTACCTTTAACCTAGTTTTTGTGATGTCCTCTTCCTGCCCCCCCAACGAATCTGTCCCTGCCCCTCCCCCACCCTGTTGCTTCTCACCTAGAAGTGAAGGTCTCTGTTAAGATTTTCATCATCTATTTTTTTTTGATGAAAGAAATTGAGTCCAAATGGCATCCATAGATAAATGAGAAGAAAAATTGAATGGTAAACACTTTACTCTGTTAATCTGTAAAGTCTTGATGCAAAGAAACTGCTTTCCACAAATCGTCAATGAACACCGACATCCAATCTCCTCAACCATTAGCTTTTGAGACTCTTGTCTGGTGTTTCTTGGCAGCCAACCAAACCTAGGATGCTTGGCTTAATAGGTTTCAAGTGAATTTTTAAGGTTTCCCTCTTTATCCATTCAAACACACAGTTGAACTTGTTGGTGAACTGCTGATAACAATTCTCTAAGCTAAGGTCGCCTCTGGACACAAGAGAAACATTTCTGGAGAATGACACAATATTGCTACTGAGCCAAAGGGTAAACACTGTAGAGAATTTTCTTAAATGACAAAATATATTGTTCCAGGATTATAGACAACAGTGTTCTATGTCACTAACCAGATACTAGGGCTGCTGGGACTGAAATCACATACTTCATGGCCATAGACCGTGTGTGTTTAGTCATTATGTCTCTGAGAGACCATCTGTCTTATCATTGCCTATACAAACTTCCTATCATTCTGGAGGGCCATGTGAGAAAATGAACTCTAGTTAAAAAGTTGTGTGCTCTAGCCAGAGAGATGGTCCAGCATTTAGGAGATTATATGTTAATAATTACATGTGCAAATAAAATTCCCCTTGAGAGTTATATAGAACTGAAAACTCTTGCCTCAATAAAAGTCTGACCTAAACTATCAAATCAAACAAAACATGACAAGGATTTTCATTCATCTTCTAATCTGCAACTGCCAGCATGAAAGCGACTCGGGTTGTAAAAGCCTTCCTGAGATTACATCATTTTTTAATACAAATCTATTGACAAATAACACATGGAAACACACATTGCATTGAGTGTATGGTAAGACCTGTAAAGAGAATGAATGGCTAGTGCCTCAATATGCTTGAACTACATGACCAAGGGTAAACTGCCAAATTTCTCTGAGCTTCTTATTATTTTAAAATGAGGTTGACAATGATTTCTGCTTCAGAGAGTTACCTTAGGGTAGGATTGGATAAACTTTTCCCCTTAAATCCTTTTTCTTCTGAAAAAGTTTTATGTGACTGTGCATAATAGGTCATTATTCTTAATGATAATAAATCATGACATCTATTTTAAAATAACTCTACTATTTTATTAAAGACAAAAACGAACGTGCCTACTAACAAGAGACCTGCTTGTTTACTTTCACATATAGAATTCAATCTTGGTTGAATATCTGATACTTTGGGATGTGGGACATCTTAAACATTTTTTCAGAGTTGATACAGGTTTTGACTTTATGGACATTGATGCTGGGAATGTGACTTTGCATAATTATGTGGTATGTGGTAATTGGTGTTATTGTCATTTTGGCAGGCTCTGGAATCACCTAGGAGACAAAGCTCTAGACAAACTTGCAAGGGATTGTATAAATTAAGGTTAGCCACTGAGAATGTCTATGAGGAATATACTGGTTGGTTTTGTATCAACTTAATACAAGCTAGAGCCACCAGAGAGAAAGGAGCCTCAGTTGAGGAAATGATTCCATGAGATTCACCTGTAAGGCATTTTCCCAATTAAAGATCAATGGGGGAGGACCCAGCCCATTGTGGGTGGTGCCATCCCTGGGCTGGTGGTCCTGGGTTCTATAACAAAGCAGAGTGAGCAAGCCATGAGGAGCCGACTAGTAAGCAGCATCCCTCCATGTCGTCTGCATCAACTCCTGCCTCCAGGATTCTATGCTGTGAGTTCCTGTCCTGACTTCCTTTAATGGTCAACAATGTTGAAGTGTAAGCTGAATTAAACCCTTTGCTCTGCAGCTTGTTTTTTGGTCATGGTGTTTTGTTGTAGTGATAGAAACTCTGACTAAGACAAGGGATTGTCTTGATTAGGTTGATGTGATAAATGTATCTTCACTGAGGATAGGAAAATTGCTGGGTGTAAACCCTAGATGTAAAGTGGAGACAGTGAGCTGAGCACATTGTGCTCTTCTTCCTGACTGTGGATGCAATGTGCCCAGCTACTGCAAGCTCGTGCTGCCTTGTCTTCCCTGTCAGGGTTGACTGGCTATTTCCAGACTTTAAGACAGAATGACCTCTTCTCTTGAGTTGCTTTTGTCAGAGTATTATGTCATTGAAACAGGAAAACTCACCGAGACAGTACAAAATAGCAGAAGTATGTTTGGGGCCATTTCAGAAATTGTTGGAAATTCAGTCCTCACCTTGAGGCTAAAATCCACCTATCATTCTTCTTCTTCTTCTTCTTCTTTCTTCTTCTTCTTCTTTCTTCTTCTTCTTCTTCTTCTTCTTCTTCTTCTTCTTCTTCTTCTTCTTCTTCTTCTTCTTCTTCTTCTTCTTCTTCTTCTTCCACAAAATGAATGTCAGCAACTCAAACAGAAATGTGCTGAGAAATGCTTGAGGCATTTTTTTGGTTTCTTTAAGGTGTTTGAGGCAGCCTTGAGTAGTGTAGTGACACACAGTACAAAGTGTGTATGGTGTGCATTCGAAGCCAAGGCTACAATGTATCCTCAGATGCAACACTGGCTCTCACTGCCCAAAGCACTTCAGTTCATTGTGCATTAAATTTTGAATTAGTCTTCAGTTATCATGCCTTCAGAAATCTTACACGTTGCCATTTGTGCCTCTCCATATTTAGTACTTTCAGTTACGTGCAAATGGGAAATCACAATCTGCAATGTAAGAGGCTGGGTTGCAGGGGAATGGAAGAGATAAGTGTTCATAACAGCATCTCATACAGTGTTCCCTTGTTAACTGCTGGTCATTATTCTCACCAGCCCTAATGTTAAAAAAGGACTCTCCAAAAGAAGACAGAAAAAGGAAGTAACTAACAAAGTAAAGAGAAACTAAACTGTGATCAGATCCCATTACCCTCTTTCATTAACAACAAACTTTCCCAACTTCACAAAACCTTTCACGTCTCATTTGGAGGAGTGAAAGTCAACAGCTTTAACAGTCCAGAAAAAAGAGACACGGGGCCCCAAAGCTGGAAGGATCACCCATGAATATCCTGACCAACATGTCCTTCTACCTCCTCCTCCTCCTCCTCCTTCTCCTCCTCCTTCTCCTCTTCCTCCTCTTCCTTCTCCTCCTGCTTCATTCTTTTCCTCCCATAGAGAAGAACCCTCTTCCCAGCCTAAGAATGACTTAGCCTTAATATTTTTAATATTTACTTATACTATCAGCAACTCCAGAAATATGTTTTCAAGTGAAAACATACATATGTCTCACAAGTAATTGTTTCACTGTTTTAATGCAAAATAAAAATATCCACTGGAGCCCAGACAGCTTCTTTTCCTTATGAGGAGGAGGAACATGAATCAAAGTGAACTCATTCTACTGATCCTAATACCAGTTCCAGCTTGTTGACTTTAATGGGGATGGTAACACTTGAAAATGTGAAAACATGGTGAGTAATATTTATGTGAAATCTTCAAGAACCGTAGTATCTTGCCCATGCGAAGTGCAATGCCATTTTGCCTAGATTGGGGAAACAACACATTAGCACACTAACACTTTTAGGAAACACACACACACACAATTTGCTTTGGATGTGATCTTGACTTCTAGGAGAACTACCTAATGACCTCACACTGACAGATGACAGAATAGCATTTCCTCAGAGGGCTGGTTGCTAAGCAGCTCCTAACACTGTGGGGCAGGGGTGATGTCTACTTTGGGACAGGAAGAGTCCTTGTGAGAAAGTTGTTTTAAAATGTCCTGAAATAAAAATAAATTAATTTAAAAATAGTTCTCGGACTAATAGTCAACTGTGTAACTTTAAGTTATGTCACATATGTATATTTGTGTGTGCGTGCATGTGTGTGTGTGTGTGTGTGTGTGTGTGTGTATGTGTGTGTGTGTGTGTGTGTGTGTGTGTGTGTGTGTGTGTGTGTGTGTGTGTGTATTTCTGTCTGATTGTGTCCTGGCCCACAAGTTTTCAGTCTTCCTTCACCTTTGTTAACACAGGATCTCTAGTTCACCATTGATTGTCTATGTAAAGCTCCTGGCCTATGAACTTTCCGGGATTCCCTTAGCTCCACCTCTCCCCTTGCCACCGGAATATTCGCATTAAAGAATGCAGCAGCAGACTTACCTATACATGGATTCTGAGGATTTAAACTTACATCCTCATGATTGTACACAAACTCTTTATGCACCAAGCCTTTTCCTAGTCCAAGATGTCATATGTTTACAGCTTATACACCAGGAAGGCTTCTGAGCAATACATCCATATCAGCTCACTTAACTCTCCATGACTTAAAAATAATTTAGAGAAGTCAAGGAGGCACAAAGGGGTTAGAGCTTTTCAAAACCAGGTGCCTGGTAACTGGATAATCCAGGATGTGAATCTCAGCTGTCTGAATTGGAAATTATGCTTATAACCACTAGGCTACATGAACCCTAAAGGCATCTGGGTCAAGTTCTAATAGCAAGGAAATACTAGATGCACCCCTGCATAAACAGCATTCCTGTTATGATATTGTCTGTTAGTGGAAAGAGACTATTTTCCAGCTAGTTAAGCTGTTGGGAAGCGAGTCAGAAAGGCTGTTATTCAATGAGCATCGTAACTGTGCCTAATAGGTACAAAGCTTTTAGCCCCAGAGTTAAGCTATTGACTAATCAATCAGGGAGAAATTTAATTCCTAATTTGGAGAGAGCATTCCTTGATGGCTTCGCTTAAAACGATTTAATGAAACTTTTTGTTTCCTTTGGTTTTCTGTGTCAGTTTCCATTCATTTTTGGTTCCATGACTCCAATGTTAGCATGACGGTCAGACCAAAAGAACACAATAATCAACCCCTGCATCACAGTAACCTTGGAGATTGGCATTGAGATGATAGAGATAGCCGTAGGTGTTACCAGCATGAACTTGAATTGGCAGGAAAGCAGACAGAGGCCAGGAATGTTGCATGATGGTCAGAGATGCAGCTGAGGAAGCAGTGTCTGTCCCACATTGACTCCTGGTACTAAAGGACATCTCCAGACCAAGCACAAGGAAGGAATGCTGGCCTCAGAGATGCCGGACAGCTTTGGCATCCAGGTACTACATGTATTAATGAAATCAACCCTTTGCACCAATGCCCACCCCACCGTGGGAAATATAGATGCTGTTACTCCTCCCTTGTCAGACACAAGTTGGTCCAGGAGACAAGAGGCATCCAGAATGCTGGAATCAATGGGGTCTGCAGTCCAGGACAATCAGATGTGCTTTGTGGTAGCAGAAGGCAGGGGCCAGGGCAGTGTCCCAGCTTTTGTTCTTTTGTTTCTGTTTCATCCAGCATGGCTTTATTTCCCAGCCATTTTCTTAACCATCCTCTCTCCACAGAGCACTTTCTATCAGACATCTGAAGTATACACACAAAAATTAGGAAGAAACAGAAAGTATGAGAAATTACCATAAACTCAGAGAATTTAATCAGGCTTCCTAATAAACTCCCAACCAAATGTCACACATAAAATGCTGGCTTCTGATCTTTTCCCTCTCAAACTCTGTTGGTTCACTGGGACATTCATCATACCGGATCAGAGCCAGAGAATTTGAAAAGTTTTTCCTTCTTACCCTAATATCACTGAATATTTTACTGAGGGTTACCATCCATCGATCTGCTGTCTTTGATGGATCCATCACGAATTACTTGGATAAATTACTGCTGCCTCTTTTTGGCCTTTTATTTAGTTATTTATTTTTAAATTTTTATTAATTGCTTTTTTTATACAATATGTTTCAGTCATATTCCTTCTTCTCTCCCAGCTTCTCCCAGGTTCTAACCACCTCCCTACCCACCCAACTTCATGTTCTTTCTCTCTTAAAAATTTTTCTTTAAAAATCAGAAATCAAAACACATAAACTAAAAAAGGAAGAAAAACATTACCGAAACAAAACAAAAACACTACATTAAACACACCCTCGCACGTGCGCACACACACACACAGAATAGGTTTTATGTTAGGGCATTACTTCTGGGCATAGGGCTTGCTGCAATGTGGTTGATATACCCTGTGACACAACACTGGGGGTTGGGGGACACTGATTTTCCCTTTCTCAATCACAAATCAATCACAAATCAATCACAAATGGTTTCTTGGTTAGGGGTTGGATTTCTGTCCACTTCCCCTTCTCAGAGCCAGGATTTTGTGTGGTTTAATGATGAGGTCCTGTGTGTATCTGTCGTGTGTATCACCTGTCATGTCTGGAAGACACTGTTTTCTTGGAGCCATCCACTGCATCTTACAGTCTTGTCCATGGCCCTTTATAGTCATCCAAGGGCTCTGAGCATAGCAGAATCATTTTAGAGGTGTGATTTCTAACAATCCATCAGAGACAATGAAGGACAGATTTGAGATTGGTGAGGAAGCAGAGTCTCCCAGATAAACGGTCACCTAACAAGGATGCAGAGTGATCCAGCAGGGACAGGAAAGTCTATAGATGCCTAAAGGAGACGCTGCCGAGGGACAGCAGTGTGTGTGAGATATTTATTAATTCGACACAACCTGGAGTCACTTGGAAAAGGGAATGAAAAATGCTTCCACTGGTGGATCTGTATGCAAGTCTGTAGGGCATTTGCTTGATTGATGATAGACAAGGAAGGGCTCAGCCCATTGTGGGAGGCATAGAGAAGGAGCCAGTGCTCCTCCAGGGTCCTGCCTCTGCTCCTGCTTGAGTTCCTTTCCTGACTGCCTTCCCGCAGTGACTGACTCTGATCAGGATGTGTAAGGGAATAAAATCTCTCCCTGCTCCAAGTTGGTTTTGGTTGTGGTGTTTATCACAACAGAAATCAAACTAGGACTAGAAAATTTGGGGACAAAATTTAGATTTCATCCTTACACAAAATGAACATGTGGTCCTTGAGGTGGGTCAGATTAAAAGCCCAAGAAAAATGTATAACAAAAAAATTATGGAGGTAACAATGGAAGAAAAAGACTATGGGGATGACCAATGTAAAGACCAATAACATATAAAGACCCAGAACAGAAAGAAGCCTTAGCAACAAATTCAAAGACTAGGAGAAATAAATACCTGTGAAAAAATGGACCAAACACAACCTTCTGATATCAGTACTAACCCCAACTCTTGGACCTCCATTGTAGCAGGCACTGAAGCCTAGAAACCACAATTCTCCAAGTCCCTTAATCACTATGTCTCCAGGTAAATACGTAAGGAGGTGATTTACACAGGAGGGTTGGTAGGAGGGTGAGCAGGAGATAGGGGCCTCTAAGTGCGTACATTTTTCACATTATCAGATCTTAGAGAATTTCCAGAAGATTCTGTGCCCAGATCTGAGTATTGCTAACTCCAGTGCTTTGGGCAGCAGTCTCAGTCATATTTTGCTGTGACTCAGGAAGCAACAGCTTCTCTGACCTTTGCTCCTTGATCATCCTGAAGCTCCTGAAAGCCTCTTATTCCCTGTGTAACCATATTGGCTCTTCAGTGGGATTGTGTTAAAGTATCCTTGTGAATAAACATTTGTTAATACGGAAACTATAGCATCATGGCAGCTCAGAAACAACCAAACAAGCAAACATGTTTGCTTTACCCTGTTGAAAGTGATACGTAAGAAAGAGCAGACATAGGGCGTGGAGACACACGTTGAGGGCAGAGGAAAAGGTAAAAGGAGATATTGGGCTGAAGAATTTGAATGTAGACTTGAACAGGTTTGTAAAGTAAGGTGAAAGCTGCTTTAGAAGGAGTGCGGAGAAGACATGAAGAGTAACAGGACTGATGAGAAGGGCCACTGTGGTTGTGCATCCGCCATAAACAGGAAGATGGCCATTCTTCCCTCCGAAGACCACAGCAAGGAAGAAGACAGGAATTAGGAGATTAGAGTTTCCACTTGTCTAAACAAAGTAGATTCCTACAGGAAAGCCATCTGGGTTTGGCCATACAGTCATCTTTGTGGCTTTCTTTTGTCAGACAAATGTTTCTATTGTCAACTCTGTGGCTCTGAGATGGCCCAAGACACAGTCCTAACTCCCCCAGAACATCTCCTTTCCCTGTCCCTAGGGAGATGCAGGCATGTGTTACATCTGGAGCTGGAAGTGGGGGCATTCACTGAGTATTCTAGTTAGACTCTCCTGTGACTTCCAGAGGGGGCATTAGACAAACATGCTATGAAATCCCCACCCAGAGAAGAGGGTTAAACAAAAGAACAAGAGTTACAAAGAGAGGCTGAGAAAAGCCAGGGTCTGGAGACAGAGGCCAGTCCTTTCTCTTGAGCTTCATCAGAAAGGAGACCCTCTCTCGGACTTTGCAATTAACTTAGCCAATAAATTCCAATTTTTCCTACTATAGTTTGGCCTGGATTTTCTTTCATTTCTTGAAAGCATTCTAATAATGTATTGCTAAATATGAAGGCAGTGATGTATGTTTTTAAAACTCAAAATGCAACCGATAGCATGAACAACAAGGGGAAAGCCCCTAACTAATAACTACCCAGTTGTGCCATAAAACGCACTTCAGTTTGGCTGAACTCACCCACGGCAATGTCAAGCCCGCGTCAATAATCTGTTTTTTTTTTTTTTATACATTCTCTGTGGCAACTGAAGGAACTGATTATTTTTCGTCACTTGCAATTCCCTTTGTTGAAGCATGGACCGCCTTTGCTGGGCTCATATGACACCCAACATCTGGTCAAAAACTGAAAGAACGTGATGTCAACCATGTGTTTTGTCAAGCACAATTATAAATCCCAGGGTAGTTAGAAACTATCTAATAATTGTTTCAGATTTCATCTGAATGGTGTCCGTACAGCATTTGTGATTCAAGATCTTCACAGAGTCAAGGAGTGTAATCCTGGTGCCCTGATTTCCTCTGCTTTACAAGTCAGTCCCCTGGCCCAAGAGTGATGTTGTCTTGTCCTCAATTCATATTTCCCGTGGGTTGAGTTTTCTCTGCACAAATGCATCAGCTCTGTGAGCAAACTTGTGTCGAAGCATTTCCACTCAGTCAAACAAAGAGGAGTCCAACTTAGGACATGTATGTTTGAAAGTAAACGTACATCTGAATAAACAAAATGAAACCTTTTATTTCACCAAAAACAGAAGTGATATTCAGGGAAGGTCCTATTGGCAGTTGGCACCCAAACAGAGGCTTGAGAGAGCCCATGACTTCTGACTACACCCACAAATACCACATGACCTCCTCAGCCACACCCAGCTTACAAGTCACTTTGACTCTATTGGCAGTAAAAACTTGGTGACACTACATCACACTCAGAGCTGCCTGGAATAACACCATCCCTTTCTAACACACTTTATTCTAAGCATCCTACATGTTCAGTCTTGAAAAACCTAGTTTCTCTACAGTACTGGGTATGTAAGCCCCAGAGCTGCTATGGTTCTGTCTACTACTCACACACAGGATTTGCTACCCAAGTCGTGAATGCCTACTTGGTTTTTAAAATTAAAACTTTAAATGAATACTTATATATGTAAGCCTTTCAACTTATATAGCATTACAGATATTTACTATTATATTTGGAGTGGAATATAACAATCAAGGCCATATGCAATATAATTTTGTTTTCAGTAGGCAAGTCATACATGTCTTTATTGCACATAAACGCACTAAAGGAGAAATGTAACCACTGTCTTCCAGCCCCCAGTCTTTCTTCATAGTGACTGGCCTGAGAGTGGAAAGTATTCCAGGGAGATCATGACCATGTGATTTCTAATTCATTCATTTTTTCAGAGCTGTGGGACAACCAAATATTTCATAATAAAATGTCTACTGCAACACTTTGTTCAATCACAATTATCCAGTAGAGTGCTGAATATTCGCATAAACATGGACCTGAGCTGATGGTTATACAGATAAGCTAAATTATTTTTTTCAGAAGAATACTTTTATAACTTTTTTCAGTTTTTACAATCAAGCCTAAATTGAAATTTATACAAGGGGTCTAAGGAAATTAACTAAAATTTTATATTTAATCTAATTGCTATATTATAGAAATAATTTGGAAATTCTATCAAAGTAGTAGAAGAACAAATATGTTTCTATTTTAAAGATACAGACACTTAGGCCAAGAAAGAAGGCCTCTCCCAGTGCCTTTGGTAGTGTCCAAAGTGATCTCTAACTTAATTATACTTCAAATTTAATTCCGTAGATGCTCAACCTAAAGTTTTGAAGAACTGGCTAAAGTGTCAATGCTGTCACTTATCATATGTGTCATAAGAAGCATTCATATTCTGTATCCCTGGGCACATTTTCAGAAAGCATATCTCATGTTGGTAAAGAGATTACTTTTTGATTATAGGAAGCCAAAACCAAGACGACAAATTTAAACAAGCTACAAGCTCACTTCACTAGCTCATAAAGAATGTCTTGAGGTGGACAGTCTAAAGTTAGCATCAGGGTCCAGGCTCCTTGTACAGTGTTGTTTGAACATTTTAGTGTGACTTTTCTACTTCAGGGTTCAATACAATTTCTCAAACTCCAATGATCACATCTGTATTCCAGCCAGCAGAGGCAAAAAAAAAAAAAAAAAAAAAAAAAAAAGAAGGTATGAAACATCCTCCAAAGTATGAAAAGAAATTCCTGTGGGTTACACAGATTTCCTCTTCTGTTGGTCAAAGGCAAGTCACATCTACACCTACTACAAAGAATACTAGGAAATAAATCTTTATTATGGAAGCCATGAATCTATCTGAAAGTCAGACCGTTATGAGGTAGAAAGCAAGAGCTGGGATTTGGAGAACAGAACTACTCTACTCTGCACGCCTATCAATAACATCAATATTGATACAGTGTTTATCAAAGCTCATTTAGCCATCCACAGCCTTGTCGATAAATCTGACTTCATGTGTGAAGAGAGATGCTAACATGCATAGTGCTTCTTTTTCATACAGCAAAAGAATCAAATGCAGATGTGAGCATGCATCTACAGACTGTCCCAACTGGCAATCTCAGGACAGCCCACCCTCAGGGCCCTTGGGATTGGGAGATGTGTACTGAGACTTCCTTTAGAGGCACAGCAGGTAAGGAGCTACACTCATTGTTCACTCCTGTCCTCCGCTCATGGTCATACTTGCTTTGAGATCTGGGCTCTTCTATTCTTCCCGGCCTCTTTCCATTGCATCACATGAACACTTCCCTTAAAATTCTTGCTCATTTAATCCCTTCCTGCCATTTCAGTACCTGGGGACTGTATTAATAAAACAATAGTTAGAGAAGAAGACTATGATGTATAGTAGTAGTTAATTATGAAAAGACTTTGGGAAGGTAGGGATGTGTCAGTTGTGCAGTGCCTGCCTAGTGTGTTTAAGTCTCAGTGTCCCCAGCAACAAAATCAGCAACAACTTTTTCTCAATACTAAACTTGTGTTAACTAGACACCTCTTTCCTATCATACATATGCACTCATCTATGTGGATTAATGTTACAGCAGTGGATAATTTTTTTCAATTATTTCTCTTCAATCCAACAGCAACATAGTGCTATGCTATCTTTATGAGTTGGCAGAAACACTTTATGACAGTAGTTTTCAAATTCATGAAAATGTAAGTACATAGTTAAAAACTCCATTACTTAAAAAGCCTGATAGCTTTAAACTCTTTGTTCATTTGTTAATAAGATGTTTTGCACTATGTGCTAGGTACTAAGTAAAGTACCAGAGAAATGAAGATTCATCAAGCACATATTTCTTAATGATCTTGCCAACAAGTCTGCCACAGAGAAACAGTGCTTACAACTGCCTCCCAATACATCTTGGTTTTCTCTAAAAGAACTGTGGATGGGAAAGGACTAGGTCTGAGCTACAAGGGTACTGTTTGCTAACAGGGGTTGGCTGTGCTTCCTAAGCTACTCATGGTTGTTTGGGAACAGAAAAAAAAAAACTTGATGCTTCATAGAGCCCCTGCAAAGTTTAAAAGACACATGCATTTGATTTCTCCCCTAGGCTTTTCAGAAGAATGCAGGGGGAAAGAAGTCATGTAAGAACAGAGAGTCAGTGAAGAGCTAAGGTAGTCTAACACAGGTGAACCTTAAGAATTCAAACCCTGGATTTGAGGAGTGGGGAAAGAAAAAAAAAAGAGGTTTTGCAGGATGTGGTGGAAGAACATGGTGGCTTGTTTGCTGCAGTTTGGCTATTTTCACATTTCCTAAGAATTGTTCTAGAACTGTCCTTTGCTTGGCATTTCTTGTTTGTTTTTACAAGCCACTCAATGGCAAAAAGAACTGCTAGATTCCTCGGAGATGTCAAAGACAAGATTTCCCTCTTCGAACACTAAACACATTTCAAATAAATCTGGTTTAGCTATTTTCCAACTATTACTAAATAAAGTATATTATATATTGAATATATGCAATATGACAGCCTCATGGAACAAGACACTGTTGAAGGTATTATGCATTTTAATGTTCTTACATAGGTATCACGACTTTAACCTTGCAAAACATTATGGAAAAGAAAATGCTGTGTATGCCTTAAATTTTGCTAAGGTTGCTCTTCTTATCTTTAGCATTTTTCTTCAAGAATTTTTTCTGTTGCATACTGAACTACAAGTGAAGCCAGTGAGAGGAGGAGAGGAGGCGTCCCACCACTAACTCCTGAAGCAGGTCTAAATCTCCAACTCCTTTTGAGGTGGATATGGGTGGACAGCCAAGTGGGTGAAGCACTGGAAAGAAGCAGAGAAATCAGGAAGGAGAATGACAAATGATGTCACCTCAGGCACTGAGCATTGGTGGGTTGCTGAAGGGTACAGGACCCTGAGAATCCAGGGACCTTAAGACTGTCAATATATGTGTGTGTGTGTGTGTGTGTGTGTGTGTGTGTGTGTGTGTGTGTGTGTGTGTGTGTATAGCAACGTGTCTCCATCTTCACAAATAAGTACCTGGGAAAGTCAAAAGTGGGATGATGAAAACCAGTGTTGCCTGGTAAAGTGGAAATTTCTGGTTATTTTGGAGACTCGGTTAGGTTATAATGATGTTTTGCTGGGGCACACAGGTGAAAGTATGATTTGCTAAAGCAGACACGTGAAAGAAAGTTTTGCTGAAGCAGACACAGGTAAAAGGATGTTTGCCAAACCCACTCCAGTAGTGATTGCATGACAGGCCCAAAAGCTTGGATGCAGTCCCGAGGCGAAAAGTTTATAGAAACTTAGTCTCTTTTTTTTCAATTTTTTATTAGATATTTTCTTCATTTACATTTCAATGCTATCCCGAAAGTCCCCTATACCCTCCCCCCGCCCTGCTCCCCTACCCACCCACTCCCACTTCTTGGCCCTGGCGTTCCGTGGCATCCTGTAAAACGAATGCTCCAAACTTGTCCTTGCATTAGTCAATGAATGTGTGTTTTCTTTCAGTATTGTTTTATTATAGGTGCCTCCAAGCAATGACTTGCCAAATACCTAAGCAAAATTGAACTTTGCTTCCTGGCTTTCACCAATGTCCTAGGTAGTCCTTGAGCCAACCCTGGGCTTGGAATTCAGTAAGAATGTTACCTATTCAGTAACATTCAGAATTGCCTCTAGTATTGTAAGAGAGATAGTGAAAGAAATCAGGCATTACTATCTACTATATAGAGTTAGAAATCTCAGGGCAAGCTTGCAAAATAAGTTTAGAGTTCTTATTATAGTTAACTATGGCAGACTACATTACTTATTAGTAGAAAGTCCCCACTTAGAATAAAAGCCAAGTCACTCCCATATACAGGAATTTACAATGGTTTAGGAAGTAGATCTGGCTGGGTTTGAGGAGGAACTAGAGTTGCATTATTCATGAGAAGGTTAGCTAGAGCAGAACTCCCTAATTAGAACTATGACTTGGGCGTGAAAGTCCTTGCCCGGGAGTATAAAGACCTCACACCTGGCTTCTAAGAATATAGCTGACCTTAGATAGAACTGACTTTTTTTCAGTTGTTTTATGGCCCAGGTCCTGCTAGTCTTTATGTATGCATTCCTCTGTTTTGTGTAAGAGTCATTAAGCATCAGGTAACCTCAATGTACCTTGACTGATGTGTCACCCAACTTCCTTATTTTCTTCTGTATTAAAAATTTGATGCTCGCTTTGAGAAATTACATTCAGATACAGCACTCTCTCTGTGTCTGTGTCTGTTTGTCATCTGCACCAACTCCTTAATCACCTGATTACCAAAATTCTGGTTTCCCGCGGATTGAGGGACCAACTGAGTCCAGTCCGTGGCAGATGTTTTGCTGTAACAAGCACTTGATAGGACCCATGATGTTTAGAAAAAAATATAAATATGACCCCACAGACAATGGGAGCTCAAGCACGGGTTCAGCTAGCTTTACCTCACAAGTCTTCACTGGCAAAACTCATGTATTGGTTTGCCTTACATTATGTCACTGAGTTTTGCTTGTGGTTACATCATAGAGCGAGGTTCCTATACCTTCTTGCAGCTCAGGCTGATTGGCGAGCCTTGAAGATTCTTCTGAATTGAATTGCCCTTACTGATTATTGTATGCTATCTGCCAAGTGGACTGGACTGCAGCTGTAGATTACTGTTTGGTGTTTGCTAGTGAACTGGAATGGGAACAACAAAGATTGGAATCACCTAAAAGAACTATTTCTAAACAGGTCCACTTCCCCCATATCCTAGTAACCTTTCTTTTCCACTACCTCTGGTGGGTGGCAAGCTAAAGTGGAGGTTGAACCTTTATTGAAGTAGGCTATAAAAAAATATATGCCTACAGGCTGGCTTTCTCCTAGAAGTGCAACTGTTCTCATAACCTTCTACATAGACACAGATGTCTACTGCTAGTTGGCCTGAGGGTGGTGAAGGAACTTCTGTCTGGTGTAAAGTCAGCAAGAGTGGTCTGGTAAGGCTGGCATATTGAGACACTCCACTTTGACAAGTCTTTCCACTGTCTGAGAAGCAGTATTACTGCAGGCTCATGTGCTGGCACTGAGTTCCATGTGGCTCTGTTTACTGTACATCTGACAACTCAGGGCAATAGCTGTTACTCCAAAGCTCAGTCTTGTGAGAAGCTGGGAAGCCATGAACCCCTGAAGAAGGTGTTGTGATCCAGAGACTGGATGGTGCTCAGAGACCTCATACGGTTTATGCCCCCTTACAGCGAGCTTTGGAGTCAGAGCTACAAGCTTTTCTCTGTGTCTTCAATATTACAGTTTTCCTTAAGCTTACATCATTTGCCTCCCTCTCCCTCTGGACCACCATAGATGGTCAGCAATCTGCTGAATGAACTGACGAGAGGGCACAGCAGTGGGACAGGTCATGGCAGCATTCACTGACTCTCCCTCCATGGCACAACCTCTTTCCCATCCTGGGGTTTTGTTTATCGTCGTCGTCTTCGTCAACATCGACATCATCACCATTGTCACCGTCCTTGTCATCATCATTTTATTTTCTCTAATTTCTGAAACCTTCCTAGAAGATATCATCAAACATACCCAAGAAGATATGGGTAGTTAGTCCTCACCTCTGCCACATTTCAGATCTCTTCACTGACCACTGGGATTTTAGGACTGTTCTACAGTGTTTTAGGACCATTCACTCTTGGGGTTCTATGGTCCAACGTTCTTCATCTTCTTTCTGTTTCCATCCTTTAAAATGAGCTGGCAACCATCTAAAAAGTACTAATGGTAGTTCATCTGACAACATCTTACTGGGTGTCTGCCATGAGTTAAGTACTGTGTTCACACCGTCAGGAAAGAATTGGCCCATCCCACGACGTCGAGTGCCTTTATGTGCATGTGCAAGGTTTGCTATAATGGAAGGCCACTCTCCTTGCATAATAAGTCAGAAACTACAAGGCATGGAGAACCCTTGCTGTGGTTAAAGGACCCACTGAGTGACTTAAACTCTACTGTAGAAAAACCTGTATTCAAGAAATGAGGACTCCAGAAAATAAATAACCCCATTAAAAAATGGGGCTCAGAACTGAACAAAGAATTCTCACCTGAGGAATACCGAATGGCTGAGAAGCACCTGAAAAAATGTTCAACATCCTTAATCATCAGGGAAATGCAAATCAAAACAACCCTGAGATTCCACCTCACACCAGTCAGAATGGCTAAGATCAAAAATTCAGGTGACAGCAGATGCTGGCGAGGATGTGGAGAAAGAGGAACACTCCTCCATTGTTGGTGGGATTGCAAGCTTGTACAACCACTCTGGAAATCAGTCTGGCGGTTCCTCAGAAAATTGGACATAGTACTACCAGAGGATCCAGCAATACCTCTCCTGGGCATATATCCAGAAGATGTCCCAACCGGTAAGAAGGACACATACTCCACTATGTTCATAGCAGCCTTATTTATAATAGCCAGAAGCTGGAAAGAACCCAGATGCCCCTCAACAGAGGAATGGATACAGAAATTATGGTACATTTACACAATGGAGTACTACTCAGCTATTAAAAAGAATGAATTTATGAAATTCCTAGGCAAATGGTTGGACCTGGAGGGCATCATCCTGAGTGAGGTAACACAATCACAAAAGAACTCAAATAATATGTACTCACTGATAAGTGGATATTAGCCCAGAAACTTAGTATACCAAGATATAAAATACAATTTGCAAAACACATGAAACTCAAGAAGAACGAAGACCAAAGTGTGGACACTTTGCCCCTTCTTAGAATTGGAAACAATCACCCATGGAAGGAGTTACAGAGACAAAGTTTGGAGCTCAGACAAAAGGATGGACCATCTAGAGACTGCCATATCCAGGGATCCATCCCATAATTAGCCTCCAAACGATGACACCATTGCATACACTAGCAAGCGTTTGCTGAAAGGACCCAGATATAGCTGTCTCTTGTGAGACTAAGCCGGGGCCTAGCAAACACAGAAGTGGATGCTCACAGTCAGCTATTGGATGGATCACAGGGCCACCAATGGAGGAACTAGAGAAAGTATCCAAGGAGGTCAAGAGATCTGCAACCCTGTAGGTGCAACAACATTATGAACTAACTAGTACCCCGGAACTCTTGACTCTAGCTGCATATGTATCAAAAGATGGCCTAGTCGATCATCACTGGAAAGAGAGGCCCATTGGACATGCAAACTTTATATGCCCCAGTACAGGGGAACGCCAGGGCCACAAAAATGGGAATGGGTGGGTAGGGAAGGGGGGGGATGGTATGGGGGACTTTTGGAATAGCATTGGAAATGTAATTGAGGAAAATATGTAATAAAAAATATTTTTTTAAAAAAAGGATACGATATTTAAAGATGACTGACCACTAACTTGTATTTCTTAATTATCTAACAGTTTACAATTGTAGTTTTTATAAGACAAGGACTGGACAATAAATTTCTAAATGAAAAAAAAAAAAAGAAAGAAATGAGACATCTGCAAGTCCCCAAACACTGCCGCCATTATCCTTACCTTTAATGATACTTATCCTTACCTTCAATGGCATTCCCCACTTGTCAAAAATAAACTGCCTCTTAATTTTCAGATTATTTCCTCTGTGATTCATTATCAGTCCAGTATAAGCCATTGTGAGTGCTTCCCATGGTAGTATTCATAAAAAAAAAAAAAAGAACACTAGGAAATCTCTACAAAGGCTTCCTCTTTGTCAGAGTAAGCAAGACCATGTCCAAGAAGGAGTCGACTGCTCTTTAGTGCTACATCCCTGATTCCAAAATGAATGCTTCTCACTAAGTACCCACATACTGTCTAACAGAATTGAAAAATCACAAGTGTGCCAACTCCCAGCAAGACATCAGCTATGGGAACAGGATCCAAATATGATCCTTCTCACTCCAGGTCCAAGCATGTGCCCTCCCTCCCACCCCAAAATCCCTCCCACTGTCCTGGTCTAATCAAGCAGTTCAGAAAGGCATAAAGGGATCTATTGCACTTGCCTGCTGCCCACCCCAAAGCTTTGCAGGTTATACATACCTAAGGAATTGGAGAGAGAGAGAGAGAGAGAGAGAGAGAGAGAGAGAGAGAGAGAGAGAGAGAGAGAGAGAGCAGAGATAGGGCCTGACAGCATTTGGTGTCTGTAAAGAACATTTCCAACTCATCATTAAGAGGCTTGAACTTGTCCCTAAATACTCCTTGCCAAGAACTTTGTTGCTTTAATTTTTAAAAACCCATGTGAATTTCAAAGGAAATGTGGTCCTTATGTTTCTGATTCATTTATACTTAACTCATCACAAGGTTGTTGTGAAATAATCATCTGATGTCCAAGAAGCCTCTAGAAGTCCTTCTCTATGCTTTTCTCTCTTGCCAATCCTAAAGGCAGTTCCAGTCCAGAATCTCTTTAAGTTGGATCTAAACTCAGAGCTGAAAGCAAACCTTGTCTTGATAAAACACTGTTGTCAGCAAGTATATGAATGAAACCCCTGGGGAAAGAGAATTCCCTGGAGCTCTGGAAACTTCCTCCAATTCCAGTATTCCTCTCCTCTTTCCCAAGCCCATGTTAAATCAAAAGCAGAATGCTGATAATAAAGAGGAACACTGCACCCAGTGTCCCCCTACCAATGGCAACAGAAACCCCATGGAGAAGAGGTACCTCAACATTTTCTGTCAGAGATGTTAGCCAAAGTCTTCAAGAGAATTAGAGTCACTTCCTCTCAGGGCTAAACTATTTAAGCCACGAAAGCCTTTGATCTCTCCACATTCTCCCACCACTCTCTAACACGCAGAATAGTGCCACTTTTAGCTCTAGAAGGGCCAGAACTGAAATGAGTATCCATTTATCGCATATGTAATATAAACCTAAACTAAGTGAAATTCAAACTCATAGACTTTGGGAGGAAAGGGATGTAGCAGAACTGTGGTTTCCAGCTGCTGTTCGGTGTAGCCTTAGAGGGGCTGATTTCAGCATCAAACACTAGGAATGCGAGGCTCCTAGCCAGGTCGGTCTTCTGTGTTTGCTTGGGGACCTATACACAGTAGTTCCAAAGCCCCAGGCATCCTGGAGGAGGATGCACAGCCTGCCAGGCTGTAGGAGGGTGTGATGAAGCACACCCTGGCACTTCTTGGCCAGGCATTCACTGGAGCCTGAGCTACCTCAGCATCCCATCTTCCTGCCAGCCTGTCCCAGTAGAACAAAGACTCTTCAGATGATGGCTATCAGTGTGGGTCCCAGCAGGAGAACTCATTCCCAAACAATCTCCTCCTTCACCTCCATGCTCCCCACCCCATCTCTTCTTATTTCCTGCTTATTCTTAAATAATTTTTCTTAAGAATTTTTAAACAGTATTTGCATTTAATCATCTGAAAAAATATCCTTTCTAGCTGCCTCAGAGTGCTTTCAAACACCCTTCCATGAATCTAAACATAATTTGAACCATTGCAAACAACTCCCTCTGGCATGGTAAAGTTGCTGTGCCTCCCCCACCCCTCCCCCGCCCCCTTATTTTAAAGTTGTGCAAACAATTAGACATTTGGAAACAGCATAGATCAAGTATAGAAAGTCAGGTTTTAATTACTTGGAAACATTTATAATCCATGCTGTTAGAATCAGCCCTTCCCCCTCCCCCTCCCCCGACCCCAGACCCCCATCTTGGGCATAAACCAGTCTAGAAACATTGTGCTGTCTTTCTTGTTTGACCTGCATAGCTGTTTACTTAGCTGAATAGGTATGAAGGCTGATAGGTTAAAAATTAGGCAGAGCCAGTGAAAGTGCAAAGACCTGCTACAAGATGCCAGCCTTAAGACGAACTGTAAAATTAAATACATCTTTAGAGGTTTGTAACTGAGTACACATTTGAATTTAAATACCAAATAATCTTGCAATTTTTATGCATAGTTTTCAGTCAGTGTAACAAAAACATGCTGTCTTTCCCTTGCCGAGTGGACTGGACTAGGTTTCCTTGTTGACATTCTCAGCTGTAAACACAGCCTAATCCAGATTTGCTTGGAAGCAAATCTCCCATTGTTTCCTGCATTCACAATGTTGAGAAAGCTAGAATTTCATTCTTTTCCTCATACCCTTATTCTTTATGCATCCAGCCACAGGTACCTAAGTCTCTTAAGAGCTGGAAATCCTCTACCTATCCAAACCCCAATTCAAGTTAACCCCCTCTCCATGTTAATACCTCTTAGATTTCAAAAGTAAGTTGAACGCTTTTTTAAAAATGTGGTAGGACTATTTATGAAACCTTGTGTAAACATAAACACATTGCTTGTAGTCCCACACTTGGCACAGTGCAGGTTCCCTACTGCCTAAGTCCTACCCATCAATCAAATTGCACTTTCTTTTCGATTTCTTCACTGGCAATCCTGTTTACTCTGTGGAGAGGGATTTGTAAAGTAGAATTCTCAGCTCTCTTCATTGCATTAAAAAAAATGATCCTACAGGAATGCAGTGGCAGAAAATAATATTTAAACTGGCTTTACCGAATAAAAAAAAAAGGAGTTTGGAAAACATGGTTAAAGAAGAGAAACAAGAAACTGAAGAGGGAAATAGATGGTGATCAGGAGGAATTCAAAGAAAAGGGGAGAAACATATTGAAAAGCAAATACAAGTCAAAGCTATTAACTGAATTAAATGGAAACAGAACAACATAAATAAGGAGAGAAAAGGATTAAATTCAGAGTGACTTGTGTGGAAATGTGGATCCAGAAACAAAATCCCCCAGATGCACATTTTTGTTATTGACTAGTACCTACTCTGTTATGGAATTCACAGAAACAGAGACAGAGAAAGACCCACAGAAGGAGAGAGCTCTCACACTGCTCTTCCATAGATGGAGCCACTGAGCCACTGGGGGAGGAGAAACCACCCTGCCTATGTCCTGTGAATCTCTCTGCCGTCATCATCTCAAGCTCTCCATCCCACCCTGCATCTGTGTTCCAGCCTGACCACAGTCATCCTAAGTCAACTAAAGACTTCTCTTTGGTATCTGGAAGAATCAAGGGGATGTATTCAATCTCCTGTTGCTACGGCTCCACAAACCTTAATGTGTCCACAAATATCACTGCAAGACAAGACGTGGCAATGCTCAGAAGGCAGAGAAACAAGACTCTCCATAGCTGTAGACTTGTCTGTGCATTCCCAGGATGTGCTCAAGCACTCAGTCTGCATTTAGCGGATTTCCTCTTTCTGCCTCCATCCCACACAGATGGCATCTTCTGATAGAAATCTAGCATTGTCTTGGTGGCAACTGAATAGATTATCCCTGTTCTTTGGATGAGCCCATCATCAAAAGTAAGTGAGGGGATGGCCCCATCACACCGCACTTAGCTGATACACGTAGTCAGTGCCCATTGTGACACAGCCAGTGGATCTGCTCTTATTACCACCCTGTTTTTTCACATCACCTTGTAGCCAAGGACTATTTCCCATATATCTTATCTGTTGCTAATACATCAGATCTACATTTGTGCTGTATTGTATACCTTGTTATCTTCCACTACAATAGACAAAATATATTATCAGGAAGTAAGACAAATACCTGAAATCCTACCATCCCTGAATTCAAGACGAGCATCTTCATGAGTACGGAACATTTACAGGCCTAATAAAAATGCATATGTAGAATTATCTCACTCTTAATATTAGAGATGTATCTGTATTGTTGAGAAGCACATAAGATAGAAGTCATTTCTTTTAGATACTGGAAGCCCCTTTTAGTTTCACTGTACTTCACAGTCAAAGAAACTCCAGCACTAGGAACATGGCTTGGTAGTAGAATGTTTCCCCAGTATATAAAAGGGAAAGGTTCCAAGTTCAATTCCCAGAAACTGGAGAAGGAGGAAGAAGAAGCAGAAACAGAAGCAGAAGTGGAAAAGGGAGAAGAGGAGAGGAAGAGGAGGGGGAGAAGAAGAAGAGGAGAAGAAAGGATGAAAGAAAAAAGAAACTTCACAGTGACCCCTTGGTTACTGTTATAGGGAGTGAAACTGAATGTTTTAACTTCAATTTGATACAAAAATTCTGAAGTGCCTTGCAAACCAAAGAATCAATAAATTGTTTGTAGTGTAGTTAAACATCTTATAACATCTAAACCAAAGCATCCTGGTCTCTTATTCTCATGCATGAAGCAGGAGAAGGTAGAAAGAGCATTTAAACCACCAGAGGTGGATCCTTAGGAAGGGTAGCCCAAGGCAAAATTGAATGGACAGTTAGAGAAAGAAGCCATGCAAGCCAGCAAGCATGACGAGGGCAAAGGAGAGCCATAGTGAAAAAGTTTTGATAGAAGAAAAGTACAGAAGAGATGCCTGGACCCACCTGGTGATGTCGTGAATTCTGTGAGCTCTGCCTCATGGACAGTGACAGGCACATATTCTGTAGACTCCAAGATATCCTTAGACCTTCCTCAGAGCATCCTTGACAGCTCTATGGTAAACAATACACAAACACTTTGAAGCCTACTATACAATGGAGAGAAAATCAATGTTCAGGACAAAAATTACCACTAAAGACTATTTTACTTCAACAAAGATTGGTTGATAATCCTGCTGTTAGAATTTTTGTGATAAACAAAATGTGGGTTGCTTTATTCCATCCTTATTTTCTTCAGAGATACATAGTTGGAGACTGGAGCCATCCCTCAAAGGAGAATTTTGCATGTGAGTATCACTTTAAATGTTTTAGTGCTTCTAACTCAATCATTACATGTGGTCGTAGAAATAATTTGTGCTCAAGTGCTCTCCAAGGACTGTGCTCAAGTGCTGGGATTCCTTGCATTTGGCCCACAGCCTCTGGGACTGTTCCATGCTAAGGGCCTCCCAAGGGTTCCATCTGGAGCAGTTAAGTCTCAGGGTAATTTGCATTTATTTTATGTTGGGATGGTCTCCACTTCCATCTCTGCTATATCTGAGATGGAAGTGGGTGATGCCACGTTCACTTGGAGGTTTGAAACTTTAGCATTCTGCCTGCCTGTTGTTCCAGGGAGTGCCACCTTCTGAAGGAGCAGATGTAAATAAAAGCAGACAAAAGCTATGGAGAACTGCTCAGCCGCCCTCACAGCTAAAGAATTCTCAGTGAAACCCAACACTAACGACATCTGAAAGAGATAAGTCATAGCATTAGTCATAAGGGCTGATGATGATGCAGTTTTACCAAATTGAAGAATATGTTACTGACACAGTAAGAGAACAATAAAAATCTTCACTTCTTCACCCAACAGTTCTGAGTTGCAGAAACCAAGCTGCTTCCAGAAATGTCATTTATGCCAGCGAATTGAGAAACATTCTGAATAGCATCTGTGTAAGATGTCTAGTAGTGGACAGTCCATGGGGACATCATGGTCTGTGCTAACCACAGCAATTCCACCCACTCTCCAGACTCATACTCCAGGCCAGAGACTGGCTTGAAAATACTTACAGGAATCAATTCTGGCCTCTAAGATGAGTAGAAATGTTTCCTTGGGAGCTTTGGAAACATAGACACCTCTCTCCAAGGTGACATAGACAGAAGCCAATTAGCCCCTATCTCTGAGCACAGAGTTAGACATGGTCCCTGAAGATGCTGCAGCCTTATATTTTTTAATTTTAATTAGGTATTTTCCTCATTTACATTTCCAATGCTATCCCAAAAGTAACCCATACCCACCATACCCACTCCACTATCCACCCACTCCCCCTTTTTGGCCGTGGCATTCCCCTGTACTGGGGCATATAAGGTTTGCAAGTCCAATGGGCCCCTCTTTCCAGTGATGACCTACTAGGCCATCTTTTGATACATATGCAGCTAGACACAAGAGCTCCGGGGTTCTGGTTAGTACATATTGTTGTTCCACCTATAGGGTTGCAGTTCCCTTTAGTTCCCTGGGTGCTTTCTCTAGCTCCTCCATTTGGGGGCCCTGTGATCCATTCAATAGCTGACTGTGAGCATCCACTTCTGTGTTTGCTAGGCCCCTGCATAGTCTCACTAGAGACAGCTATATCTGGGTCCTTTCAGCAAAATCTTGCTAGTGTATGCAATGGTGTCAGCGTTTGGAAGCTGATTATGGGATGGATCCCTGGATATGGCAATCACTAGATGGTCCATCCTTTCGTCGCAACTCCAAATTTTGTCTCTGTAACTCCTTCCATGGGTGTTTTGTTCCCAATTCTAGAGAAGGAGCAAATTTCCACACTTTGGTCTTCGTTCTTCTTGAGTTTCATGTGTTTAGCAAATTGTATCTTATATCTTGGGTATCCTAAGTTTCTGGGCTAATATCCACTTATCAGTGAGTACATATTGTGTGAGTTCCTTTGTGATTGGGTTACCTCACTCAGGATGATGCCCTCCAGGTCCATCCATTTGGCTAGGAATTTCATAAATTCATTCTTTTTAATAGCTGAGTAGTACTCCATTGTGTAAATGTACCACATTTTCTGTATCCATTCCTCTGTTGAGGGGCATCTGGGTTCTTTCCAGCTTCTGGCTATTATAAATAAGGCTGCTATGAACATAGTGGATCATGTGTCCTTCTTACCGGTTGGGACATCTTCTGGATATATGCCCAGGAGAGGTGTTGCTGGATCCTCTGGTAGTACTATGTCCAATTTTCTGAGGAACCGCCAGACTGATTTCCAGAGTGGTTGTACAAGCTTGCAATCCCACCAACAATGGAGGAGTGTTCCTCTTTCTCCACATCCTCGCCAGCATCTGCTGTCACCTGAATTTTTGATCTTAGCCATTCTGACTGGTGTGAGGTGGAATCTCAGGGTTGTTTTGATTTCCATTTCCCTGATGATTAAGGATGTTGAACATTTTTTCAGGTGCTTCTCTGCCATTCGGTATTCCTCAGGTGAGAATTCTTTGTTCAGTTCTGAGCCCCATTTTTTAATGGGGTTATTTGACTTTCTGGAGTCCACCTTCTTGAGTTCTTTTTATATATTGGATATTAGTCCCTTATCTGATTTCAGATAGGTAAAGATCCTTTCCCAATCTGTTGGTGTTTTTTTTGTCTTATTGACAGTGTCTTTTGCCTTGCAGAAGCTTTGCAATTTTATGAGGTCCCATTTATTGATTCTCAATCTTACAGCACAAGCCATTGCTGTTCTATTCAGGAATTTTTTCCCTGTACCCATATCTTTGAGGCTTTTTCCTACTTTCTCCTCTATAAGTTTCAGTGTCTCTGGTTTTATGTGGAGTTCCTTTATCCACTTAGAATTGACCTTAGTACAAGGAGATAGAAAGGGATTAATTCGCAATCTTCTACATGATAACAGCCAGTTGTGCCAGCACCATTTGTCGAAAATGCTGTCTCTTTTCCACTGGATGGTTTTAGCTCCCTTGTCAAAGATCAAGTGACCATAGGTGTGTGGGTTCATCTCTGGGTCTTCAATTCTGTTCCATTGGTCTACTTGTCTGTCACTATACCAGTACCATGCAGTTTTTATCACAATTGCTCTGTAGTCCAGCTTTAGGTCGGGCATGGTGATTCCACCAGAGGTTCTTTTATCCTTGAGAAGAGTTTTTGCTATCCTAGGTTTTTTGTTATTCCAGATGAATCTGCCGATTGCCCTTTCTAATTCGTTGAAGAATTGAGTTGGAATTTTGATGGGGATTGTGTTGAATCTGTAGATTGCTTTTGGCAAGATAGCCATTTTTACTATATTGATCCTGCCAATCCATGAGCATGGGAGATTTTTCCATCTTCTGAAATCTTCTTTAATTTCTTTCTTCAGAGACATGAAGTTCTTATCATACAGATCTTTCACTTCCTTAGTTAGCGTGAGCCATCTTGGTTCTGGGCTTCCCTGCAGCCTTCTTATGATATGCCTGAGAAGGAAATCAGCACCAAGGAGTGTGAGTGAGGGAAGTGGAAAACCCTTGACCCTTGATGACAACCTGGAGCTACTACATCAACCCATAGTCAGCCTCAACGTCTACAGACATGAAACGTTAAACATCCTTATGATCAACTTGTGTTTAGTTTTTTTGTAACTTGCTTCCAAAAAAATCTAATTGAGTCAAAATTGTTTCAACTTTGCCTATACATTAAGACAGTGAAGACTAATGTAAACTTACAGTATTTGTCAAAAGTCCTAGGTAACAAAGAAGCCCTCTAAGTGTATCGAGTAAACTACAACTATATGAAAATTACAAACATATATCCATATGACATTAGCATAATATAATTAAAAATTAAGAGTGAAGCATAAATAATATACTTTTAAGATTAATATTTAAGTATCATCTTCCCTGTTCTCTTCATCATTTTTCAAAATGTTAAAGTCTTAGAGATTAAGTAGTTAAGAGATTATTCTATACTCTATACTGTTTTATTCTTCCTAGTTGAAAATATAATTATTCTAATATTTTAGTTTGATGCAAGTCCAGATGAATTAGCTTCTATACAAGGGAAAAACTGTCCCAGAATCCTAATGTATGAAGCAGAGACATACTTCTTGCTCAGGCCATGTGCACATAGGAGTTAGGTGAAGTGAGATTCGTATAAACCACCTGGAGACGCCAGCAACTGAAGCATCCCTAACTCCAAGCACGGACCATCACCATGCACGTCACAGAGAAAAAAATAAAGTATGTGAGTGGCATTTTGGGCTTTATGGAATATACCATGTCATGTCCCCTTTTATCTCATTAGCCTAAACTATTCACATAGCCATATCATGGTTCCAAGAAAGAGGGAAGATATAATACTCCTATGTGCCTGGAAGCCAGAAATATCTGGCAAAATGCCCTACTGACCACCTCAGAGTTACAGCAAATGGCTGTCAGATGCACTGCACAATTACATGCACAGAAGGTACAGTTTTTTCTTAATACCCAAGAGCTAAGGGAGAGATAAAACCTGTATGTTGTAAAATAAGTATAGAGAGATTAAAAAAACAAACAAACAAACAGCCCTCGTGTGTTCTAAATGCACACGCAATAACAACTGATTCAGCAGTATTCTTATGGCTTCAGAAAACAAGTGGTCCAAGTCTCATCATATTATAAATAGAACACGAACTGCTATAGCACCCTTAAAGTGCTCCTGTGAAAGACTACCAGAAAGAAAAGAGATTAATTATCACATGATATTGCCCTTGGCACAAAGTCTGGAGGGCAGCGGATGTTGAGTTCTCTGACAGAGTGCACCCCACTACCTTGCTCTACTCTCTCCAGCCTTCCTACATACACTCCAGGAGGTTTTAACAACTGAGCACTCTGACCTCCTGACTGAGCCTAATTTCCCAGTTGTGAAACTCGAGAGTCCCCAAGTCATTCCTCACTTGTGTCTCTCCTTTTCCTTCTCATGTCACTCTGCCTGTTGGATAAAACTTCTTTTTAACCCTATTCTTCTAAGCTGTGCCCTGACTCTCCAGATCAGGGCATAAGGTCCCCCTTCCCCCTTAACAACAGTGACCCTTCAACCACTCAAGTCTGCTGTCCCCAGTGACTCACAACCACCTCTAGGAATCACAGATCTGCTAGAAATCAGAGCTCTCAGACTGAATTCTGGGTGATCTCCTCCAAGTTCTAGAAGGACACTTGTGGGGTTGCTTCTCCACCTCCAAGAGCAGCATGGGAGGGGGCTGGACTGAAGTTGGGAGCCCTGACCAACAAAGAAATTTGTTGGAAAAAAAGTTGATTATACTCTTCTCCTATTAATCTTATTTTTACCATAGATTTTCCCATTGTCTTTTTTTAATCTTACCCTTCCCAGAGTGTATTAATTAATAATCTTTAGGATGTGTAGCACACCATTTAAACCAATGAATTTTTAATTTTGGATTTTTTAGGTGGTTATGATAGTTGAATGAGACTGGTCCCCATAGGCACATGGATTTAAATGCTTGGTCTCTAGGTAGTAGCACCATTTGAAAGGATTAGGAGGTATGACCTCGTTAGAAGAAATGTATCACTGGAGGTGAGTTTTGAAGTTTTCAAAAGTGCAAGGTAGGTCCAGTCTCTCTCTCTCTCTCTCTCTCTCTCTCTCTCTCTCTCTCTCTCTCTCTCTCTCTCTCTCTCTCTCTCTCTCTCCAATATCATGTCTACCTATATGCTGCCATGCTTCTTATGATGATAATGGTCTGAAACTGTAAGATCCCAGTTAAATGTTTTTTTTTTTCTTTTATAAAGGTTCTTGTGATCATGCTCTCTCTTCACAGTAATAGAACATTGGTCTGATATAACTCAGGCTAGCCTTGAATTTTCTAGGTACCTAATGAAACTCTTGGAATTCTCAGTCCTCCTTTCTCTACCTTCTCAATACTGGGTTTATAAGTATGTAACCCCATGCCCAATTGATTTCATATATGCATAAAAACATTCAAAGATAGGGTTGGTTTCAAGCCCGGTTTTATTCAGGATCCAAATGATGTGATGTCCCCTTAGCTTCCCTGCCCTCCCTCTTTGGCATGGTATCTGATCAGTTTTCCGCCATGAATGCCAAGGGTCATGGCCAGTGTTTAGCAGTCCCAGCGAAAGTCCTGATTTCCATACAGTGTCCATGTCACAGACTATCTGGCAATAAGTAGCTTAGAGAACTGGATGCACAAATTGAGTTAGGCCAACCAGGTTCACTTGGGGATGTGTGCTTGTGATGATAAAGATGAAGTCATGTCTACTCAGCCTGGGAAGGTGGAGTACATAACATTCTGCCAAAGGAAATTCAGTGGACTTCCTTTTTGGACGGTGTTAATGACATTGATACAGACTTGCTATTTCTGGGCTCAGTCCCTCCCTTTCTGCTTCAACATTAGCTCCTAGCTTCACTCTGGGAGTCCAGGAGGTAGAAGAGATGTGGCCTGATATAGCGATAGTGGTAGCCTAGTGGTCTGAGATCTTGCTTTTCATGGGGCTTCTCATTGAACCAGAGCATCAGAAGAAGTACTGGGGTCAGATCTCAGTTGAGATAAGTTTAAGGATTTGGGGTTCCATTGAGTTAAGGCTGCATTATTTCAAATGTCTGTTGTCTCTGGATACAAGAGGTCTTAGGAATCACAGTGGGACAAACATTACTCCCAGCTAGCAAGAAGCACCTACCCTGTCCTTCCTATTTCAAAGAAAATGTCTTTCTAGTAAAGCACAGCTCTATGTTATATAGGGAAATTAAAGGAGATAAGGACAGAACCCATTGCTGAGAATACAGACCTGGAGGTGGGAGGGGTACCGCAAAGGTGCAGACACCTCAAAAGTTTCAGTCAGTAACAAATACAATGTTAAAAGCTAACACATACAAAGGAATTTTGTGACCCACCGAGGAGACACATTGATGTTAGATCTTCCCTATCTAGTGTTCAGTGACTGTGGCACTCTCCTGTGCTACGAGGATATTAAAGTGTCCTTTAGAGTCTAATTGGAGCTTGACAGCCAGGACCAAACTAGGAAAGGGCTGAATCTGGCAGAAGAGGTGGTGTGCCTGAGACTACAGGAGAGTGTGGGGCATGACACAGGCGAAGTTCTTGGTATAGCTTTGAGGAAAGACAGAAAGGAGCAGCAAAATAAACTAAAAGAGGAGACTCCAGGGATCTGAAAAGAACGACTGCATCCGGATGGGAAGAGATAATTTCTGGATAGTGGAGTGAGGAGGGATGTGGGTTACAGGAAGGAGGGAAGCCGAGGGCAGCTAACGTCTTTCCTCACAGACACTGCTGTAACAACATGGGGTCACTAGGCAGGGGTCCTGGACACTGAGTATAGGGGTTTGAAGACAAAGCGGGTGTTGAAATCAGAACAGTGAACACAGCTGAGACCCCCACAGCTCCATCTGCTCTGCACACTGTGGGGAGGAGCTGGGTTAGGGGGAAGTGGTTGAAGGCTTCAGCACAGAGTAGAGCCTAGAACCACAGATGTGAGGGATAAATTCGGGACGTAATAACACTCGAGCTTTACAAACTTGCCTTGTGGCTAGGATCAGCTGACATTCAAATGTGCAAACTACTTTTTGGAAGCTAGAACTGGCCGGCAGTGGAGCAGAGACACAAGGCGGGACCTAACTGGAATTTCCTTAACGTCGTTTTGCTTGACACATATTGCAAGGCCCCTTCGGAGGACTCCAACTCCACTAGACTCCACTGAGAGAAAGGATATACTTTCTCCACAAGAGAAAAGCACCCCCTACCTCCAGCCTCCATGGTGGGGGGGGGGTGCATTTGCCCCTCCCCATTCCAAAACAAACCTGGCCAGAAGCCATCCCACTTAGGAGGAAGCCATTCTGCTGCCGAAAACGCCCATGAACACATAACCCTCAGGATGGTCTTTTGTCAAAGGAAAGAGAGACAGAACACACTTAAACAGGAGCTTTAGCTAGCAGACCCTTGCTAGCCAGAGATAGCCATTGCTATGTGCTCTGTACCGCCACCTAGTGGGGAAAATTGGTAGTCCAAAATACTTGGACCCTTCCAGGAAAGGAAAACTCCCTGTTTCCTAACTAAGATCTCACACAATATGTATTCATTGATAAGTGGATATTAGCCCAAAACTTAGGATACCCAAGATATAAGATACAATTTGATAAACGCATGAAACTCAAGAAGAATGAAGACCAAAGTGTGGACATTGTGCACCTTCTTAGAATTGGGAACAAAACACCCAGGGAAGGAGTTACAGAGACAAAGTTCGTAGCTGTGATGAAAGGATGGACCATTTAGAGACTGCTGTATCCAGGGATCCGTCCCATAATCAGCTTCTAAACGCTGACACCATTGCATACACTAGTAAGATCTTGCTGAAAGGACCCAAATATAGCTGTCTCTTGTGAGACGATGCCGGGGCCTAGCAAACACAGGAGTGGATGTTCACAGTCAGCTATTGGATGTATCACAGGGCTCCCAATGGAGAAGCTAGAGAAAGTACCCAAGGAGCTAAAGGGATCTGCAACCCTATTGTTGGAACAACATGATGTACTAACCAGAACCCTGGAGCTCTTGTCTCTAGCTGCATATGTATCGAAAGATGGCCTAGTCGGCCATCAATGGAAAGAGAGGCCCATTGGACTTGCAAACTTTATATGCCCCAATATAGGGGAATGCCAGGGCCAAAAGAATGGGAATGGGTGGGTAGGGAAGTGGGGGGCACTATGGGGGACTTTTGGGATAGTATTGGAAATGTAATTGAGGAAAATATGTAATAAAAATAATAAAAAAAAAAAAAAAAAAAAAGCACTCAGGAGGCAGAGGCAGGTGGATTTCTGAGTTCGAGGCCAGCCTGGTCTACAGAGTGAGTTCCAGGACAGCCAGGGCTACACAGAGAAACCCTGTCTCAAAAAAAAACAAAAACAAAAACAAAAAAAAAACAAAAAAAAAAAGCAAAGCAATTCAAGCCTCCTCCACCCCACCCACCTTGGGCACAGGAGCCTAGCACAACTGCCATCAGAGAGGCTCCACCCAGCGACTGGTGGAAACTGATGCAGAGACTCAGCCAAACAGTAAGTGGAGCTTGGGGAACCTGGGGCAGGGGGAGGTGGGCGGGATTGAATGAGCCAGAGAGGTCAAGGGCATCACAAGAAAACCTACAAAATCAACTAATCTACGCCTACAGGGGCTCATAAGAGACTGAACCGCCAACCAGAGAGCATGCATGGGACAGACCTGGGCCCTCTGCCCATATCTAACAGTTGCGAGGCTGGGTCATCAGATGGGGCTCCTAAAGCAGGAACAGGGGCTGTCTCTGACTACCTTGCCTTCCTTTGTATCCCTTTCCCCTAAATGGGATGCCTTGTCTAAATTCAATAGAAGATGCTCCTAGTTTTACTGCAACCTGATATGCCAAGGCGGGCTAATCTCCATGGGAAGCGTTCCCTTTTCTGAGAAGAAGGGGAGGAGAAGTGGGTGGGTGTGGTAGGGATGGGAGAGAGAGAGACTGGGAGGAGATGAGGGAGGAGAAGTTGCCATTGGGAATATAGAGTAAATAAATGACTTAATTACCCAAAAAGAAAAAGTGGAAAAAAAAAAAAAGAATGGAACAGGGAGGGGAGGGAAAAGAAACAGAAAACATGAATGAGTAAGCCACCACCCAGTCCAGAGTGTCTGTATCACAGCAGCAGGCAGCCTCTCTTCGCAGCTGCAAAACCACCTCTTGTTTTAATGTCCACTCTGCAGGCAATGGGTCTGTCTCATGCTGAGCTTGGAGAAACATGGCTGCTGAGCCCCACCCCCACCCCTGCACACACACACCGCCACCACCCCCCAGGATGGGAGTGTCATCCCAGTCTTGGAAGCAAAACTCTTCCTTCTTATAAGTTTTGGAGTAGATGTAAGTGCACATGGTGTATGGAGGGTGGAGTAGGAGAGAGAGAGAGAGAGAGAATATGAATGATTGGTGACTCGGTGGACAAAATGCATTCTTCATTATGCAGGAAGAGATGTGACAAGTGATCCAAAACTTCTCATTTCTATCCGAGTTGTTCCTTCTGCTTCTGAACAGGCCACCAAGGCACCCCATGAGACCTACACTATTTCATTAGTGGCTAGTGTCAATAGACACTGCTCGGGACAAGAGTTTCATGTAAAGGTAAAGTCTGTCTCTTCCAGGGAAGAATCCAGAAGGCATAGAACTCATAAACTCAGACACCACCTACCAAATGGCAGCGAGAGAGGACCTGTGTTTGCCTGTTGCCAAGGTCACCCCACCACCATGGCCCTGTCTCCTCACTGGCTGTTCATTGCAGAGAAAACACAGAAGAGACTTCTGCAGAAGCTCAGCGGCCACCTCGCTCACATAAAAGGATTAGCTGGTGGCTAGAAGACCAAGTCCTTTGGCTATGAAAGTTTGGGGCCTTATCCTAGACATGCTTTCTCCGCTGAACAGAAATATCCTATCACTTCCTTGCATGATCTCACAAACCACCTATGAAACCACAAACACCAAACTCCATGCTGCCTTGCCAAAGGCAGTGTACTATCTCTTGTTTTAAGAAGTAACTGACTCGGAAAAGCCTCTGTATAATTTATAAATCAAGATCATCCTTCCCTTGAGAGCAATCCAGAAGGAATAAAACAGTCAAAGGACCAACCTTTCAAAAGACCTGTTCGATTTTAACACTTTACTCGAGGAAATAATTCTATAGCTCAGGGGCAGAGCAGTTCAAGGTTCAGAGGAAAGCCCCATCAAAGCACAAAACGTTACTGACAACCCATCTCCTGCCTTGTTCTTATAGGCCAGCATCTGCCTGTTTCTGTTACTTTGTTTCAGTGTCTGTATTTCACACATCTAAGCCCCTGAACTTTGAGACAGCAATGGACACCATTAGGAGATGGACCTTGAAGGGGATGGTAGAGAATTCCAGAAGCTAGTGGCCTCTGTTAAGGGACTACAAGCTCTGATGCTTCAATAAACACCACCCCCACCAAGTGGAAAGGAGCCATGTTATTTAATTATGCTTTGGATATAACAGCAGAGTACCCACTCTGTGGCTGGGGGCATGTGTACTATGCAACACAGGTGTAACACACCTAATCAGTGCTTTCCTTGGGAACATTCATCTGTGACTGAGTACAGTGCCTCCCTATCTGTAGTCTCCCTATCTGAAGTCACCCTAAATTTGCTCACTTCTTGAAGAGGTATTCCTCTGCTTTGCTTGCATGGCAAAGAACCTGGGAACTCATCCCTTTTACCCAATGCAGCCATATAAGTCCTGGCAGTAAGTGTGAGATCTGGGGATTCCAGATCTCCCACCCTCCCACCTCTCCCTTGCTGAAAGCTGCTGTGAATGGTACACGTTATATATTGTCTTTGAGGAACACGGAACCAAAGTTATTGTAAAAAAAAATGAAAAGCATGTCCATAGACTCTGATGCCCCTTTCCTGAGACAGTACATCCTGATGCACTTTTCCCAAAGTGGGGGCCAGAACTGGGGAGCAGACAATGGGGAGGTGATGGTTCTGTGGACTCTGGTGCTTGGTCACATGAAGAATAGCTTCTGCCTGGCTCATTTTCGTCTACACCTCTGAGGTAACACAGATGCTCTATCACAGGGACTTACATCATAGTAAGAGAAACTCATGGGGGTGGCTAAGGGGAGAAACTGAGGCCTCTTGTTCACAACCAGCAAGAACTCTCCAGCCATGTAAGTAAGTAGCCTCAAGAAAGCAGAGTCTTGAGATGATGACCAAGTCCCAGCTGACATCTTTTGCTCCCCCACCCCACCCCACCCCCCACCCCCGGCATCTTGAATGTAGAGGCATCTAGCCAGGACCAGCCAGCCATGACAGTCATGAAATTCTAGTCCAACTGAACCCTGAGATACAAAAAATGTTGGTTGTTTTGAGCCACTGAGTTTGGACAAATTGTTACCCAGAAATTCTTTTCTCATAGGACCTTGTTTAATATCATACCCCTCCTTGCTTCCTTCCTCCCCATCTTGCTTTCTCGTTCATTCCCAATATGTTTTCCCTAGAAACATTAATGCCTTACATAAGGATCCCAGTCTAGGAATTGGGCTTCTCTCGGGGAAATGGCTAGATCTCTCAGAAAAATCACTTTAGTTTGGATTTCTTCTGGATCATCTTCCACTGCAAAAGCATCATTATTTGTAGTCTCATTTTGCTCCTGTCCATTACTCCTCTATCTCTCCTTCAGCCCTTAGCAGATCTCAGCAACCTGCCCTCAGTTCACAAACTGAAGACATAAGGATGAATTTGTGTTGCCAAGGAGACCAGGAAGGGCCTTGCTACTGCTACAGTTTGAATGTCTCCTCCAAAGCCCATGTCTAAATGCACCTTCCATTATAAGAGCATTGAGATGGGAATCCTTAGCAAGATGATTAAGGCAATGACTATGAGGGAGTGGGTGAGTTTCTGCAGGACTGAGTGACTTACAATGGATGAGTTACCACAGGAGTGGATGAGTTACCACAAAGGTAAGTAAGTTACCACAAAAGTGGGTGAGGTACCTCAGGACTGAGTGAGTTACCACAGGGGTGGTGAGTTACAGCAGGGGTGGGTGAGTCTCCACAGGAATGAGCTCCCATTGCATATCTCATTATCTTGCATGCCCTTTCCTGTCCTTCCATCGGATCTAAGACATCATGAAGATTCTCACAAGACACTGCTCCATGATCTTGATTTCCTAGCCTCCAGAATTATGAGTTACATAAATTTCTATTATTTATCATTTCGCTGTCTGTGTTATTTTGTAATACAGTCGAGAGTGAACTAAAACACTGATTCAGCGCTGGCAATGAAAAGCATTTTAGCACTTTACAATTCCACCATGTCTCTGCATTCTCACTGAGACCATGGGAGCAAGCCCAGACCACATGGGACAGAAGTCCATACTGAGTGCTCCCCTGGGCATATTTGGAAAAAAACTTGTGAGCCAATGTAAATGGCTTTTGACACACAGGCTTGAAGGGAAATGTGGGTTCTATAAAATCTACATTCAGTTACTTTCTCCCAGTAAAGAAAAGACAACCAAGACTACAAATAATCTTAATTTTTAATGTGGAAACTCACCAACACTCCTGGTCAATCTCTCTGTGAGAGAAGACATGTGGCCAGCAGCAAGCCCGGGCTGGATCCACTTGAGAGAATGATTTTCAAGTAAATATGAATTTCTAGTAAACCAGGTTTCAACCCCATAAAATATGTAGAGAATTGATTGCTCTGAGTTATTTTCCTGATAATAGATGATCATTTGCCTGGGCTACACCTAAACCTTTCCTTACTGTGAAGAAATGCTCTCATACATGAACTAAGGGGATAGTAAGGTACTAGGGAGGAGGGAGGGGAGGACGTATATGACCTACTTAAAGGAAAAGACTCTTTCAAGAAATGCTAGTACATTTATATTCTATCTGTACAATATAGCCTAGGAGAAAGAGCCTCTAAAACCGGTTAGCAAACGTGGTTGTAGTCTTTTGTTGTTTTCCCAAGAAGAATCTATTGATTCCAGGGCAGCACAACAAAATATCACACACTGGTGGTGGCTTAAATAGGAGACACTTACTTCCCTACAGCCCTGGTAGTCAGAAGTCTCACACAGATGCTGGCAACCCGGGTCTCTGCTGTGGCTCCAAGCTTTGTATTGGCTATCTCTTACCCAAGTCTACACACAGCCCTTCTTTCATTTGCCTGTGTCCAGAACTCTTCTGAGCTCACTTGGATTGGATTTGTTCACCCCAGTGACCTCATTTAACCTAGACCACATCACTTCACGGCTCTGTTCTTCAAATTGGGAATTGGGATTTCAGCATATGAATTTAGAGGAAAACAGAAAATAGTCTATAATGGGAAGAATTTTCTTTCCGGTTCTGGGGATCAAACCGAATACACTTGGCAAGTATTTAACCACCACACCACACCCCAGAGCCCAAGAGAAAGTTTTTAATTCAATTTCACTTTCTTTCTAAAAGAGTTCCTTGAAAATGAAGCTTCGTTGGCTATTCGCTCTCCCCATTCTCTTCTTTTAAGGGCAGGGTAATGAAGGCCCAGTTAAGGACATAGCAATGATACGGCCAAAAGAAGAAACATGATATATAGAAATTCATATCTTTGCAATCCTAGGGATGCAGCACAAGATTCCTTTTCTGGAAAGCCCCCTGAAGATAATGAATCGAGTTTCTCCCTCAACTCTTCAGCTTTCTCTAGGCAGCAGTTCTGTGGCTTTTCTTCTTCCTCGAAGAGTCTTTAATTCCCATCTGGCATGATAGTAGTTTCAGCTACATCACTGTTCCACACTGGTGACAAAGAGGAAAGCCGACACTCAGAGGTTAAGGCTGGCACCTTGAGAAAGAATCTGCCATGGAATGAGAACTAGAAGTCCTTTGTTTGTCACACTTATTTCTGGAGTCTGGGAGACAAAGTTAAGCCTGCCTAGGGTTTGGCCAGTCTGGTGACAAGCTGTGCTGTCTTACCTGTTCACAGAGGTGTCGTCCATGCTGCCAGGGCTTGGTTCTTCTTTCAGACAATAATATTTACCAGGAGTTTTGTGGTCCTGTTTAATGTTTTAGACAATAAAGACCCAGAAGCAAAACCCAGCTAGTGCTAGAGTCGAGAAGAGAGATTTGATTCTTTTTATTAAGTATTTCTAAAAGAATATGGGTGAAAGAATCCTCCAGGATAGGTCAGAAAAGGTGGTATTCAAGCTAAGCACAGATGCTGAGCAGTGATTCTCATCTAAAGAAAAGCATTCATGTTCCTACCCTAGGCAACATGGCTCTCCAGTACTGCCAGTGGCTCAGCAGGGCTTAGTCCTCGCCCCCTGCCCCATCCAGCTCCTAGAAAGTCCAGGCATTTCTTGGCTTCTGGGTGCAAAGTTTAAAAACTCTGTTTCCATTGTCACCTTTATGGCTACATTCACAGCCCAGATTACATTGTAGAATCTCCTCAAAATGAGATCGTAACTTAGTCACAGCTTCAAAGGCCTTTGCCTGTAAAGGTCTGGTGAATGGAACATGAGCATCCTTCAGTGGGGTAGGAGGAGCAGTGCTCAGCCTACCATACTACCTTTTCCTTCTGAACCAGGAACTGGGACATTACCTTCTGACATTAAATGATGGCCCTTCTGCTTCTTTCATTATCAGTTCCAAATATAAATGAGCAGTCTCTGCTAAGCACAAGAGAGCAATAAAGATTGGTCAGCATAGTAAGAGGAGGGAACCTGGTCTCTTAATTCAGACAATTTGAGAACTTCACCCACAATAAGGTCACAACTCCTTTGCCAGCTGCAAGGGTTGACTCATTAAACTGGCTCCACAGTAAAGAGAAGGTGTTTTCAGTTCAACGGAAAGATTTGGCATCAGCTCACCTGCATCCCATTCACCTGGTATCCCCTCAGGGTCTCGTGGAGATGCCCAGGATGGCCACAGTTCCCTGAGGTGAAGACATGATGGAAATGCTGAGAGTTTTGTCAGTTTTCTTCCTCTGAGAAGTGTGCTCAGATGTTTCATTACATCCACAGACCCACAACTGAGACCCAGACCCAGGAATGTGTAAAGACCTACAGTGGGAACTGAAAATAGCCAGACTTGTGAGGAACACAGAGCAGGAAGGCTGAACTCTCCCTGGAGATGCTGAGAGAGATAGTAAAATCTCAAGTTCTCACTCATACAGAGAGGGGTAATCTCAAGTTCTCACTCGTGTTGGGGGATGGGTGTTGGGGGTAGACGGAGAGAGGACAGAGAGACAAAGAGAAAGACAGAGACACAGAGAGATAGAGACACAGAGAGATAGAAACAGAGAGAGAGACAGAGAATCAGAGAGAGACAGAGAAACAAAGAGAAAGACAGAGACACAGAGAGATAGAGACACTGAGAGATAGAAATAGAGACAGGGAAACACACACACACACAGAGAGAGAGAGACAAAGAGAGACAAAGAGAGAGACACAGAGAGATGGAGACACTGAGAGATAGAAACATAGAGACAGAGAGAGACAGAGAGAGACAAAGAGAGATACACAGAGAGATGGAGACACTGAGAGATAGAAATAGAGATAGAGACAGAGAGACAGAGAGAGATAGAGAATGAAAAAATGAATTTAGTGAGAGGATGGTACATTCAGGACTAACATGGGTCCTCTTTCCCAGCAAGCCACAGGGAAAGAAAGGGAGAGGGAGAACAGCCAGGAACTGTCCAAGGCAACAAACACTCTGGGGTTTGAAGAGTCCCACGTGGCATAAAGAATACAGACACCATCTGATACCTGTTGCCAAACAAGTGTACACCCAGGAGGATTCGAGCCAATGAAGCTGTAGCAGGCTGCCTGGAGAAGGTCCCTCTGAAGGCATGGGGGTTTTAATACTCTGAATTTAAGAGATCAGGATTTGTTCTTTTTTTTTTTTTACAACCTTAAATAAATAAATAAATAAATAAATAAATAAATAAATAAATAAGTCACAGACACAAGAGAGATCATATGGTTAGGTGCTAGGTTCCTCTTGTGTTGGGGCTTACATACTAAAAGTCAGGGCGAAAGGAAAGACTTAAGTGTGGTTTAACACACATGCACACATGTGAATTTTTTTTTTAAATCTAAATTGTATCTGCAGAGGATTTTCCAGCCCAGCTTGTGCAGAGTGAGAAAGCAGGGGTTATTTAAATGAGTTCCTGGGAAAGGAACTGAAGTTGATAGATGCTGGGAGGTGAGAGAACACTTCAAGGTGCAAGATGCCTCAGGGCTCAGTCTTCATAAGGACCTCCAGTCCATGGTTTCTGGCTGCGCTCCCCCCCCTTTCTTTCCCTTACCTTTGGAATGAGAATTTTGATTCCACCTTTTAAAGGGGATGCGAGGCTTAACAGTCATATATGCATTCCTGTAACAACCAGCTGCTCAGTTTCTTCAAAAGAACTTGTAATTACAAAGAGGGCAGAATTGTCTATCTTAACATCAACACCACTTCCCTGATGGGCTGAGGAGCTTGCTATGCAAGTATGAGGACCAGCATCTAGATCCACAGAGCCCACATAAACATGTGGCAACCCCCCTGTAATTCTAAGGCGGAACCTAGAGAATATCTGAACAAAGCGGTTGGCGAGATGAGCCATGTAGATGGACTATGTGTTTGGTGGAAGGGTATTCTAGATGAATGAGGAGGAAGAGAAATTGAGATTGGTTCCTGACATCAACCTTGGGTCTTCACAGGTGTAAGCATGCACATGCACATATGCCTACACACTTGTAAAACATGCATTCACACACATGCACACCACACACACACATGCACACACATGCACATATACATACATAAACATAGCTGGAAAAAGAAAACTGGATAAAAGTTCAATTTGGTCTTCAAGGATGTGAGTTCTTGTTCTTACTGGTTCCGACACTCTTTAGGGGCCATGAAAACTTGTGTGCCTGATCCATTGTGCTAAGGCTAAACTAAAGAGCCTTGAAGAATCCATCACTGTTGGTCTATGGGGTAGCAGAAGAAATGCTGATGCAGTCCTCAAGCCTTAGTAGTTTCCATGACGATGGAGGGAAGCAGGAAAGTGCTTTTCCCAACTGTTGTTTACACTTTCCCCCTCTATCTTGCACTTTACAGCCATTTTCCTGTTTAATAGGCCCTGGGGTGGGACTGTGAGGCTCAGGGAGATTAAGTATTCTGTTTATTGTCACATATCACTCACCTGTCAGACCAATCCCAAAGCCTAAAGCTCTGCTTCTCAGCCTTCAGAGAGTCTTGGGAATCCACAAGCCTTAGAGTGCCTTTCTTGAGACGAGAGTGACCTGTTGGCCATCATGAGATGTTTTTTGTTTTGTTTTGTTGTTTTTTATGCATAATTACAACCTCCAAAGAGGAAAGCAACTGAGGCTAGAACAGGGGCTGGCACATACTAGGTCCTTAGTAATTATTGATTGAATGAAAAGGAATACTTTTTTTTTCTGTAGATATCTCTAGTCCTGAATGGAAAACAAAACATTTGGTGACACTTTAGCATCAAACCTCCAATGCTGTGTATTCTCCTTTGTTCTCCCTCATTCCTCTCTGTACTGTTGAAGAGGAAGCCAACCAAGGCTCCCCTCCTGTGACACTGCTGTGGCCACACTGCATAGTAAGGACAGTACCAGCTTCTGTGGCCATGCATGTGCTACTTACCAGGCTTTGCTGACACCCAGCTCCACAATGGAAGCCATCTCCCTAAAATCCAGACGCAAATAGTTTTTGTTCTGCTGTGTAATGTCGTGATGCCCTGTTTTCTGAAAGGCACAGGCTACCTAGACAATGTCCCCTTTCCTATCAGCATAATAGGCTTGAGACAGCCTGCCTTTTCATATATACACACAGAAACACATTTATATTACAAGGTCCCACTTTAATGCAGTTCTCCTCAGCTTCAGGGTCTAGGGCTCTAACTGGAAGCCCTACCCCTAATGCCACCTTCTTACACATTGGCTTCCTGTGGTCATGGAATGCAAGTGTCAGGACAAGCAATGTGTTTAGAGCAGATGACATTTCTCTGTGTAAACTTGAAAAAGGCTTCCAATGGTTGGGGAAACCCACTCTGGTAGTGAGAATAAGACTCTCCAGATTTCTAGATGATAATTTGAGTTAAAAATTCATAATTCTGCAAAATCAACCATACGTAAGGTAAGAACCTACTTACCTTATTTCAAAAATAAAGTTTGGGGAATTATTCCTGCAATCAAATACTTTTAACACCAAGGTGAAACTCAGAATGAAGAAACGGGTGTTAAGATAAAGAATTGAAGGAATTTTTTTTCTTCTTCAAAATATCACTTCCATCACAAATTGTATCTTATCTACACACCAATTTAAGACGTTTTAGGTTTTGATGGGCAGGGTAGAAATGAGCTAACAAGTTAAACATCCAAACCCATCCTTTTATTCATTCTCATTACCCCAAGAGAAATCAACATGGGTTCATCCTGAATGTGCCCATGGAGGAAGGACCAGGACAATCTGGACTATTTCTAAAATCAAGAATGCATTGGCAGCGCACCACTGGCTGTTTATTATTGACATCTTGGCATGTTCTTGGGGGGTTCAGCCTCTTTAAAATCCTTAATTGATGGACACATTTTCCACACCACTAGAACTTCAAACAGCAGTTCCTCTGCCCTTTCCACATAAAGCCTTAACCACTAACATGCCTCACAAAGGTCCACTAAAATATGAATGTACTTGGATACATAGTGAACTTAATTGCTAATATTCCTTGGCAAATCAAATATACTATTAACAGCATAATAACGAGTGTGCATAGAGGCTCCCCAGTGTGACCAGATGTGTGTGTAAAATAAATAAATAAATAAAGACTGCCATGCTAAATAAAGTTGTCCTGCACCTCAGGTTACCATCTGGTTTTAGTTTTCCTCAACAGTTTTCTCTGAGCCTCTATTTTCTCAGCTCCGAACAACTCCAGCTGGCCGCCCTTCCTTCCACACGACATACCCACCAGTTACCCCCAGCCTCCCTCAAGCTCAGACTTGGATGTCACATCCATAAACAAAATCCCTGCCATGCTGTAACTTTTTGGTTCTCCTAGTCTTAACAAATAGAAAGAGAAAAAAAAGTTGAAGAGGGGAAGAAAGTAAGAAAAATAAAATAAAGGAAGAAAAATTAAAACATTGTCCCTGGTAGAGGGATGTTAATAATGGACAAGTGTTAGATTTGGCAATAAATTATTGTCCAGATGAAGGGAAAACAATGACAAATTAGAAACAGATTTATTCACACTCGGTGCATTAATGAAAACTTAACAAAAAAAAAAAAAAAAAAAAAAAGGAAAACTGAACTGTGTGTACTGTGTGGAAAAAAATAATGGCCCGGCAGGCCTACTTTTTTACTAACAACTCATCAGTAAGCAGATTGTAATTCATAACAAAGAATTCACCCCAAGGAACGCCACATGACTGTGAGCTTTTTGAGTTCCCTAAGAAAATACATATGTTGTTCCACTCGGTTTCCTTTCAATAAAACCCACCAGTTAGCACTTCATTTTCAAGCTGTTCTGACAAATCAGGTGAGTTAGCTTTGTAGGAGGAAAGAAAAAAAAAACAGAAGCAACATTTTCAGCTAAGAATTAAAAAATAATAATTTTAATATAACTGAAATAGCTGTCTCTAAAGGCCAGAAAGTCATGATAAATGTTCAGAGATGAGCTGATTAGAAGGTTTGCTTTAATTCACTTCCTTATTTTTTCCCTCTGAGGAAGTATTTAAGGCTCCAGATCTTACTGTTCAGGTATGCATCTGAAAGGTGTGGGAAACAGAGCTATGAGTTTTGTGTGTTTCTGATGCTTCAAAGCTTGATTAAAGAGTTTTCAAAAGCCCTCTCAGCAGCTCCTCTAAGTATGCAACTTACCAGTGACAGTAGCAAGAATGTCCTGGTCCCAAAGACTTACTGAGCTAAATGAAAATCCCTGGAGCCCTTACAGTATGGCGACCATATGGGACTCCAACCCACTTTCCTGACAGGTCCCTTGAGGCACCAGGTGATCCAGAGCAATTGATGTCCCTGCAACAGAATATGTCTGCTATTCCTTCTTCTGTGACCTCGGAGCTTCCTAAGATATCATTATCCTGCAAGCCTCACTTTGTGTCTAGATTCTTCCACTCAAACCACTCTATGTACAGAGCCAAGAGCTCTCCCTTTGAACTCACTCAACACCAAGTTTACCCCTTAGTTATCCTATTGAATAACGTTCCATAGAAAAGAGTTCTTTAAACAGACACAGTGACATATATACCTTTAGGTCCAGGGCTTGAGAGACACAGGCAGGAGGAATCTCTATGAGTTCAAGACCAGCCTGGTCTACAATGGAGTTCCAGGACAGCCAGAGCTACATAGTGAGAGCCTGTCTCAAAAAACAAGCAAACAAACAAAAGAAAGTTCTTTGGAAGTTCAGCTTTAAGGAGTCTGAGTATCTTGTAATGTGTCCCAAATGGTGAGCCCAGGAAATACTACAATTTTGGACTTCTTGTAGCTATGCATAGTTATTGAACTAATCTTAGACAATGAGTTGTCAGTGACAGTGCCTTTTTCAGCTGTCCTCTGCCCCTTTACTAGACTTCCAGGTGGCCTTAGCTTGACACATTCACCCATCAGAAGTATGCTAGACTTCCAGGTCCCTATAGTGTATTATCCTAGAGAGCTGCTCAGCCTGCAACCTACGTGTGAGATAAGAAATACATGTGATCGTGATGGGCCATTGAGATTTAGAGCTGGTGTGCCTAGGCTGTCCTGATCGGTTTGGTATGACTCGCCTTGCAATACTGAGCATGATGCTTTTGACTGTGCTTTATATCAAACTCAGATCTTAACCCTTTGATTTAGAATTCACATGTGACCCTCACAGCCTCAACACTCAGAATCCTAAGAAGGCAGTATTACTCCAGGAACCAGCATGAGGTTCCAGCATAAACTAGGAAGGATACTGGCCACTGCCCACAAATGGAAGAATCCATCACTTCTTAGTGACTTCCCCTTTGGGAAGTGGTCACAGTGAATAAACCTATGGATAAAAAATGAAACACTTGGTACAATTTACAAAGGCCATATGACTCATGCTCATTCCTTCGGATTTACGTTACATCCTTCTCCTTGCTCTGTTTCAAACTATTTTCATGATTCCCTCTTTTCTTCCTCCAGGTCTTCATCTCCTTAGGCTTTCTCCACTGTCTCCCCACAAAGTCACCTCCTCTAATCTTACACTAGTATAGCATTCCCTTTCCCTGCAGTGCTGGGCTTAAATGCTATGTTCTTCAGAAAAGTGTTCCCAGAGCCCAGACAGTGCTACTAATCTCCTTCATCCCTTGAGGGAGTCACTGCATCTGTGCTCCTTATTGCTAAATCCTGAGTGGCCAATCCAGTGTTTGGTCTTCAAATATCCATTGAGTAAGTAAATAAAAGGAAGGATGATGTAGTGGTTTGGGCAGGTATGGTCCCTTTAGACTCGTGTGTTTGAATGCTTAGCCCATAGGGTGTGGTACTATTAGGAGGTGTGGCCTTTTGGAGTAGGTGTAGCCTTGTTGCAGGAAGTGTGTCTTTGTGGGCGCTGGCTTTGAGGTCTCCAATGCTCAAGCTCCGCCTAGTGTAGAAGACAGTTCCCTTCTGCTGCCTGTGGATCACAATGTAGAACTCTCAGCTCCTTGAGCATCATGTCTGCATGCACGTTGCCAAGCTTCCTGTCCTAATGATAATGGACTAAACCTCTGAAACTACACGTCAGCCTTGAATTAAATGTTTGCCTTTGTAAGAGTTGTCTTGGTCATAGTGTCTCTTCACAGCAATAAAGCCCTAACTTAGACTGAGAGTTGGGGAAATAGAGCCAAAATTCAGTGGCTTTCACATTGCTATCAGATGAGGCAAAAATAAAATGAATGGCCAAGCAGAGAAAACCTTTCCTTGAATTTGACATGATCTATTGCCTGAAACTTCCCTTCCATGTTCTCTCCATGTAGAAAGATGTTCAACCTTTTGACGTGAAATCGTCCCAGCTTCAGTGTGAGCTGCAAGGCCACATTGGTAAACAAACTTGTTAAAAGACAAGCAAGCCCGATTTGATCTTTTAAGTAGGAAGGGCTGACTTTGCTGGTAGAAGCTGCTCATGCTGTTCCTCCTTAGGGCTCTCAGGGTCTTGCAATTCACTAACTGAACAGGAAGAGCAGAACACTGGACATTCTGCCTTGTTGGGCCCACTGTCACTTTCTCTCTGGCTTCTTTTATTTCTTTGCCTTTTGAATTTGATCTCTGCTTTTTTGCCACCAGCTTGGAGCCACTCTTGTTTGAAAGGCACACTTGGAATCACTGTTCTGGTACTGGCTTCATTTTGTCCATGACTGTCAGTTCCTCATGTCACTTACTCCTGGTCTCATGATACTCATTTCTATTAGTTAAAGCCTCTCTGGCCACCATCCTAGGGACACCTGGGTTAGGGGATCAGACCCCAAATCCTACCAGCACACTGTTGCCCATGCACAAGGAAGCAAAATGCAGTCTTTCCACCCACTGTCCTTCTCTTGTTATGGGCCTGTTCATCTAAGTCCTCAAAAATGTCACAGCCATCTAGCTTCCTTAGTAAGAAACTGAGAAGGCCATGCTAGGCTGCTCTTGCTTTCTTGCTCTCTAAATCTGTATTAACCTACAAGTAAGAAATTCCAGAAATGAACCACTCCCATCTTCTCCTCTACCTCAGGTTGTGTCATCAATACATATGGTCTCTAGACACTTTCCCCCTCACATCCTCCCTTCTCTGTGCCATCGTCCATTCATGCACAACAGTCTCCAGAGTTTCATTAGATAAGAAAGGTACACAACTCCAAGGACTAGTGCCTGGCACTGGCTCAGTGGTAGAAAGCTGTATTTCTTTCTGTTAGAAGGTATGTCACTCTGTAGTTCATGCTAAGCAAGAAATCACAGTATATATAGCCCAGGCTGGTCTCAAACTTCAAACTTAAGGCAAACTCTAGGCTTGTATTGGTGGTATTACAATTGGAAGTGAAAGAAAGATGAAATTTCAAGACCTGTAAGTCATATAAAGTACTCAGAAATTGCTGGTTGTTTGTGAGCCTAGAGGCTGCCTGGGGCTGAGAATAAAGAAAAACAAACCTGGGTATGCCCCGTAGTTAAAACATTCCTGGGAACATCTTGACCATAAGATAAAGGGGAATGTGAAGACATAACAGGGCTATCTAAACTGAGTCTACAACTCAAAGAACTCTGACACCCTGCACATACATGTAATTTTTCTGCTGATGTTTGAATAAGCCAATAGTGTGTCGCTGTTCTGAATTCCACACTCCTAAGCCCCTTACCCCAGAAAAACCCCTAGCTTTTGAGCCTCGTGGCGGACATCCATTATCTCCTGTGTGGGATGCATGTCGGTCCGGAGCTCCGTAATTAAACGTCCTCATGTATTTACATCAAGATGGTCCTTCGTGATTTTTTGGGTGCACGCCAAATCGGGAGTTGAGTGGGGGTTTCCCCACTAGGTTCTAACAGAAGCTATCATACCTGGCTAAGAAGCTGTACTTAAGAACCATTTTTTTTCCAGTTTTCCAAAATCTGTTTTGCAAAGTTCATTTGGGGACAAGTCAGTGTGTGTGACAGCCTGGGGTTACTGACAGACCTGTTTGCAGTCAGCCGAATGTGCCTGAGGCAGGCTCAGTCTTCAGATCTGCAGCCTTTGCATTTTTAAACTTATGTCTGTCTGTCCAGAAGACTTCTGTCATGTGTAAATGAACCATTTCTGGATAAATAATGAAAGATTGGGGAAAAACAAACAAAAAATTATCTATTTCTGAGTTTAAGCCATTTAGATAGTATAGAATTATCTCTAAAATACTTTTGCTTATAAAATAATCTAACTGAAAGAAACATATGAATTGCAAAAATAAGAGAATAAAAAAACTCACTTAATTTCTGCTGTTGACATTTCAGATGATGTGTGAGTATTGAGCACACACACACAGTTTTTATAAATTTGTAATATATTATACATAAATTTTGTTTGTACTTATTTTCCATGAGGTAAAAATATCAAATGTCTATATACAGGAATAAAGATAAATTTGTAAAATTATTCATGGCTATACTATAGCATGCCTTGTGCAAACATTATGATTTATTTAGCCTAGCAGACAGTTAAGGTATTAGCAGTCTTTCTTCATTATAGTGAATTCTGTTTGTTCATATATTCAGTTTGAAATACATATTATTCTTCTTTGCTTCTTTTCATGAAAAATAGTCTATTCATTAATGACATAAAATACATTAGCTACATTTAATTGTTTCATTTAAATATTATCAATTTTTAAAAATTGGATAACAATTATATTTCAATTTGCTTTTATGGTTAGAACTTTAAACAGGTCCATTATGTGCCTTCTCCTGTGTTGTATTGAACAACTTATAAGGAAATGATTCCATAAGAAATGAGCTTTTAGTATTTGATTAAATGAGTTTTGGGACAATACTGGGGATGTCTTCAGAATATCATGGTGAGCTCTGATGCCCCACAATCCACAATGCATGAAGAGGAAATGTAGAGTTGTAAAATAGACTATCATACCACCAGGCCACCAGTGTCTATCGGAATTGTCAGAAGGGAGAGCTGGTTCTGACAGAGCAAATGAAAGGTCATTCCATGAAGCAGTAATCATTTTAAAAGCCTTAGATTTCTTATAAGGTCAACCTTGTAATGATAAATTATATAAAGAATTTTTTTTTATCTCATGAAGGATTTAAAATTTCAAGCCTCAATGTTTTTAGGTTTATTAAGGTGACAAAAACTGGATCAAATAAAATGTGTTTTACTTTGTGCTTGATTTCCAGTAAGGTCCATTGCATCTACAGAGAACGGGAAGAAAAATAGAGAATATTAACACTGAATGAAACACCAATCAGTTCTGTTGATACATTTTCCAAATAGGTCTCTGTGAGCTGGATACCTTTTCTAGTTATGCATCCTGAGAGGACTGTACTAGCATAAGAAGCCAAGCCCTAAACTCCTTCCACCATTCAATATGGCTTCACCAAAGGCTCTGAGCAAATTTATGAAGGGTGAGGATCTCCAAGCCAACAGGTGCAGACATTTAAGAGGACCCTTCACCTGTCACATGGAGTTGAGCCTTTTCCTGAAAGTATGTGATACAGAGGAGTTCCTTTAACACTGTGTGTGTGTGTGTGTGTGTGTGTGTGTGTGTGTGTGTGTGTGTGTGTGTGTGTTTTCAAATGTATTTGGTATTGCACTGGACACAGGGACCCAGAGAGAAACAAACAAGATCCTGAAAACCATGCCTGTCCAGGAAGTGGTTCCTGCTTGACCTGGTATGGCATAGATAGGAGTCACACATGTTGATTTGGCCCCAGGGAAAAGAAGTGGAGTTGGGTTGTGGCATCACAGCCTGGCATGCTCCCTGCAAGTCTCCATTTTCTGAATGAGTGATCTGGAAACCACATTAACATGCAGATGATATTCCCATAAAGACAGAGCCATGCCCAACTCTCGGCAGCCCACTATATCACCTTTCCCACATCTCACACTCACTCTGACTTTCTGTTCAAGGCAAATAGTTCTTCCAGAGATAGGTGATCTGTGTGGTGTCAGCCTTTACTCCCTCGGTTCACAGCCAATGATTATATCCTGTTCTGAGTCTTGAGCATATGTAAGTGTGTCTGGACCCTAAGGTGAAACCTTCTCATAAAACAAAGGGATTGTCACAGAACACATTTCAGTGATGCCTGAGAGAGAGTTTGCTTCAGCTGCTTCTTTTGGCAGGAAAAGCGGTACTCATAGAGGAATTCACAAAAGGTAGATCTCCAGTTCCCAACTCACCATGTGCTCCTCAAACCACACCTACTCTCTCACTGAGAAGAGCTTGACAGGCTCACAGGCAGTGTGGTGGTGTTTGCTTATGCTTTTGCTGGGCTCCAAGACAACTCAAAAATAAACTCAGACCACTCTTAACACTGGACATAAATTCTTTGTTCCAAGAGATTCTCATCTTGGAAGCATGGGTCCTCCCAGGGTTGGGGAGGTAGCTTTATCAATAAAGAACTTGCTGCATAAGCATGAATGCCTGAGTTAGGATCGCAAGCAACATATAAAAGCCAGTCATAGACATCCCATCTGAGCCCTGTTCTGGTAGGAAAGAGGAGTCAGGAAATAGAAAGACCCCTAGAGATGACTATCTAGCCAGTAAGCTGAATTAGTCAGAGACCCTATTTCAAACTATGAGACAGAGGGGCTGGAAAGATGGTTCAGAAGTCAAATCACTTATCACACAAACGCAAGAACCTAAATTTGGTTCTCTAGATTAACATGCAAATGATATTCCCATAAAGATAGTCATGCCCCACCTCTCTGCAGCCCAGTATATCACCACAGTTCACACTCACTCTGACTTTCTGTTCAAGACAAATAGTTATTAAACATTTACTCTCTCTGTGTGTGTGTGTGTGTGTGTATACATATACATATATAAATAATGAAATACCAGTGAACATGGAAGCTCACCTACAGTTACAGTCTTGGAAATCATTGGAAGTCAGATAAAAGCTAACTTGCCCAACAACCATAAGGAAGCTCTAGGTTTTATTGAGAGACTCTGCCTCAATGAATACAGTGGAGAGTCATCCAGGAACTTCCAACATCAATCTTTGACCTACACACACACACACACACACACACACACAAGAGGGAGAAAAGATTAAAACAGAGAGAGAATGATAAAGGTACCCAATATAGATTTAATTTATATCCTCCAGATATACCCATACATATTTGTGCATAACCACACAGAGATACAAAACGCTTCAAGTACGCATCTCCTCCCCTGAGGTGACAGCTTTGCCTTTGTCCCCATCCCTTGTCTTTTTTACTGTGTCAATCTCTTAGAATTAGAAGGGTTAGAACTTGGGTTCTATTCTACAGTCATTTCCGCCTACCTGGCTTCCATAACTTAATTCTATTTCATGCCTTCCAGGGCCATCTGTGTAAACAACCTCCAGTTTATGTGTCTAGCTCCTGCTTCTCTTCTGGGCTTCCACTCAGCATCTTACAAAACTACAGGCATCTGACCACTTTATAATCCAAAATGTAATTTAAAAATCCTGCCCCAAACCGTAGGCACATCCCTAGCTTCTGTCTGTCAAGTTTAACCCTACATATATGCAAAGCCTGCTGATTTATCCTCTTATGAGATGGCCTCCCCATTTTTCTCCTGCTTTGGTCCAAGTCACTTTGCTTTTCACACATTATTGTAAAATCCTCTATTGGCTTCCATGTTTACTCTACTAGCCTCTTGGGTCTATTCATAATACAGCTGTCAGTGATGTTGCCTGATGTATGTCAAATTGTGTCATTTGTCTCCTGAAGCCCTCTCACCTCTTTTGATCTCTCTGTGAGTGAAAAACCAAAGCTGGGACAGAAGCCTAGAAGCAGTGCTTTCTGCTCTGAGAATGTTCTGAACTCTCTCCTGTGTACTCATGTTCTCTGCACTCCAAACCTCCCAGACCCTTTCAATCTGCTTCAAAGTTTTCCTGCCACAGGACCTTCTGCTGTTTGAAATGCATCTCTGCATCCTTAAGGTTCTCATTTCCCCAAGGTCTTTGCTCAAGCATGCTTCAAAATGCCTCTGCTTAAAGATATACCATCAAGGGTCCTCACACTTCTCTATTACCTTATTTTTGCACTGCCATTTGATTCACTATATATGTTTCCTATATACTCTGATAACTAAGTCTCTATATCCCCAAACTAACATGAAGACTCTATAAAAAGGGGATTTACTTCACTGTTTATTCAATCTCTTCACCCTCTAGGCTAAAACTTATTTAAAAATATTTGCTAAATAAATTAATGTCCATAGTTTTTGTATCAGTAACTCATCTAAAACTTACACCACTGGTTAAGAATGAAAAACAATGAAAATAAGTCATAGTCCTGTGTGTCTCACTCATGATTGAGATCTGGCTCTGAAATGTTCCTGGTGGGCATCAGGGATAGTGGTTACCATAGCAACAAAGTGATATGTTGAGTCAGAGACTCCTGCTATGCAGAGTGGACACTAGGCATGTTTGCTGGCAGAAAGTTACAGATTAAAGAGCAGGTTTCTCCTGGCCTCAACGTGAGACAAATTGGCAAAAGAAATTTATGTAGTGCCAGAAGAAAAGATTTCCTGAAGAAAGTAATGAAAAATGTTAGCAGAGTTCAGCATCCAAAATTTCACCCTAGGTGTTTCTATTTTCCCTCTTCCCACATTCTTAGTGAGCCTGAGTTACTGCACTGGCCTGATGCAGGTTAGTTCTCTATAGAATATGTCTAGTCTATCACTTAAATGGCTGCATTCTTATCTTTCCTCTCTATCACCTTCCCAACATTCCCTGCAAAAGGAAATGGTAACTACTTAATAAAACGAATGTAGGGCTTTGAGCGCTTGATGATACATACCATGCTTTATAGGGTTTGTCCCTAGACTGGTGGTTTTAGTTGTTTGTGATTACCAAATTCCACCACAGCCCCCTTGGTAAAGAGTTCCTTTCATGAGCATCTAAAAGACTTCTTAGGCCTGGCTTATTCAGAGCTGAATGATCTTTAACTCCAAAGCTAGATCTTCCCGTATTCTCCCCATCTTAGCTGATCATAACCTGTTAAAACTTATTTTATGTGAGTACATCATTGCTCTCTTCAGACACACCAGAAGATAGTGTTGGATCCCATTACAGATGGTTGTGAGCCACAATGTGGTTGCTGGGAATTGAACTTGGGACTTCTGGAAGAGAAGTCAGTGCTCTTAACTGCTGAGGCATTTCTCTAGCCCCATAATCATAACTTTTTCATTTCAGTTACTCAGACCCTTGGAGTCACCCTTGACCTGTGGTATGTTCACACTCTATCACCAGTTTTCTACGGCATCATCAAAATCACTATAGAAGAGTTTTTACTTCCCAGTGTGGTCCAGAGACCATCTATGATCCCAACCTCTGTGCTGTCTGTGCTTCTATCTTTGCTCCCCACAGTGGGCTGAACATGGTGCCCCAAAGCATACAATTGAGTTTTAATTCCCAGTACCTTGATTGTGGAGTTATTAAAACCTTTGCAGATACAGTTGAGAGTCAAGATAAGATGAAATAATATAGGATTCGATCAAATCTAAACCCAAGAGCTGGTACTCTTACAACAGAAGAGAGGAGAAAGCAAGAACTGAAGCACCTCAGAGATGGCCTCATGAAGGCAGATCAGAGATTGAAGTGACATGGCTACAAGCCTGTGATACCAGGGATTGCCAAAACTATCAGGATCTTAGAGGCAGGAGGGGGAGAATCTCTGTAGAGCTCTCAGGAGTATTGTGATCCTTCAATGACCCTGCTTTGGACTGGACTGAATAACTGTCTCGTTTGAAGCAGAAAATATATAGTACTCTATTTTAGCAGCTTAGGGAATTAATACACTACAGTCTACAACCAGAGGGACCCTCTACAAGTCACAGTCAGTTAGACCATGCTGTTGTGGGTGAGATTTACTACAACACCATGAAGACTCTCTAACATCTCCAGTGACTTCCTTCTTCCAGCTAAAAAGCTAAATGCCCAGCAGTGGCAGCTGTGAGCTCATCACTGCACTCACACTGCCTCCTTGCAATCCCCCAGCAGCCCATTCATCCCTGCTTTGGAGCATTTATACCAACAGTCTCAATGCCTAGAACCTTCTTTATCTGATCATTTTATGGATGGAGGCTCCCAAGTTCAATTCTGTCTTTACCTAAACATGAACATCTTACGAAGATGCCCCCTTCTTTAAACCACACACCTTCTGTCAGTTGCCAAGGTCCAGGCTCAGTATCTCCTGCCCACCTTTGTTTCCCTGCAAAGCATCCAACTTCTCTAATGTATCCCATTACCATGACAGTGCTATATTGCCATCTCTGATGACTAAAACATGAAGTTCATCCCAATAAAGAGCTCGGTCTGTTAACAGATACATCCCCTCTAAGTGCCTGCAAATCACAGGTGATAAATCAATATTCACAGGGTGAATTCACAGGAAAATGCAGGACCTGTGATGCTTTGCCAGCCTTGGATTTACACTATGGTGACCCCATTGTTATTTGGACGGTTGCACAGAAAATCTGCTGGTAATCCCAACTAAATGATAATAATTGTCTATTTCTCATCTTTAGATATGCATGCATATAATTTTAAACTTAATAAGTTTTCAACATAATTATTGGCAAAACAAAAAGTCATGCAGGTGTCAATAAATAATAAATAAACAATAAATGACATTAGTGATTCTGAGACATTCTTGTTTAAAGAAAGTACTAAGTACTTCAAAGCTTCTCTTGATCATGTCAGGATGGACCCACTCCAACCTCCATATTACCTATAATTAAATATTATTGAACAGTTGAAGATACAGATTAGATGTCCTCAACAGTTGCCAGCCATGAAACATCATAGGCTAAAACATTTAATCCTTAAGCATAAATTAAAATTGCAAACTACTTAGGTAAAAAATGAGATCATGAATCAGCTGCTTAGATAATTTTCCTATCTGCCAACATTGCCCAGGAGAAGAATTGTGCACACGCATACAATTCACGCAGAAATGCAATTAACTTTGGCAGAAAATTAGTTGAACATATACTATATACTGGCAAAAATGTGAAGACAACAGCTGTTTCATTTTTAGGTTAACTATAAACAATATTTTACTTCTCAAGTCATTGGAAATTGTAGAAGTGATCAAATAAACACACACCCAGTTAGTGATTAAGAGCACATATTGCTCTTGCATAGGACTCAAGTTCAGTTCCCAGCACATATATAGGGTGACTCATGGCCTGTTAACTCCAGCTCCAGGAGATGTGACACTCTCTTTTGGCCTCCTTAGGCATTGTACTCACATGTATAAGCTCCCCTAAACACACACACACACACACACACACTTCATAGTAAAAATAAAGTCTTCAAAAATAAAGCAAAGAATGCAAATAATTTGGTCTTGGGAGCAGGCTTAGTTAGTAAATTCTTGCTGTGCAAGCATAAGGACTTGAATTTGATCCCCAGCACAGCCAGGCACAGTAACATATGCCTGAAATCTCAGCATTGGGTAGGCAGAGAAAAAGGACTCCTGGTGGGCCAACTAGTATAGCCAAATTTCTGAGCTCCAGATTTAGTGAGAGAGAGATTGTCTGAAAAACCAAGGAGGAGAATGATTGGGGAAGGCACCTAACCTTTACCTCTGTCCACCACAGATGCACCTGAACACACATGTGCAAACACACACACACACACACACACACACACACACACACACACACACACACACACCATACTCTCCACTTTGTCCTAACTGCCTTTTCTTGATGTCAGTGCCTTCAGAGCTGCAGGTCCAAGCTTCACAGGTTTGTTTTAGGCTATTCTGGACTTTTCATTCCAGAGAAATAGTTTTGATAATGTAATGAACTCTAGGGCCTGCTTCAGGAGTTGAGGGAAGAGGGTAAATATTAATTCAGCACAATTATAGCAACCATCGTGGTAAAATACAAAATGGTAGAATAATATTATGTAAGAGAATTTGCCCAGCCAATAATCCTCATATAACATGAGGTGGAGGGCCCATTGGCCTGGTAACTGTGCACAAATGATTTTGCCTTTTCTGTGTATCTAACTAGAAGTTTGTCTGTCTGTTGATAAATGTTCACAAGATCTCATAGCATGATAACAACCATTTTCCCTCACTTTAACCTGAAAGGATTGATAAAACTTCCAAATTCTTGGCAATATGATGAGTCCAAACAACTCTCCAGGATCTAGAGATCCTTGAAATCCATTATAAAGTTCCTGAGAGTAGCTCATCTCCTTTTACTCCTTTTACTCCAACTCTCTCACAACCCCATGCCCATATAATGGGATATATACTAAGAATACATTTGTATGTATGCATGTACATATGTATGTATGTATGCATGTATGTATGCATGTACATATGTATCCTCTATTCCTAGCACCCATCTCCTTTTTCATGTGATCTCTTCAGCTAACAATGCTTTCCATGTGCGTTCTACCTCTAGCACTCACAATTAAGCTTTACTATCTTTCTTTTTTATAAGATTTATTTTCTTATATATTTTAGGGCTTTGTCTACATGCATCTCTGCACACCAGAAGAGGGCATCAGATTCCATTATAGATGTTTCTGAGCTTCCATGTGGGTGTTGGGAATTAGAATCTCTGGAAAAACAGTCAGTATTCTTAACCATTGAGCCACCTCTCCATCCCCTCATTATCTTTATATTCACTACTGTCAACATGCTCCAATCTATTCCTGTACCCTACATAGCCAGGAACAACCTGATGCCATGGTTTAATTCATCTAGATTCTTAAAGTCCTTTTCATTAAACTTCTAATGTCAAATGCAGTCTGCAAAGGTGACAACCAATAATACTCTGTTCCTGTGAAGACATATCATTCCTTTGATGTATTTATCAATACTTAATGTTTGGCTGTCTTTTTGTGACTTCAGTAGAGTCAGTTTAATAAACACTCTTCCTGTTCTGAATCTTTACAAGAATAATCAAAGAGCCTTATCATCCTGGGTATTCCAACTGAGGCATCAGGCATGAGTAAAGCAAATTTGCCATTCTAGTTTCTAAGTGTGGCCATATGAGCAGTACCATGTGGTACAGAACCACCAATATGATAGCTGACAACCATTGTTTCATGACACTAGGTTATGAGCTGAACTATTTCTCAGCAATAGATAACTAAACATTCAATATCATGTACTACACTTACAAGTATTTGTGTCTAATTGCCTGTGATGTTGGACTTTCTACAGATAACAGCAGTAACATCTTTCCTCACTACACTCTTCTGCTGTATGGACTTACTATACCTTGAAAACCCTGAAACTCAATTTACCCTCTTTTGTATTTGGAATGATCCTATGGACTTGTTTGTAACAACATTACATAGAGCTAATAATGCATGACTTCCATTGTTAGTTCAAGAGATCTTTGCCTTCTACTTTGAGTCCCCTCGCTCCCCCCTGTACTTCTTTTGGATTTCAGCAACCATGCTAGGAAAAACTAAGCTTCTTGGACAGACCATAAGTAGAGGCTCCACCCAACACCTACAATCAAGCCCCACTGACTATTTTAGTCCAGAAACCAAACCATGAGGGAGAGGAAAGACGCTAGGTATTCCCAATAGAGGGGAGATTCCTAAGAAGCCTTGTCTGAACCCCTGGCAATAGAATCTCAAAGCAAAGCAGATTGTAATTTTATGTTACAGAAATCAAGGGGAGTTTGCTATTAGTCAACCGATATCTAGAGTGCCTCCCAGTGGGACAGGCTTCCTCAGAATTGTATTCCACTTGGTAGCATGATTCCTGAGCCATGAAGAAGACACTCATCAAATACGTATCTGAGTATGCCTTGGCTGCTAGTTTTCTGTGTGTTTGCTTATTACATACAATTTTGGACACTTTTACATTTAAGTTATATAGGGAAAGAATGTGCAGACTAGGTGGGTCATTCTGTTTTCAGAATTTGTGCCAAGTCAACTTTTCCCCTTTTTTTTCTTCATTATATGAAATCTTATGAAGAAGTTGGACCTAGAAAACTAAAATGGAATAAAATAAAGGAAAGAATTCAGTACATTGAAAGTCAGTCCAATTCAGTTAAATGCAGGTCATTTGTTCCCTTTTCCAAGTTGTTCATCTTGTGCTCCCTCTTCCATTTTATAGGAGGGAAAGTATTTCTAAATGTCCTGTATGATCATGGCTTTTCTTTCTCCTACAAAATCCAAATTAATACTAAAATGCTGCTCAGCACAATTCTTCAGTTGCTTAACTCAATAAAATGTCTATAACATTGAAAAGTATTTTTAAAAATATGTCTTAAAAGCCAATATATGGTAACTGCCTTTCCTTGAGAGCTCACTGGATTTTCCAGCTTTTTCAGGAAATGAGGTACTCAGGTGAATTTTCCAGATAGCCTCCTCCTCCTCCTCAGAGGACTTAAAAAGTCCATAAATCTTCTACCATGTGGAGTCAGTTACCCCTGCAGTACCCTAACTGAATGAACATAGCCTGACCAACCCTTGTAGCATCAGTAAATCAGAGGTTTAGAAGCTTCCAGTTTAAAATTCCACCAAGACTAATGGCTACGTACACAGACCTGAGAGCTCACTGAAGCAAACCCTGCTAAGAATATATCCATGGAAAGTAGTTCAAGTCTATTAAACCCCCTCCTAGCTTCCACATCATTTCTTTAGAAATGTAGATTGTATAGGACTGGTCCCATGGGCCAAGGCCGCAAGTTCATTTCAGTTCTTGACAGCCTGATTGTGGGATAGGGATGTCAAAGTTCTCTGGCCACACTGATCCAGATAATAGTTAAAGTGCTGTCTCAGAATTTCCCAATATGCACATGAAAATGTTCTGTGCAGAGATTTTTATGTGTTTCTTTCACCATGATCCCATTAGCCAGGTTCTTGTTGATAGCATTAAGTATTTGGCTCTCAACTTATCTACCCATATAACAGCTATGTGTGTGTCAGGCCCAGATTAATGCTGAGAACAGAAAAATGAACAACTCAAGTCTTCTCACTATAGAAAACTTGTCTATCAAGAATGAGAGGCAAGCAATTTTTTCTAGGAACTTTGGGTCATTTGCTTTCATATTGCCTGTGGATCCCTTCAAATACTACTGCAGACTTGAATTGTGTCAAAGACCCCATGGCCCACAAAATCAAACTTATTTACTGTTGGAGTAGAAGGCTTATGGGAGAAGTTTCATGACAGCTACAATAAGTTATGAATGTAATAATAGCAGCAAGGGGTGGGGTGGGGTGGGCAGGGTCCTGTAAAGAAGAGGATAGGTTTTCAGGAAGCATCTTGAAAAGAAGTGCTTGAGCTATGTGCTGTAGAGCGGGCAGACTTCCATTCCATGAGAATTGGTTTGCTTTTCAACGGGGTTCTTCTGAGGGTAGCACAATAATGGGCCAAGGCAACTAAAGACAGAGGGAGAGGGAAGACTGAATAGGCACCAGGTGGGATTCTATTCTGTCAGCAATGAGGATGCAACAAAGGGTTTTAAGCAGAAGACTCATGATAGAGACAACAGACTTAAGGGTGCATGCAGAAAACCCAATGAAGAGTCTATTGCAATAAGCTGAGCAAGAGATGATGACTAAGGACAAAACCAGTGGTTCAGGGGACTGCAAAAAGTCACGGGTCTTAGGGAAACAGAATTAGCAATGATGACTCTGTGCAGCATAACTCCTAGTGACCAATCTTTTCTGGTCAAATATACCCCTAAACACAAGAAAAAGGATTGGTACTTACCTGTGGGGTTGTAAAAAGGCAAATCTTTGGTAAAGCATTCTTTTAAATGGCATTGTTCAATGGCAACCGGTGACTCTTGTTTGCCACAGGGACACATTTACTATTTGATTATTTGCACCTTTCTTGCTGTTCGCTGTCTCTGAGGCTGTGCTTCTAGTGAGGCAAACAGTGATGAGTGTAACCAGCCCTTTTATATCTCGATGGTCACTGATACAAGTCCTGACTCATTCGCTTAGTAGCTCTGTGTCCTTGGGCAAGTTATTTGACCCTTTAAAAATTAATTTACATTTTATTTTAATAACTAAGTGGTAGTTTTCATTCCACAATTTTCATACATATATGCCATGCTCTTTACTCATATGCCCTCTCTTGCTTCTTTCTCCCTCCTGCTAGTCTTCTTCCTTCAAAATAGTTTCTCTTCTGCTTTCATGTCAGATAGATAGATGGTAGAGATAGATAGATAGATAGATGATAGATAGATAGATAGATAGATAGATAGATAGATAGATAGATAGATAGATGTTAGATAAAGACAGACAGAAAGATAGATGATAGATAACTGATAGATAAGTAGATGGTATAGGCTGATAGAATCGACAATAATAGACTTCTAACTAGTAGACACCAAATCTGAAAGTTCCATGAATTCCCAATAGTGCCAACAATCAGAGCTCAAGTCTTGAACATATGAACCTTTGGGGATAGTCAAAACCCAAGCCATGATTCTTTTAAACAACAGAAATGTAAGCTTGCCATCAGCACATAAAGGCATTTGTTACCACAACCTGGAAACCTGAATTCAAACTCCAGAATTCATACAGTGAAAGCAACTCTTGCAGATGGTGCTCTGTCTTCGATGTGTGCTGTAGCACATACACACATACATATAGACAGACAGACAGATAGACAGGCAGGCAGGCAGAGACATATATACACACACTACAGAAAAACTCAAAGTTGCATGGGTATCAAATGGGGAATGGTGCATATGATCAAAACACATTGTATGAAATTTCCGAAGAAATAATTTTTTTAAATGTACTTATGCTGCTGAGGTAACTGAATGGATAAAGGTACCTGCTGCCCAGCATAAAAACCTGTTCCATCATCAAAATCTACATAGAAGGAGAGGACCAACTCTCAATGGGGATCCTCAGACCTCCATGCACATTCCGTGGCATATGCACACACATGGGTGCCTGCACACACACAAACACACACACACACACTGGATACATCAGTAATAAAAGTAAAAAAAAATTAAATGTGTTCCTCTGAGTTCTGGAGGCTTAGGAGTCAATATCAATGTACTGGTACATTTGGTGTCTGATGAGGGACCATTTTGATCTTTACCCACCTAAGTGACAAATAGAGATAAATAATTTTAAAACATTATTAAAGTGTAAGGAATGTCTCCTTGAAATATCTAAGTCCTTGTGAAATTTTGGTGGGTTTTTTTCTCAACCAACTACTTGAACAGTGTCATTCAATCAGTGCATTTGGTAACTCATTTCACCCATTTATAAATTCTGTGATTATCATTAGTATATGAAGTAAAAATTTCTGGTTTCTTTGGAGACTCGCTTGTGTCATGTGATGTTTTCCTGGAGGCTGTCTTATAAGAGGATGTTTTGTTGAAGCATACATATGAGAAGATGTTTTGCTGGAACTGACACTTGAGAGGGTACATAATATTTAGAAAGAAGATAAATACAATGGCACAGTCAGTGAGAGAATGCTCTTGCATTGCTAGCCATGCAATGCTTCACCGGTCTTCACTGATTACGCTCTCGCATTGGTACACCTTGCAACGCTTTACTGGTCTTTCCTGATCTTCACGTGTCATGACTTCATAGAGAGAAATGCACCAAAGACTTTTTATGGTATTCTGGCTGCTTCTTCCGACTCATGCCTCTTGGTTTCTTCTGGATCAAGCCACTGCTACTAATTTGTGTTTGTTTTGGAGTGGGCTTCTGCTATCCTGACAATGAAGACTAGAATATGCCATGTACTTTGAAAAATACCTTTCAAGTGCTCTTCTTACTACTCTGACTCCTGCCCCTGTACTTCTAGGAGCTTATGAAACACTGGATGAACAGACTTACAGAAAATACAGAAAAAGTCTTATGTACTGAAATGTTACATTATACAGTTATCTATAGGGGTCTGCCTGGAAACATTGAGTATTTCTATGGATTCCACATAAACCACTTCACCTCATCCACACAATGAGCTTATCTTACCCTGTTCTTGGGCTGTGCACAGGGCCATGTGTTATCCAGGGCTTTCTTCTGAGTCTCAATTTGGCAACTAGTTTACTGCATCCCCATAGCATTCTCACAGAAAGATTTGGTCCACATGACCTGGATGTTTCTCTCAAATCCACTGAAGGTCCCATCTGTCCTCTCTGCTACTGTCATTTGTGTGGCCTGGATGCTTCTCTCATAGCCAATGAAGGTCCCGTCTGTCCTCTCTGCTGCTGTCATTTGGCTTCCCGAGCCCCATCCATTTGCCTTTGTCACATATGCAGACATGTCGGGCTTTCCCATTTTCATTTTTCTTAGCATAAACCGGCTTAAGAGTGCTTATTAAAAGGGGTAGAGAAATAGCCAGCAAAAAGAAGTTAGAGATTATTAAAAGGAAATCATGGATACAGCCAAGTCTCAGAAGAAACAAGGGACATGGGGGTTCCAGTGCAGGAAATTTATCTTTAGATGTGACAGGAGAAGGTAAGAGAAAGATGTGGGCTCGAGTGAGAACTCATTATAGAATCTGTTCATTTTTAGTGGAAGAAGAAAGAACCATTGTGTGTAACAGAGTCCTCCAAAATGGAAACATTCTCTCCCAGGGAATCTCCTTAAGATAAACAACTCAAAATGGCTTCAGGAAGTCCCCGAAACTGACCAAATTCACTAGGCCACTCCCTCCTACAGCAAACAAGCCCTGCTGCTAAAAGTAATGCACAGCTAAGCCAAGCTCCAAAGACTTGGGACAAACAAAGCTGCAAAGACTCTCAGACCAGGCTAGCTGCCTGCTTAGATCAACTGGCTCACTTAGAAAGGACATTCTCCACCCCCACTGAGCTGCCTCCTGGCTGTGCAGTGTGTTCCAGGTGCCCAGCTCTGTGAGCTGTCACTCATGCTGGCGTGGGCTTTGGTGATGCAGCTGTCTCTGAGTCATTTCTGCTTCTGTAAGTAACCCATTACCCATATTCCTGTAGATAACCCCAATAAAACTCACTTGTTTACCAAATTAGAATTTGGTAGTATGCATAGTTTGGTCTGACATGGTCTCTGAATTCTGAGGTGAGTAGATGTGTGTGTTGTGGCTCCCAGGAAATGTTTTGTCACAAAACGGAACCTTCTGAAGCTGCTTGTGGTCAAAAGTCATAGAGAAAATTAAGGAGCGGGTGTTGAGGAGAATTGAAGAATGAACTACTTGGAGCTAAGAGTTAAAGTGATGACCATAACCAAAAGACGTCCTGCAATTACCATGTCCTTGCTATGGTAACTTGAGCCACTTCTAGAGGCTTTGGATCATCATTAACATCTGAAATAGTCCAAGTTTAACAGTTTGTGCCTGAAAGGCTAAGCCTCCATGCTCTGAACAGTGGTGCAACTTTCCCTAATAGACCCCATCCTGGAATAGCTTTCCACCACAGAACTGCGAAATCACCTCTGTCTGATTTAAAGTGAAGGAGACATAAGGTACTAAAAAGGGGGAAAAAAACTTGACATTTTCATAACATTTTTTCATTATGGGCATTATTCTGGTGTGTAGCCAAACACCAATCAGTTCTGGGTAGTGCCTACATTCCAAACCAACTCTGCAAGAATATATTAGCCTATGAACAATAAACTATCGTAATGTTCCTTTGTCTCAGCATCAGACCCTGAAGAATAGCACACCACTGTTCTCTTGATTATTTTCTCATAAACCTGAGGTGTTTGATTTATGCTTAAATATTTCCACATCGAAAAATATTCTGGTGTGTTATAATCAAGTTTTAATCTTCTAACAGGATGATACAGGGGAAATACTTAATCCATCAAAATAACTCCAAACCATGTGCTTTTTCAATCACAATCCTCCCCCCAACAATGGCATATAGTTTCCATGATGTTTGGACTGCAAACGGCTTTGCAATTTATGGCCACTGGCTCATTTCCAGTTCTCCGAGATGTCCATACTGTACTCATGCCATCCTGCAAACGTTCCTTGGCAAAATTTCACAAGGGTGTCCGTGGGTACGGGTCAGTGGGAGATTTCACAGGCACAGGGGTGTCTGTGGGTACAGGTCAGTGGGAGTAACGAGTAATCTTAAATAGAAATCAGTTTTAAACTCTTGTTCCAAGCGCCTTGATAATTCATCATAATCCTGGTTTTGAATGGAAAGAGAAACCTAATGGAAAAAGAAACAAAAATCAAGCAAGAGCTCACCTAGAGCCAGGTATTTTGCATATCCTTATGCATTTAAATTCAGGAAATTATCACACACAGAAAAAGAAGGCTTGGTTTCATAGCTTACATAAACACTCAGCCAAGGATTAAATTCCAACTAGATCTGATTCGTGAGCCTGTGATCATTTTACTCCATTCCAATGATCCTTTTTTTTTCCTAAGGTATGAATGTATTTCTTGTATATAGTGATGGGTTTAATGAAAACAGTATCTTTTAAATATATAATGTACTTTGACCACAGCCAACCCCTCCACACCCTCTTTTTTACTCACTCCACTTCCCCACTTCTGCTCATCTCCTTCCTGCCCCACTTCCAGTTTCCATTTTGTGCTTTCACATCATGTGTATGTGTGTGTAGCTTTATATATACGTGTGTGTGTGTGTGAGTGTGTGTGTGTGTGTGTGTGTGTGTGTGTGTGTGTGTGTGTGTGTGTGTATTTGCCATCTAGGATCTGTAAGCCAGAGAAAATATGTGATACTTGTGTTCCCAATTCATGATTATCTCTAGATGAATCCACTTCCCAGCAAATGATACAATTTCGTTCTTCTTAATGACTGAGTCAAACACCATTTTCTATGTGCACCATATGTTTCTAAACCCATTCATCTCTTAATGGACATCTAATCTGGTACCATAATGAGACTGCTGTGACTGGTGCTATAGTAACATGGATGTGCAAGTATCTCTGTGGTATGTTGGCTTTGAGTCATCTTAGTATATAATTGAGAGCTGGATCATATGGTAGCTCTACTCTGAGGAACTTCCATGCTTATTTTGTATTTTACTGTAATTTACATTCCCACTGGCAGTGGATAAGTGTCCCCTTGTCCCCACATTCTGCTAAAATTTTTTGTTTCTTGTTTTCTGAAAAAATACCCATCTTGACTGGGATGAGATGGAATCTGAGTAGATACTAAACTGCATTTCCATAATGGCCGATGAATTTGAGCATTTTTCAACTGTCTATTGGCTGTTTATACTGCATCTCTTGAGAACTATTTGCTCATTTGCTATTTATTACTTGAATTGTTTAGTTGTCTATATTTGTTTTCAGTTCTTTATATATTCTAGATATTAATCTTCTGTAATATACCATTAATAATTATTTTAAAACCAGAATAAGTAGCTTTCAAAGTCTGTTAACCAAATTTTCATTAGAAACTTAATAGCTTTCATAGTGTACTTCTAAATTTCCTTACTAATACACAAGTTCAGTGAATTTGGGCTCCCAAGACAAAATGGAAGCATGTCTTCCATGGGCAGCATAAACACATTACATAGAAATAAACAAGCTCTTATAATAATCCAGATTTAAATTCAATCCAGATATTTTAAAAAGGGAAGGCATACATTATACTACATTCAATAACTAAAATTAAGTAAAAATTATCAGAGTAAATTTTCTAACCAAGTAGAGAATGACTGCCTTTGTCTCTGTTCTTTCTTTAGAATGTGAATGCAGACATTGTTGAATATGAAATACAAATAGAACATAATCCTCTAGTATCATTTATCTTTGAAGGTGCAAAGTAAAGCAGCCCCTTCACAGATTCCATTCTAGTAACTTATTTCAAGAAATCTATTTTTAAATAAATAGAGCATTTTCTATTAAGGAGAATAGCTTTCTCTCTAAAGTATATTATCCTCAAATTATTTTTACTTTTCAACCATGAAAGTAAATGTAACTGTGTGAATTAATAACTTGAAAATGTCTTTACTTCTTAATAAAATCAAAATTTTTAGAGATAAGTCTGCTTCCCCTTTAATCCCCCCCCCCTTTTTTTTTTTGGTTTTTGGAGACAGGGTTTCTCTATATAGCTCTGGATGTCCTGGAACTCACTTTGTAGACCAGGCTGGCCTCGAACTCAGAAATCCGCTTGCCTCTGCCTCCCAAGTGCTGGCATGCACCACCACACCCCGCTTAATCTTCCCTTTTATATATTACCTTAGGGAAAAATACAACAGCACAATAGTTTGAGGAACGGTACATGGTTTAATCTTTGAGATAAACAAATCGAAGCCACCAGTTATAAGCCATGCAAACTCATATGAGCTACATAATTTCTGTAAGGATCAAAAGTTTTCCTCTCTGAAACAGAGATCTTAGAACCATCTACACAGAATCTCTGTATGAGGTGTGTCACATATCAGTAGTCATATATATTACTGCCTGTCAGTCAACAATGGCCAGCGATTAGTTCTTCATTTCCAGTAGATAAAATTTATTCCTATGAACACTTGGAAATTCTAGAACACACAGCTATGTACACATTTTAATGTCATTATCAACACTATAGGTCAAATAGCCTTTACCTCAAATCTTTGGACTAGAAATTATTCCAGTTATAGGATATTTGTATATGCTTAGTGAGATCATCTGGAGGATAGGACCCAAGACTAAGTAAGCAATTCCTTTTTAAATACATTGATAGCCTGAAAGTGGTGTCATGAATTGTTGGCTTGTCTGCATTTGGATTATGACCACCCATCACGTGAGACCACGAGATGGGGAATTTCGATTTGGGTATATTTTGAACCTTTAATTTTTTGGTTAGGGACAGTCAACTCACATCATGACTTCTATAGAAGCAAAATTTGGAGCAATCTTCAGGGTTCTCCTTAACATTCTGAGACCATGAACAGCCTCTATACATATATTGAGACCTCAGGCCATCACAGCCTTAATGTTAGAAACCTCTCTGGATTTGTTCCATCTCATCACTTTTCTGTCATATCATTGCCTTTTTTCTTTCATCAACCAAATAAATCACATTTACTAAGCACTAGGCTTGATATTTTGAGAGTAGACAAAAGTCATGTAACTTAGACGTGATGCTAGAGGTTTTGGAATTTGTGGGAGAGTCCAGAACCCTGCCAAAGAAGCAGAGATTGTGGCTTAAGACAGTAGATTATTTAGTGTGAAACTTGAAGATATAAAGAAGTTTAAAGAATAGAAATAACTGAAAGTGAAAAAATTCTTTACATCACCTACCTCAAGACTGACTGACTGTCTCTGCCTTTTAAAGAATGTATTCTGAGAGTCAGCATTTCCAGAAGGTGGGATGTTTGTAATGTTTCACCTGGTGCCTGGGAGGAAGAAATTTAGGGAGTTTGAGCAGACATACTGCAGACAACTTTCAGAGACAAGGGAGAATCAGAAAGGCTGTGCCTTAGCCCTCAACAAAATTGATATTCACAATCGATGTTCCCCACCCAACTACTTGTGTGCACTAAGCAAAATGATTCCCTTTCACTTCCAACTTCACATTCAGCCAGGCTGAGTATACAAAAAGAACTACTGCCCTGCATAAAGAGTGTCAGATTCACTTGAAAATAGCCTATGATAGTTTTACTCTCACACCAAAATACTGTTTTCAGCCATTAAACAGCATAAAAATGTAGACTTGATATCTCTTTCCAGTCCCATTTCCAATGAGTATGCATTATAGTTCTCTCCTGTCCACTCTGGGGAATCATTTAGTAGCCCAGGCAAGCATATGACCACTTCTCTGAGTGTCCACCTTCTGTCACAGTGGGTACCGTCTAAAGGGGAGAAAAGAAATAGGGGCTTGAAAAGAGGAGTAATGGCATCATTACAGTCGGGGCAGAGGAGCCTTAGGTTAGGACTTGTACACGATATGTTGATGTTCTTGGTGGAAATTTCATTTTTAAAGATTTATTTATTTATTTGTGTGTGTGTGTGTGTGTGTGTGAAAGAGAAAGACACACACACACACACACACACACACAGATGCACTGAGTATCATTCTCTCCTACTTTCTATCTATTTCTTTGAAGCAGGGTCTCAGCCCTGACCCTGGGGCTTGTACTCTCTGGCTGGAACAGCAATCTCCATTGTTCATCCAGTCTTTGCCTTTATTGGAACTGGGTTATATGCACTTGAGGGACATCCAGCTTGTCTTCATGATTTCAAAATAAGTACTGTTAAGGCCTGAGCTGTCTTCTCCAGCTATCTTGGTAGAGATTTTCTACTCTTCTTCAGTAACCCAGTTACACTACTGAGCAATAGATTGAGCTGCCAATTTAGCTACGGAATGAAAGTTACTGCCAGAGTTTCATAATGACCTAAGAAATAAAGAATTGGGAAGGAATGAGAAAAAATAAAAGCTATCTGGAAAAATTAGGGAGGGAGGTGACCAACAGATCTATAAAAGTCTTAACCGTGAATTGTATCTTGGGTGTTCTGAGCTTTTGGGCTAATATCCACTTATCAGTGAGTGCATACCATGTGTGTTCTTTTTTGAATGGCTTACCACTATTAGAATGATATTTTCTAGTTCCATCCATTTGCTTAAGAATTTCATGAAGTCATTGTTTTTAATAGCTGAGTAGTATTCCATTGTGTAAATGTACCACATTTTCTGTATCCATTCTTCTGTTGAGGGACATCTGGGTTCTTTCCAGCTTCTGGCTATATAAATAAGGCTACTCTGAACATAGTGGAGCATGTGTCCTTATTACATGTTGGAGCATCTTCTGGGTATATGCTCAGAAATGGTATAGCTGGGTCCTCAGGTAGTACTATGTCAAGTTTTCTGAGGAAACATCAGACTGATTTCCAGAATGGTTGTACCAGCTTGCAATCCAGCCAGCAATGGAGGAGTGTTCCTCTTTCTCCACATACTTGCCAGCATCTGCTGTCACCTGAGTTTTTTATTTTAGCCATTCTGACTAGTGTAAGGTAGAATCTCAAGTTGTTTTGATTTGAATTTCCCAGATGACTAAGGATGTTGAACATTTCTTTAGGTGCTTCTCAGCCATTCAAATTTCCTCAATTGAGAATTTTCTGTTTAGCTCTGTTCCCCATTTTTAATAGGGTTATTTGGTTCTCTGGATTCTAACTTCTTGAGTTCTTTGTATATATTGGATATTAGCCCTCTATCAGATGTAAGGTTGGCAAAGATCTTTTCCCAATCTGTTGGTTGCTGTTTTGTCCTATGGACAGTGTCCTTTGCCTTATAGAAGCTTTTCAATTTTATGAGGTCCCATTTATCAATTCTTGATCTTAGAGCATAATTATTCTAAAGAAATATCCAGTCTTTTAAGTGTTTCTAAACAATAACAAAAAGGCAAGATTGTATTTCTAGTGGATAACATCTAAATACATAATACAAAGAAAGAAAGCAACTGGTGTGTTAGGATGTTGTCACAATGATGAACAGCAGAGAGAAACATGTTAAAAGAGAGGATTTATTTTGCTCATGGTTTGAAATGTTCCAGTCCAAGGTCAGTCAGATCTGAGATTGAGGTGAGGACACATTGTGGGTGTGGGAGCATGTGACAAGGGAGACTGCTTATGTCATGGCAGCCAGGAAGTGGAGTGGCAGGAAGAGGCTAAAATCAAGACAAGTGTTTTCCAGGTTGGGCCCTGAGGGCTTCCAAGTAGCCTTCAGCTTGTTTGCCACACTGCCCAGTAATGCTACCACACTGCAAACCCAGCAGGAGATTAATCCATTAGTGAGGTCAAATCCCTCAAAACCAAGGCTTTTCCTAAAACCCCATGAGCCTCTAGGAAACTTTTCATAACGCCAAAGGTCAAAGAAAATGACAGAAGCAAGTGACTAGCACCCAGCCTAGACCTCTAGGAGGGCTCCCAGAATATGAAAACAGGTTTGAGAGGAGCCTACTTATGATGTACTAGAACTCATATTAAAACAAAACAAAACAAAAACCATACAAATCCTACACACAGGGAAATATACTTAAGAAATTTAAGAACAATAATAAAGCATATTAACCTCACCTAGTGTTTCTATTACTGTACGAGAAAACTAAAAATTAAGTCTGTAATAGTCATTTTTAGAAATTTTTATTGGTTCTTTGTGAATTTCCTACCATGCACCCCAATCACATTCATCTCTCCCTCCCTTTGTAACCTGCCATCTATCCTTGCAGTCTCACCCCCAACAGAGAGAAAAAAATCTCATTGTGGAAGCTGTAGTGTGTCACAGTGTGTCCCACAGTTTATCTTTTGGTCCACATTTCTTTGCTTGCAAAAATTTATTGCAATGACACATTGATCTGGTATGAGGCCTCTGGTTTCTGCTATACAATCAAAACTGGAACCTTGCTGGGACTCCACTTGGATATCCTGTTGTTGCCCTATATCATGGAGATCCTACAACTTTGGATCTGTAGGACCAGCTCCTTCATGCACTCTAGCTGTTCATCTATGAGATAGATGTTGGTTAGGGCCAATTCAAAGCCCTGGATCCAGCCTTGAGAGGTATATGAGCTGGTCAGCCTGCCTGCTCTCACTCTCATGCCTTCAGGGCTGGTTCACAGCCACCCCCAAACTAGGGTAATCTTTACCAACCCCCAAACCAAGGCCATCTTTACCCTGCTGCCCAGGCAAGGTGCAGGGCCTACTCTCCTGCGTGTTGCAGCTGGTAAGGGACATGGCCAGTTCTCCCATTCACCCCAGGGAGAACTCTTACTCTGCCATAGATAATGAGGGCAAAAGGGAGAGAAGGGGATCTCTCCCTCAAGATGCCACTTCACAGTTGATAAGGGTCAGGCCTGGTTCTCCCACATGCACACATTCAAGGCAGCTTACCCGCAACTCCCACATCAAGGGCAGGCTCTACTCTGATGCCCAGGCAGAGTGCAGTATAGCTAGCTAGTCTTTGTCACTTTGTGGGTACTTCTTTTTCCTATCCTTTATCCCCCAAATTTTACCTCATAATGCTGGATAGGAGAGAATCAAAGATAGAGAGGAGAGAGGAATTAGGAAAAAACCCCAATTCTAATTTCTTTCCTTTAGTTTCTTTGACCACAGCTACTAACAAACTATAACCAACCTCCCTGAATGAGCAACAACCACCAACCCTGCCTATCAGCTCTAGAATTGATATACCCTCTGAAAAGTTCCCAAGTGCAAATGTCATATAATCACAGAATCTATCTTCAGCTGGCAAAACCATGCCTCTGCTAAAGCATGAGGCAAATCATAGTCACCTGCTTCGGACAGTCCAAAGCAGCCCCATATCCCCACACCTGGAATCAAAATGAAAACACATTCTTATAATATTTCTGTATTCTTTTAAGAAACCAAAATTCCAGAATTCTCATTATAGTATGGGTCTTACTCTCCTGAGTGCTGCAGCAGGTGAGGGGCAGGGCCCAGAGCCATCTCTCCTGCCTGCCTGCTACAGATGGCAAGGGTTCAGAATAAAGGAGGGCACCTCACCCTTGCCCACACTGCCACATGACAGACAAGTTGTAGAACCATCTCTTCCACATTGATACCTTCAGGACCCACTAACCTGAATCCCAGCCATTAGGGTCAGCTCTACTGTGCTGCCTATGTGAGGTACAGCACCTGTTCTCCCAAGTGCTGCAGCTGGTGATGATCCTGGCCAGCATTCCTGCTATCATGTACCTGCTATCATGACTCCTCACCCAGTCTGCCTGAGTGGCGTCTTGTAGGGGTCATCTGTCTTGGGTTCACTCATGCTCAAGGCCCAAGAGCCCAGGTCCAGTTCTCCTACCTGCTGCATATGGTGAGGTGGGGAGGGAAAGGAGGATCTCTCCCTCAATCATGCCACTGTAGAGGAGACAAATGGTAGGGCCAGCTCTTTCATGCTCATATCCTTGTGGCTAGCTCACCCAAAACCCTTGTGGTGTGCAGGACACACTCTCCCAAGTACTGCAGTTGGCTGTGGGTGGGGGTCACCTTTCCTGATCTCAAACCCTCAGACCAGCTCTCCCTTAATACCCAGATAAGGAGTGGGGCCAGTTTTACTCAACCTTCAAGACATCAGCATATCCTCGGGCAGCAGCCCAAACCAGGAATATTTGCTTAGCCTTTGGCTGTAACAGACTCCTGTTGCTGCAGGGCCACAGACCCAGATATAGCCCCTGTAGCCACACAGGCCAGGACCCTACCTTAATCCCAGGTGACATCACCCGCTACTCACAACAAAGTGTTCCTCGCTACCCTCAAGTCTCCAGTTCTGCCTCTCTTTATTGTGCCCACATCCTTCTGTCTCTCTGTGTTCCATTTCTCCACCACTGACTTGCTCCTCTTAGTGGTGCCTGGGGTCTCTGAGAGCCTGGGGTCATCTCAGGAGTGGCTTCATGAGTGTCACATCCTGACTATGCATTATGGCACAGGGCAGGAGTCATCTCAGTCCTAGTCTGCCGTGCCTCTGGCCTACAGAGCACCACACTGAACTCCCAGACTAGGCCCCATGGCAACAGTCTGGTGGTCATCTCAGGCTTACTCCTTACCCAGCCTGTCTAAGTAGCCCCTTGTAGGGGTCATCTGTCTTGGGTTCACTCATGCCCAAGGCCCAAGGTCCCAGGTCCAGTTCTTCTAGTCTTTGGCTTGCTCCCCATCCTGGGAGCCCATTCTGGCACCAATCTGGTGGTCATGCAAGCTCACTTTTTTCAGGGGATGTTAAGCTACTAATCAGTCAGATGTTCATAGATCAGAACCCTGCATAGACATAGCCTCTCTCCTCTCTGCCACCTATTGACGCACATGTGACACAGCAGCCACGCCTACAGTGCTGCAAGGGGCAGATGTAATAGTCATTTTAAACGCACAATATAGTAACTGACAGAAGAGCTTGATTTGCTACTGCAAAAGAGTGATCAGATTTTGTATTTGCCTTGAATACAGCCAAAGGTTTCTATGATGGAGCCATTTCATATTGCAATTTTAGACCATATCATTTGTTGCTTAGTGAATTATTTATTCATATATTACTTTTATTTATTTACCAATGACCACCATGTTCTAGTGTTTGAATCAGGTGTCAAGGTCTTGGCTTATGCCTCTGTTGAACTCCTCCAATAGTTATGTCCAGGAGATATGGGAAGGTCTGCAGAAGTGGAGTTCGTTCATAGGAACCTTTTTGACCCATTCGGATTTCCCTGTAGCTAGATGCTAGTAGTTCTCAGATCTTCCAATCAAAGCTATCAGGGAAGTCCTACAATTACCAGTGTGTGTGTGTGTGTGTGTGTGTGTGTGTGTGCGCGCGTGTGTGCGCGTGCGTGCGCACACACATACATATGCATGGGCATATGTAAACTAACAGACAGAAAGATCTCCTTAGACATAAACAACGTAGAATGTGGCCAGTTTTTTTCCTCTGGTTCCTCTGTTCTAGTTCTCTATCCATGTATCATCTCCACTCATATTTTTAAAGGTATAAAACTATAATAAGTCCTTATCTCTAATTAGTAGAAGTCACCAATTATTCAATAAATGTGAATTAAGTGGCTACTATTGCTACATCACATTCCTCTCTACCATAATTTTATTTGTTTTTGTTTAAATATTAGCCAGGTACACACTTACTACTAAATCTGAGCTCAAATATCGAGAGCAGTTGTGTCAGTAGTTATCTGTGCAACTGTAGGTAATTTCTTTCTGGGTCTTAATTTCTCCTGTTCAAGATACAGAGACTATGATACCGTCATGGGCAGAAGTGCCTTGAACTTATATGTTGACATTTTAATTCCCATTACCTCAGAGATGACTTAGAAGCAGATCTTTTAAATAATATGAAACCCTTAAGGTGGTACCTGATACATCCTGACTAGTGTTCTAAGAAGATGAGGTGAGGGTTTATGCATATAAAGACCATGTGAAGTGACAGGCAACCGCAAACCAAGGAGAGCAATATCAAGAGAAAGCAATTCTGCAGTACTTTGTTCTTGAACTCCTGGTCCCAGGACCTATGAAAAAATAAATTTCTAGTTTCAACCATGCAGTTTTTATTTTTATGGCAGTCACTTGGCAAATTGTTGTAGATGCAAACTGTGGCTTATGGCGGACCAGCTTTCCCCCCAAGAAAACTAAAAGTATAAAATATTTTGTGGCAACAAAATACACTTTTAAAATGCTTCATCACACATTGACTATCAACAACATTAGCAAACTAAGACCTACAAATAGCTTCTTAAGATTGCTTTTGAAGACTAAACTGTTCATATGAAGACCAAACTTCAAGGGTTCTTTGATATAGATTTCCATAGTCAACCATAATATATTAGAGTCTAAATCTTTGCTTGAATCCATCCCTGAGGTGAAACTTAGGAAAGCAATAGGTTTCTCTTATATTTAAGGCCAGCCACTGCAGCAACAGGATCCAGATGCCATCTACAACCTAGTGAGGTTCACATGCCCTGAAATAATGTAGAGACTATATTTAGTTGTTTTCTCAAAAGCTTACCTTTCTTCATTTCCTAGTAGTTCTACTGACATTGTCACAGGAATCTGAACTTTAACAAGTGATTTCTCAGTCATTATATGGCATATCTATTATAGCCTTCTGAACATTTCAATTTCCCTGGTCTAACAAGCTGACAAACTTTAAACAAAAGTGAGAAAACTAACTCTAAGACAAAGGCTTATAAATCTAAAGGAATGGGAAGGTGGTCTGGGGAAGGCTGTGAGGGTGGCACTTTTTTTTTATTAACTGCTAGACAGGAAATGAGGCTTAAAGTTTTGACTGGATGATGAGGGAGAGAGGAAGAGCGAGTGCGTAGGTGGATTTCAGAAACAACACAGAGAGGTTAAAGGCTGTACACTGAGAAATTGGTTTTAGTGCTAACTCTGTTACCAGTGACAGAAGCCAGTCATCCAACATCCTCTATGGCCACTAATCCATTTTTTAATTCCTGCACCACCTCAACAAAGAACACAGTCTTCCTTACACCCATATTATAACCTTTAAATGGCAAACTTAGGATTTGGTGGCCACCCCCAAACCATCTTCACTCATCTTGTTTTCAGACTTTCCCCAGCATCATGGCTACCCATGTCAGGTGGCAAATGCTCTGAGCAACATCAATAATGATGAAATAACTCAACAGTATTTGCATCCTGTTTTTACTGTGTGACCCATAGCAAGACAGGAACTTTCTGTGGAAGTGCGTTCAAAGAAAGTCCATTTGTATTAGGTCACTATGGTAACAGGACTGGCTCTGTTGACTGGTCATTTAATAACTTCCATAGCACTCGACTGCCTTCTAGTGAAATACTTCATTTCATTTGCCCATAATCCATCCCATCTCCTGCCCATCACACCTTTAATAACCTCACGTCACATCCTCATTAATTTTTCTCCCTCTACATCATAGAGCTTTATATTTTAATATTAGAGCCGGTCATCTTGTTAGCTTGATTTATTGTTTTCCTCTTTTGGAAAGTTCGAACTCTGTTTCTATGTACTATAAATAACAAAGACTGGATTGGATTGAGTAACAAAGCTGTAATTCAGGCTTGGGACTTTGCTGCCATTCCTAAGGCCTCAGCCACACCCCTAGGGATGTGATGTCAGAAGAAGCTGGTGACTGAGTTACAACCCTGCAGTCAATCAAGGCTTTATGCTATTCAAAGTATTTCAATAAATGACAAGTTATTAATGCTTCAAAATGAAAGTCAGGACTACAGGAGATCAGATGTTAGTTTAATGAGGACAGTTATTTCTTTTTCCTGTTTCATTAGGAAGGAGACTTTATTTTTTTCCTACACTTTAGAAAAACACATTACATGTAATAAATTTAAAAATTGGGATATTCAAGATATATTAATTATGGCCATTGTTGCTATTACTTTAAATGTTATATAACATTCGGATTTTCAAGATATATTAATTATGGCCATTGTTGCTATCATTTTAAATGTTATATAACATTCCCTACACAACATACTAGTTTTAGTGTACTAAAAAGGTAAAAAGAACAAAAGGAAAGAAGGAAGAAAGAAAAGAGATTGGAGGGAGAGAAGTAGGAAGAGAGGGAAGAAAAGAGAAGAGGATGGAGAAGGGAGGAAGGAAGGTAGGAAGGAGGAGAGAGAGAGGGAATAAGGAGAGAGGGAGAGGAAAGATATTGTTTGGATGCTACCCTCAAGTTTTAATCACCTCATAACTTAATTACTTAATTCTAGACACTGTCAAATGGCTGTGGATGTGAAAACTTGGAAGATGACAAAATAAAAATTAAATAAATTCTGAGACTTGGGATATAAAGTCAAATGAAATCACATATCTAAGTCATTCATGTCACATGAAAACAAGTCACAGGTTTTGTGTATTATAAAATGCTAGATTCCTCAAAAACTGTTATAATACTGTTTTTGAAACTTTAATGGAACCGCTCATTTTGTTTTGTCAAACACTTGAATATTTAGGACTATGGGCATTAGAAAACACTCAGAAATATGACTAATCTGCTGTATTCATAGAAAAAGCTCCCCTGTGAAACTATCATTATCCTAGGTGGGAGTCCTTAATCATAGCCCCTTGAGGATCTGCTGAAAGCTGTGTGTCTTTGCCCTAGACAAAGAACAACACCAACATCCAGAAGCTCCCACTCCCCACCCTGGCCTCCTTGAAATTTAAGACATTTCAGAGGATTCCTAATGTCAGAGTATGAACATTTGTCCAAAGGAGTAAACTCTGTTTTAAAAGCAAAACCCTTCCTCTATTTTCTATGGAGGTTACATCTCAGCCAGATGGGAGGAGTGTCAGTGCTTTGTTATACAAAAGGACAGGTGCATTAAACTATGTAAGTCAAAAGAACTAAAGAGAGATTTGAGATGTTTGACATGATGGATAATCAGACCATGGTAATTGAACATTATATCATGTAAAAATGCATCCAAACTCAAAGGGCATCCCACGAAAATGTACAATTACTATATCTGTCAATGGAATCATCTAATACTTGATTTCAAGGCTAGGAATTCTACTTTCCATGAGGAGTTGAACCTTGTTTAGTATGCAATATATTCTAGAAGCAAACATATCTCATTTCAAAGCACACAGTGCTTGCTAGACTCTACCGAATGCAACTCCTGATCAATATTACAAACATGTTCTTGATAGGAAAGTTAGCATAATCGTATAATAACTAGCATCTTTTATGGCCAGTATTTTACTCAAATAAATAAAAGAATAATTATTGTTATTTTCATAACAAAACCATACATAATTAAAAGCAGTCTCTTTGTCCTTTGTGTAATCAGAAACTAAATGTACTCATTAGTCAATCTAATGTTAGTAATTTAGGTATGTAATTGTTAAAAGGGTGCATAATGTCACATAATGGTTATGCTAACTTATTCTCTCATATTTGTATGCTCAGAGGCAAAGGGATTAGTGGTAAGGCCACAATTACCTTTCTCCAGCTGTTCTTTCAATATCACTGCTCCTCTGTCTCAGCTGCTGGTAACAATGCCTGGTTTCATTTGATCCCTTTGCTCCACTGCCCTTTTTTGACACACGTCCATTTATATCTCAGCAGCATCTTGAAAATGCTTGTGCTGAGAGCGGTTCTTCCCATAACTTTTGTCATGTAGCCTGGGGAGCAGGCCAGGGGCCTTAGGCTCCTCACAGAGGGACCACATAGAGGCCATGACCCTCCTTAGCCAAAATCTCTGTTAACAAACAGACACCCTTGGCATCTTTCTCTGCTGTGATTCACAGGACAACAGTACCTGGATTTTTTTGTCAAGTTTTTGTACTTCATTCAGGTTTGTATTCATAAGTTTTAGTGGCCACTAGCTGCATCAATCATAAAAGTGAACTAAATTCTCAGTTTAAAACAGCTGGAAGACATTCCTGTGTTAGGAATCTTCCCACCCAGGAAAAAATCAAAGATAATCCAGGATCACCCTGACTGAGACAAGTCTCAGTCTCTACAACTGAAAAAACTCAGTGACTTTCAGGGACATCCAGACTATGTGTCCAAATGACCCAAGGACATTCTCTTGCTCTTCCATAATTAAAACCTACTCTGTAAAGAATCTACTTCTATTTAACAAATCAAATGAATACAGGCATGAAATCCAGACATCTTGTCTTTGGCTATAAGTTCAAAGGAGCATTACAAATTTACCACAGTTTGAAAATAGCAGCTATTAAGAATAAAAAAATAATCATGTACAGAATCTATCAGAGTTGAAGATTTTTGAGTTATTCAAAGATCTTGGAACTTTCTTGAGAAATCTTTTGGAAATTCACTGAGATCCTTATTGAAGCAACAACCATGAGAATATTTTCTTCAATGTGATTTCCTTGCCCTTTTTGCCATTTCCCATTTGCCTTTTGCCATTCCATTAGCTGGAGTCTAACACTTCACTTTGATCCTGTTATATGTACAATGGCATTGAGTATGTCTCCAAGAAAATTCTAGGAAACACCTATTAAAATCCTACTAAGCTATGTGATCTGGTATTATCACTTCTGAGTGTGTGTGTGTGTGTGTGTGTGTGTTTGTGTGTGTGTGTTAAAATCAGGTTATTAAAGGGGCATCCACAGTCTCATGCTCACCACAGGCTTTTTCACAATAGCCAATACACAGAATCAAACCTAAATACCCATCAGCAGGTGCACAGGTAAAAAAAAAAGTGCAGTTATATGCAAATCTTGTTATTTAGCCACAAAAGAATGGAATTCTGTAGTTTGTGATTACATAGATAAAACTAGAAAGCAATGTAGTAAGTGAACTCAGGCACAGGCACAGGGAGACAAATGTCAGGTGTGCTCTTATTGGAAGAAGTGAGTTCCACAGAAGAACAAGGAGAATAATGCTTACCAGAGACTGGAAAATACTTGGGAGAAGAGAGGTTAACATCTGGGTAGACAGAATAGGAGTACCCTGTACAGCAGGAGTACCTTGTAGTACAGCAGAATAGCTAAGCATGATGACTAGTAATTGTATATTTCAAAATAGCTAGTAAGTCAGATTTTTGTCTTTCCTGCTCTGCATTTAACTTTAATACAGACTTTCTAACAGTTCAGAGATACGAGATTCATTTTGTTCCAAGTATTGTTTTACAAATGTATCTAAATAGTACAAGGTATATTACAATTACTTCAGATCTTTTTTTTAATTTACACTTGACAACATTTTTAAACATTTTTTTCAGATTTAAAATGACTTTCTAATATCAGCACATCTTTTACTTGCACCAGCCGTGAATACAATCAAAAGTCTTATAAAATGATGCCTTTAAAGCTAGAAGAAGGAAATATATCCGAGTCTTAAGATCCATCAGCCATACTCTGATTCCGAATTGACGGATGCAAAATTTTGACATTATATAATCAAAAATGGTATTTTTAAAGCTGAGAACTTAATTTTAACAGTTTATTTTATTGGTCATTTTATTCTTTACATTTCAAATGATATCCCCCTTTGTGATTTCCCCTCCACCAACCTTCCACCCCATTCCCCCTTCCCTTTGCCACGATGAGGGTGGTAAAGCAGATTATCAATGTCTTTTTTTAACTATGGAGAAATTATAAATGTTTGAGATAGCTATACAAATCATCTTAACTTCGTCTCTACGCACTGTTATACACAAATGGAAAGGTTACAATGAATACCATAGTTTGTATATTTATTATACATTGATTAAAGGCTTAAAATTTTAAGTCTTTTTTAGCATACTTACTTTATTGAGTATATAAATGCTCCATCTGTGTGTATGTATTCCATGTGCATGCCTGATGCCTCCAGAAGTCAGAGGGCATTGGATTACCTGGACCTGGAGCCATGGGTGTCTGTGAGCCACCATGTAGGTGTAAAGAGTCAAACCCTAGTCTACTGCAAGAGCAATAAGTGCCATCTCTCCAGCTTCCTTTCCAGTCTTAATAGGAAGCTCTAGGTTAACTCTAGGCTACACTTATTATGCACTGTTCATTAAATCTCACATAGAGTATTTTATGTGTTATCTCACAAAAGCTTTAAAAATCTAGAAATCTATAATTAGCAATATTCATTTTGTGATACATATAAAAAACCTAGAGGCAAGAAATAGACTTTTACATTGGCTTGGCATATAGAAAATAACTTATGATGAAAATTCTTCCATCTTTCTATTCTTTTTTCCATTAATGTTGTTTAACTACACCAGTTTTTCCCATACTCTGAAATAATCCAACTAGAAAACTATATCCATAAAGATTTTCACCTAAAATTGTATTATGGTGCTGGCTAACTTATTTTGGTTTTCAAAGTATAGTATGCATGTGTCTTTCCAACAATATTCATATTTCCTTTAAGAATAACACAAATAAAATATTAACCAAATTTAATAAATCATAATGTTAATAATAGTGAAGTTATCAGGAAATTAAGGTAAGTCATCAAACACAAGAAATAATAAAAATTCACAAATCATTCTAGATTAAAAACAAATTGGGAACCAGTACCTCCCCAGGAGATACATCCTAAATTTAGAAAGATAGCATCCAATCATTGATAGCAACTTAAAAACCAGGATTCTGAGGATCAATTTCCTCAGAAATTGATGAAAGGTAGCAAAAACATTAGCACACCTGCTTTCTGTCTCAATATTCCTAATCTAAAGCTACTCTCACTGATGACAAAGATAGAGATCTAAATTTATAATACATATGTTGTCAAATGCGAGCAAGCAAACAAAACCTCTAAACTCAGATTCTAGTTTAAATGTTCTCTGATGATAGTGCCCTGATGCCCAACAGAGGCAAATGAATGCCTGATCTAGAGGGCATACTTTACACAGAGGACATTGAAAGTTCCCATGGGTGTGCCCAAACAGAGGGCATTCATTCCCCAATAAACGAAACAAGTTACTATGAGAATGTGTCAGCAGGAAAAATTCTCTCTATAGTCTAGAGTTATACAAACAAGATTATAGATAAAGAAACTATCAGATACAAACGACTAAATATATTTGATAAAAAAAGAAAAGGAGGAAATCTAACAAGATCACCAAAATTCTATCAAAATTATGTTGCATAAATTCAAAGGTTATATTCTATTGCATTGAATATACACACAAAATGAAAAACCCATTTAATGAGTTATGTAGATTAAAATTATACTTAAGAATCATCATGCCTGACCTAAAGCTTTACTACAGAGCAATTGTGATAAAAATGTCATGGTACTGGTATAATGACAGAAAAGTAGACCAATGGAATAGAATTGAAGACCCATAAATGAACCCACACACCTATGGTCACTTGATCTTCGACATGGGAGCTAAAACCATCCAGTGGAAGAAAGACAGCATTTCCAACAAATGGTGCTGGCACAACTGGTGGTTATGTAGAAGAATGCGAATTGATCCATTCCTATCTCCTTGTACTAAGGTCAAATCTAAGTGGATCAAGGAGCTCCACATGAAACCAGAGACACTGAAACTTATAGAAGAGAAAGTGGGGAAAAGCCTGGAAGATATTGGCACAGGGGGAAAATTCCTGAATACAACAGCAATGGCTTGTGCTGTAAGATCGAGAATTGACAAATGGGACCTCATGAAACTGCAAAGCTTCTGTAAGGCAAAAGACACCGTCAATAAGACAAAAAGGCCACCAACAGATTGGGAAAGGATCTTTACCTATCCTAAATCAGATAGAGTACTAATATCTAATATATATAAAGAACTCAAGAAGGTGGACTCCAGAAAATCAAATAACCCCATTAAAAAATGGGGCTCAGAGCTAAACAAAGAATTCTCACCTGAGGAATACCGAATGGCTGAGAAACACCTGAAAAAATGTTCAACATCCTTAATCATCAGGGAAATGCAAATCAAAACAACCCTGAGATTCCATCTCATACCAGTCAGAATGGCTAAGATCAAAAATTCAGGTGACAGCAGATGCTGGCGAGGCTGTGGTGAAAGAGGAACACTCCTCCACTGTTGGTGGGATTGCAAGCTTGTACAACCACTCTGGAAATCAGTCTGGCGGTTCCTCAGAAAATTGGACATGGTACTACCGGAGGATCCCGCAATACCTCTCCTGGGCATATATCCAGAAAATATTCCAACTAGTAAAAAAGAAACATGCTCCACTATGTTCATAGCAGCCTTATTTATAATAGCCAGAAGCTGGAAAGAACCCAGATGCCCCTCAACAGAGGAATGGATAAAAAAAAATGTGGTACATTATGGTACACAATGGAATACTATTTAGCTATTAAAAAGAATGAATTCATGAAATTCCTAGGCAAATGGTTGGACCTGGAGGGCATTATCCTGAGTGAGGTAACCCAATCACAAAAGAATTCAAATGATATGTACTCACTGATAAGTGGATATTAACCCAGAAACTTAGAATACCCAAGATATAAGTTACAATTTGCAAAACACATGAAACTCAGGAAGAACGAAGACCAAAGTGTGGACACTTTGCCCCTTCTTAGAATTGGGAACAAAACACCCATGGAAGGAGTTACAGAGACAAAATTTGGAGCTGAGACAAAAGGATGGACCATCTAGAGACTGCCATATCCAGGGATCCATTCCATAATCAGCCTCCAAACACTGATACCATTGCATACACTAGCAAGATTGTGCTGAAAAGACCCTGATATAGCTGTCTCTAGTGAGACTAGGCCGGGGCCTAGCAAACAGAAGTGGATGGTCACAGTCAGCTATTGGATGGATCACAGGGCTCCCAATGGAGGAGCTAGAGAAAGTACCCAAGGAGCTAAAGGGATCTGCAACCCTATAGGTGGAACAACATTATGAACTAACCAGTACCCCGGAGCTCTTGTCTCTAGCTGCATATGTATCAAAAGATGGCCTAGTCGGCCATCACTGGAAAGAGAGGCCCATTGGACTTGCAAACTTTATATGCCCCAGTACAGGGGAATGCCAGGGCCCAAAAGTGGGAGTGGGTGGGTAGGGGAGTCGGGGGGAGGGTATGGGGGACTTTTGGGATAGCATTGGAAATGTAAATGAGGAAAATACCTAATAACAAAAAAAGAAAAAAATGTAATCAATGTAATAAAACAAACAAACAAAAAAAATTAAACTTAAGTAAAGAGAAACATTCATAAACTGGGAGATGGATCTGAAGAAAACTTATAGAATGTTGTATGACAATGGAAAGGAATTTTTTAAAGAAGCAAGAGAATTCAAAAGACAGAAGTTAGGATTGTGAGTTCCAACAGAATGCTGGGGAGATTGATTTTAATAGTCTCATCAATTCCCACTCAGCATAAATAACACATTCTTCATTGTGAAATGGTTAGTGACAAAGACACATTACAGGCTCAAAGAGAACCAAGAAAGAAGCCTATTGGTACATAAATGCATTTGGAAGCACCCACCAAAAGGTTAGGCGGTGTAAGAGCCAGAGAGAAGGATAAACATATACATATATACATATATGACAGACCAAGTGTGGTAATATCAGTGACATAATCTAGCTGACAGGTACACAGTATTCACTGTAATAGGCTTTCCATTTATCTCTGTTTGAAAAAAAATCATGGTACAATATTAGAAAAAAATCACCTGAACAGGAATCACAATCATAAATTCATTTTCATTATCTCAAAAGGATCTAAGAAACCTCCGGTAGTCAGATGACAGCTTCAGAACATGTAAAGGGAATAGCTGGTGGCATAGGGCTTTACCCACAGTGAACCCCTACACAAGCCAGCATGGAAAGTCTAAAACACTTTGGGGGAAAAAGAAAGAATTTGTTGTAGGAAATGCTCCAGGAATAAGAAAAACAATCTCTGCTTTATCTATGATAGACATCATGAAAAAAAATCAGGATCCCACTGTCCTACAGCAGTTAGATAAGCTGTGCTCTGATTCTGAGTCTAAGAGACACCAGCAGTTAACTAGCAAGCCCTGTGGTTCAGATTTAGAAAGATATTTGGAAGCAAAGCCCAGAAGAGACACTGAAATTGATGACTTCAACAGAGTGGGGGAGACAATGCCAGATGGTAGAAATTTCAGCAGAAATACTGTTGATTTTATGTGTCATTTAAAAACTGTGGTTCTGTATTTTTAAAAAAAATCATTCAGTCCCAGAGACAGCAAAGGACTTGAGAAGCACTTGAGAAGCATGGTGAAGAGGGAGGGAGGGCCTCTTGTCCTGGCCTTGTAGGGATGTGCCCTGTGTAAGCGGATCAGAAGTGGCAGCTGTATTTTAGCTGTAGGGCTACAGCTGGTGGTGATACTTTAAACCCATGAATTGTGATCAGTCTCAGCAGTGGCCGTGAGAATGGCCACAGTTAGGATGCTCATGTCATTATGAGGATGTGGTTGTGGAAATGGGACGCAGAGCATCATGGGACACTGAGACCAGAAATGATGCTGGATGAGTTGATGAAAGAAGAGGCTGCTTTGAACAAAAACCAGGCACAAACCACACCTGGCCACGCAACACCCCCAGATCAAGAGTCACGCTGAGGGCTAAGGGATGAGGAGTCAGAGACAGTACAAGAAGCAGTACGGCATATCAACATGGATTTGTTAACGTTTTCTCTTAAGTAATTTTTTTTATCATTTTATAAGCGGCAGAGGAGAAACATTTCCAAACCTTTTGTTGTAGTCACAAAGTTTTATGGCATGAAAACCCTTCTGTGATTTCTATCAAAATTGAGTAGCTCCAACTGAGGTTGCAATTCTAGCTGTGAATTTTGAAATTTTGAACAGGACCAACCCATATGTCTTCCTTTGTGTTCAAAACGGTGTATTATTTCCTGTTTAAATGAAGTCTCAGTGCCTGGTAACTAATTCCTTTGCTGATCTTTCTGCTTTCCTACCACTGCCTACTAAAATTTTACAAACTCAAAATTTTGAAAGTGATCCAAGTTTTTAACTAGGTCCAACATTTTATTTTCTTTCCTTTTTTTTTTTTCTTTTCTTTTTTATTCTTCTCTCATATATTACATCACAACCACAGTTTCCCCTCCCCCCACCAAGTCTATCCCTTTCACCTCCCCTTAGAAAAGAGCAGGCCTCCCAGGGACATCAACCAAACCCTTCATAACAAACTACAACAAGTCTGGACAAGGCAACCCATAAGAGGAAAAGGGTTCCATAAGTAGAAAAAAAGAGTCAGGAACACTCCCTCTCCCATTGTTAGGGTCCCCTCAAGAACACCAAGCTATGCACCCATAACATGTATACAGAGGACCTGGATCAGACTCCTGCAAGCCCCCTGATCTCTGTAAGCCCCCATAAGTCATATTATTGTGGTCATGGTCAGTTGATTCTGTGGGCTGTGTTCTTGTGGTGTCACTGACCCTCTGGTTCCTCGGATCCTTCCTCCCCCTCTCTGAGCTTTGCCTACTGTTTGGCTGTGGGACACTATACCTGCTACCATCAGTTACTGAATGAAGTCTCTCTGGTCTCTTTGATGACTATTCTACTAGGCTCAGATCTCAGAACACTCTGCAAGCAGGACAAATGTAGGTCAAAGGTTCTGTGGTCGGGTTGGGGTCCTAATTCCTTCACTTGAGGCCGTTCCTCGTTGCAGAAGATGGGCAGTCCAGGCTCCGTGCTCTCCATTATTGTGAGTCTTTGCTAGTGTAGTGTTACTCTCATAGATTCTGTGGAGTTTCCATTGCAAATCTCAAATGGTCAAAAACACTCAAAGAAAAGTTGAACATCCTTAGCCATCAGGGAAATACAAATCAAAACTACTTTTGAGATTCCATCTTATACCTGTCAGAATGGCTAAGATCAAAACTACAAATGAAAACCCATGCTGACTAGGATGTGATGCTAGGAGAACACCTCTCCACTGATGGTGGGAGTACAACTTATATAACCACTTTGGAAGTCAATGTGGCAGTTGCTGAAAAAAAGGGGGGGGATTTATCTACCTCAATACCCAGCTATACCACTCCTGGGCATATACACTCCATCATACCACAAGGACTATGTTATTAGCAGATTTATTTTTAATAACCAGAAACTAGAAACAACTTATGTATCCCTTAACTGAAGAATGGATCGAGAAAATGTGGTACATTTATACAATGGAGTATGACTTAGCTATTGAAAAAAAACAACATCATGAAATTTGCAGATAAATGTATGGAACTTAAAAAATCATCCTGAGTGAGGTAACCTAGACCCACAAAGACAAACCTAAGTACTCACCTATAAGTAGACATGAGCTGTAAACTAAAAGACAATCATGCTACACTCAACAGACACAGAAAGACTAAGCATCAAGGAGAGATTGAGGGCAGATGCAAGGATCTCCCTGGGAAAGGGAAAAAGGATAGGTTTCATGAGTGGAATGGGAGAATGTGGGGTTGGAAACAGGATGGATAGAGTGGGGGCAGGGAGAAAGAAATACTGGGAGAATGACTGATTTGTGGGGGCATTTTGGGGGTGGCGTGGAAACATTTTATTTTATTAATGGAATAAAAACATCCAGATGTAGACCATTTATTTAAATGATATACCATCCCTTTGAATTGCCATGTAGCCAATTTCTAATTATCTCCAATATTGATGACTAGATAGAGCAGATTTAATTAAATCTTACTGGTGATGAAGAAAGTTCTCTTCCATTACACTTTACCTAACTTCAAAGTTTTCAGCCAGCACCTAAAGGGAATAGTTCAGGTTTCTTCTGCTTTCATTTATCTTTCCTTGGCCCCAACAAGAGTTCTAATGAGTGACCATAGTTAGGCTATAAGGAAAGGAGATCCGGGGCTGAGAACATATCTCAAAACCTATGTTTCACCAGGGCCTGGTGACATGTGCTTATAATCCCAGAACTGGGGAAGAAGCAACAGGTGGTCAGTGGACCACTGCAATTCCAGCAGAGCCTAGCTGGCAAGTCCCAAGTCAATGAGAAACTCTATCTCAAAAAGTAAGATGGGCAGTGTCCAAGTAATAACACCCAGGTTTGACCTCAGTCCTTCACATGCATGTGCAAACAGTTACATGTGCACTTACACACAAGTGCACACAAGCATGCAGAAAACACATGTACACACACACACATACACACACACACAGAGATCTCATAGCCCTTGTGGTGATTTGGTGATTTAAACATGCCTGGCCCATGGAAAGTTGCACTTTTAAGAGGTATGGCCTTATTGAAGGAGGTGTCCCCTTGTTGGAGGAAGTTTGTCACTATGTAGATGGGCTTTGATGTCTCCTAGTGCTCAAGCTCCAACCAGTGTGAAAGAGATCCTCTTCCTGGCTGCCTGTGGAAGATAGTCACCTCCTGGTTTCCTTCAGATCAAGATATAGAACTCTCAGCTCCTTTAGCACCAAGCATTCTGCATGCTGCCATGCTTGTACCATGATGCTGATGGACTGAACTTCTGAAACTGTGAGCCAACTCCAACTGAACGCTGTCCTTTCTGAGTTGCCTTGGTCATGCTGTCTCTTCACAGCAATGGAAACCCTAACTAAGATAGTCCTTCACCCAGATAATCACCTCTGAATATTACTTCTTGAGGTGATCAGTTATCCCACTATTGCCCCCCTTCAACAATATGTCTTTCATATTAGCCTTCTCACTCTTTTTTTTTATGTTTACAAACCATTTCTCTATTTTCAAGACTCATTTTCCTGAATTCTTTACCGTACAGAAGAAATGTAAATCCCACAGAAATAAATATGGGCTCCAGAGAAATGTTGAGGACACGCAAGGGTTTTATCTTTTCCTGCCTCCTAAAACAGAAGCTACCACAGTTCCTCTTCCTTCTTGTACCAGGAAAGAGAACCCAACTTTGCTGTATATTATCCATGGGCCAGACATTGTTGAGAATTATACATCTGTCCTTCATTCAGACATGCTTTCATCTAAATGCAATACAGTTTACCACAACGATCTTATGGATGTCCAAGGAATTAGGTTCTGTTCTGCTGTTGAGTGGTGGATTCAAGCTCTCAGTATTTCTACAACAAAATGCTTCAGAAACCAAGGCGCAGCATCCTACTGGGCTCTGTTAATTACCATGCTACTCTATTATTTGCTGTTGAGTTTCCCATATCAAACTCCATTTATAAAAGAAGTATAAAAATTATACAACATCAAAATTTTAGTTATGAAACTAAATAGAAGGAAAGTATAATTTTAGTGTTTTAATGGATGCTACATCAATTCAATTTCATATTAAATATTTAAACAGAATTTCAGAGTAATATAAAAGTATAAGTAATATTTTATATTTACTTTTTGTTAAGAATGGAAGCTTTTAGGGCTCCCAATGGAGAAGCTAGAGAAAGTACCCAAGGAGCTAAAGGGATCTGCAACCCTATAGGTGGAACAACATTATGAACTAACCAGTACCCCGGAGCTCTTGTCTCTAGCTGCATATGTATCAAAAGATGGCCTAGTTGGCCATCACTGGAAAGAGAGGCCCATTGGACTTGCAAACTTTATATGCCCCAATACAGGGGAATGCCAGGGCCAAAAGAATGGGAATGGGTGGCTAGGGAAGGGGGGGAGTATGGGGGATTTTTGGGATAGCATTGGAAATGTAATTGAGGAAAATACATAATAAAAAAAAAGAATGGAAGCTTTTGTTCTCTATTCCCCACAAAATTTCTACTAGACTGACAGAAAATCATTTGTTTGCTTATTTTAAATGACAAATCTATGGCACTAAAGGAATGGAGAAAATAGAATCAATAGTCTAGATTCTAGATCAGAAAAAAAATAGTGAAATAGACAGCATGTGTATGGAGGCAAGACGCTAAAAATAGAAGGAAAAAGCTGAAAGAAATAAGATTTGTGGGGTGCTGGAGAGATGGTTCAGCAGTTAAGAGCACTAACTCCTCTTCAAAAGGTCCTGAGTTCAATTCCCAGCAACCTCATGGTAGTTCACAACCATCTATAATGGAGTCTGATGCCCTCTTCTGGTGTGTCTGAAAAAAAGCAGTGGTGTATTCCTATATGTACAGATAAATAAATAAATCTATTGAAAGAAACAGGGGAATGCCAGGGCCAAAAGAATGGGAATGGGTGGGTAGGGAAGTGGGGGGCGCTATGGGGGACTTTTGGGATAGCATTGGAAATGTAATTGAGGAAAATATGTAATAAAAATATTAAAAATTAAAAAAAACAAAATTAAAAAAAAATAAAAAATAAAATGAAACCTGCAAGAAAAAAAAAAGAAAGAAACAAAGAGAGAGAGAGAGAAAGAGAGAGAAAGAAAGAAAGGAAGAAAGGAAGGAAGGAAGGAAGGAAGGAAGGAAGGAAGGAAGGAAGGAAGGAAGGATGGAAGACAGACTTGTGGCAGCACAGGGCCTTGGGAAGCAGGAACAGATATAGCTGTCGTTTGCTGCTTTGTATTTCTTTTTCTTCCCACCCTTTATCCCCCCAGTTTCACCCCTATCACTAGATAGGAGAAAACAAAGAATAGAGGGAGGGAGAGAGGGAGGGAGGGAGGGAGGGAGGGAGGGAGGGAGGGAGGGAGAGAGAGAGAGAGAGAGAGAGAGAGAGAGAGAGAGAGAGAGAGAGAGAGAGAGATTATTTCTTTTCCTTTTTTTCTTTTTTTGAGCATGACTACTAATGGCAACCAGCTCCCTTAAATGACCAACAACTACCAACCCACAACCCACCTCATCTCTCAGGGCCCTAGCATTTATATAACCTCTGAAAAGTCCTCAGAATTCCAAATGCCACACAATCACAGAAACTATCTGCCACTGGCAAAATCACGCCCCTGCTAGAGCATGGGGCAAGTCATAGACAGCTGCTATGGACAATCAGAAACTGCATCATATCCCTGGAATTAAAATTAAAACATATTCTTATAACATTTCTGTGTTTTTTAAACCAAAATTCCAAAATTGCTACTACAGGAAGAAGAAATACTAATTAAGAAATACTTGTGGATACCTTGAGAGCTTCCTTGTCTTCTCTAGTACCGAGAGCCAAGTGACTGCTCTTCCTTACCATGACCTCTATTATCCAGGGAAGGTAAAACAGACCTCTTAGCTGAGAAACAACCACAGAAAGAGGCCTAGTGAGACTCACAGTGTCAGATCACTCATGTCCTCAGCTCACGGTTGGCTTCAGCTCCATATAAGAACTTAAACATTACTTCTGTCATGTTCCACCCTCAGACATGGGCAGAAAAACAGGTGTCTCCATTTGTCAGTGTTTCTAAGGCAAAGAAAACATTTAAGACGAGATAGAAAACTGAACACATCGCTTAATGCTTATCAATCATGTGCAAAGCCCTGGGTTTGATCCTCAGCAAAATCGAAGGAAGGAAGGAAGGAAGGAAGGAAGGAAGGAAGGAAGGAAGGAAGGAAGGAAGGAAGGAAGGAAGGAAGGAAGGAAAGAAGGAAGGAAAGGAGGGAGGGAGGGAGGAAGGAAGGAAGGGAGGGAGGGAGGGAGGGAGGGAGGGAGGGAGGGAGGGAGGGAGGGAGGGAGGGAGGGAGGGAGGGAAACACATGGGGCAAAAAATACAGGAAAATAAAAATTTCTTAAAAGCTATTGCTAACTAAGCTGGGCATAGAGACACAAGCCTGCCATTCCAGCACTGTGGAGGTTGGGATGCAGGAAGATCAGAAGTTCAGGCCATCCTCACCTATATAATAAAATCAAGAACTGTGAGGGACTTGAGACTTTGTCTCAAAAGAAGGCAAAATAAAGGTTAAATAATGTGCTTTCACGTAGAACCTTCTGAAAGATGAGCTAATATATCAAGGAAACGAGAATAATAAAATCTAAATGAAATATATTAGGAAGGTAAAGGGAGAGACAGTCTCCCCCATGTTGGGGGGTGATTATATTAATTGAGGAATGAATGCAGGTCAAAAAGGAGCAAAGAAATATGTAAAAATACTATTGGAAAAATATTATAGTCATAGTATGCTATACAAAAATATAAGATACATGAAAAAAATCTGCTATCAATTGAAAATAATTGCTCTTTGGGGGCAGAAACAAGGGTGCATCAAAAGAACTACATTCTATTATTGATAGGAGAATGGCTGTTGGTAAAAGCAAAAACCAGACCAAAAGAGGACTAAACATCATCAGTCTTTGAACGCAGATGCATAGGAGGTTGAGGGAAAGGATGCCTTCCAACCAACCTAGCAATTCAGAGGCCCTGTCTCAACTGAGAAATGAAAATGAGGTCTGGGGCACTTATGTAGCATGCACAAAGCCAAGATTTGATCTTCAGTACTGAGAAAGAAAGGAGAAAAATAAAAGAAAATTTTGGTTCTGGATTCATATATTATCATATATTACCAGAGGAGTTTGACACTGAACATTTAGAGTGACTTCACTTAGGATCCACATGAGAAGCTGTGTGGATTCGCCATCATTAGTGGCTGGATAAGATGACAAAGGGGATCATTAGCAAGCAACCTTAGGGTGAAATGTTTATTTTATTTATACTCATGATATCCCCACCAAATCTTGATTGGTTAATTAGTCTTTGTGGGATACACTAAGAGGTGAAATATACTGGCTTTTAATACCATGGCTTTACCAGCAAGAATGAAATGTTAACTCCTCTGCTTTTGAAATTAGAGCCATGAAAGGAAACCCTCTCTGCATCCTCATCTCCGGGACACCACGGAGAGTGGGGGAATGTTTCCAGGTAAAAATCGTGGAACGGAACCCCTCAGGCAACAATAAAACATTTTATAAATGGATGTGGTATGAGTTTTGAATTCCTGTCCACATTATAAAGTTGGAAGAAACTGTTGAGTCACACACTTGTCCTTGCTGCACTAGTTTATTTTGGCGAATGTCCCCTAGATGAGCAGTAGTGCCAACCATGGCAGTTGACGTACAGAAGATCCACCACTTAAAAAGGGGGGGGGGGGGGAATGGCAGAGACAAGCTCTAAGAGTCAAGGCCCTGCTGCAGTTTAGATCTGTAGTATCCCCAAAGGCAGGAGTGTTAAATCCCCTGCCACTGTTGGGAGGTAATAAAAACTGTAAGAGACGGGGTCTGGTGGGATGTTTATGATCACTGGGATCATGGTCTACTCTTATGTCCATTTCCTGACCACCACAAGGTGAGCATTTCCCACTGCCATGCACTCCACTATGTTGCCCTGCCTCATCTCCGGCCCAGAAGCAATGGGTCTGCCAAAATGGACTGGAGTCTCCAGAACTACGAGAAGAAATAAATCACCTTTAAAGAATATTTCTCAATAATTATGTGAGAATTTCACAAAGTGTATTTTGATCATATTCACCTCACACACAAACCCTAGATCTTCATAGATCGGTTTTCTGCCTCTCTACCACCGCCCAACTTCATATCCAATTATTCCAATGCTGAATGTCACTCCTGGATACAGAGGCATCCCCTGGAGAATGATCAGCCTACAAGGAGTCATAACCTTTACAAAACTGACTCTCCATCTCCAAGAATCATCCACTGTAAAAAGCTCCCCAGTTGAGTCTTGCTACTACTTCATGCTAGTATGCTGGGTGGCTTAGTCTTGTGCAGGACTTATGCAGCCAACCACAGTTGCTGTGAGTTCATGAGTACAGGCATCCTTTCATGTCCCAATGGCATGTTTTACTCTGGTTCTTCCCGAATTCTGTTCTAACTTTGACAATCTTCCCATCCACTCTTTCTGATGGTCAATGAGTTGTCAGGGTAGGTGATGTTATATGTCTCATCTCTCCTCTTTCTAAGTTGTTGTGGTCAGTTTTATATTGCTTCAACAAAATACCTGAGAAAAATAAACTTAAAAGAAGAAAAGATGAAATAAGATGTTTCATGGCTTCATGGGTTTTAGTCCATGGTTTCTTGGTTCAAGTGCCTTGTGCTTGTGCCAAGTAAGAATACCTTGGGATGCAGAAACATGATTGTTGGTAGAAACCTGTCTACCTCATTGTGTTGGGGAAGAAAGGACGAAGGAAGGAAGGGGAGAAGAAGAGAAAGGAGGGGAAGGAAGAAGAGGAGGACAGAATCCTAACATATTCTCATATTCTCTCTTTCTCTCTCTCAGCATAAAACAGTAAACACCTTTATTAAAAGAGCTGTGAATGATCACTTATTTGCCTCTCCTGGCTTTAGGATTCCTGAGAACTCCAGTTCCTTGCCTTCTAGCACATAACCATATGCTCTGCCACACTGACCTGATCTTGAAGCAATAAAGGAAGGAGTTTGCCCTGCTGGAGCTGCTCCTCCAGAAGACTGCTGATTTTAGCATTATTTTTCTTTTCATCATAGTTCTTTTGAATTTTCTTTGATCGTTTTTTATTTAAAAATCTCTTCCTCCTCAGGAGTCAGCTTGGCTCCCTCCTTGTAGTCCAAAAGAAGGGCATAGTGGGACACTGTTGGTTTGGTATGCTGTCAGGAAACACAAAACAGTTCATCAGGGTCTTGGTGCAGACCAGCTTGTTAACAGATACATTGCAGACATCAATGATCTTTGTTTGCAGGTATAACACTCAGAGTCCCAGGAAAAGTCTCTCACATCCAATCTCAGGGCAATGTACTTCTTATTGCTTCCTTGAACTTGGACTGTGAATGTATACAACGATGGTCAATCTTGATATCGTTAGCAGGTCATCTCAGCTCATATTTCCATCTCTTGCAGTAGGGCTTTCTCTTATCCCCAGTCTTGCAGCACTTGTGCTGGTGGTCCCAAAGGATGTTCAACACTTGGTGCCAGCTGGAAAGAACTCCCAGCACTCTCTTTAGGAACATGCTTTCAAGACTGAACTTCCTCCTGGTAGGCCCCACCTCCTAAAAAGCAGTACCAACTCCTGACACCACCACAGGCTGACAACCAAGCCTTCAGCATGGAGGCTTTGTGGGACTTCCATAAAGTTGTCCTCTGACCACCACACAGGTATTACAGAGCATATATGTGTGCTCTCACACACACCATAATAATAATAAATAATGAAAGAGTCAGAGCCTTCTGTTGAGTCATTGAAGTCAGGAAGCAGTCAGTCACCCTCACAAATTAGTGGTCCCTAAGAAAGAGGTGTGCTTTCACTTTCTGCCATTTGGGAGCAGGCCCTCTTCAGACACCAATCTGCTGGCATCTTTCTCTTGTATTTCTCCTCCTCCAGAATTGAAACCCATAGACACCTACTGTAAATTACCTGTTGAAGGCAGTTTGTTTTACCTGCCTGAAAGGATTACAACAGTAAGACCAAAAACCTCCAAGTGAACAATAAAATTAACTGGATAAAAAGATAACCTAAAATTTTCCATCAGTGAGAACTCTTAATTGACACAGATATTTGTGAGCTAGGTGTCAAAGGGAGAAAAAAAATCAATAACAACCAACTATTTGGTGACCATAAATCCTGACTGTATCCCAGGCATTGCACAAAGTTTGTATCTGTTCTTGAAGAGTCATCACAGCACACTCCACAGAAGGATGTGTTGCATTCTCCCAAAGTCCATCATCAGTACTATCAAGTGCCAGGGTCCCAAACAGTGGACACACTGGGTGCTTCCTTGCAAGGGCTTTAAGAGCATAAGCCACCACTTGTATAGCTACAGGTGCAAAGGTAGGACCTGTTAGAAACGATGCTCTCTTTGCTGGACGTTAACTTTGCAGTCTGCTGTTTAGAAGAAAGGAAAGCACACCTGCAGAGCAGGAGATAGAATGTGATGCCATGATCCTCCTTCGTCTGGAGGAGAGAGAATGTGATGCCATGATCCTCCTTCCTCTGGAGGAGAGAGAATGTGATGCCATGATCCTCCTTCGTCTGGAGGAGAGAGAATGTGATGCCATGATCCTCCTTCCTCTGGAGGAGAGAGAATGTGATGCCATGATCCTCCTTCGTCTGGAGGAGAGAGAATGTGATGCCATGATCCTCCTTCGTCTGGAGGAGAGAGAATGTGATGCCAGGATCCTCCTTCGTCTGGAGGAGAGAGAATGTGATGCCATGATCCTCCTTCGTCTGGAGGAGAGAGAATGTGATGCCAGGATCGTCCTTCCTCTGGAGGAGAGAGAATGTGATGCCAGGATCGTCCTTCCTCTGGAGGAGAGAGAATGTGATGCCAGGATCGTCCTTCCTCTGGAGGAGAGAGGAGAAACAGAGACCTTTCGTCAAGAGTCTGTGGGTTGAGCATGGACCCATGGTCAAGGAAGATATTGGAACTCTAAAAAGCTCAGTATGCCTGACCATATGCTAGGTATGTTAATTCTCCAGGGAGCTTATAGTCAGGATTTCCGGGAGCTTTGCTTCTAGGGCAGAAACACCACTTACTTGTCAAGTGAAAACCGTATTTCCCACCGTGTTTGGATGATTTTACCTGTTCTGAGTAATGTCTATTATGCAGCATGGTACATGGTAAGTAAATCTACCTCATGGCTGTATCACTACATTTCTCTGCTGCCATGTGGAGCCAGCGGAGGATGTGGTGTCAGAGCAAAGAATGAAATGTTAGTCCGGCTTGCAAAAGAAGTGGGGCACTCTCTAAATCAGGACGCAGCCTGAGGCATATTTCCTGCATTCAAAAACCTAACTTTTGATTTCAGATATATTATCCTGAGACAACATATGTCTCCCATATTGTACAAGTTAACATATAATTTCTGTTTGACCACTGTTTCCAAAATTTCCCTCTTTTTTACTGTGAGCCTGGTGTGTGTGTGTGTGTGTGTGTGTGTGTGTGTGTGTGTGTGTGTGTGCATGCATGTTTACTTCACCTTGAAAAAAGTACCATATAAGTAATCAGAGATGTTTTAAGTCCTGTTTGCCCACATTTAATGACAGTGTTATACTCTAGCCTAACAGATTTACCAATCTAATTAAAAAGGTGGTTTGCAGATATATTAAATTATAAATGGATAATATCTGATATGTCAATATCTTAGACACTAAGCTTTAGTTAATTAATCTCGGTAAATACCCTTTAATTTTTACCACAACCTTGGAAATACAATTTAGCTCTGTAATAAAATTGCTCCAATATTACAGAAGAAGGAAGAAAACCAGAGTTAAGCCACTTAGCCAAAGTCACACTGTGAAAAAAAGCAATATTGGAATGTTCAGGAAGCATAGCGTTTGACTCAGAAACCCCTCAGTCCTGGGGTTTCGACTGCTGCACCTTTACCATAGCCTCTCCCGGCTTCTCCTCTGGGAGACTCCACCCCTGCCACACACAGCCAAACCTCAGGTGCTCTCTGTGAGTCTTTCATGCCTTCAGACCCTGTATCGCATGGGGAAATCTTACACACTATTTGCTGTTCTGCTGACAGCCTTAGCTCCCCACTGGACCACAGCTTCTGTATGCTGACCCTCACGGAATACATCCCACAATAGTTTTCCTCAGTGATATTGTTCTTTTAATCACAGCCAGTTCTTCAACATGATCAGAATCCACAGAATTTTTTTTAATTTTGTTTTGAGATTATAATACATACATAGTTTTTTCCTCCCTTTCTTCCTTCCAAAACTAGCCATATATATCCCTCCTGGCTTTCTTTCAAATCCACAGTTTCTTTTTTTCATTAATTGTTGTTATATACATATGTGTGTGTACCTATGTATTTCTAAATACTTAAGTACAACTGTTCAGTCTATACAGTGTTGCTTGCATGTATGTTTTCAGGACTGACACATTTGGTGCTGTGATAATCAATTGGTGTGCTCTTCACAGGGGAATACTATATCTACCACTTTCAGCATTCCTTAGTTGCTAGCACTTCTGGCATAGGGATGAGACTGCATGGGCTTTTCTGCATTTACTTTGGCATATCTATTTCTCATTTTTCTTGCTCATCTCATGTTCAGGCAATCATGTTGGTGAAATTTCATAGGTGTAGCTTCTGACATTCCTAAAAGACACAAACTCACAGAAACCCCTCCCTCTCTGTGCTCTGATTCTTACAGTCTTCCTGCCCCTTCTTCTGCAATGATTCCCTGAGCCTAGGCTCAGGAATTATATTGTAGATGTATGCATTGGTACTGAGTTCCACAATTCTGTATTTTGATTGGTTGTGGTTTTCTGCAATGCTCTGTGTCTTTTGCAAAGAGGACTTTACTTGATGAAGAATGATAATCACACTTATCTGTGAATAAAGGACAACTACTTAGGATGTAGTTAGAGATTATGATGGTTTAGTAAAATGGTAGTTGTAGATTCTCTTCCAATGTCCCTGACTTCTCTAGCCTGAGTAATTGGCTACATTACTCTTGGTGAGCAGGTCTCAAGCCCAATTTAGAGAGCTATTGGTTATCACCAATATATGTGTGCCACCACTGCCCACTAAGGTTAGCATGACATACTGGACCTTATTGTGTTTCATACGAGTCATACCTGGGTAGAACTGTTTGTTTCTTCTCTCCTTTAGAAGCTTGCATGGAGCCTTCTGGTTAAAGCTAGTCCTCGGGCAAGAGGCTTACAAACTAGTTCCATGTCAGGGGCTTCTGGGTCTCTGTTGAACTCTGTGGTGTCTTCAGCAATAAAGGGATTACTTGGTTAATACTCTGCACCTCTGAAGGACAATGTAGGGCAATAGCAATAGCCTTTATTATTTTGAGAGTCTCTTGGCAAACTGACTAGCCAACTCAGAAGATGATTTCTTGTGTCTAGTATTAGAATTTTTATTAGATGGCCTTTGGCTTATGAAGGAAGCAGTGATTGTCAGTGCAGATAGAAATTTTTTCATTTAAATTATGTGTTTACATATTTATATGCATATTTACAAGAGCTATGGGTTTTCTTGAGTGGGTAGCATGATCCCTTATCACGTTTCAAATATGCGCTATGGTTTTACCTCCTCTCCTTCTGTATTTACCCCTCCCCCTCCTCAACTAGAGACCTGTATTTTTTCCATTTTCTCCATCAGATCACCCTGTTCTTCCCCTCTCCTGATCCCCCCTCAATAGAGAAGAAGAGAGGGATAGAGAGAAAAAAGAGGATTCACCATAAGGTGAGAGACCAGGAGTCACCATGAGAACACACATGGAGCAGACGGACCCAGATCAATACTAAACTGAAAGTATCTCAGGAATTTTGCCTGGTAAGTAGCTAGATTAGCTTAGAGGATTAGCATGAATATCTGCTCAGTTATTGTGCAGATATTGTTAAATATCTAATAAATCAAATAGTCCTGTCTCAATTATTTGGGAGCTCGTCAAGTTAGTTATATTGCCTTCTACTCATTCTCCCACAGGAGTTCTTATGCAGAGAGAAGATAATATCTTAGAATGGATATTTTTAGCACATAAACAGAATAAATAATTAAAAACCTATATAGAAAAGGTTTCTGCCAGGCATGGTGGTGCACGCCTTTAATCCCAGCACTCGGGAGGCAGAGGCAGACAAATTTATGAGTTCAAGGCCAGCCTGGTCTACAAAGTGAGTTCCAGGACAGCCAAGGCTACACAGAGAAACCCTGTCTCAAAAACAAAAACAAAAACAAAAACAAACAAACAAACAAACAAAAAAACAAAAAGAAAAGGTTTCTGGATTGATTCTGGAAGGGAATATGCGACTTCATCAATTAACAGGAGCAGATCCAGCAGAGATTATGGTACCTTTCACTAATGCTGAGATTGCATCATTGTGGGTTGAAAATGGAGACTGGCAAAGAGCTTCCAATACTTTTATGGAAGAAATTAACAACAAAAATCCAAACTGCAAGTGACTTCAGTTTATAAAAATACCAAAATGGATTCTCCCTCATAATAAAATGGACCCCAATTTCTAGAGCCACTGCATTTTATACTGGTGAAAATAATTCAGGAAAAACAGGCTATATGTTAAAAAAAAAAACAAATAAAATGGCTCAGAGTCCTCATGATTCAGTTCAAAAATCATAGTTGTATGGAATTCTTATGATATTAGATTTTCCAGAATCTCTTAATATGGTAACTAACTCTCAATATGCAGAAGAGGTTGTTTTGCATATAGAAACTGCTGAACTTATTCAGGATGATTCCAAGTTAACTTCTCTATTTATTTAACTACAATAAGTAATCAGAACTAGAAATCATCCATTGTATATAACACATATCAGAACTCATCCAAATCTACCAGACCTTCTAGCACAAGGTGAAGATGAAATTTATCCACTATTAGTAGGAAATGTGCTAGAAATTTCAGAATTTCATAAAATACACCATGTTAACAGCAAAGGTCTAAAAAGATTTTTTTCCTAATCATTTGGCAACAAGCCAAGAAAATTATAAGAACATGTTCTACTTGTTCTTTATATAACCAAACACCATTACAGGTAGGTACCAAAAGGTACCCAAAGAAATGAAACTTGGCAAACAGATGCCTTTTGTTTTGCAAAGTTTGGAAAATAAAAAATATATGCACTCTACCATAGATACATATCCAGAATTTGAATGGGCAACTGTTTTTAAGTTCTGAAAAAGCTGATTCAGTGGTTTAACATTTATTAGAAATTATGATAATTAGGGGAATTCCTGTACAAATTAAGACTGGCAATGCTCCAACATCTCTCTCTAGTAAAATGAAGCCATTATTTACATATTACAATATAAAGCATATAACAGGAATACCACACAACCATAGTGGACTAGCAGTTGTCGAGAGATCCACCTGTACTTTAAAAGAGACACTTAAGAAACAAAAAGGGTAACGAAGACTCTCAGAGATAAATTACATAGTACTTTATTGGCTTTAAATTTTTTTGAATACTAATGAACAGAAAAACCAAAAGCTGCTGAGAGACATTGGATTATTTAAAAAGAAAAAATAAAAAAAAAAGAACAAAGCAAAACAAACAAGCAAAAAAAAAAAAAAAACTGCTGAACTAAACCATCATATTTATAAGGATGCCCTAACCTCAGAATGGAAGACAAGAGATATGTTATGGTAAGAAAGAGGCTTTGTTTTTTGTTTGTTTGTTTGTTTGTTTGTTTTACAGAAGAAAAACTGTGAATTCCATCCAAATTGATAAAAATTAGATTTGACCTCCTGAAGATCTTGGCTGTAGACAGGAAGAAAGAACTTATGAAGAAGAACAAAGCAGGCAAAATATACACTGATCCCTGTACATGGGAACAGTTCTAAGACTGGCTGAGATGTGAGATTTCTCCAGCCAGGACTTCAACTATTCAAAGCCAATAAATCTTGTTGGCTAGAGAGTCCTCATGTCTTATTATTATATGTCATCCTTTTATATGGCATGGATAGAAAATTGTATTAAAGTTTGGTTATATAATCCAGTCTAACATAAAAAAAAGTCAAATGCCTTATGTACTCAAAGAGCAGAGAAACAACTTTGTCTGGATTATTCATATTGCACATTTCATGCATATATTATTACAGAAGTATATATTACATATGAGAGTTTATATGTTTGCAGAATAAAAGGACCAATAGAAGACAAGTAGCCCAGGTGGTCCTACCTCAGACTGCCTCAATGTTGTTTCCTCAAAAATCTGAATCCAGGACAATTTCCATATAACTGGTTAGATCACTCAGCATCACAGACTGTTCCAGTCAAGACTTCAGTTAAGCCCTGCACTTCCTCAGCATGCAGAGACTGGAAAGCAAATGCTATAACTCACTTTATTAAAACTGACCAACGTCCCATTTTTATGGTGCCTCCAAAAGGAAAATGATGCCCCAAATCATCAGGGAACAATTTTAAGAGAATAATACCCCCATTCCCAAGAGATGGGATGAATGGCTTTTGGTCACTCAATGAATGATGCATATTTATTGTCATTTAAGCGGGGAGGATGGTTCCAAGTTGTTAATGGTCTTGGTCAAGGAAGAAACAAAATGAGGGAGGTTAGATTTAGGGATTTCTCTTTCTCTTTCTTTTTGTTTTCTTTATCCTTCTTTCTCAGCTATCTAGTGTAAGGAAGGGAGGAGGGGAAATGGATGAAAAAAGTAAATGAAGGGATATAGGAATAAGAAGACAAAAGGGTAGATTATTGAATCTGCTCTTAATCCAAAGAACATCAACAAAACAAAGATCTTATATTGGTTGAGATCTTTATATATTGATACAAATTAAGGCTGTATTTGGTTACACTGGTATAGAACTTTGTATATTGATAGAGATTTAGGATTACATTTTGCTATAACATACTATTCCTATGTGATTCATTTAAATGTGCAATAGAAAGTTCTAGTCCTTGAAAGCTGCTATTACAAACGGTTGAAGATATTTAAGAAACCCAAGTTAATAGGTAATCAATCAAACTTATAGTCAGATTAGATACTAGTTTAGTTGATTACAAAAATATGATTCCTAGGTTGAACAAATAGTAAATAGGTAGAATAAAGCAATGTTTGCTATTAAGATAGATTATAGATAGATAGATAGATAGATAGATAGATAGATAGATAGATAGATAGTCTTCGAAATCTCAAAGATCCACAGAATATGGCATTTAATGATGTCCTATCATTAAAAAGTTTTTTTGACAATGAGACAGGTCTGCTCCTGGAAGTAACTCCATTCTACTTCAAAGATGACGAGCATCAAAGAACCTCAATAAGGAGTTTGCTTCATATGAGACAAAGTAGCCACTGGGCAAGAAACTGCCCTTGCTTCAACTAGTGAGAACATGCCATCCAAACTGTACAAAAAATGAGATGCAGCAAAGTTGACTGTTGAGCTTTCCAAGGACAAGGAAGACAAGGCCTTCATAATTCTCGCTTCACAAAAAAAAGTCTGTCAGATATTCTTGGCCAAAAGGCCAAAGATGGATGATCCTATGAGACAGAGAAATATTGGACAACTGTCCAGACAACCAACTTTCTCTACCATTTCTATTGTTTTGGAAGCTTCTTGCTCTGCACTTCTAAATACATATGGACTGGATATTATGAATATAAAGCATACCTGGTAGTTTTCATAATTGTTATTATTGGACATAGCTTGTTATTATAAGAGAAAGAGCCTTTTATTGGACTAAGAGGGAGAAATGTTGGCATGATGTTATTGTTGACTGTATAAAGATTATCCTTGTATTATTCAAATGCTGATTTCAGTGGCCCCATATCTGGTTGCAATTTAGACATGGCATTGTAATGCTTATTCTAAGAATCTCTAGTGTCAATGTTGCAGAAACATTGCTTCCCAATTATCTCTGATTGGTTAACGAAAAGCTGAATAGCCAATGACTGGGCAGAGGAGATAATAGGGCTAGATTTCTGATCCCAGTGAGGAGAGAGGTAGGGAAAAAGAGAGGGTTGGCCATGAAGTGAAGGACCTGGACCCACCATGAAAACACACATGGAGCAGAGGGACCCAGACCAATACTAAAATGAAAGTAATTCTGGTATTCTGTCTGAGAAGTAGCTAAATTAGCTTAGAGGATTAGAATAAATAAATATCTTCTCAGTTATTGTGCCATAAAACTTGTTAAATAAATCTAATAGTCTCTGTCTCAATTATTTTTAGAGTTAGCCAGGTTAGAGGGAAAAAATATCACTTAAATTTGCACTAACAAGCCCTGGTAGAATCTTTGCTACTCTCTGAAACTTCACAAGTCAAGGTTCAGTTGTCTGCTCTTCCACTGATAGGCATGTCTTCCAAGCTCCCCTAAGAGCTCAGGAAGCTATGAGAATTGGCCTTTCCATCCTGAGTTCCAAATGATTCCACAATCTTCCCCAAGACATGTTCATATCTCTTAAAGCACTACACTGCTTTCCTGGTATCAGTTTCTCTTCTAGTTTGAGTTTTGATAATAAACACCATGACCAAAGCAACCTGAAAGAGATAATATAAGACAGCTCACATCTGTCCATAATTCCAGTTCCAGAAGACTGAACACCCTCTTTTAACCTCCTTAGATCCCAGGCACAAATGTAGCACACAGACAATCATGCATACAAGACACTCAAACATAAAAATTAGATATTTTTTAAACAAATCATGAAGAAAAGATAGTGCTGGACAGCCAGGAGGCTGAGTCTAAGTCATATGGAAGTGCTACCCTGTTTTATAGAAGAGACCAGAGCATCCTGAGATATTGTTATGTTTAGGGGTGTGAAAGGCAATCTTGTGTGTCAGACATATATTCAAATATCAGAATTAATATTATACTTTAATCTTAAACCAACTAAATGAGTCATTCAATCATCTCTGTGTTACTTTGAGACACTAAAACTGCGTGATCAGAGAGGAGAGAGCTAAACATACAGAATAGTTTAATTTTCCTTTTTAAAACACTGAATTTTGAGTTCTAAAACAGAAGGTTAAATATTTTTATCTTGTGACACTTTAGAAATATAAGCTATCCATCAACAATGAAAGTAAAAGTTTTCCCTGCCACACCCAAGCACTGCATCTCCAGGACTCATGTACTCACAGCAATGGAGTCCTCCATTGCTAGAATGGCCACTCATCGTTGTTATCCCTGGCCACTAACTTAAGTGCCGCTCCACCAAAGCACATTTCCATAAGGTTTTTAGTCACTCTCTTAAATATAAATACCTTGAGATATTAAATGTATTCCTTTGATTTGGACTCTGCCCCTATGCTTTCTGGAGAATGCAGGGGGGTTAGAGCTATCCAGAGGTGTCAATCTCCGTGCAACTTAAAAGCAAGAGTCTCTTCACATGAATGCTTCTTTCAGTTAAAGTTCCTTCTTCTTTCAAAATGCCACTTGGAAAACTCGAGGGCTATCCCTTTCAAACTGGACTGCATCCCTCCTTCAGTAAACCTGCCCCCAGATTAATTGGCACTAATGCCGTCCTTCACAGCTGTATACAAGATGTTGAGGAGTGCAACAGAGAGCGGGGTGATTATAGTTGCCTGCACACTGTCACTGCGTGGTAAGAACAGACCGGCCTCCTTCAGAACTGGCATGATAATGGAACGTAATAGCAGTGCCTCTTGGCAATCAATGCCACGATGGAAATAAGAGCGGGGCTCAGTGACAATAACAGAGATGAAATGTGAAACAACAAAGCCCTCGCTCTCGGCCAGAGCTCTCGAGCAGCTCATTACTTTAACCTTTCCACCTTCACCGGATATACAATTAGAAACATGCTTTTCTGTGGGCATTAAATCGTTCCCTCGCTCACTCTGCCCTCATTAGAACACTCAATGGAGCCCAATTAGCTGGATGGTCAAAAACAGATGTTTGTGACTCGAGGAAACAGAAAGAGAACACTCTGAAGGGGCAAAGGAGAATGGAAAGAACTCTGGCATAGCTATTTCATTATCTACCTAAAATCTAGCATTTTGATATTGACTATAAAACTAGCTTTTCTTGATAGGAAAAAGTTATATACAAAAGTACTGAGTTCTTCTATAAGAGAAATCAGTGTGACACTCAGTCAGACTTCTGAGTTGACAGATTTTGCAGATTATCTGCATCCTTCCTGAAAAAGTCACAGTTCAGCACAGTATGTGTGCTGTCCCATACGGCCATATGCTCAAGGGTGAGGGCCGCATGCCCTGCACAGGTAAGATTCCCTTCACACCCACTTCTCCACACTCACGACCTTGTGTTCATCAGGGTGGACTCACATCTGAAAACTTACCAGCATGGGACACATTACACAATTAGCTCCTGTGTCTCCGTTTTATTTTCCTTTATTACTATAAAATAGAATTATAATATTCATGCACTATCTGTAAGAATGAGATGAAATAAAACATATAAATAGCAAATATTTCATATGTATACATCATGTTTATATACATTTATTATGTATGTCTATATAGTATGTGTACTTATATGTATATATAATATGTATGTATATAATGTATACATATGATAATATATAATTAATAAATATAATATCATGTATAATTTTATATATATAATGTACCTGATATATAATAACTGCTGATAAGTTTATACTCCTTGGTCTATGTCACTGGCATGCCATCAGTGTCATTATCACTGTTGTCCTCTGCCTAAGGACGCCATTGAATCAGTTTCATCCTTCTGATGGTAATCAATACAATGTAGATTCTGGGAAGAGCACAGTCTGTGATAAGGATTAACTGGAAGTTTTATCCATGACAAAGATTTCAATAATTTTATTATAATTACACTGGGAGGCACATACTGAGATAAACATGATCTGTAAAGACAGAATACCTGAGATCAATATTAACCCGTCCTTGTCCTGACAGAAATCCTCAGAGTGTCTGAGAGCAGATATCTAAGGAGTTTGCTGAGGCATATGTGCAGGAGCTAAAAGAACACCATTCTGAAGGCTCATCAATAACAGAGCAATGACCCCATGAGCCAAGGAAATAAAAGCCATTTGGTGTTTTCAACAGTGCACAAGTCTAGACCATAATTTCTGCCCGATACCTACCCAATACCTGATAGAACTCTATTGTGTGTTTAGAAGTACAGATTTATCCATTAGAGGGAGGCTGTGTGCCCTCCTGTATCCACCGGCCTCATCATCATTTCTTCCTGGTGGTGTTCACAGGCTCTGCAGCAGTGGAAGAAGACAGAGAAACCCCTCATATACATATACATATATATATGTATATGTTGGTAATTTCTTTACTTCTTTAATTCATTCAGGTGACTGATAAGGATCACATTATAGACTGCTAGTTAAAATTCTCAACCAACTGTGCTTTTAAGACATTGAGTGGCAAAGCATAACAAAATATTCGACTTTGTCCCCAAATACCACTGTCAGGAAACAGCCTAGTTGAAATATCACTTAAAGACATCAGTGGTGTCAAGACCAACACCTACTCACCAACTAGAACTACTTCAGTTCATAGTTCTTTCACATCCCTGGGCCATGCCCAAGGGTCCTCAGCATCTACAACTCCTCTGCATAGAGCTATGACAAGCCTTGGACACTATCTCCTATTCTTATTGTTGGAAGTAAATCACAGTGAACCAGACAGAGAGGTTTGTGTGTGTGTCGGGTTTCCATTCCTGACAAGTAAGACACATCATACGCTAGTAAATACTGAACAGCTTCATTTCTGGTGACGCAAGGAAGCAGGATTAACAATGTGAGAAAGTGTTCCCTAGATGGTGCAGCCCAGCATAGCTACCATTAGAGGATGGATTTCTAGGTGATTAAAGGGAACAAAAGAACGCACCAAAAGAAGACAGCACAAGTATGGAACTTCACAGGGAGAATGTGACAGGAGGGAAGCCGTTAGGGTGGGGTAAGGCAGACAGGAGTGATTCAGAAAGAAAAAGACCCCATTTAGGAGGAAGGAAAGAATACAAAACATAGTTGGTGAATAAACCGGCATCTATTTTAGGTCACAAATTCTGTTTAAGAGGAGTGGGGAGCCATGGTTTGCACATTTTAAAGGAGCATCCTGGATGCCCAGTAGAAAACACTTGGTAGTGGGTGAGGAAAAAAAAAAAAAAACAACAGAAATCCCAGTTAAAATCTTGTTTAAAAGAATGAGGACTGATAAGGTCCCAAAATCCCTTTCAAGCTAAGATTTAGTCTTTATTCTTATGACTCATAAGTGGCAATTAATACAAGACAGAGAGCTCAGAAGAGTCTTGGTGTGAAATGGCCATCTAAGGCTCATTTGCTGGAAGGGTTGTCTTTCACCAAAAGCATTCATTTCCACTGAGACCACAAGGGCATGTTAGTATTACATCCTCACACCCTGCAATCTTCTCAGAGTTCTCTGGCAAGGGACCCATAGCAGCACTGGTGTGCCAGTTGGAGGATTAGAAACCAAAAGGCCTCTACATCTGATGTTCAAACCACAAATATTTTTAATTGCTTATATTGGACACGGAATGGAGGCAGCACTGATTTTTACCTCCATTGTTTTTGTTAAGTAATTCAGTTTTGTTCAAACATTCCCCCCTCTTAACTATGACTTTGAACAAGAAATACATTTTATAATATACCCTGTCCCCTCCCCCAGTAGCAGACAATCCACATTTCCAAGAAATGACATCTGGCAACCATTATCACACTGGGTTCACAGCTGCTCACAAGAGAGTTAAAAGGGCTAAGAGGAAGGACATGGAAATCAATTTTTAACTTTTATTTTAATTATTGGTTGCTTTGGTTTAATACTTGGTTGGTCCACAAACATCTTGCATCAGGCAGACAGTAGAATGCTCCGTGATTAAAGAGTCAAAATTTTGAAGAACATGTTTCCATCCAAATGATTGACATTCACGACAAGAAATACTGGCCTCCTCTGGATACCTGCTGTGGTTTATAACTTTCTTCCTTGTTGAGCCCTGGTTATGTGGGAAACCCTTACCCAGGCTCCACAGCTCTACACCACACAGCAAAGAACGCTTTCTTTGGGAATGATCGTTTCATATGGATGGTAAGGTTAACTGATGGGTGCTAAATGACTATAGTGTTGATAAGACACCTGTCCCCCCACTCCCAGTTCTTAATATCCACATGGGCTCTGGAAAATAAGTCTGATTAAATATAATTATTGAGTTTTTGTAATAACTTGGAAATGTAAGTAGAGTTTACACACAAAGTACAAAGGTAATGAAACCCTGCAATGGCATAAAAGCAGAGACTCATCCATCCCATTTCTTTCTTGTATCCATTATGATACTACCATCTACCATTTTCCCAGACTCCCTTATAGCTGGGGATGGGTGACCTTGGGACCCAATTGTGGAGACAAAAGAAGAAATAAGCTATGATGTCGTCACCATCCTGACAAAAATAAGAGATGACATCATCACCTTCCTTTATCTTCTACCTTTCTCCGCCCCGCCCTCCCTCCTCCCTTTCTCCCTTCCCTCTCTTCCTTCCTTCTTTCTCTACTCCACTCCCTCCTTTACTTTCTTCTTTTCTGTGTTCCTGCTTTGAGCCTGAGGATGGAGCCACTTCATTACTTGTCTTGTAAAGGAAAGAAGCAGAATTCATGGAGATGCCAACCTCAAGCCTTGATGCCGTAAGAGCCTGGACAAAGATCCACGATTGATGTTCTTCATACTCCTTATATCAAAGAATAAAGGCCCTTTTCGGTTGAGCCAGTTTAGTTCATTTTTTTATATTTAATATGCAGACAAAACATCCATCATTAGCTATAGATCCTAGAAAGATGTGGAGCCCTTGCTTCCTCGGACTATAATCTGACACTCTTCATAGATAAATCTTCCAGGAAAATAATCTTATAACTTGAAAGCTAAAGTGTGCTCTACTTCTTGGCACTAAACACTGACATGTAGTGTGTGTGTGTGTGTGTGTGTGTGTGTGTGTGTGTGTGTGTGTGTGTGTGTATTTTATATATATATATATATATATATATATATATATATATATATATATAATTTAAACATTTTACTGGACATGGATGAGCAAGAAAAACAGAGATTATATCCCAGAGTTTGTAGAGGATTTACAACTAGGATATCTTCACAAAAGCAGAGTTGGAAACGGTACATGGGGAGAAGAAACTGCTTAGTACCAATGCAGCCCTAGACACCCCTGAGGCTGTGAGCACCAAGAAAGGGAATGTAGGTTGGCCAGAGGGATCAGGGACCATTAGGGTCTCCCCGATGCAAAGCAGAGCAGGAAGAACAGAGAATAGATTTAAAAGCAAACTGTTAATGGCCGGCGCAGACATATGCTGCTGTTAGTAGTGAGTTATGCATACTAATACCTGAATGACTTTTCCCTCTCTATTGAACTTGCAATGATCATAAAACATTCATCACACAGGATGCCAGATGTGGGTGTTTCCTTAAGAAGAACACATACATTTCCCCCTAGTATTTTCAGTACAAAAGCACAAGAATGTTCTACTTTAAGCAGTTACAAGATTGAGTTATGGAACAAAGACGTGGAAGAGCAAATGACCTAGGAGTATAATTGCCATCATAATGGTCCCTTTGATTATCCTGAGATCATCAGGAAAATATTCCCCTCCGTCTGACTCCATGTGCAGCTTCTCTGAACACAAAGGACACCGGATCCTCACAATATCTACCTCAGTTGAGAAGGAAAAAGTCAAGAGCAGAGGGGCTGAGAATGCCGACACCATCTTCCCAGAAAACCTGGAGTCATCAAAGTATAAAGTTGTAAAAAGAGCTAATCCCTACATAAAGTTGGACTGTGTTGGGTAGTGCTCTGGAGGCTGTGACATATTACAGAAGGGACTAGGATTAAATATCCCTCATCTAGACTACCTGGACACAAGTAGTTTCACATTTTAATGCAAATGCTTTGCAATCTTGACATGTGTGTAACAAGGTTGCTGCATGATAGGACAGAATACAAGGCACAGACTTCATTTATGCTGCATAGATACCTTAAATGCATATCTAAATCTAACCTATGGAATACTTCTAGTATGTCTGTGATGTCCACAGCAACCTTTCACAGGTGGTCAGGCATGGAACTTTCTGCCATGTCACACTAGCATGCAAGATGTTCCATGTTTACATTTTTCATATTAGAAAAGCCTAGCTTATATTTTCTTTTCAGAAATGTATATTCCTTCCTACTATTTAAATCTATGATTTTACATAAACATCTTCACTGTTGGAGAACACACCCTAGTTTGTTGGGTGGCATATTCCAGAGACAATTACGGTCATTGGGGAACTCGGAGTCTTCTGCAATTTTTCTTCTACACTGTGGAACTGTTCCTTCTTCCTTAAACCTCTGTTCTTACCTAAAGCTGCCCTCCCTCCACCAAGCCTTCTTTGGTCACCTGGTTTCTGTCCTGGGATGTTCTCATCACTCACACTCCTGCTGAAAACTTAGACTGCAGTACTGCCTGATTATGTGATTGTTGGGCAACTTGTGGTGTGAAGTAGAAGCCCTTCTTCTTTGGACACTTCTGCCTGTAGAACTGCTAACAGCATATCATGTATGGATCTGGGATGTCCTTTATAGCACTAAGCACACTTAGGTTGTTAGTACTGTCATTTCTTACAGTTTTTGCGCCATCATAGTATGTTTTTATTTATGTTATTAACTGCTCTCAAAATGTCACCATTTCACAGTTGCGTCATTGGCCCTTTAACATTAATATTCTACTTGAGAACAATTTTGACATGGCTATGACACCTTTACTGAGGAAATCCTCAAAAATTCACTGAAATCCTGTCTCCTTACTCAGTGTCATTCTACAGCAGCTTCGTGGATTCTTCTCAGCTGCTGAAACACTGTTTCGGTGGATTCCACAACTTCTGAATGATACACCAACTCTTCAGAAAATGGTCCTACTGTATGAAACTAAGAAAAATTACTTCTCTCGTTACTATGATAACACACCTGACAAAAGCAATCTAAGAAGAATTTATTTCCTCTCACAGTTTGAAGGTACAGCCCTTCCTATGAGGGAAGACATGATGCTAAGAGTGTGAGACAGATGCGTACAGCATATCCTCAGCCAAGAAGCAAAAAAGGATGCACGTTCTGGTATTGCTCCTTTTTTTTTTTTTTTTTGTATTTAGGAAGGAAGCTGAATAGATGTGTGAAGTTTTATTTTTTTTTAATATTTTTATTACATATTTTCCTCAATTACATTTCCAATACTATCCCAAAAGTCCCCCATAGCGCCCCCCACTTCCCTACCCACCCATTCCCATTCTTTTGGCCCTGGCATTCCCCTATATTGGGGCATATAAAGTTTGCAAGTCCAATGGGCCTCTCTTTCCATTGATGGCCGACTAGGCCATCTTTCGATACATATGCAGCTAGAGACAAGAGCTCCAGGGTTCTGGTTAGTACATCATGTTGTTCCAACAATAGGGTTGCAGATCCCTTTAGCTCCTTGGGTACTTTCTCTAGCTTCTCCATTGGGAGCCCTGTGATACATCCAATAGCTGACTGTGAACATCCACTCCTGTGTTTGCTAGGCCCCGGCATCGTCTCACAAGAGACAGCTATATTTGGGTCCTTTCAGCAAAATCTTGCTAGTGTATGCAATGGTGTCAGCGTTTAGAAGCTGATTATGGGAAGGATCCCTGGATACGGCAGTCTCTAAATGGCCCATCCTTTCATCACAGCTACGAACTTTGTCTCTGTAACTCCTTCCCTGGGTGTTTTGTTCCCAATTCTAAGAAGGTGCACAGTGTCCACACTTTGGTCTTCATTCTTCTTGAGTTTCATGCGTTTAGCAAATTGTATCTTATATCTTGGGTATCCTAAGTTTTGGGCTAATATCCACTTATCAATGAATACATATTGTGTGAGTTCTTTTGTGATTGTGTTACTTCACTCAAGATGATGCCCTCCAGGTCCATCCATTTGGCTAGGAATTTCATAAATTCATTCTTTTTAATAGCTGAGTAGTACTCCATTGTGTAAATGTACCATAATTTCTGTATCCATTCCTCTGTTGAGGGACATCTGGGTTCTTTCCAGCTTCTGGCTATTATAAATAGGGCTGCTATGAACATAGTGGAGCATGTGTCCTTTTTACCGGTTGGGACATCTTCAACACACCACTTTCACCAATGGACAGATCATGGAAACAGAAACTAAACAGGGACACAGTGAAACTAAGAGAAATTATGAATCAAATGGATCTGGCAGATATCTACAGAACATTCTATCCTAAAACAAAAGGATATACCTTCTTCTCAGCACCTCATGGTACCTTCTCCAAAATTGACCACATAATTGGTCACAAAGCAGGCCTCAACAGATACAAAAATATTGAAATTGTCCCATGCATCCTATCAGATCACCATGGACTAAGGCTGATCTTCAATAACAAAATAAATAATAGAAAGCCAACCTTCACGTGGAAACTGAACAACACTCTTCTCAATGATACCTTGGTCAAGGAAGGAATAAAGAAAGAAATTAAGGACTTTTTAGAGTTCAATGAAAATGAAGCCACAACATACCCAAACTTATGGGACGCAATGAAAGCATTTCTAAGAGGAAAACTCATAGCTCTGAGTGCCTCCAAAAGGAAACTAGAGAGAGCACACATTAGCAGCTTGACAACACACCTAAAAGCACTAGAACAAAAGGAAGCAAATTCACCCAAGAGGAGTAGACGGCAGGAAATAATCAAACTCAGGGGTGAAATCAACCAAGTGGAAACAAGAAAAACTATTCAAAGAATCAACCAATCAAGGAGCTGGTTCTTTGAGAAAATCAACAAGATAGATAAACCCTTAGCCAGACTCACTAGAGGGCACAGGGAAAGCATCCTAATTAACAAAATCAGAAATGAAAAAGGAGACATAACAACAGATCCTGAAGACATCCAAAACACCATCAGATCCTTCTACCAAAGGCTATACTCAACAAAACTGGAGAACCTGGATGAAATGGAGAAGTTCCTAGACAGATACCAGGTACCAAAGTTGAATCAAGATCAGGTTAATGATCTAAACAGCCCTATATCCCCCAAAGAAATAGAAGCAGTCATTAATAGTCTCCCAACTAAAAAAAGCCCAGGACCAGATGGGTTTAGTGCAGAGTTCTATCAGACCTTCAAAGAAGATCTAATCCCAGTTCTTCACAAACTATTCCACAAAATAGAAACAGAAGGTACTCTACCCAACTCATTCTATGAAGCCACAATTACTCTGATACCTAAACCACAAAAAGACCCAACAAAGATAGAAAACTTCAGACCAATATCCCTTATGAATATTGATGCAAAAATCCTCAATAAAGTTCTTGCTAACCGAATCCAAGAACACATCAAAACAATCATCCATCCTGACCAAGTAGGTTTCATCCCAGGGATGCAGGGATGGTTCAATATACAGAAATCCATCAACGTAATCCAGTATATAAACAAACTCAAAGACAAAAACCACATGGTCATCTCGTTAGATGCGGAAAAAGCATTTGACAAGATCCAACACCCATTCATGATAAAAGTCTTGGAAAGATCAGGAATTCAAGGCCCATACCTAAACATGATAAAAGCAATCTACAGCAAACCAGTAGCCAACATCAAAGTAAATGGTGAGAAGCTTGAAGCAATCCCTCTAAAATCAGGGACTAGACAAGGCTGTCCACTTTCTCCATACCTATTCAACAATATTGCTCCTTTTTATTCCACCTAGAATCCCAGTCCATAGCACAGTGCTGCCGAAGTTCAACTTGGATCACCCCCCTAAATTAATGCAATATAGAATCTGCCTCACAGACACAGGCCTGTCTCCTAAACAATTTTAGATCCCATTGACAGTCGTTACTAATCACTACATCATGATTTCTTTTTTAAATAATGTTTAGTTTGTGAGTCTTTCTGTAAGTTCTGGCTTCTGCTATTTCAATTACATGTGTCCCTTACCTACTTAGTGAATTTTTCCAGAATATTTCAGTGATTTTCGTGAGCCAGCCCTTATAGATAGTTAATTCTATGTGCCAAGCTAGGTCTCATGGTCAGACACCCTGGGTGTTTCTGCTGGAGCATTTGAATGTAATTTACTGGTAAACCTAAAGACTACATGAAGCAGGCTGCCCCCCCCCTGCCCGCCCATCCCCACCCCCCTCCCCCCCACCCCCACCCCCCATGTTATAAGTAGATATCACAGATCAGCTGAAGGCCTAGAAAGAGCAAAAGAATGACTCTCCTTTGAGCAAGAGGGATTGCTCCTGCCTTATAATTAGCTTTGAGCTACAATATGGGCTCTTTCGTACCTACAGCAGCTTCTGGCCTTCAAGAGCAGTCATTTGCTCTGCAGATTTTAGACTTGCAGGTACCATGGACATTTGATTAAATTCCTGATGCCAACTATGTATATGTATGCTCTCTTAAGGTAATTATAATGCTATTGTGTACACATACATTCTTTTAATATCTCCTTGTCGTATCATGTATGTGTGTACATGTGAGAGACAGTGTGTGTCTGTCTGTCTGTCTTTCCATGTGTTTACATTCTATTTGTTTGGTTTCCCAGAATCCTAACATTAGTCCTTTCCTCCATTTGAAAAATAAATGCCCTTTTTTTTTTCCTTTTCAAAGCATTCTTATCTCTCCCAGTTTGCATTTGGCAAAAATTTACCGAGAGCAAACTAGAGAACTCAGTACCGCCAACAAGTCATGCTGATAGAATTCTGTGCACTGGACACAAAGATAGTTTGGGAGGCAAACCCATTCAAAATATGACTAATGAATTTCAACTCTTATTAAGCTAATCTTAAGACAGAGCCACACAGATTGCAAATTTTAAAATAATGTATATTATATGTCCATTATATAGTATTAGAAACATATATTCCATATATTATTAATATATTAATAGAAATTTCCTGATTAATTTTCTCTTGCCTTGACAAGACTTTTTTCCTGAAGTCTATGTTTATTATCTTTACAAAATAATAGAATTTAAGTTTGAAAGGCCAAGATGGATAGTAGTCATTGGTTGCTGTTTAGCCACAATCACAGCTAGATTTAAAGGAGAGAAAAATGCAACATGGAAATAGAGTTAGGTTTGAGGCAGGGTATTCTGTTTTCCACACTGTGTGTGCTCATCAAGGCCCAGCCATGTGGCAACTTGACCTGTGCATCAAGGAGAGAAAAAAACAGCCCAGTTTTCCGGCTGTGTAATGGCTTCAGATAAAGCAACAAAATGGGTCCAGATCTTTGTTTACTTGTAGAAAGTTTAGCTCCATCACATTGAACTTGTTTTCCTACATAAAGGAAGAACTGAACTGTATCACTGTGGAGAAGTAGAGAAATAGTCCTTACTTCTCGTTCATCAGTGGGAATCCCAGGACAAATGGCCTCATTGGATTCACTCTGAGTTGTAATTTTCCTAGCTCTTAAACCCAAGCAGAGGAAGACAACAGTAAAGGATATTTTTATATGCTTAGTCTCCCTAGAGACTATCATCGAGACGTCTTATGGCACTCAGACTAGTTTGAAGCCATTACAAAGATAATTCTCGTGGCTAATTTTACACTTCCGTGGTACCCAGAGAAGAAGAAAAAAGTACAAACAGTGACTATCTTATTACAAACATTTCCCATAATGTTTCACTTAATTATCACAAAAACCAGTGATGTGCTATTACCATCCTTGTTGCATGAGTGAGGAGGCTGAACCTTTGTAATTTGACAGGGCCACATGGATAATACACAGTTATAACCCAAGTAATTCCAAAGTTAACATACCTAGCTTTATGGGACACCAATGACATAGCCCTGTAATCCCAGCTATACTGCAGCTGGGCAGGTAAATTACAAATTCAAAGCCTGCCTGGGATGCATAGCTTCCTAGCTTTTATGTTATGCTAGTCCCAGGTGTAGCTGAGTAATAAAGGAGAAAAAAAATGCAGTGTTAGTGGCCTTGTAAAGGGTGGGGGTGATATCCCAAGCAGAATGACAAAGGTTTTCTTGAGGCTTACAAACCCTCTCTGCACCCTGCCAGAGATGTTGTTACTGGAAAGTTTTGCCCATCACGTGATGCTAAGACATAAGCATCATTGAGAAATTTGTCCTGAAATGTCCAGCCTGAAGTTAAGTTTAATGTTGAAAGTCTGTTAGTAAAGGCTTGGCTACCTAGCAGGTTGTTGCTGTCTTTGGACTTAGATTAACTCCACACTGAAGGAGCTGCATTTCGGTTCAAGGAAGATGCTGTCTGCATTCTGAAGAGAAGTTATTCTGAGTTCCAAACCTGCACCTGCAAACACACACATTCCATTACCGTAGTAAGTCCTGGAATTTTTTTTAACCTATTTCCCACAAGAATCTATCAGCAGCACACCTAGCACATGCCAAACACATATGGATAGAACTCCTCTCTCAGCAGCAGATCCCTTCTGTACCTCAGTTTACCTCATGCTTGGCTCATGTCACTGACAGGGAAATCACTCTCAGCTTTAATGTGGACTGCTGTCAGACCCGATTTCCCCACCACCACCCTCCCGGTTTGCTGATGAGCTCATACGTTGTTCCCCAGCCTAAATCAGCACCTTCTCCACACGCCTTGTGTAAAGCAGACTTTCACTTGGCATTGGTTGTGAAGAATAATTAAGGTTTGGGAAAGGCATAATAGTCTTGCCAATTCAGAGAAGATGGATTACCAACACTGTTAGCACAGCACAGAGGAATAAAAGGTCTCAATCCAGCAACACTCAAAGTTTTCAGCAGTCTCCTGGCCAGTGACTTTAACTCCTTTTCAGTCACAAGCCACTATAAGAAGTACTAGGACTATAGGCTACGCCATGAGGTAGTCATAGTAGTTCTTATTGTAGCTTGTGACCAAAAAGAGCCACCTGTCGTACTCAGGAGAACTAGCCCTGCCCCCTCACTGGCTGTAGCATTCTGGAGAGCAGGCCCTGCTCCTTGTCTGGGCAACACAGTGGAGCTGGCCCTGATGGCAAAGGCACTTGTGAACCAAACCCCTCATGGGCTTCTGCACCTAGGAGAGTGGGCCCCACACTGTGACTGCCAGTGGAGCTGGAGCTGAAGGGTTGGGTGTGGGTGAGCCTGTGCCAAGGGGATAAGAGTGTAGAAGAGCTGATACCGCCCCCCTCCTGCCATTGGAAGCACTGGGTGGCCTAGGCAGAGCAGTACTGTAGCTCACCCTGGTGATCCAGACGAGCTCAACTGTCACCACTCAACTACCAGCTCAACTACCACCCAGGCACAGACCCAGGGCTCTGAGTTGACCTATCCCCAAATCTATATCATCTGCAAAGAGTTAGGACTCATGAAAGGGCCAGTCCTGCTGACTTAAACCTGCAGGGTCTCCATGACACAGGGCAATAACAGGATAACTGGGAGGTGGCCAAGTGAGAATCCAGTATTGATGGTGTCACAGAAGCCAGAGGTCTTGAACCAGACTAATGACTCATTGCAATGAACATTTGCAAGTGAAAATGTGTAGACAGAGGAATATACTGTAGGACACTGTTACACACTGCAGTTTCCACAAATACTGCTTTCTATTCTTTGAGAGAGAGAGAGAGAGAGAGAGAGAGAGAGAGAGAGTGTGTGTGTGTGTGTGTACACACGTGTGTGTGTTCTTTCAGTGGGAGGTTGCAAGGGTGAAGGACAGATATGAGGGGATGGGGAGATGAGGTGGATTGGTCTGAATAATTTGAAACTCACAAAGAATCAATAAAAAGTTAAAAAAGAAAGGAAAAGAAATACTATGAATTACTACAGTAATCCAGTGTCTGCATGCCTATGGGCACAGATGTACATAAACACCACACAAATGTATGCATACACACATACTTGTGTATGTACTTACATACTTGTGTATGTACTACATATACATACACATAAGAATACACATGCACACAAACCAACATGCACATGCAAACACATGCACATACATAAAACTGAAGTGAGCATGCTTATCATCTTATTGTATTTGTTCAAACACATTGGCCATTGTATTTGCCATCTCAGAAAGTTCAGAAAACTTTCTATAGAGTGCACAGCTAGCAGAAGGTTGAAATTTCATCCATCTTGGTTCTCTCCTCCCACAATGCTCACGTCTTTTTTGCCGTGCCCATGGTAGCCTCCCTCATCTCCTTCTTCATCTTTTTTGGAAGCTAAGCCTCAAGTCTTCTCTTCAGTCTAGCAGGCCACTGTGTAGTATTAGAATACTGCCAGGGCTGATTTCCTGAGACTTTCTGAGGGCTTAAATGGCCACCCTGTTGTTCCATAGACCTTCCTGGCTAAAGAATAGTGGGCCTCTCTCTCCTCAAGCCAAGCACAATTACAGTACCTGTTAGTGTTCTTGTAGGAAAGAGTAGCTTAGCTTTTAATTCAGACTTCACAACTCTTGGCAAAGCTGAAAGTTAAGGCAGGGACGAAGCTATGAAACTTAAGCAATAACTTAATACAACAAGCCATAAAATTTTATTTAAAGATTTATTTCTGAGTTTCCAAGTGGACCTGCGGAAGAACATTCTGATGTTCTGCGTGAAAACTCTCTAGATAATATTAGCTGTTAATTTTCAACCCTTGCTAAAGCACAAGCTAGGAGGTAATGACTCAGATGCTGAATGGTGCCTTATGCCACTAGGCTTCCTGGGAGAGAGCTAAAGGATCTCTGAACCTGGAATCTAGTTTCTGGCAAGTCACTAGCCTGGTGAACTCCTTCTTATGCTTTTAGACTCACCTTCAGAGACAAGTGATGCAGAAACTATATGTGTCTTCCATAGTCACAGGAAAGTTTAAGTTATCAAAATCAAAAAGACAGCTTTTGTCTTCCAGTATCTTTTCTTTACTTTTTGACTGTTTCACACATGTAAAAAAAATATTTCTTTGTCATACACATACCCGATTCTATTCTCCACATTCCCACCAGAGAGGACCGGACCTATCCCCCTCCCACCTCCTTGTCCTCTGTAATGCACTCAGTCCAATCAGTGCTGTCTGTGGGATGCTGTCTGATCTTGTTGGCTTGATCTCATGCAGTATAGCCACATCTGGAGTGAGTTCATGAGAGTAATGGCATTTAACAGCACTTCTCCCCGTCTTCCAGCTCTGACATTCCTTATGGCTCCTCTGCCATGATGATGTTCATGGAGCCTTGGTGGTGGTGATGCTGGGGTTAATATATATGTCCCAGTTAGGACTAAGCACTCAATGGTCACTTATTTCTCACAACTTTGACCAATTATGAATCTCTGCATTATCTGCTGTCCACTGGAGAAACAAGCTCCTCTGGCCAGTTCAGAGAAGCATTAATATGTGACTTTGGTAGTTTCAGTGAGTGAGCAATGTCCTTACAGGCTTGAGCATTTTAACACTTGGTTTGGAGTTGGTGGTGATGTTTGGCAGGTAGTGCAGCCTGGCTGGAGAAACTATGCCACCCAGAGTGGACTTTGAAAGTCTATAGACTTGCCCCCACTTATAGTTGGCTCTATGCTTCCTGTATGTGGTTGAAGATGTGAGCACTCAGCCTCCTCCTGAGGCTACCTGCTACTATGCCTTCCCCACCATTTATAGTCTCTTGCTCTGGAACTGTAAGTGAAAATAAATTCTCTCTTCCCTAAGTTGCCTTTGTCTGTGATATTTTATCACTTTAGCAGCAGAAAAAGATAGACATGAATATTTAAAAGGCAGTTTTACAATATGTTCATTTAGTAAAACTACAGGAGTAAGTCTCCCACTAGGACCTATGGCATCTCCAAGATGGGTTTTTCATCAGTTTTATAGTACCAGGCATGAAATACCTCCTGTGTAGAATCCCACCAGAAGTTAGATAGTTACCACCTCCTGGACATAACCTTCATTGGCACATCTTTCCTAGAAGATAGGTATTAAAGCCCCTAGGGTTCACTACTAGGAAATAGCATAATGATGTTGCTCCACCAGCGGCTCGCATAGAGCCTCTGACCTTCTGAAAGCTGGCCAGCAGGAAGGAAGTTTTGAGATCAGTTCTAGCTTGATTTCTCTATATCCTACAATCAAAGTGTAGAAAAAGAGGAGGAGGGGGAATTTATTCACTAGGAAACAAAAACTCTCCTTTTTAAAAGATCTTCATAAACTATTATATGTCTCTCTAGAAGAAAAAGACAGTCAAAATCAGATGTTTGTCAACTATAGGAGAATTTTAATCTGGCAACATGGCTGCACCAGCAAGAAATCACATCCAAAAATAATCCAGACAGAGTGCTGAGTGCTGACATATCTCGGATTACAATATGGTCTGGCTGGAATATAGACACACCCTTAGTATACACTTTAATCCCTAACAATGAAGAGTAGATTAGTGTGTAGACAGATGCAGCCATGTTTGAAAGTGACTTCTAATTGAGGAGTAGACAATATGATGAATCAGAGAAAGATTTGACAAAAGTGGATGCTCACAGTCATCTATTGGATGGAACACAGGGCCCCCAATGGAGGAGCTAGAGAAAGTACCTAAAGAGCTGAAGGGGACTGCAACCCTATAGGTGGAACAACAATATGAACTAACCAGTACCCCCAGAGCTCATGTCTCTAGCTGCATAGATAGCAGAAGATGGCCTAGTTGGTCATCATTAGGAAGAGAGGCCCCTTGATCTTGCAAACTTTATATGCCCCAGTACAGGGGAACACCAGGGCCAAGAAGTGGGAGTGGGTGAGTAGGGGAGCAGGGTGGGGGGAGGGTATAGGGGACTTTTTTGGATAACATTTGAAATCTAAATGAAGAAAATATCTAATTGAAAAAAAACCCAGAAAGATTTGACAGAATGAGTCAGAGATAGAATATGCCCAACTCTCGTGAGAACAGAAAGGAAAGAGAGGATACTTGAAGAACAGTGGGGGAGAGAGAATTCAATTCAGTTCAGTTCAGTTCAGAGCAGTTCAGTTAGTAGAGTTCAGAAGCAGTCTTTCCAAGCAGAGCAATTCAGTCAGAAGCCAAAAGAAGCCAGTTTGAATCAGTCCTTGGAGATGAGTTTGAGCCAGACATATGAGTTGAGCCAGCCATCCAGAGCTCAGAAAGAGCTAGAAAGATTGAGTTTATTCAGTAGTAAGTCTCAGAGCTGAAACACATAAAGCCTAGGTTAGCAGACAAAGGCTAGAAGCTGAAGCCTTTGCAGACCAGGCTTGCAGAAGATTAGATTATAGAGACTAGAAGCTTCCAGGCCTAAGGATACTTCATAGTTTCATAGAAATGCCCTGGGCTCAGGCCAAGCCATGTGTTTGCACAGCTTGGTTACAGCCTTCATCCCATCACTTCAGCAGAAGAAATAAAAGTGATGTTTCCATTTACAGCCAAGGAAACTCATGCTATAAAGTGTCACAGAGCACTTTCTGGAGAAGACTGTTGTCATAGCATCATTTCTTTCCTCCAGCATCCTACTGATTCACTCAGATGCCCTAAAAACATTACTACACTCCTGAGGAAATGAGAAGTCAGTATCTCATTGACAAGAGTAATACAGCATGCTACTTGATGGGGTTAAGGCTATTTGTTTAAAGGTGATATAGATTCTAATTTAGAGAGACAATGTGTGTCCCCCCCAAAAAAACTGTGCACTCTGACAGAGTAGAAACAAGCCCAAGCAGCCAGCAGCACTGCATGACATTTATGAGAATATAGCCTGGCACATAGTAGGCATATAACTTTCAAATGAGAGATGCAGATGGTTTATGGCTGAAAACTACTGGGGAGTGTCATGGAACAAGACACAGCAGCAAGATGGCCTGGTATAATGTCCTTGAGGTAAATGTATGATCTTTGGGTTGTTTTATTAAAAGAACTTAAAAATAATGGAACAGTTATAAATCATTATGCTAGCTTCCATTCACCATACTTACTTTCTTCTCACAGGCAGAGAAGAGAGATCTTTAAAAGGCCCACCAAAGAATCACCAGAAAGTGTGTGTCTTAGCTGCCTTAACCCATGGAAGAAATGCCCTTAAAATAAATGGGAAAATACATGGAAGACATGAGCATCCAAGTGCCTCCTTATACTATCAGCTATGGTTGTCTGCACCTCAAGTACACTGTCTGAAAGACCCACCGGGGTTGGGAGGGATGGTTAACAGAGCAGAGCTAGCCAATAAGAAACAAGGTTTACTTTAAAAAAAACATCTAAGAGGCTAAGAAAGTAGAGAGCTGAAAGTGGGGTAGAGGGCAAGAGAAAGACATCCTTAAAACAGAACTTACAGAAATAGGATAAAGATGCGAGAACTGAGTGATAGCCTGGAAATTTGTTAATAATAAGAAGCCTGTTTCCCTAGAGGGAGCCCATCCCAGCAGGGTGCTCTGGACCACTTTTGAAATACTGTTTCCTAGAGGGCCAGTTCATCCCTCAGCCCATTTCAATGACAATGCGCATTGCTGGCTGAGTGCTAGAAGACATGAAGGGCATCTTTTATTTTCCTAAGAGGAAATTGAACCTGTGCTTTGTGAGGCCTTAGCATATGCCTGTGTATGAAAATATGAGCCCATGTCTTTTGAAGAGAAACAGAAATATGCTGCCCTTGTGACAGAGAAGTGTCCAAGAACAAAGACACGTACTCCTGCGTGCAATCTCTACCCTAAGGATCCTTTGTTGTGATACATTTTATGACCAACTTTAAAGACATTGACCTGTTGCTCTCGTTCTGGTTTTTATTGGCTGCATCCTACTTACATAAGAAAAAGTCCCTTGGGGAAAAAAATCAGGATTTTCCTTTAAAACAAATACTGTGCACAGCCCCCCAGATTCCTACCAGTCTCTGCTGTGTTTGCTTTCATTGCTCTGAGTGTGTAAAAATAAAAAGAACAAGAAAATGGCATCGCGGAAGGAAGCGAGGAGTGATGTGCGAGGGTCCCACCCACATGTTGCCCCATGAGTGGAATTAGAGAGCTAATCCACAAAGACACTTGAAGTTGCCTCACCAGATGCCCTCCACTTGACTGGAAGCTGAGTGACTCTAAAAAGTCACTTTCCCAGTGAACGGAATTTCTAATTAACACTGAAAATGCATGGTAGCTAAGTTTGTGGTGAAGACAGGCCATCTCCTCATTCTTCTTAGCTGGAGCCAAATTAAACTGTGAAAGGGGGACAGGATAATTGCTCACGGTGGGGCATGGTGTTTTCTCCTGCACAAACATATAATTAGGCTGTCTTAACCTCTTGGTTCAGCAATAAACACCATTTCAGAGACTAATTTACAGGCAAGAATCACAGAAGGCTGTGGAATAAAACGCTCAGGGCTCCAGGGCTCCAGGCCTCCGCTCAGCTCAAGGGGAGCAGCTTCACTATTTCAAGTCAGCAAAAAAACCCTTCCACACTTACCACAAACTAAAACGAGATTGAAATAAGGGCTGTGCATTCAAAACATTGAACACACCAGCTAATAAAAAATACATTTGTGACTGGTCATAAAAGCAGAGAATGTAATTGACTATGCCCTAGAAATATCTTTCACTTACAGTATTTGGGAAGACAGAGGCCTCCATAATATTGACTTTGCTAACACGTCTACATTTTTCTGTCCGCCATAATTATGCATCAGTCAGTGACACCTCGCCCTGTAGCTGCCAACAGTCACTGACTAGGGTGCTGCGAGGTGAGTTGGCTTCCTGGCAAGGACTGCTGGTGTGGGGCAAAAGGGAGGGGCCTTGCAGTCTTCCTGGTCCTGAAGGCTGAGGTAAGGAGCTTCTGAAGGGACCTAAGAGCTGTTCCTCCACTGTCTACTTGTCCTCAAAGTCTTCTTTAGACGTGAAACACAACACAGACCTTGCAAGGGAGGTCATAGAGAGTAGATCCACCTCTCTGTGGGAATTGTGTTTTCTTCAGACCAAAGCAGAGCCAGAGATGGAAAAGCTGTGGTGTGACAACGGTTGGATTTCGGCAACAGTGACAGGAGAGTGTGGGCTGTGGGCATGTTGGACATGATTCATGTGCTGTGAGAACTGGAGAAGGAATGGTCGGCAAAGACACACAAGGGAAACTCCAAGACACATCAGCGGGGTAAAAAGACGAACAGCCGAGCACACCGCCTTATCCATATCCAAATCTGAGTTACTTGTAGATTATTTTCTTCTAGGTCCCCTTCTCACGGTATAAAGACATAAAATAACTGACTGAGTCACACATCCTCCCTCTTTCAGCAAGTGTCCTCTGTTCAGGGTAAATCTGTGTTGCTAAGTCTTTGGGACCTAGAGGTGCCCATTGTTAAGTATTCTATCTAATCTTTATGGGATGAGTGGGTGAAAGAAAGAACAAATGAATGACCATCTTCCAACTGTAGTACCAACCCATGACCCAACCTTATATTTTCAAGATGAATGTAATGGTACCGGTGACCTGCTCAGGAAGTAAAAGAACTTTCAGTGCTAGCCTGATGACTTGAATTTAATAACAGAACCAGAACCTATAGGAGAAAGAAAGAATCAGCCACTATGAGCTGTCCTCTGACCTCTCACATGTGGGTGCACACACAGGAGCACACACACACACAAGAGCACACACACACACACACACATACTAACAATAAATAGTTTTTAAAAGATTAATGTAACAAAAAAAATCCCACTTGGGAGTGATTTTATAAAGAAAAAAATGATGCCAGGCAGTGATGGTGTATACCTTTAATGTCAGCACTCAGGAGGTGGAGGCAAGCAGATCTCTGTGAGTTCAAGGCCAAACTTGTCTATAGAGCAAGTTCCAGAATAGCCAGGGAGAAACTGTGTCTCAAAGGAAGAAAGAAAGAAAGAAAGAAAGAAAGAAAGAAAGAAAGAAAGAAAGAAAGAAGGAAGGAAGGAAGGAAGGAAGGAAGGAAGGAAGGAAGGAAGGAAAGAAAGAAAGAAAGAAAGAAAGAAAGAAAGAAAGAAAGAAAGAAAGAAAGAAAGAAAGAAAGAAAGAAAGAAAGAGAATATGTCCTTAAGCAAATATTGCCTAAACAAATGTTACTATATTTTAAAATAGTATTGATTAGAAAAAACAATAAGCTATATTTACTTTGAGAATTGTAATTTATCTCTCAAGCACCAATTTTTACAAAGTAAACTGGGCAATCTTCAACTATAGACAGTAGCCTTTCATTTTCTTATAACATTAAACTGAGCTTGCTATGCCAATAAGGGTGTTTATTTTTGTATCTTCAATTTTGGAGAGGAACAGTGACTCAGCACTTGAATGGCAAGAAGAAAGAAAAAAAAGTAAATGATGTCAAATATCAAATTACTTCGACTGCCCCCTGCTCGTGTTATTTGAAGAAGTTTTAAAAGCTGAGATCTCTTTCAAAATCTCAGCGGTGACTTTATAAATACACGGTCATGCACGTGACTACAAAACTCCAGTTGTGATCCTCAAGAGAAGTATAGCTGTGACTGAGATCTTATAATTTTTCAGATCCTGCCCGCAGTGCAGGAAATGCTGCTTAAATGCTGTGCTTGACTTCCGTACAGCACTTCAGGGCCTGTTTAAGCCTTAGGACTCTTCGTCTTTCAAACCAATTTGAAGTGACTGAACAGTAGCAACAGGATATGGTACTGAAACTGGAGGTTTTAATAAAGAACAGAATCCATACTAATGAGATATCTGTGCTTTCGACATTATGACTGTTCCCTTTATTTATATTTTTAGATAAATCTTACTTTAAATACTGGCAATACTGCAACCAACGAAGTTCATTCAAGGAGTAATTATTGCTATTGAAAAACAGTGAAATTGTGATGCTCATGTTCCATTTTCAAAAGGATGTATACATATGTTATTAATTTAGATTTTGGGAGTTGTTTGTTTTTTGTTTTGTTTTGTTTGGGGGGGTTGGGTTTTTTGGGGTTTTGGGTTTGTTTGTTTGTTTGTTTGTTTGTTTGTTTTTGGTTGGTTGGTTTTTGTTTTGAGAGGAGTCGGGCTTTTTGAGATACAGTTTGCAACTCACTCTGCAAACCAGAGTGGCTTCAAATCTGTGGCCCTTCCCCTATGCTGCCTCCCAAGTGATGGAATTACAATCGGTGTACACAATCATGACTGGCTAGATTTAGACTTCTTTTTAAGTCTGGCTGGTTTTAGACTTAAAAGAATGATAATGAACATGATTTCTAATAATCTTTGGCTGCTTGTAAGGAGATGAGGTCATTATATCCAATCTTGCTGGGCTTAAAGAAAAGCAGTTGTTAAATGAAATACAATAAGAATATTTGGAAACTTTAAGAACTAAGAATGGAAAGTAATTTCCGTGAAAGGATGGATTAATCTGGGCTATCCAAGGTCAAACTGTAGCTAGAAGTAGTTGGACAGCCTAGGCCAGGGTTGTGTGTTTGAATGCTACATATACTGACCTTAGCATAGGACTATGGTAAAGGAGAAGTCAGGAAGACATTTCAAAACTCCTGTCAAGAGTCATTCTTGCAGCCGCCTTGGTGAAACCCAGATCTTTTCATTTAGGCTCTGGCTGGAGCTGAGGTGAGAGCTGCAGCCCGTAATGTCAAGGCAGGGAACGGTTGCCCTCAAATCAAACCCAAGGAGATTTTTCTATTGTGTAAGAAGAGGGGGAGAATTCATCAAGGTAAGAGGCAACTTGGTTTAATTATGGGTCTTTTAATGTCTTTTCATAATCAGTTAATAAATACCTAGACAATAAAATCGAATTTAAGCTTTTAATAGGCCACGTTGGCTTGAACCTAAACAACTGGAATTATCGGCTCCAAGCATTGTGCGACCAAGGGCTTCCCGTTCTGTGCCAGGAGAAACAAGGCTAGTCAAGGGTGTTTTTTCTCCGTGCCTCCCCATAATAAACGCTTGTAATACCCCCCCCCCTTTCTGGCGAGTAGGACGCAGATCTTATTTATCACAGTGTGAGACACACCTGGCACACGGATCAGGAAACAGCTGTTTTACTTCATTTCTGTCATCACCTTCCAACAGATTTCTTTCACATTCCAATTTGGACCGGAGGACTCGACTTTTTCTCCATAAGTTCTCCATTAACAGATTCACAGCAGAAGGCGCCATTGGTCCGTTTCCTCTCGCAGCAATTAATTACCCAGAGCGGCGTGTTTTGACTGAGAAGGCAGCAGGCTGCAAGTCACCAGCCTTTACACGCCTCTGTGAGCGACGTCTTCATCCTCAGCACCAGGCATTTTGCACCTTCCGAAGTAGTGAGCCACTGTGCAAGACAGCTAGTTCCTCCTCGCCAGGCCAAGTCCATCCTAGGGCCAAGGATGCTGTCCCAGCGCTAAGCTCCACTTGCCCAGACTTCCTCCCAGGTTCGGCCAGATGAAAGGCACCTTTGCTTTCCGAATTAGTGAAGAGCCATCAGACTTGGTCTGAGGTCTGTAAGCTATGCCCCAATAAACCTTGAAAAGCTTGAATTACACTATAACCCACAAAAATTTTCAAATTAAAAAGGCATATTTAGAGGCCCCCCGCGGATAGTGATTTTATTTAGTTTAATTCCCTCTTGTGGCCAATTTGGTAGACACCCCTGAACACAGGCTTACACTCCCGGAGGAAGAAAAAGGAGGTTAACTTCGGATTTGGGGGAGCAGAGGCAGTACATCATTCCTCAAACAGACAGAAAGTATTTCCCCGGCTGTTCTGTGAGGAGCCCCGTCTTTCGAAATCAATGAAAATGTGTGTAAGACAGAGTTTAAGTTCATTCCGCTTCAGTGTCCTAAAGTCATTTTTCAGAGTTTTTCCCCCCAGCTTCTGCCTAATTCACCCTTAACGAATTGTCAAGTAGGAGAATTAAAGTTATAAATTTCTGCCCTGAGAACCCAGACTACACGTTCAGCTAGCTCCCTTCAATCATCTTCCGGTCTGAAGGACTTCTTTGGCTGGGCAGGCGCAGTTTGCGTTTGGTTTTTAATGAAGTGACTTGTACACCTCGTGAGCACTTTCTTATCTCCTCTTTACACAGAGCTCTGCTTGACCCAGCAGACCCCTGCTCCCAAACTTGTTTCAAACTTCTCTCCATGCTCATGGCTGCTCTCTCCATCAGAATTGCAAAACTTGCTCCGTTCTCATCTGGTGGCAAGCTCCGTGTGCACCATATGAAAAAGGAGTTAATAAAATGCACATTGGAAATATAAAACAAGGTCAGGGGCGACGGTTTGGCTGAAGGTCTTTCTTTAAATGTGGAAAACAAAAGAACAAGATTGTTTTAGCAGTTGCAGCTGTCAGGAACAGGCAGCCGAAGTCCCAGCTACCTGTTCATGGGACCCTCGGAACCACGGGTCGTCTGTCTAACCCAAGCCTCTCTCTGAAGGATTGGCGTCCCACTTTGGAAAGGCTAGGTGGAGACAGAAGGAAGTCCCCATTCCGCCCCTAAAAGGGCCACAGAGATTGAAGGAACAAAGCAGTGAATGAAATCAAAATCAAGCCGTGGGTGCACGAGCCTGCACAAAACTCCAGGCCCCGGAACCGACTGGAAGTCCCCAGTAATGAATGGCGTTACTGTGTGTGCTGTGAAATCCACCCGGATCGGACGCTTGTAGGTTTTTAAAAGTAAGTGCTTAAAACAAAAATTCTGCGGTTGGGTCCATCAGATGCCAACTGAACTGGAAGAAAGAAAACATTGTCAGCAAACAACTGCTTGCCACATAAGACCTCGAGCATACCACTAGGCAGCCGTGTTTGCCTATTGAACTGACTGGTTATTTTGGCAATACTTAAGAGTGGAAAGCACACAGTGAAACTCCATCAGGAGAACCTTATCATTTTCAAATGAAGATGAAAGAGAAAGCACTTAATAATTATGTCAGAGTTGATGATAATAGCCCACAAGCCCATTAATATGTAAGCATAAATTGGTTTATCAGAGTAGCCATGGCCCAACAAAATAGAAGACTTCATAGCCTTGATAAAGGACAAGACCGGGTCATCCAAACAGGAAAAGAGGGGCTTGCAGAGACAGACTGTGAGTGGGGGCAGGAGAGCCATTAAGACCATCAAAGCATCTACAGGCACCACTCCATCCAGACACCACCTCACCCCTCTCTAGTTTGAGTAACTTTCCGCCTTGGACCCTGGCTTCCTTGTTTGTAGAAGAAAAAATGATAATTTCAGTGAAAAATATCAGAGTACAGAGCATTTGGCTAACACCCAGAAGGGAGCAAAAGGGAAATCTGAGATAGCCACACATGCTTGCACAGGTCCTGCCTGCTTCACCTTGGGAGAACCACCTCTCAGCATTGTGCACTGGAGATGAGGTTGTCTCAGGAAAAGCTCCTCTTTTAATGGGAGTTGCCTATACTAGTAAAGAAAAAAATCCAGGCCCATAGGAACTGAAACTCCACTCATGTAAGATAGATGAAATGTAGGAAGAACCTCCACCCTGCCTTTCCCTATCTTGCATTTTGACCTTTCCAGGTCAGAATGTATCCAAAGCATTCCCCGCCACAGTTACTGCTTAGGTGTGAGCTCTGCAGCAGCAGCAGCAGCAGCAGCACACAGGAAACTGCTGTAAGTGCAGAGTTTAGGGCTGGAGGTGTGGCTCTGCTGGAGGGCAATTAGCTAACACTTGCAAAGCCCTAGGTTCAGTTACCAGCACTATAAGAAGGGAGGGAGGGAGTACCATTAAGTAAGATTCTGGACTAATTCAGAGACCATCCTTATAGACTTTTTAAATCTTGGGTCAATTAGACAAGAACTTCTGAGATCAGACTCCAGAATTGTTTGTGGGGTTGGTTTTTTTTTATTTGCTTGTTTGTTTGTTTTAACAGAGTCTAATGTAGTCTAAGCTAGTTTTGAAATTGCTTTGCAATCCAAACTGCCCTTAAATTTCTGATCCCCCCACTCCTGTCTCCTAAATGCTGGGATTACATGTGTGTACCACTCTGTCTGGCCATCAATCCCTTTTAAACCTTTCTCGATCATTCTGATGTGCTACCAAGTTTCAGAACTCTATTATCAAAGGTAAAATGTAACCAAAAAACACAGACTAGAAAAGGCAACTATTCCTGAACTAGATCTCTGGAGAGAAACATAGTTAAGGAAAGAGAGCAAAGATATTATCATGTTTACACCAGTACTCATACACTTCACGAGTACCAAGAGCGCCCGGGTGGGCAGACCATTTATTGGTATTAGGCACCGTGTTTATTGATGCTGCCCATTTTCCAGTGATTTTAGAACTCAGTAGGGGAGGTGTTGTGGCTTTGAAAGGACTATTTTTATAATAGAATTGTTTTTACTTAAAGCTTTATGTAACATGCTGTACTACTAAACAGTAAATAAAAACCACTGATAAACCCCAGGTCCCCCACAGGTAGCTTGGCACATCCTTAATTATCCAGTTTATGAGCAAATCGCCGCCTCAGCTTTGGCTTTCAGCTTGTTAGGTGCATGTGTGCATGCACGGACACGTTACATGCTACATCCCCTGCGGTTTTAGTGTTTAAATAAGATTGTCAAAATATGGAGAGGCAGGGGAGAAGCTGTACACAAAAACTGCCTGAGATTTGGATTGGAATCTTGGTGTTTGGGGGTTTGTTTATGGCAAAAACTCTGTGTGTGTGTGTGTGTGTGTGTGTGTGTGTGTGTGTGTGTGCACAGACATAGGTGGAGAGGCCTGAAAGGTTGCTAATGACTGCATGGTTGCGGAATACATGAAGTTATATCCATCCAGCTGTTATATTGGGGTTTTGGTGAAAGTCAAAATGGCTGGCGCTCCCTCATTCTCTCACTCACACGCTCTGCCCTCTCTCTCTCTCTCTCTCTCTCTCTCTCTCTCTCTCTCTCTCTCTCCTGTACCTCTGTTTCTCTTTGTCTCTGTCTCTCTCTTTTATCTGTCTCTTTCTCTCTGTCTCTCTGTTTCTCTCTTTCTCTCTGTCTCTCTCTTTCTCTCTGTCTCTGTCTCTCTCTCTCTCTCTCTCTCTCTCTCTCTCTCTCCTGTACCTCTGTTTCTCTTTGTCTCTGTCTCTCTCTTTTATCTGTCTCTTTCTCTCTGTCTCTCTGTTTCTCTCTTTCTCTCTGTCTCTCTGTTTCTCTCTTTCTCTCTGTCTCTCTCTTTCTCTCTGTCTCTCTCTCTGTCTCTCTCTCTGTCTCTCTCTCTCTTTCTCTGTCTCTCTCTCTGTCTCTCTCTCTGTCTCTCTGTCCGTCACACACACACACACACACACACACACACACACACACACAGTCCCTCTGTGCTATAACCTACTTTCCCTGACAAGCAAAAATTGCTTTTAAGCAATTAAACTTTCCCAGAGGAAAATCATTTTTGACTTTGTCATTCAAATCAAAGATAAACAACAATCAGATAGCATCAGGTAGCTTTTGTTCTGTTTTATTCTGTGACTGTTGTACAAATGAGTTCCTTTGATTCCTTTGAGTGTTTGCAGCCCTTTCTAACCTGAGAACCCTTAGAATGCAGAGATTTTCTGGGGGCCTCAAGCTCACAGCACCCTGCAGACTCTTCCGATGGGCGCCCTCTGGCGTCAGCGCCTTCAATCTACCCTGCTAGTCTGGAAAGTGAATCCCTCTGCTGGTTCACTTGAAAGCTTGGGGAGACCAGCTAAGATCCAGGTAGAAAAAGAACAGTCACACCAGTTTCTTAAGGAATCGCCCCTTCTTGGAACATTCCATGGATTAGCTTGATGAGTGTGAGAATCATTTTTTAAAACATCATTTCCAAGGCCATGATACCTTTCTTGTATGGGAACCAGTATGGGCATCACCGGGCTCTCCCCACATCCCCGGGCCATAGGCTCAGACTGTTTCCACAAGGTATCCAAGTATCACAAACCATTGCAAGCCCCTGCATCCGGTATTGATTAAGCAATGTCTGGAGCTGGCAAACATTATTAATATATAGAATGCTAGAGAGATTGATTGCGCTACTTTCATTTTTCTTCTTCCTGCCAGTCCCCTACAGGAGAAAGCCCTGCAGCTGTTCCGAATCCCATTGCCAGAGCCATATTATAGCTTGTTTTGATGTTTCACCATCAAGTCCTGTGCCTCATACAGGGGCAAGGCAACGAGAACATCCCAAGTTCCAACTGGAGGCCAGGGTACAATCACTCTGTCAGGTACTGTTGGTAAGTCAGGATCATAAAAGATAATAAACTCTCTCCCATCTTTTATGACGGCACACAGAGATCAAACATTTTCCAAACCAGAGCACAAAGCCCCTAGGACCAGTTCTCCCTGACAGATGTTCATCTGCTATCTTAGTACTGACGTGTTACTTAATTTATTGACCCACCGAGAAAAGGAAATACAAAGACCCAAGAAATCTGGTATTGTACAATCCATGAGCCTTGAAATAAACTGGAGACTCAGTGGCATGTTTTAGGAGCTATCTAAATAGTGTTCTTTTACTGGTTTTTTTTCCCCCTCAATATTTAAACAAATAAAAACAGGACACAGAAAATGAGTTAGACAAAAAAAAAAAAAAGCTTTTGTTATTTATTTATCTTTTCTTCGATGGATCAGAACTTGTAATGGTTTATGACATCACTAACCACAAAATCCCTGATTTGCCCTAGGTTTCTTAGGTTGATTAATTATGAGGTGAAATAGAGCAGGGGGTGGGGGGTGCTGTTACATACTTTGGCCTTTCTCACTTGAATCAGTTCTACAGAACTAGACAGAGCATGGTGAGGGAGAACCAGGATGATGGACTAAGTCTTGAACCAAATGAAGCCCCACATCCAGTAGTGTTAAAAGCCTGCCTTTGGGAGATCCAGCAGACCATACTCAGCTTACACAGCCTCAGTCCTTCTCTTTGATAGCCCATGTCCCAGGCGGACTGGATAAAATGATGGTTTCTCGTTCCACGTCTGTGACTTTGCTCATAAAGGTCTTGCTCAGATGTACAAATAAAAATCCTATAAGAAACAGGCAAGGTCAATCGCTACTTCCTCTAATTATCATGAGCCTTTGTGGGAGTCACCCCAGAGATCAACTGAGAGTCTGACTCTCCTTCTACACATTTCCTTGAATGAAGCATCAAATATTATACCTATTTTGGCCTCATCCATCTCTTCTGTGTGTTATAACAGAAATGTGATTATACCTTGTGGTGATTAGTATTACTTGCACACCAAACAGAATTTGGAATCACCTGAGGGGTGAGCCTCTGGAGATAACAGGGGGTAGTGGGTATCATGACTGCATCAACAGAGGAGGGAAGACACCTACTGTGAGTGGCACCACTCCTTGGCTGGGATCCCAGACTGTATAAATGGAGAAGGGCAACTGAACAGTGACTTTTGTTTGTCACTCACTACTTTCTGATTGTGGCTATGATCTGACAAACTACTTCAGGCTCAGGCTGCCTTGACTTTCCTGCTGTGATAGGCTACAACCTTCCAAAATAAACATTTCCTTCCCCGAGTTGCTTTTGTCAGAGTTACATCACTAAGACACCAAGGAAAAATATCTCAGCTGCCTCTAACGTTCCATGAATGTTTGTTTATTCGTTTTATTTATAGATACCGTACTCACCTTTGGCGTTCTCTCCTCCAAAGCCTTCTATGTTTCCACTTAGACTAAGGATAAAGACCAACTTCATTCCATTCAAACCCCTTCAAATGCATGCCTACACATCTTTTGAATGGATCCTAAACTCTCCCAACCTGTTAAAAAAAATATCACCTGTCAAATTACTTCCTTTCTGTCTCCACTACATTCTGCCACTGGCCCCAGCTGCCCCTAACTTCCTCACCCAGACCCACACACCTCCGTTGGCTATGGGTTTCAACACAGCACTGCCTTTCTTCTCTGTGAAACTTTCACAAGTGACTGTCTTCAGAGATCTTTAAAAGTGCATAATGTCTGATATGTCTTCTAGAAAATCCTTAGAGATCTTCATTACTATCAACTGACAATGTAATTTTGAAGTTATGAGTTGTGTTTCCTTCACTATTAAGCTTCTCACTGGTCCACGCAGCACTCATCAAATGTTTGTATCACTTCTCTTTACATTACACTCCAGCACAGTGCCTGGTGTGTCAAAGCAAAATGTTATTCCTCCTTAGGTTCCAGGAGAAGTGATTTGCCTGTCATGAATATTCAAGACTTCTTATTGTTTAATAAGGATGTCTCTTTTTAAAAGTTAATGACTTATAAGAAATCACAGCTTCACAACACACACATCTGCACATACATAATTAAAATCACAATTCTGATTTTTAACTCCTAACCATCTTTTGCAGGGTGCAACCTAATATTTGCCATGTTATTTCAACTTATTAAAAAATAGTCACCACATCCAAGCAGTAGTTTTTATAATCTACAAGTAAGACAGAACCAACTCAATGGTCACTGTTGAAAAGACATCAACTTTAGAAGTGGATAGCTAATAAAGAAATCCCAAAAGTTTATAAAGATAGAGAAATTCTTGTTGCTACCTTATATGTTCAAGATTACAGAGCACAAAAACAAAGAGACAGACTTCCATGAAAAACAGACTTGAAAACTTCAACGTGATTCAGTGAGTTAGAAGAGTCAGAATATGAAAAATAGCTAGACTCTACTCTAAAGAGAGAGTGAAAGAGCTTCAGACGTTCACAAAGATTGTGATAGAATATCTGAAAAACACAGAGAAAAAGAAAGGTGACACAGGACAAGTAAGCAAAACTAGACAGAAGGACACCTCTGTGGCCCCCTGACTGAAGGAGGAAAGGAGGAGATCAGAAGCCCCAGTGCAAAGAAACTGCAAGTCACACCACCAGGACAAGCCTTCAGACATATTAAACCCAGTCATGGGCTCTGGTGAGATACTGGTTCCTCTAGGAGATAGACCAGTGGGAAGGAATCCTGTTTTGTCCTTCTGAACATCTCTGAGAGCAGTGAACCATCTTGACACTGAACTTGTGTTTCTCACTGAGTGACCATGAGATCCTGAGAGCAGAGAACAACCAACCACAAGTCCTAAAACCTGAATTGAACCTTCCACATCCCTAGGATTACAGGCCATTGTAAAGAGTGGGCAGGCTCAACACTAGCAAGCTAAAATGTTCAGGTGGCAGAAAACTCAGCTCAGGGACAAGGAAAGGGACGTCATCCTTAGGATCTAGGGGCAGATCTCAACAACTCAGAGTAGCCCTGGAGTGCCATACCTAAGCCTGAGATTAATACGTGAATCAGCTTCTGGAGCCACCTGTCAGACACCCACTGCATAGAGGTCTGAATGGTCTAAAGTCCCAGACTTTGCTTGACACTCACAGCTGCATCCTTCCAACAGGCTCACAGCCATTTAGAAGCCTTGAAAGTCGTCTTCCTCCTATAGGGATCTCCGTGTCATGGTTGCTTCCCAACTCCCAACACATTGGGGAGACATTCCCACCTAGAGCATTAACTACCCCAAGGGGTATGAACAGAGGGTTCTTGGTCAGGTCAGAAAACCTGCCCAGCTCACAGACTGTAAAGCTACGTGTAAGTAGAAGAAGCCCGAGGTACACGAAGGAGGGAAGCTACTAAAACAAAGGCAGCTCTGATGGGCATTGGCCAGTTGTCCATTACAGAATCAGTACCACAGCAAACATGAATGACATGACTCCATACACACACTCAACTGCTACCGCCCACTCATGTAGCTAGCAGGCCCTAATTTTCAAGGACATACAGAAAGGCTGCTACAACATTTAGGTTTTTCGCCTTTTAAAATTGCCCCTTTATGGACTGAAGGAGCTGAAGCGGGGTTGCAACCCCATAGAAGGAGCAACAGTGCCAACAGGTTATACCCCTCCCTCACCCAGAGCTCCTGGGGACTGGACGGCCAACCAAAGAATACACATGGAGGGACCCATGGTGCTGGCCGCATATGTGGCAGAGGATGGCCTTGCTGGATATCAGTGGGAGGAGAGGCCCTTGGGCCTGAGTGTGCTCGATGCCCCAATGTAGGAGAATGCCAGGGGAGGAAGACAGGAGTGGGCAGGTGGGTGGGGGAGCACCCTTATAGAGGCAGGGGGAGGAGGAATGGGATGGGGGGGCTTCTGAGGGGGCACCTGAAAAGGGGAAAACATTTGAAATGTAAATAAAGGAAATACCCAATAAAAAAAGAAAAAACTGAAATTAAATAAACATTGCCCCTTTTTGTCTTTTTATAACACTTTTGGCAGTGTTTTTATGTGATCAAGCTTTTAAATTTCTTGTTATAATCTTTTATTCTCCATTCATTCATCAAATATTATTTATGCATGTTTTTTCATTTTGTACAGTGTATTCATTACTTTTCTATAGTAGTGATAAAATATCCTGACAAATAAACAACTTACAGGGGGGAAGGGGGACCGGATTTGGCTTACAGTTCCAGAGAGAATCCAGTCCATCGTGGCAGGAAAGGCATGACAGTGGGAGCATGAATCTGGTGAATATCATTTTAGCCACACATGGGAAGCAGAAAGAGGTAGCAGGGATGGCAGTAGGTAGTAAAACTCAAACCTGACATAGTAGTATACATCCTCCAACAAGGCTCCACTTCCTAAACAGCACCACCAACTAAAGACCAAGCGTTCAGAAACAGGGACCTATGGAGGACATTTATTGTTTAAACCACAACATTCTGCCCCTCACCCACACAGGTTCATGGTCATCTCATGACACAAGCTTAATTCATTTTGACTTCAAAAGTCCCCATGATCTTTAACAGTTCCAACACTGTACAGACATCCAAAACGTCTCTTGTGGAACTCAAAGAAACCTCTTAACTGTGATATCGCATAAAGTCAAAAGACAAGTTATATACTTCCAAGTACAATGACCCAGAGTATACATTTCCATTATTCCAGGGGAGGAGTGGAAACTTTATGTTGAACAATCAAACTGGAACAAGACCAAAATGAAGCAGGTTAAATACTAAATCCTGTCACTCTGGCTCTGGCATTTGGGACTTCAATTTCAAAGGGCTTAAGTGGCCAACTTCACAACCTGCAGTACACATCCGTCTCCTGGGGTGGGTCCACTTCCTATATGCAGCCCTCATCAACAGATAATCCACCATTGTGGCATCTCTGGCATCTTTGGGTCTCCACTGCATCCCAGGCTTCACCTTTACAGCTTCACACAATGGCCTCTCCGAGTCCCCTCTCAGGGATACTTGACCCTACTCTGAGAATATGGGGAAGAATCTATGACTCCCTCAGTCTTGCACCTGTCTTGCTCATTAGCTAATATTTTCCATCCTATGTCTCTTTACTATGAATGAAACTGCAAACAAATAATAAAAGAAATGACTATACTTTTACTTTCCTTTATGATTAAACTGAAATTATGAACATTGACATGCTAGAGTGGGTATTGAAGACATGAGGGAAACAGAACAATCAGAAGTAGGGTTCTTTGATGGATGACAGAAAGTAACAATTCCTTCTCCAAATCATATACAAGAGACAGAAGTTTTGTTATACCACAGCTTAACTTCCATCAGAGAAGGTGCCAACTTCTCTGAGGCTAATCCTTATCTCTAGTTCTTATCTTAGTTAGGGTTTTATTGCTGTGAAGGGACACCATGACCACAGCAATTCTTAAAAAGAAAAACATTTCATTGGAGCTGGTTTGCAACTCAGAGATTTAGTCCATTGTCATCATAGAAGCATGGTGGCACACAAGCTGGAAAGGCAGCTGAGAGTTCTACAATGGCAGCAGAAAGAGATTCTGAGCCACTAGGTGTGGCTAGAGCTTCTGAAACCTCAAAGCCTACTCAGCAATGATGTACTTCCTTTAGCAATGACACACCTACTCCAACAAGACCACACCTCCAATAATGACACTCCCTATGGGCCTCGGGGGGGGGGGGGGGGTCATTGTTATTCAAAGCACCACAGAGCTATTCTTCTAAAAAACCCCATGCATAGGCATGCAGCACTAAGAGGTTCTAAGGAGTTCTTTAAAGAAAGACATAAAACTGAGGGTGGAGAGAACATTTTGGGAAGATCTAGGAGGAACTTGGATGGGAGCAGAGGTGGATATGTTTAAAATACATTGTGAATATGTATAAAATTCTCAAAGAACAAATAAAAACTGTACATACTTAAAATTGAAATCATAGCAGGGGTGTGTTCAAGCTGATGCAATTCTCTTCCCCTTCTTGCACAGGGAGAGCACTCCATGGATAAATATTGAGTTCTAATGATACAGGAAATAGAAGAGTACAAAGGAAAAATGCTAAGTGTCCAAGGAATTAAAGAATAATCCTTTGGACATTGTTGCCTGTGCCCTGGACAACTCTCCTCCTCCTGACCCTACCAGCACTTGGGGGTTGGGGGTGAGTTGGCAGAGTCAACGACACAAACTCTGGGAGGGGAAGTAGTGAACTATCCAGGTTCAAAATTTAAAAACAATTCCAGTTGTTTGGAATGGCTGCAAGGGTGTTTCAACAAAGATGCTTGCTTCAAAGAGTATCAAATTCCCTTCATGTTTTGAAATAAACTATCAATTCACTTTCTGCAAAATCATAAATCACAGATTCTTATTCTACTAGTATCACAGTGCTCTAGAATTCAGGTAGAAATGGGAGTGGTATTTGAAATAAAGTGTATGCTTATATAATGATTCAGTGAATTCTATATGAGTGAGGTTATACTTATTAATGAATAAGTTCATCCAATACCTTGCCCGGGCATCATGGGAGAGCTGGTTCTGAAGGCATGAGAGCAGGAGAGCTGTCCCTGCATCCTCACCAACTGCAGCACTTGGCAGAGTGAGCCTGCACCTTGCCCAGAAAGCACAGTAGAGCTGACCCTAATGGGAGGAGAGGGGCATGGGTAAGCCAACCCTGAAGGTGTGAGTATGGGAGAACTAGTCCCATAATTTGTCTGCCATGTGATATGAGTCATAGAGAGAGATGCATTCCTACCCCCACCTTTTGCCAACTATGGCAGGAAAGAGAGCTTGCCGTGAAAGTCATGAGAGTGGGAGAGCTGGCCCAGCCACTCATCTACCACAGCACTCAAGAGGCCCCGCACATCACCTGGGCAGCCCAATCAAGCTGGCCCTGCTGGTGTGAGTACAGGTTAGCTGGCCCTGAGGGCACCTGGCTCTGCCCCTTACCAGCTGGGTGAGCTAGCCTGGATAGTGCTGGAGAGCCTGCTTTGGTGGTGTGAGTGTAGGAGAGCTGGTGGGTTGACCAACTTAGCTACCTCCAAGACCCAGATCCTGGGCTTTGAGTTGGTCCACTCCAACATCTACCCCCCATCTATGAACTGCTGGAGTGCATGCAGGGATCAGTCCTACAGATCCAAAGCTATAGGAACTCCATGGCACAGGATAACAACAGTATATCCAGGATGAGTCCCAGTGAGGTTCCACTATTGATAGTAAAGCCAGAGGCCTTAAACTACACCAGTGACTCATTGCAATGAACATTTGCAAGTAAAATATGGACAAAAGACTGTGACACACTACAGCTTCCACAACAAATTTTATTTTGTTTTTAGAAGGAGGTCACAAGGGCAGAGGGTGGGTTCAGAGAGACAGGGAGATGAGAGAAACTGGGGTGCGGGATGTGAAATTCACAAAGAATATGTATATGTGTATATGTATGTGTATATGCATATGTATGATGAGGACAGGGGTTGGTGTTGACTGCCTTCCTCAGTCTCTCTTTTTATTTTTTGAGACAGGGCTTCTCACTGTACCAGGAGTGAGACCACTCAGCTAGGATGGATATTTGGCCAATGAACCAAGGGATCCTCCTGTCTCTGCCTCCCCAGCACCAGGATTACAGCACACCTCTTTGATTTTGCTTTCACGTGGGTTCTGGGGTCTAAACAAGTTCTTACGCTCACACAGCAGGTATTTTGTTAAGTCAGCCCTCTGCCCAAGCCCCCAAAGCATTCTTTTTCACTTAGCGATTTTTCTAATGTCTTTTGGAGCTCACCTTAAAAAAAGAATTAAACCTTACTTATAAGATTCCAGATCTTGAATTATATGTGCCATGGTCCTGAATTACAAATAAAATCTTGGGTTTATTCAAATCCATTTTGTTTTGGAAATAAATGAAGGGCATATGTACAAGTTTGGAATGTCTTCCAAATACGATTCCCAACTTCTCTCCAGAAGTCTTCAGAACTAAAGGCTCTTCCACCCCAGCTGTGAGGCTGGCAAGGCTGCTTCATTGAGATCTGGATTCTTGACTCTGCTCCTTCAAAGGAATCCCAAAAGACAGAGCAATAGTCAGAGTCTGCCTTCAAGCCTTTAAAACTGCTTAAAAGTGAAAGATTGGATTTATTGGGCTCTCTTGATATCACAGAAGAATTCATCCACTTTTTCTTTTTTTTAACCTAATTGTCATGACATTTCCTGTGAGATAGACTATATTCCCATTGTTTTCTGATTGAAAAATAAGACCCAGCTTGATTAGGGATTCGAGGTAAAGTAAGGTTCTACACACATTTTCTAACCTGAGTCTTTCCTGGTCCCTGTTGTAATACAGTGTGTGTGGCAGCTCCCTCTACCTGATGGCCAGATGATTCCAACCCTCCATCCATTAAGAACAAGACAAAGTTTACATAATCTTTATGTGTGTGTTGTCAGGTTCACCTTTCCCAGGAAACCAACCACATTTAAAATGGGAGGCACAAACCCATGGCATTCTCAAAGCCTGTAGGCTCCACCTTCAAAGCCAGTAGCCTCGGAAGACAGAAACAAACTCCTGAGAGACAATACTTCTTGGACTTCTAAGACCCCAGAGTTTCCTTATGTGATAGAGTAGTGAACTGAAGCACCAGAATTTTGTTACCTTCTCTAAGGGATGAGAGTTCCCAGATTTCTTCCTGGCATTTCAGAAGCCCTATACAGGGGGGAAAAAAGCTAGCCTAAAGGCTGAGCTGGGGATTAAAAGCAAAGCAGCTAAGGGCTCTGCTGTATCTTCTTTCCAATCCATTCACTATAGAAACATTTAATTCCTTCCTCTTCCCCAGACCCCTTGCTTGCAACTGCCTGCTCCCCAGTTCACGCATACACATTGCAAGCTACATTCCGCCATGGGTTCTCCCAGCCCAGAGCAAAACAAATCAGGCAGAACCATATAATTTATTGCACCAAACTGGAATTACCCCCACCCACTTAAAAAAAAAAATCTGGCTTCCTTTCAGGGTAACGGCAGCAAGGCTCTGGCAGGGCTCAGTCAACGTGGGTGATCCCTGTGACATGTGGCAAAAATACAGAACTCATCAGATTTAATAAAACTAAGTTCCACACACGACTGGAAGGCTTCTCTCAACAAAGGCCTTAAGGAGTTACTGCAGGCAGCCCCCAGCTTTCAGGGGGAAACAACCCCCTCCGAGTCCAAAGCTCCTTCTAGACTCAGAAGTCTTGAAAAACCAACTGGCTGTCCCTAGCAGACAGGGGAGGTACTGGAGTCAGGAATAAATGCCAACAGAGCAGATGTGTCCTTATGTGAGGATAGGCAGTGTGCCCAGCCCGGGGATGGGAATGCCTTTGCATTCCACAGCAGACAAAGGTGCCCGCTGCTGCCAACCAGTCATGGTATTCCAAGCAGTCAGCGGCTGCTTCCCCAGAATGAGCCCAAAAATTGACATTGGTCTGCAGCACCAATCACTGCTAAGATTCTCCCTGGGAAGCTGTGGGTGGCCTTAGTGCCGATACAACTGAAGTGCATACTTGAAACAATTTCGTTTTAGAGGCAACCACTGGGAACCCTCCAGAACAAACAAGTGCAACTGTCAGCACCTTGTCTGAGCTGGTGCGCTCATCTAATCAGTAATTATTACAGAGATAGAGAGGGAAGCAGAGAGCCAGAAACTTTGTGCCTGGGGGCACAGAAGAGCACCTTGGAACCTTGAAAGTCTGATCTTCAAACAGTAGTCACTAGTGCCACTGGCTTAAGGCCACTTGCCCAATGGCTCTACGGGATATCATTTCTGGCTTCTTGGACCACTAGTGACTCTAGTAACTGCAGTAAAAGTCACCTGTCCCCATACCAGGCACCTTTGCACAGTCCTGAAAGATATAGGCACTGTCCCCTCACAAATTAGGAAACTCAACGGATAAGGAAGTAATGTGTCTGGCAGAAGATGAAATGCTAGATCCAGGTTTCAAACCCTGGGTAGTCTGGTTCCCCATGCATTCTGCCACATCCACACTGTCTTGATGGCTGATGAACACTGCACTAAATCCTGAGGTGGAAGGCCAGTCAACAGAAATGCAACCTATGTCCTAAAAAATGCACAGTGACCCAGGACGGTATGCTTGCAGGAGTTGAGATAGTCACACTTTGCTGAAGACTTGTTCCATATGGTCCAGTATCTCAGGAAAGCCTTACTTACCTCTAACACAATAGGAAAACCATTGGAGAAACTGCAGGGAACCAAGAGCACCCTTCTACATCCATCTCACTAGGAACATTTGGGTTTGTCAGTCATTTTCCCTGAGTTCCAGTTTCAAGTCAATAAAACCCATGGGAGTTGAGATTACATATTAATATGCATATGTGTGATTGTACATATATTTATACCATATATGCATATATATGTGTAATTATGTGGTGAGTAAAAGTTATCACTAATATCATAATATCATAAGATGATTTCTTTAGGGTTTTCCACACCTAAATTAAACTGATGGCATGGCCTATAAATATAGTGATAAAGGAGAAATAAATGTTATGGCTCACAAGGAGTCTGTATTTGTGGCTCCCCACTCACACGAGGGATATATTTGGAGAGAAGATGCGGCATGAAAGTGGCCTCTAGGAGACAACCCACCCAGAGTCCCAGGTCACAGAGCTCACTCAGCATCCCCTGAAGACACAAGGGTAGCCCAGCTTAAACCGTTTTCCATGCTCTGGGCCCTGAATTCAAATCTAACACTGAATGCAGGCAGGCTCGTTGCTACCAACATCAATGGTTCTAAGTCACCGGATCACTAAAGCCAAGGGGTGTCAGAAGCCGAAGGGGAAAAGAAGGGAGTCAGAGTCACCTTATATAGTCTTAGCCCTGACCTGTCTTGACTCCTGACTGGAATCTTCGTCGTGCATCACTGTCAATACCTGAGAAACACCTACCTCCATGCCTCATGATCAGGTGATTGCTTGCATATACCTCCCACGTGTACAGAAATCACAGGCACCTCTAGCCTCAGTATACTTAAGAAGGATTGGAGCACTTATGTGCCTCTCTTAGAATTTTCTGAGCATTTAATCAAAGCTATTTTAGTAAGGTAGACATTTAAGATCACTGACATGTGACACAAATTCCCCTGACTTTAATTATTCCAGCCCCATGACAACACACACTGCTTACGATTTGCACCAGTTGGACAAAGGGGTCACGGTCACCTTGCTGTTCTTCTCTCAGAGTACTCTTTGCATTTGCCAGCATCTCACCTCCTGGGGCATCTCTATGCTGCCTTATGTCCAGTGAGTTGGCTTGACCGTGGCGTTCCCCTCTGTGAAGTTGCATGGAAAGAAGGGTCTTAACTTATTGCCTACCACATACGTCTATTGTGACCAGCTGACAGAGTAACCGAATAACAGAAAAACCCTCTGTAATTAGAAACCATGCGATGGCTTACTAGAGATGCTGTTTTATAGGTTTCCAAGGTTAAGTGAAAACGCCCCTGCCAGATGCTTCCTCCAATCACTCACTTGGAATTTCTGAGGTTGGAGTTGACTTTTGGATGGCGTCCATCTTGTTTTCACAAATGCTTGCTCTACCCCAAGTTTCTGTCACCAGCTGTGCGATGGTGCCAAACATAAAGAACATTGATTTTTTTTCACATCTGTCTCTGCCACACTTAATCTCCACACCAGCCAGATGTGCTGGACTCTGCTCCTTGTTAACTACGCAAACATAGGCCATCACTGGGATAATCTGCTCCCTGATACATGTTTCTTCTAACCTGTCAGATTCTCCTTTTTCTGAATATGTCTGACTTTGTGTATCATGTAGCCAATAAATAAATAAATAAATAAAATTAAAAAAGATTGAGTAAGAACCCTTACTCCTTAACCCAAAAGCCAATACTTACTGCTAAGCAGGAAGAAGTTAAACTAAAACTAAAATTCTTGGTCAGAGTTCATTTCCAACACTCTTGGGACTTTGGAAAGGAAACTCCACTCTAACCTTAGCTGTCAGCACATCAACAAAACGGTTTCCAAACTCCAAGAGAGTTTTTTTCAGAGCCTCCAGAGAACACTTAGGAGCCAGGCTCTCTCCATGTCAGCTTCCTCTGTCCACTGGCCCTATGCTCAGGCCACTGTCCTGTGATGTCTACTGTTCTCCATCCTGGTTGTTCTCCTTCAGTCGGGATCCTGATCTCTCATCCCCCTTCTCTCCTCTCAAGCAAGTCTCCTCCAACTACTATCTGACTACGCAGCCCCAACTCTTTGTCCCAAGCAGTTTATTTTTCCCCCTTGTGACTTTAAAAAACAAGGGTCCCATTTGGAATTAAAAAAATAAAACACAAATGTTGAAATAGGGGTCAAACTCCTGACATGAGACTATGGACAATAAAGGACTAAGGACAAAAATTTGTTTATCACCTAATATGCCCCAGTCACTTGAGAAGCTCCGAGTAACTGCCTCAGCAAGCACCAGGTCAAGGAGTTGAGGCGAATAGGAATCTTCCCAGTGTAATATGGACAGCAAGCAACAAGTCATATGCAGAGCCAGAAGCATCAGATTTCACAGTCTATATTTTTAATTCATTCACTAAAATAATTCCTCAGATGTGTTTCAGGAATACTGAAACTTCTCACAGAACAAACAAAGCAAATTAATAACAATTCATTAATACGTGATTTTTTTATGAAGCAAAGACAATGAGGCAATCTCAAATGGGAACCCTCGTCTTTTATTTTTATTTTGCTAAAATACACACTGCATAAAACATACTATGTCTAATGTTTAAAAGTGACTACTTTTAAAACCACAATCTATGTTACTTATTTCATTGTATAATCTCTCCAAATCGCTTGTCCTGCACATGTAAAACTCCATCCATTTAAATGAAATAATCTTGGTCCTTTTCCTCTACTCTTGGAAATCCCTTCTTTGTGTCTTCCCTTCTTTCTTTCTTTTTCTTTCTTTTTCTTCCTTTCTTTTCTATTTTTTTTATTGAAAGTATATTTTCTTCATATAATATTTTCTACTTATGGTTCCCTCTCCCCAAGCTCCTCCCAGTTCCTTCTCACCTTCCCTCCCATCTGAATCCATATAATTTCTCTCTCTCCTTAGGAAACAATTTCTTTCTCTCCTAATGAAACGAGCATCTAAAGAATGATAAGATAAACTAGAACAAATAAACTGAAGTAGGACTTAACAAACAAACAAACAAAAGGAAAAGAGTGAAAAAAAAAAGAAAAACAAGAGAAACATATAGACACACAGAGACATGTCTTTGTACATACATGTGTCCCATAAAAACACAAAACTGGAAGCCTATATATCATATATATATATATATGAGATATACATATATATTATAGATACACACATTTATATATATATATGTTTGTATGTGTATATAGATATACATATATACTATATATATGTGTGTGTGTACATATATATTATATATATATACATATATATATGTGTATATATATATATATATATATATATATAACCTATAAGGTTAAAAATCATTTTAAAACCCTGACAAAACATTATGAGACAAAGAACCCCCAAAGATGTCACTGAGTTCATGCTGTGTTGGCCATCTACTGCTGGGCATGTGTCCGGCCCTTAAGAGTGGTTTGTAACCCCAGTGAGACTCTGTTGGAGAGAAATAATTTTTATTCGAGAATGTTTATCAATTGGATGTGGCTTCTGGATTAGAGATTGAGGTTTGTATCCAGTTCCCCTCTCAGCACTGGGGTCCCATCTGGCTTAAACTCATTGGGCATGTGCATGCTGCCACAGTCTCTGTGAGTTAGTATGTTTGTCAATCTGGTCCTGTTGATTTAGAGGGCTTTGTTTCCTTGGTGTCCTCCATTCTCTCTGGCTCTTACAATCTTTCCACCTTCTCTTCCACAGGATTCCCTGAGCCCTGAGGAGAGCAATTTGATGGGTATATGCCAGTTGGAGTGAGTGTTCTGAGGTCCTGCACTCTCTGCACATTGTCCAGCTGTGGGTCTCTGTATTCCAATCTATTGCAGGAGGAAGCTTCTCTGATGATGGCTGAGCAAGGCACTGACCTAAGTATAGCAGAATGCTTTTAGGAATCATTTTATGGCCATGTTCCTTTAGCAGAACAGTATCATTTCCCCCTAGGTCCCTGATATATCTGGTCTCGAGTTCTTAGTCACCCAAGCTGTGTCAGGGATGGTTTTCATCTCATGGAGTGGACTTTAAAACCAATTGTTTGGTTACCCCAAATGCTTTGTGCTGCTAGTGCACTAGTGCATCTTGTAGGCAGGTTATCATTGTAGAGCAAACAGTTTGTAGCTAGGTAGGTGTTTATCATTTCCTTCAGTAGTGGACCATGAACACTAGTCCATAGGAGTGAAGGCCCCAGGTAGGAAACAGCTCAATTTCTCCATGTTAAAGGAGTTGTGTAGATGTTATCTTCAGCAATAGGGCTTTACTGTTAGCTTTTAGAGAGCAGGAAATGGCCTTGGCAATAGCCTGGGGCTTACAGGAGCAGAGGACCCCTTTTCTTAAAGTCCCTTGGCCATCTTGGAACTTGGTCCTATAGACAATCTCTCTCCCCTGTCCAGCTCTTTCCACATGCCCTGTGATTGCAAAATTCTGCTCCATAAAATGCTTCCAGAGCACACAGGTTCCTCCTCAAGGAATGCCTATGCATGAGTTTATTAATAAGATCAACCTGAATCAATTTGGAATCTTTGGGTCTGCTACTACTTTATGGGTTTTGGCACTTCCACTTTTAATGTTTTTTTACTAAAGGCTCTGTTATCTGTGGTCTAAGGTAGAAACACAGTCCCTTTCTACTAAAAAGGAAACTGAGTCATGAAACTAGATGCTCCCAGATTTATGACAAATCATCAACTTCTGAACCCAGTGTAAGGAAAAACTGAAAGTTATTAAAAATATGCATTTGACTCTAACACCAAAACTCTGAGACATAGCAACCAGGAACGAAGAAGAAAGTTTTCTGCCAAAACGCCAGCATTCTCTCATTAATGCCATCTGGGGGAGTGGTTCTTTGGGATGGAAAGTGAGCTAAGTTAAGACTTGGGGAGACAATGCTGAGATTATTGGGAGAGTTGGAAGATGGGTTCAGACATGTTTTACATCCTTTGGGTAATACACAATGAGATAGTATCAGTTAAGACTGTGTAGCTTTAAAGTTTGGAACTGAGATGGAAGGAAGGACAATGCAGAGACTACCCCACCCGGGATCCATCCCATAATCAACCACCAAACACAGACACTGTTGCATATGCCAGCAAGATTTTGCTGACATGATCCTGATATAGCTGTCTCATGTGAGGCTGTGCCAGTGCCTGGCAAATACAGAAGTGGATGCTCACAATCATCTATTGGATGGAACACAGGACCCCCAATGGAGGAGCTAGAGAAAGTACCCAAGGAGCTGAAGGGGTCTGTAACCCTATAGGAGGAACAACAATATGAACTAACCAGTACCCCGGAGCTCATGTAACTAGCTGCATATGTTACAGAAGATAGACTAATCGGCCATCATTGGGAGAAGAGGCCCCTTGGTCTTGCAAAGATTATATGCCCCAATACAGGAAAATGCCAGGGCCAGAAAGTGGGAGTGGGTGGGTTGGGGAGTAGGGTGGGGGGGTATAGGGGACTTTTGGGATAGCATTTGAAATGTAAATGAAGAAAATATCTAATAAAAAATGTTTAAATAAAAAAAAAGACTGCAGCTTTAGACTTTTCAAGATTGTTCTAAGGAAATAACCCCAGGAACACAGATCTTCCTGCTTGCACAGAGGGCTTACATTCTGTCACTTGATGCTACTGTTGCACAGCTAATTCTACCTGAAGTAGCTAAAGACCATGTTCTTTCTCACTCGTCAAAAAATAAAGCAAAAAATTCCAGGGATTATAGGTGTAGAGAAATTCTGAGTTTCTAGGAATGGGCACCCTGGTGATAGTTTTAATGGACAAAAAGAGCAACTAAAATTCCACATTGTCAGACGGTAACAACCATAGGAGAAGAGGTCTGGAGTCATAGAGTCCCTGACTGAGCCTAGAGGATCTCAGAGGGGACAAGAACATACCAGAGCACTGAATGGAGCCTCAAGTTTCTAGCAGTCACTTTAACAAAGCAGCAATCAGAGATGGATGTTCTTGCTTTTGACTGTTAACCGTATTCCATGGTTCAATCCGAGGCTCTCATATCCATTAGCACCATAACAATAGCACTGCAGTGTTGAGGTGAAGAAACAAAACCAAGGTCAAAGATCTAGCCAAACTTCCAAACACAACCTGTTTAATACACTAAACTGTCATTTGAACCAGATTGTTTAATAGTTTACAGAGAGGGTTAAGTGAGTTAGAAAAGAAACCTATTAAGAAGAATCATCAAATGGCACTACAATTTAAAAGCTGGTCTTATGTTGTATCCCCCCCCATTTTATTTATTCTTTTCTCATCTCATACAAAACATCTAGACTACACCCTGTCCTCCCAACCCCCTCTGCACATACTTATCTTCTCCCTCAGATCCACTGACCCTCCATTTCCCTTCAGAAAAGATGAGGCTTCCCAGGGATATCAACTGAAGGAAGCGTGATTTTCTGCTATATTCATAGATCGGTGCCAAGTGTAATCATCATTAGAGAGGCTCCCTCTGGCAGCTGATTGGAGCAAATGCAGAGGCTCACAAACAAACATTATGTTGTGATCTTAAGTTACTATTGTATCTAGAAGTCTTTTCTCTGTGAGGTTTTCACATGTCCTTTGTTCCTTAAAATTACTAATTTTATTGTTTTACTCTAATTCCTTGAGTTATTAATAAGCATTTTTAGAATGATGGGTCTCTCATCCTTTTTCCTATTGATGAATAATTGAAAGGGGGAAAAAAACCTAAAAAGTATACTCCTTTGTGCTCTTTCTTGACTCCTGTATAGAGCATTTTTTAGACAGGATTCTGGCATGTATCACAAGACATCTTACTCAAACTGTTTCATCAGGAAAGGGTAATTTATTGACTGTTATCCTAGGAAAAAAAGGTGCTCACATAGCTTGAGTCGGGGCTCAAACAATGTGCCACTTTTCCCTTTCCATTGCTCAGCACTTCACCAGTGGTGTGGGTTCCAGATTTGGCCTCCAGGTAGATATAAAGATAGTATACACTACTGGACAAGGCCCCTGGCACATATATAGCAGAGGACTGCCTGGCCTGGCCTCAGTGGGAGAAGATGTGCCTAATCATCAAGAGACTTGAGGCCACAGGGAAGGGGGGGGCACCCTCTCAGAGACAAGGGGGAAGAAGAATGGGATGAGGAACTGTGGGAGAGAGGATTGGGGCAGGGCAATGACTGGAATGTAAATACATAAAATAATTTAAATTAAAAATATAATAAAAACATCTCCTCAAATCTCCAAGTGCTATTAGGAGGGAGTCTACCCACCCCACAAGCTTTTGGAATAGTCTCATGGGGTGTATGGACTCTTTCTGCAGTGTGTGCTCACCCTTGAAGCACTCTTTGCTGATGAGGAGCTGGGAAAAGCTGGCTGACTTAGAGAATCTTTGCCTACACTGGGGTCAGCCAGGTCCATGCCACAGAGGCTAAAGGAAGAGAAAGCACACAGATATTGGAAGCAGCATAGGCAACAGAGGTCTGGGTGGTAACACTGTCAAAGGCCCACCTCTGAAGAGTCCCAACCACCTCTTTATCATGGCAGCTCTCAGAAGAGAAATGGCAGTAGGTAACAACCCATAGAAAACTCCTGCAGAAAGCGTTAGGATTTGAATTGCTGAGCAGTGCTGGAGTACACTCCAGAATGGCCCCCAGGGAAGTGGAATTTCTTTCTCATTGAACAGGAATTGCATGGCTTCAAAACAAAACAAAGCCCCAGAGGGAAGTTCTCAGCCCCAAATGAAGAGTTATGTTGTTTTAGGCCCGTGTGTGGAAACTGGACTGTATGAGTCATTACTGAACTATTCATAGTGGCCTCAGTGGGCAACTTACATGAACATTCAGGCTGTCCTCTCAGCAAACAACAGACAAAAAGCAAAGCCATTCCAAAATAGAATAACGTTGAGGAGAGAAAAGATATATCTAGAACATCATAGTTACTATTTAACTAAGGGCTCCCTGGTCCTGGACCAATGGCATCCTCAAAGGTAGACTGTTCTTGCCACAAATGGCATTCAGGGTTGAAAAATCTTCCTTAGTGAAGAAACAGTCCAAGGGCCATGAATAAAGACGGTATCTTTGGCGGTTGCAAGCTCCACCAGTTTTAAAGATTTGGAATGCCTTTAAGTCCCTTGAGATAAGACAGAGGCTATGATTTCTGAGACAGACACTTCTGTGACACCCCCAACACAGAGGCCCACAGGCACACACATACACAATGAGAGAGAGAGAGAGAGAAAGAGAGAGAGAGAGAGAGAGAGAGAGAGAGAGAGAGAGAGAGAGAGAGAGAGAGAGAGATCCATATAACTTACTAAGAGGAACAACAAAACAGCATATTTGAGATAATGACCTCTGAGCAGACTGAGAGACTGCCTACAGGACCAATATCTAAAGATAAAGTCAGTGACATATGGTAGGAAGAAAAGAACCAGAGGCAATTGTGGATTTTAAAACAGGAAATTAGTCACGGGTGAAAAATGAAAAATTGGGAATTTTCCCCTCAGTGAGTGTATAGTATGCAGAAAAACACAAGACAATGCAACTTACTCTAATCTAATCTAAACTGATGACCTTAGGCAAGCCAGCTGGTCTCCCAATTGCTTCATCTGTATAAAATTATATTCAAACCGTCCTTGTAAGGAAGAACCACTATGTTCTCTGTAGCAGAGAATCTAAGTTATGACTCCTGTCAGCCATCTTACTTATGTGATTTCGGTCAGATTTGAGAGTCATTTTCAAGATGTTTGTTTTTCTAATCATCTCTTTATATTTAGTAATAAATACTTGAATGTGAGACTTGGCCTTGTGTTTGAATTAAGGGAGAAATATGGAGAGGAAATAGAGTAGAAATAACACTAAGGAAAGAGACCAGTGAGCGCTTTGACATTTGTTTTATAAGAACAGAAATGTTGGTACTTAAATTTATCAGATGACTCTCAGGAGAATCCAATAAAAACACTTGCAAATAAAATTTTCCCCTAGAATAGCATTAACAGAAACATAAGTTCTAGATGTTCTGTGTTCCCTGGAGCCAAGCACATGGGCAGATTCCCTGGAGCTTCCTACCAGAGATGGAAGAGTCCAGTACATTCATATTGCTTGTCATGCAATACAGGCCTATCTCTACCATAGATGCACTCCCAGATGCTATGATTTGAATATAAAAAATGTCCTGTGAAGGTTCACGTGGTAAAGGCTTGGTGGCCTGCTGATGAACATTTGAAATAACTCTTAACTTCATGAATGGATACAATGGTAAGCTTGTAACTTAGTAATCCTCTTAATTGATACATTTTAAATACTCATACCCTTTTGCTTACAAATGAATAGGCTTTGGGTGAAGGAAATCTTACATGATCTATTAATGCACTCTTATTCCCAAATGTTTGCTTTAAATATATACAAAGGCAGGATTAATATAATGGTCTTCCTAACAAGACCAACTCATTTTAAATCTCAGGCTTGCTACTGACCATTAATAACTTTGTGGACATGGGAAATGTGCCTGCATTCTCTGTCTCCATTTTTTTAACTAATATAATGGAGAGAGAAGCAGAAACAAGAATTAAAATGCCCAAGGTCAATGCTGTTAAAGTACCATCTACCAAAAATCCTACACATACCACCAACAAAAACAGGCTTAGCCGGTTCTGTTATTATACACATGCACACACATGCAAGCATATATATGGAACAAATATAATCAAAGAATAGGAGGCTACCAACTTGAGGAGGGAGCATGGGAGAGGTTTGAGGGAGAATTATTGGGAGGGGCTGGGGTAAAGAAATGATAGAAGTGATATGATTCTACTTTAACTGAAAACATTTAAAGTCATACTTAACAATGTATAAGAAGCACTGTATGTAGTAACTGGGGAAATATTAAAGTCCCGAGGTTTACTAACAAAATCTTTTAAGTCTTAGAAAGGTAAGTCTTGGTTGGAAAGTTTGCTGAACCAATAACAAGTTTGAAAATGTAAACTTTTAAGGTAGAAGACTGGGGTAAATCTACCATCCAATGCGACTTCCAGGACAACGGATCTAAACCCAGAGTTTTGGCTCGCCACTTGTTCATCCAAACCCCAAGGCAGGCATCTTGTGCCAATACAAGAAGAACAAAGCACCTTGGACAAGCCTTTTTGCATTCTTGTTTTTCACGAATGGGTGTAGTATCTGTTGCTTTAACATCTTTATATTAAAAAATGAACTCCAAGAGAGAAACAAGAAGCGTATTACATTGTAACCAAGCATCATCCTTCGACAAATCCATACTGAGGCTCTTACAGGCCAGACTCCATGGAGGACACTAACCTAAGGGGTAGTCCCCATGTGCAACAAGAGCTCCTGCTGTACCCCGATGGTAGCCACATTCACCCTTCTTCCTCACTTAGATCAACACGGATCCCTCCATTTTTCCCAGATCACATAGGACAGAGAGCACTGGGAGAGCAGAGGGTACTTTGGTGTGGAGGATGAAGATATTTCTGCCTAAGTCCTCCTTTTGTTCCCTTGCCCCATGTGGTGTTTGATAACAGTGTGTGGCACTATTAGAGGGTGTGGCCTTGTTGGAGGAAGTATGTCACTGTGGGGGTAGGCTTTGAGGCTCCACCCAGTGTGGAAGAGACAGTATTCTCCTGTGTTCTTTCGGATGAAGATGTAGAACTCTCAGCTCCTCTAGTACCATGCCTGCCTGGATGCTGCAGTGTTTGCTGCCATGATGATAATGAACTGACCCTCTGAACCTGTAAGCCAGCCCCAATTAAATGTTGTCTTTTATAATACTCGCCTTGGTCATGGTGTCTCTTCACAGCAATGGAAACTCTTAACTAGGATATCCCATCTGGCACTGGATTGGTCATTCTCTGGGAGACACATTTCCCTGGCAAGGACTAAGTGGCTCAGGGTTATTGTCCAAGTAAGTCATTGGAAGAGAAAGGAGGTGGATTTTTTGTAACTCAGGGCATCCAACCTACCTCTCCATCCTGAAGGCCCTATGTTTCTGTTTTATCCACCCATCTCCAGACACTACAATTTGCTCTCTCTCAGGCTATGTCCTCCCAACCCTGCCTGACTTTCCTCAGTACTTAGTCTTTAAAGAGTCGTCTCAAATGCCTCCTGCAGGCATTTCCAACTCACTGCAGTTTCAAGTTCCCCCATGTTGGAATTCTCACAGCTGTGAGCTGTCTGTGCCAACTCCAAGAATCTATCATGTTCTAACTTAGAACAAGTTGGGTACTTCTTATTCTCTTTTGTAAACCAAACTGCTTCAGAACAAGTCCTTGTCACATTTGTCTTCTCTTAGTGCACAGCCCAGCAAAGCCCAGGCTAGTCCATATTATTAATTTAATCAAATATCCATTGGACATAAACCAAGTGCCATATTCTGCACTAGGGGTTCCACGGGAACTAGAAATTGTTTCTTTGTCTCCGTGGAATTTATATTCTAGTGACCGCATAGTCAATGACTAATAAATGTCAGGTAAATTAAAAAGAGTGACATTTAAAGTCAAGGATCTCTCTGATGAAACCCAATCTTATTTCTCTGTTTTCTTTTCATTGTATCTAAACAGTAACGCTAGGCTTCCTGCATAAGTGAATAAAGGCTGACACTGAAGACTCAGATTTAAGACAAGACATACCTCATGCTTGAAGCGCTGCAGTTAGTGGTTAAGAGACATGTTTACACCTGATGATTTGACATTTATGAGCCCTCAAAGGCAAGAAATGTACTCTCCCCAATGTCTTGTAAAATGGTAAGACTTTGTCTAAGCAAATGATACTCTCTTCATAATGAAGATAATAGTAGTAATAAATATGTTGCCTTTGCTGGACACCCCCCCATAGAAAATACTAAGAAATTGAACATTCTTATAATGAGCTAGCATCAGAAAACAGCCAGATTAGCTCTAATAATGAGGCAGCTTAGGCTTTCTCTCCACTCATTCTCCTCAGTATGAACTTTTCTAAGGTTGATCCTGACTAATTACCAATGCTCACTAGGGTTGCGTCTCACGTCCTCCGAGTTATCTTACACAGTTGTGTATAAACTGGAGGCTCTATTTTTCAGACCTCAATCCTTCTGAGAAAGGATCCTATTTCCAGCTGATACTGACTTTACTACCAGCACAGGATCTCCGCAGATGGAATGTGTTGTGTATTCTCTTCTCTCTCACTACTCCCTCTCACCTCTTCACCACAGCACTTTGGTCTTTCCTAGATTTGGTTTGTTCTCTCACAGCTGACAGCGCCTGGAAGCATTGTCCCAGTCTCAGCCAAAGCTCACCAAAACCCAGTCTTCTCTAGCATGATCACACACACACACACACACACACACACGCACACTACTGAAGAAAACAAAAGGAGCTGGATTGTCTTTCTCTTTGTGGCCAGAAATATGTGCCAAAATCTGTTAGAGCTCTCAACACACTGTTCTGTATCTGTGTATTAATTAACTAAAACTGTGGACCCTTTCTTAAAGCAGCAGTTCCCACCCACCTGCACAGTAGAATCACTTGGGGAGTTTTAAAGCTACTAACACACGAATCCTGCTCCACCCCTCAGTTCTACCTCTGAATCTAATTTACTTGTTCTGGGAAATACTGAACAGTGGGTTGTTTTTTTTGTTTGTTTGTTTTTTTTAATTCACAGACAGTTATTGTAAGTGATGCCTTCTGGGCTTACAGGTAATTTTTGCCTGCTTATCTTTATGTGTTGCATAAGCCAAGTGCTTAATAAGTATTAGTTGAATCCATGAACACTTACAGCATTCACCCTGCTTGCATAGTCCTTGTTGGTAGTTAAGTAAACATATACTGGATGGAAGAGTCAAGTAATGACATCAAGACAAAGAAATGTGAAGACTATTTAACAGAAGGATCTATTCAAAATGATGGAATGGAGATGGACACCCTTGGGAGCACCTAGACTCCTCTATGCAGGAATCTGTTCCCAGTCATAGGGAGTCACAGCAATAATGTTAGAAGATGGAAGGCCAAAGTCAGGCTTCACGAGTTAATTATGCCTATGACCTCTGTTCACATTGTTTTTGTCAGCCCAATGCTCCTACACAAAGAGAGCTTATTCTGAACATAAATACTGTTAGACTTGAGTCTGAGCCCATGGGATGTGTGTAGGGAAAGCTTTGGTCCCTCCCTGTCCAAATTGATGTCTGCAGAAACTAAATTAAGTTGCTGCATTGCAGGAACAAGAATTTATGACTTGGATTCTTTTATTCTCACTTCCAAATGTGTCAAGCATCCTATGATTTGCTGAGCAACTTTGCACTTGGGAAATGCTTTCGTCCCAAAGAATAAGCAGAGATGCCTGTTTTTCTAGCACTGAACTGGACAGAATCAGTCTAAGTACTTGTAGGTGCATGTTTTACTAGAAGGGCACAGGAGGAGTTATCCCAAGAAGGGTGGGTCATCTTGCCTATAGCATTGGCAACTGGCCTGCCTGAGATGCCCCTTTCCATTGTTTTACTTCCTGTCCAGATTCTCCAGGGAGCTAATTATGAAAGAGTGTCTGTGATGATTACATGTTAGGTGTGAACTATATAGTCAGTGGTAATTGTGAGGTATTGAAGTGGTCATTTGAGTTTGATTGACAAATGCTTGAACCTCTGTGGAAAGCTCACAGTTTTCCCTGGCATTAAACACTCAATATAAGCAAGCAGTGTCTTTCTAAGCATACAAAATAGAGTATGCATAATACAAAGAGCCGTCTTTCTGTGGAAAGAGAGTGCAATTCTCTGTGAGGTTGTATTCAAGACAGGAGATGTAAACATGAGAGTCGTGGAGTAGGAGGCAGCCCAGACAACTAAGAGTGACTGCGTGTTTCAAAACAATCATTACATTCTCTAAATCAGCTCTGATCCCACTTGAGCCTACAACGAAAGACAGACAACTATTTCCAGCTCTGAGCATAAGTATTAGAAGCTCATTTCTAAGCATTATCAAACATTAATTGTTCAGTACAAATATTAGAAGGACTGGAGAGAGCTCAGTCAGTACAACACTTACCTCACAAGTAAAAGAACCTGAGTTCAATCCATACAATGTACCTGAATACATGCACTCATAGTCCCAGATAGAGACAGGAGGATTCTGAAACTTGCTATCCAGCCAACCTAGACTACCCATACTTGTGATCCCCCAGGCTACAGCAAAAAACAAAAACTTGCTTCAGATAGCAAGGTGGACAGCTCTAGAGGGACTACACTCAAGGCAATCCTCTGGTTTCTAAACATACATGCTCATATGCATCTGCACGTAGGTTACACACACACACACATTCATTAGATAGTATTCAGACTTATAACTACACATCCAGTCATACAGAGATCACGCCATAATAATGACTGTTCTCTATAACCTTCACAATAATAAGAAAAATTAGCATTGTGACTTCCAGACATATTCACTGTCCATGATATGGCTCCATGATCAATGCCAACACAAAAAGGAAATAAAAGTTTCTCTCTATGCAGGTGTTTTCTGGTGGCACAACATGACACCTATAGGTGGAAATTGCAAACTACTTAACAATTTCAATTTTGTCCATTATCTTTGTACATCGACCTTGGTTTTCACCCGATGGTTGCAATGTGTAATTGTTATTTCCTAACTTTAACTGAAAATTAGAAAGGAAAAAAAGGAAAATTCCCCTGCTTCTGAACTACTGTTGAGTAAGTCAGTTATTTGAACATTCTCTAAGAAGTTTGTTCACTGTGCTTTGCTACAAGTCACTATTGCTTACTTCATTATTCTGCCATGAACAGAAAGTTCTTGCTTGCTTGTGAATGGAAATTCTCATCACATTTTCATGGAGAAGGGATTTTGTAGATTAAAAAGTTCGAACTTCATACCTACATAGATATCCCCTTACCCCCACCCAAACATCAACCCTATATGACTATCAAACTTCCACGTCCAAACTAGAATATCCTTGAAAGTAAGGTGAGAGAGAGACCGGGCCCCAGTGTGTACCCAAGCTAGCTTTGAACTCATGATCATCCGGCCTCTGTCTTCCAAGTGCTGCGATTATACGCATCTGCTGCCACGCCCAATCTCAAACTGGTAACTTTTAAAATAAGCTGTTTCCTTGTCAAAGGGTGAGTAAGAAACTGTACATGCTAGGACAAAGCTGAAGTCATCATGATGGAGCACTGTGGCCAGATGAAGGGGAAGGCATAGGCCACCACAATCAACATTTCTGTCTTTACACTTTCCCCTGGTTTCTAAAGTGTGCCTCTAAATGGAAAAAAAAAAAATTATCTGTCATCCTTTGACATCTGAGAAAAGCAGAGGCATCCTCAGAGTGGACATCGGTACCCCTCTGGGAACTCATCTTCCGGGTTTTATGAAGGATTCAAAATTTAATACCTTTCTATTATTTCTAAGACCTCTTTGGAATTTATCCCGTATAACTGGAAAGACATCATCCATGCCTTCAGTGAGTAATCTGAAATAGTAAAATAGAAGTCTAAACACAGGTCTAAAGCACAGGACTGTTTTAAGGTGTAAATATGCCTAGCAGAATGGGGGGGGGGGGTCAGCCAAGCACATAACAGAGAAAGAGCCTCACAATCTAGTCATTTTTGTATCAGATCACACATGCAATGTTTTAATGAAGTCATTTTTTATGTTTATGGTTTTTTTGATAATTTTAGACATGGGTGCTGTATTTACATCATTCCCACTCCGTTCTCTTCCCCTCCAACTCTTCCTATGGCCTCCACTCTCTCAACTTCATTACCTCTTCTTTACTATCAATACATGTGTGCCCATGCACACGTATGTGTGTGTACATCCTGCTGAATCCATGTGTTTTTCAAAGATGCTGTATAGCTTAGAATTTAATTTAGAATTAGTAAATTCTAAATTCCCTGGGACTCCAAGTTTAACTGTTAGGACAATGTCTCCTCAAATGAAATTTTTTATCTTTTTTTTTAAATAATTTTTATTAGATATTTTCTTCATTTACATTTCAAATGCTTTCCCAAAAGTTCCCTATACCCTTCCCCCCCCCCCACCCTGCTCCCTAACCCAACCACTCCCACTTCCTGGCCCTTTCTGCATTCCCCTGTACTGGGGCATAGAATCTTTGCAAGACCAAGGGCCTCTCTTCCCAATGATGGCCTCCTAGGCCATCTTCTGCTACATATGCAGCTAGAGACAAGAGCTCAGGGGATACTGGTTAGTTCATATTGCTGTTTCTCCTATAGGGTTACAGACCCCTTAAGCTCCTTAGGTACTTTCTCTAGCTCCTCCATTGGGAGCTGTGTTCCATCCAATAGATGACTGTGAGCATCCACGTCTGTATTTGCCAGGCACTGGCATAGCTTCACAAGAGACAGCTATATCAGGGTCATGTCAGCAAAATCTTGCTGGCATTTGCAATAGTGTCTGCGTTTGGTGGCAAATTATGGTATGGATACCCAGGTGGGGCAGTCTCTAGATGGTCCATCCTTCTGTCTCAGCTCCAAATTTTGTCTCTGTAACTCCTTCCATGGGTATTTTCTTCCCTATTCTAAGGAGGGACAAAGTATCCACACTTTGGTCTTTCTTCTTGAGTTTCATGTGTTTTGCAAATTGTATCTTGGGTATTCTAAGTTTCTGGATTAATATCCACTTATCAGTGACTGCATATCATGTGAGTTCTTTTGTGATTGGGTTACCTCACTCAGGATGATATTACCCTCCAGATACATCCATTTGCCTAAAAATTTCATAAATTCATTATTTTTAATAGCTGAGTAGTGGTTGATTGTCTAAATGTACCACATTTTCTGTATCCATTCCTCTGTTGAGGTACATAAAAGACATAGACTAACAGAGTGCCTACGTAAACAGGACCCAACATTTTGCTGCATACAGGAAACCCACCTCAGGGAAAAAGACAAGACACTACCTCAGAGTAAAAGGCTGGAAAACAATTTTCCAAGCAAATGTTCTGAAGCAACAAGCTGGAGTAGCCATTGTAATATAGAATAAAATCGACTTCCAACCCAAAGTTATCAAAAAAGACAAGGAAGGGCACTTCATGCTCATCAAAGGTAAAATCTTACAAGATGAACTCTCAATTCTGAATATCTACGCTCCAAATTCAAGGGCAGTCACATTCATTAAAGAAACTTTAGTAAAGCTCAAAGCACACATTGCACCTCACACAATAATAGTGGGAGACTTCAACACCCCACTCTCATCATTGAACAAATCCTGGAAACATAAACTGAGCAGAGACACATTGAAACTAAGAGAAGTTATGAAACAAATGGATTTAACAGATATCTACAGAACATTTTATCCTAAAACGAAATTTTGTATCTTGAGAAAGCTTTCTAAGCTTTCAATACTGGCTGCAGCAAGTGTCAGCTTTTACAGGTGCTAGGAGCTTCTCCTCTTGTTTCCATTCTGTAGACTCTAGCTGGTTGTGAAGTGTTTGTGGGACTCTTCCAGTAGTGATGAAGGCTGTTCCAGCCACCATTCTAAAAAAAACCGAGGCAGAGGCAGGGGAATGGAGGAAGGAAAGAATCTTCATTAATGCAACTTATTACTCAGTAACTGATATCCAGATCTAAAGCTGATTTCATTTCTTTTATTTTTAATTATTTCACTTTACATCTCACTATCAGCCCCCTTCTCCCAGTATGTCCTCACATAGATCCTCCACTCCCTTCCTCCTCTTTTGAAAAGGGGGTAGCCCCCCAGGTATCCGTACCTCACATCCCACCCCCTGCCCCTCTCACCCCACACACATCAAGTCTCTGTGGGACTAGGCACATCTCCCACTGAGGACAAGGCAGCCCAGTTAGGGGAATGGAATCCACAGGCAGGCAACATAGTCAGGGACAGCCCCTGCTCCAGGTGTTGGGGACCTGCGTGAAGATCAGTATGCTACATATGTGCACAGGGGAGGAGCTAGATCTAGCCCATTCTCCATCTTTGGTTGGTGGTTCCATCTCTGAACCACCCGCAAAGGATTCCCTCAAGGGTCCAGGTTAGGTGACTTGTTGGTCTTCCTATGGAGTCTCTGTCTTCTTTGGGTCCTCATTCCTTTGCCCAGTTCTTCCACAATACACCCCGAGCTCCATCAAATGTTTAACTGTGGATCTCTTCATCTGTTTCCATTGAGCCTAACTCTGAGTCTCTCATAGGACAGTTATGCTTGGCCCCTGCCTGCAAGCATAACAAAGTACCATTAATAGTGTCAGGGGTTGGCTGTCTTACATAGGATGGGTCTCAATTTGGGCCAGTCATTGGTTGGGCATTCCAACCAAAGATGGTCTCTGCTCCATCTTTGTCTCTTCTTGTAGGCAGGACAAGTTTTGAGTCAAAGGTTTTGTGAGTAGGTTTCTGTATTTATCCCTCCATTGGGATTCCTGCCTGGCTACTAGAGGTGGCCACTTCAGGCTCCATATTCCCCACTGCTAGGAGCTAAGCTAGAGTCACCCTCATAGACTCCCCATATCCTCCCCCATCTCAGGCTAATTTCTGTTCACTCTTCCTGTCCTCTCTCCCTTCTCCCCCTTCTCCTCCTCTTCATTCCTCTCCTCCTTCTTTCTCCTTTTTTCAGTGATACAGAATTGAGAGTTTTATTGTGTCTTTTTAAATAATTTTTTTTTATTCTTTGAAACTTTTATACATGTTCACACTGTAAATCATTTTGTTTTGATTGTTGAGGAGCATCTCAGTAAGTAGACAAGGCTGGCCTCAAACTCACAGAGATTTGCCTACCTCTGCCCCCTGAGTGCTTGTTTCTTGGATTAAAAGAAACCACACCCAGCACATACATTTCTTAATCATATCTAAGTCCTATTCCCTCCCTCCAACTCTCTTTTCCTGTAACTCACCTGCATCCCAACTTCCTGTAACATGCCTTTCTTCTAAGATGATGAAAAACAAGTCCTTCACATACAGGAAGGCCAACAAAACGCTCCAGCTATTGCCTCTTTGTCAGAGGACCTACTATTCCAGATGAAGAGTGGAGAAGAACTGAAAGCAATGAGAATCAGAGGTTCTGAACTTTAGAACGATCTGATTCCAATACAGGACTGACCCCAGAGATAATACAAGTGGAAGGGTTTGTTTGGTTGGCTGCTGTCAACGGTTGGTGGTTGCTGTTGTTTGTTGTTAGGAAGAAGCCAAGGGCAGAAAATGGTCCCAGGGGACAAACATGTGGTGTGCTCATCGCTGTCTTTCATATGGTTGAAACTATGACAGCAAAATCTGATAAGAATGGTATCAGACTAAGGAAGGAAGGAGGGAAGGAAGGAAAAAAGGAAGGAAGGAAGGAAGGAAGGAAGGAAGGAAGGAAGGAAGGAAGGAAGGAAGGAAGGAAGGAAGACTAAATAAATCTGAACACACTAGGAAGTGGAAAGATATTACTGGTTTATAGATTGAGGTCATTCCTAATGTTAAAATGTGCATATTGCCAAAAGCAATCTACAAATGCAATACAACTCCCTCAAATACCACTCACATTCTTCAATGAATTATAAATAAACCAATCTTAAGATTTATTTGGAAATGCAAAAGATCAAATGTTGCTAAAGAAGTCCTGAACAGAAGGCAATGTTTGAAGAATCCTATCCCTTGATTATAGGATACAGGACAAGAGCCCAGAGTCTATATTTGGTGTATATAAGCTCACCCAAATATGGAAAGAGAGAACTGATTCCATAGAGTTGTCATCTGACCTCCATATCTGAGTCATGTTACACACCCCCACACACACATACACACATACAATAACAATCATTTTTAAAGATATGCCACAAAAGCAAATTTAATATCATCATTGGTTGCCATCAAAGATCATGTAATAGAATAGAGGACTAGAATAGACAATAGAAATAAACTAACTCTAAAGAAAGATATCCAAAAGATACACTTAAAGAAAAAAAACAGCTCTCTCTCTCTCTCTCTCTCTCTCTCTCTCTCTCTCTCTGTCTGTCTCTCTGTCTCTCTCTCTCTCTCTCTCTCTCTCTCCTCTCTCATGCACACAAATAAAATAAATATTTTTTTAAAAGATTGAAACCAGTCTCCATCGCCTATCATGACCAAGGGTCAACCCAAAATAAATCTAAGGTCATAAGGTAAGACTAATAACATTGAAAAACTCCTTTAAAATGTAAGAAAATTTTTTGAAATATTGTAATTCACAAAAGTTTCCTGAAAGCTCTCCAACAACTCAGGAAATTAAAAATTAACATAATAATATGTCACACTAAATGGCTTGTGCTAGGCAAAGAGAACAATCAACAGAGCAAAGAAACAGGCTGAAATATGGGAGAAATTGCTTATACGTAGAGGGCCCGCCCAGCTTGTACATTTCTCTAGGTTCTATTCCTAAAGCTGAGGGAGGGGGAGGGGAGAAGGGGAGGGGGAGAGGATGTTGGGGGGGGCTGTTACTGGAAGCTGGAACTATAGAAAAGGGAGCCTTCTGACACTAAAGAGGAAAGTTAGGCAATGCTCTCACTTGATACGATATAGAAATGTGTTCAAGCTTAAAGAAAAGTCAAGAGGTCTAAGGGCAGAAATTACCTCCTGAAAACCTCAGTATGTACTCCACCATCCAAACACTCTGAGTTTCTGTTTGGTCCAGCCATGTTGGGAATCAGGGAGTGATGCAAAGAGTGTATGCATAGCATCTCTCAGTACAGATTCTCTCTACCTCCAGTTGCTCTAGCATCCTGATGTTACAAGCCCAGCGGCCATCTGAGTGTACCACATAAAGATGACCATCCAGATGAACTAGTTCCAAAGCACTGCACTGTGGGAAAATAATGACTCTCGCTCTTTTAAATTGCATATTAGAACAATTTATTACAGAGCAGCATAAAACAAATACAATGTTCATATGAAACAAATAATAGATTGTTGTCTACATCTTTTTTCCATACAGATGAAAAAATATCAACATCATCAAATGGAAACAACACATTATTTTCAATCATTCATTCATGGAAGGGGCTAAATAGCCAATATAACTATAAATAGTCTTTTTGAAGTTTCTCATAGCTACTAATATTTTTCTTCTACAACATTTACATATATCCATTTGATGTAGTAATGTATGGCAGAGACTACATAAGTTCATTCAATCCTGTTTGGCTTTCTTCCCTGGCAGATGGTAAGACATCTCTCAGCCTCCTTTATAGGCAGGCAATGGAGTGATGTGGCCACCCACTGAAGCATCTGTTAGAATAATGATAGCCACCTCCAAGCCTGACCCATGAGAAAACTCTCTGAGCAGTCAGAGGCAAAGGCTCCAGAAGAGGTCTCCAAAGCTTGGTAGGAATGGGGAAACTAGAAGATGGGTGAGCATGGTCCCAATGACCACATAAGCTACACTCCACCACACCCTCCCTCAAGCCTGTATTTTACCATGACGTAAGCAGGAAAGACATTTGTACTGTGTTAAGCCATTAAAACCTTGGAGCCACTCACCACAGCAGTTACCTTGCCCTGACTAATAACTGGCGGTTGGAAAATTGCTGAACTGTACTTCTTCCTGTAATAAAAATCAGAAATACATAACAGGAGAGGCTGCTGTGACTTCAACTGGGCATAACCCTGAGCTCTGTGGTTTAAAGACTCATATAAATATCAAGGTTCAGCCACTAGGTTGATATTCTAATTTCCCAAGGTCCCCAATTTCAAGACACATACTATCTTTCCTTACCCTCCAAAGGGAATATTTTCTTGCTGGTGTTCATATTCTTTTCTTGAATTTATTTCCTTCTTAAATGGGACTCGCTTTTCTAAAATAATAGTAATAATCTTTTCAAATTTTAAGATATTTGATTGACAAAGACCACTGGCTCACCTATGTCAGGATTCAGGTTGGCTTGGTCTTGTGAGGGTCTTATTCAGGTAACCGTGGCTACTGGGAGATCATGGTCACAGAGCCAAAGGCACAGCCAAAAATGAGTTTCATAGCATTTCTCTCCACTTCTCTTCCTCAATGTTTCCTGGGTCTTTGCTGGGGTGGGGGTTTTAAGATAGATGCCCTATTTAGTCTCCTATTCTCCATACTTTGACCAGTTACACATCTCCACATTAACTGCCGTCCACTGTGCAAAGAAGCCTCTCTGACCAAGGTTGAGAGCAGCCTAGGTCTGTGGATGTAAACAAATATTTAGAAGGCAAACGACCATTCAGTAACCTATAAATAGCAGATTCTACTTTAGGGCACATGACCTCCCTAGCCTTGGGTGTTTGCACAAGATTACAGTACCAGCCATGAACTACCCTCCTGTGGAGCAGGCCATGAATCTAATCAGGAAATGGTTACCTCATGACAGACATGCCACCATTGTCCCAGTGGGCACATCTATCCCGGCAGGTCATTATTGTAGATGCACGTCGAGGTCTCTTCTTCCCAGCACCTTTCTGGGACTATGAAAGCTGGTCATCAGGAAGTTCCTGACTGATCGGCTTGAGACTGATTTCCTTATGTCCCACAGCCAGAATGTGTGGCATCTTCAGTAATAGGGTCTTACCACGCAGTTACAGCGGGTAATCAAGGCTGACAGCAATCGCCTGTGGCAGGAAATCAAGGCTGTGTTGTTACATAGACCTCTGGAGCCTCCCTGACTACCACTTGTAAGGAAGTATCCAAGGCTTTTTATTCTCAGGTCTTCTAGGACCAACCTTGTCCAGTCATGCAGAGTAATTACATTTAAATTCTTTTTTCCTCTCGGTCATGGTTTAAACTGTGCTTACTAACTAGTGCGCTTCCATAAAGCTTTTCTTTTTTTTTTTTTCTTTCTTCTTTTTTTTAAAACTCAGAAGTTGTATAATTTATTTCAAGCTTTCAGCACATTTTGCAAAATTGTGAGTTAGTCTAAAGGAGGAAGCAAGGCATTCTGGGACAATCCCATTCTCCATGGCTCTTTTCTTAGCTATATCAATTGCCTTCTGAATCTCAGCTCAGATACTCTGCTTTCTCTTGGCAGTAATCGTTTCAAACACTGGGCACTTACTCTAGTCAAACCCTTGTCTTGCAACTTCTCACTTCATTCTTGTGTAATCTCAGGAACACGATGTAGTCTTCAATTCTAGAAGCAAAAACAGGGAGCCTTAAGCAGATGAAGCTGTCCATTGCTGCTTTGCATTGGCGGGTAGGTCAGAATCTTGGCTTACTTCTGCTTAACACTTGGCATCCTATATCCATTTTATTTTCTTTAGGGCCATCACAATGACCACACTCCAGGTAAATGGAAAGCATTTCTTAGAAGTGCAACAGGCCTCCTTCTGGCCTCTGCCTGTTTTTGTTTTGAATATCTGGCCTGCCCAGCCTGGAAAAGGGTCTATCAGTGAATTTTCCATGTGCTTAGAGGAGTGAATACTGAGCAAAAGCTAGGCAGGCCAGTCCGGGACATGTGACTCCTGATCTCAGCGGCACAGACCTGGGATTTGTCAAGGCAGGCAGACTTCCATTTGGATTTCAGAATCGGGAATGATTGCTTTCCTCTGTAGTAAGCAGAGCTTGGGGTGAGCCTGGGATAAGATCCCTTCACCTTGGTTGTGATCTTTACAATGGGGATCTCATTCACATGCCACCACTTACTTGAACACCAGCAGAACTTTCTATAGTGTCTCCCTAGATAATGATCTTCTTTTTTATTAGGTATTTATTTCATTTATATTTCCAATGCTATCCCAAAAGTCCCCCACACGCTCCCCCACCCACTCCCCCACCCACCCACTCCCACTTCTTGGCCCTGGCGTTCCCCTATACTGAGGCATATAAAGTTTGCACGACCAATGGGCCTCTCTTTCCACTGATGGCTGACTAGGGCATCTTCTGATACATATTCAGCTAGAGACACGAGCTCCAGTGGGTACTGGTTAGTTAATATTGTAGTTCCACCTCTAGGGTTGCAGATCCCTTTAGCTCCTTGGTTACTTTCTCTAGCTCCTCCATTGGGGGCTACTGTGATCCATCCAGTAGCTGACTGTGCACATCCACTTCTGTGTTTGCTAGGCCCCGGCATAGTCTCACAAGAGACAGCTATATCTGGGTCCTTTCAGCAAAATCTTGCTAGTGTATGCAATGGGTGTCTGCGTTTGGAAGCTGATTATGGGATGGATCCCTGCATATGGCAATCACTAGATGGTCCATCCTTTCGTCTCAGCTCTAAACTTTGTCTCTGTAACTCCTTCCATGGGTGTTTTGTTCCCAATTCTAAGAAGGGGCAAAGTGTCCACACTTTGGTCTTCGTTCTTCTTGAGTTTCCTGTGTTTTGCAAATTGTAAGCTTTTCAAACATCCATAGTTTTGATTGACCCGCTCATTACCATATTCCCTCCCCCAACCCCCATCCTGGTGTTACTTCAACTCCCCCTCCCCCTTTCTTTTCACTTCCACTGTTGCTGCTTTGTGTGTGTGTGTGTGTGTGAGAGAGAGAGAGAGAGAGAGAGAGAGGTTTCCATATATCTCATCACACTCCCTTCCTTTGGCTCAGTCCTCCCCTTCACCCTCTTTCCTCCATACTTTCATATGAGCTACAATCCACTATCTTCCCTTCCTTAGCACATCTTCCCCAAAAGTCTCCTTTCTACTTTCCTAGCTTCTCCTTGTGCTCCATGTTAAATACACAAAATAAAATATTTCAAGCTGGGATCCATTGATAAGGGAGAACATAGGCATTTGTCTTTCTGGACCTGAGATATTTTACACTCTTTAATTTTTTCAGTTCCATGTGTTTACCAGACTTTCATGATTTCATTTTCCTATCTATATAGTTGTGTAATATTCCATTGTGTATATGTTTCACGTATTTCTCGCCCACTGGGCATCTAGGAAGATCCTACTTCCTTGCTATTCTGCAAGGAGAATCAGTGAGAATCTGCAGTAGAGCATCAGTGAACACAGATGTGCAAGCATCTCTGTAGTAGGTTGTACATTCCATGGGGTATAGACCCAGGAGTGGTATAGCCAGATCATAAGAAAGTTCTATTCCTAGTTTTATGAGAAGCCTCCAGACTGGTTTCCAAGCTCGGGAGATGATTCAACTTTTAGAGCCTGTCTTTGAAAAACTTGTTACTGCCATCATGAGGAAGATGCCCCAGCGCACACACCCATGTGTAAATCATTGACGCCATGGCAGCCATCTCTTCCTATTCTTTCCAGTGTTTATTTTGAATTTGTACGTTGGTGACATTTATATAAAAACTATGATTACAATTTGAAAAGAGACTATTATTGTATGAACATGTCCGTTAAAGTAGCATAATGTGGTGCTGATAAGTGGGGGAGGAATTCCTGCACATTTTTGAGGGCTTAGTGATTAGAGAGATGCTTTTGGAAGCTAGCCTGTGGCGATAGCTGGTTTATAGTGTGTGTGCTCTTCCCATCCATCCAGATTTTTTAAATGCCTTATAAAATGCCTTATGATTTGGGAAAGATTGTGGTTACTTATTCTCAAGACCCTTCACACAATAAACTATGTTTAGCTCATTCCGTGGAGCTGTCTTTTGCCTTCCTTCTTTGTTTGAAGACTCCAGAGCCTGAAGCAGAAGACTAACTCATAACTCAGTAGAGACTTTTAAATCCCAAGTCTTCCTGGTTTTCCTATACTATGAAACCAATTCCATAGCACAGAAAATATAATCAATATACAGTTATGTTTCCCTGAATAGATGAAACTTCAGAAAAACAGCATGGTAGCATACAGTTGGAATAGCAGAGTACAAGAGTTGGAGACAGAAGGATCAGGAAGTGTGTGTGTGGGGGTATGGGGGTATGGGGGTTAGGGGGTGATACACATGCATATGGAGAGGTAAACTCATACCTACCCAGGCAGGGGCTAGAGGAGGATGTTGGGTGTCTTTCTCTATTGTTCTGCACCATGCTTTTTAAGACAGGCTTTCTCAATGAAGCTTAAGCTTGTCAGTTTGGCTAGGCTGGGTTTTCTGGTCTCTGATCCCCAGTGCTGGAATTATAGGCATACACTTGTCTGGTTCCAGTCCTCAAACACTGGGGTTTGAACTCAGATCCTCTTGCTTTCACAAGTGTTCTTGCCCACTAAGTATTAGGAATGTAAGACTAGCTCCATGTATATAATGAATTAGTGGCAAGGATGAACTAATGAGGGGAGAGAGAGAGAGAGAGAGAGAGAGAGAGAGAGAGAGAGAGAATGATAGTTAAAATCAGGAAGATGCTGAAGTTCTTCATCCAAACAAGCCTTAAAGGGGAAATTATCTGACAAACTTCTATAGAGCTGACTGATTTTTAACCAGTTGACCCTAATATGTCCAGTTGTTTAATAGATGTCAAAATTTTACAAGTCAAAACTATTGGAATTTTTAATATTGTTTCTAATTGCTAGATTTTAATTTTTGGCTGAAGCCTACCCTCATTGCTACTCCGGCCCCTGTGCAACACATACCTCTGCCTCTCTAGGATTCATATCTGTGGGCTGTGTATCCAAAGATTTGAACATTGAAACAAAAACATCACAAAGAATCCCATGTGTGCTAAATGCATACATTTTTTTCTTGTAATTATTCCCTAAGTGGCACAGAACTATTAATATACCACTCCCATCACTTCATATGATGTTATTGTGTTGTTGCTTATCTTGAGATGACTTGAATGAAATATGAAGGATGTCAGGTTTGAATGTAAAGTGTCCTCAAAAAAAAAATCTCATGTATTGAATACTTGTTCCCCAGATGGCTACTGAGATCCGTGATTGAATCATGAACCTGTCAATGAATTAATCCATCATTGAGTTCACAGATGAATGGGCTGTGGAGCCTCAATAGAGAAAGTACATCACTAGTCATATAAATTTAAAAGGCATATCTTATCCTCAACACCTCACCCTCCCTTCCCTTCCTACTCTCCATTCTCCCTCCCTAATCACCTCCTCTCTCTTTCTCTCTCCCCTCTTCTTCCGGGTTGCTAGGATGTGGGAGAGCTTTGCTCTGCCCACTTCTGCTAATAAGCCAGTAAATTTGTCACTATGGGCCCAGAAACATGGAATAAAGTGAGCATAAACCAAAAACTCTGAATTCATGAGGCAAAATAACCTTTCTTCCTTTGAAGTTGTTTTACACAGGTATTTTTTTCACCATGACGTAAGTTGACTGACACAGAGGAGAACAAAATGGAAGGAGGTAGGCCAGAGATGTTCAACATTTTCCCACCTCTGTGAGCCTACTATACACAGAGGCAGTAGAGACTTAGTAACCATGTGAAACCCAAAATCACAATACAAGGAAGGGTGTCTCTCCTATAATGGGAAGGAGATAAAAGAAGAGAGAAAGAAAACCTGAGCTGTCTTCACACCCTCAGATCTTGGCACCATGCAAGCCCTGCAGTCTAAGCAGGCAGAAGACCTGGAATCTCCATTCTTGTCAGATTCACACAGCGCCATAGCTGAGAGCCTTCTAAGGAGGGTCGTGCAGATCTGATCTTCCTTAGAGATCAGCAACCCCTGTGTGTATTTTACCATTAGTCAGGAGCTTCTCGGCTTCATTGCCACTGCTGAAGCTTTCATTCAAATGTTTCTCGGCCATTTATAATTCATAGTTTGAAATCCTGTTTTGTTTCTTGCCCCATGTTTTAATTGGGTTGTTTCTTGGTGTTTAGGCTTTTAATTCTTCATATATTTTGGATATTAGCCTTCTGTCAGATGTATAATTGGTGAAGTTTGTTCTTCTCATTCTGTAGGCTGCTGCTTCACTAAATGATGTTGCTCTTTGCTTTCAAGAAGCTCTTTAGTTTAATTTTTAATTGGTAGACCCAATGCTTAATCGGGGCCCTGTTGAGAAAGCCTTTTCCCTTGTCACTGAGTTCAAGTGTATTCCCTGCTTTCTTCTCTATCTGATTTGGGGTATGCAGTCTTATGTTGAGGTCCATTTGGAGTTAGTTTTGTGCAGGGTTAGAGATAAGGACCTACTCTCATTCTTCTCCAAAGAGCCATCGAGTTTGGCCTGTTCCTTTTGTTGAAGATGTTATGTTTTATCCAATGTGTCCTGTTGGTCTTATCAAAAATAGGGTGGATTGTATGAGTTGGGATTTATATTGTGGGTCTTCGGTTATATCCCATTGATCAGTGGATCTTGCTCCACACCCTTGCCGGCATGTGCAGTCCTCTGAGGTTTTCATCTTAGCCATTCTGATGGGTGCAAAGTAGAATCTCAGAGTCATTTTGATTTGCATTTCCCTAATGACTAGGGATGTTGAACATTTCTTTAACTGCCTATCGGTCATTTGAGATTCCTCTGTGAAGAATTCTGTTTATCTCTGTACTCCTTTGTTTTTTAATTGGGTTGTTTGGGTTGTTGGCATTTAACTTCAGAGTTTTTTTTTTAAGATTTATTTATTATTATATGTAAGTACGCCGCAGCTGTCTTCAGACACACCAGAAGAGGGCGTCAGATCTCATTATGGATGGTTGTGAGCCACCAAGTGGTTGTTGGGATTTGAACTCAGGACCTTCAGAAGAGCAGTCAGTGCTCTTATCCGCTGAGCCATCTCTCATTTTAGATATTAGCACTCTGTCAGATGTAGGGTCGGTGAAGATCTTTTCCCAATCTGTAGGCTGTCATTTTGTCCTATTGATTGTATCCTTTGATTTTTTTTAAAAGAATACATGAATTCCAAGGAACACATAAAAAAACTGAAGGAGTAAGGGAAACAGTACAGATTATAAAGGAGAAAATCAATGATAAGATAGAGCTTTGTAAGAATAACCAAGATATATCTTAGAAAATAAAAGTTTAATAAATCAAGTAAAAACATCAATAAAAGCCTCACCAAACAATTAAATTGAGTTGAAGAAAGAATTCACAGATAGAAAGCAATTTCAACAAAGCATCAAATTTATATAGGAACTATGTTTAATCAATTTTAACATGCATTAAAAATATATGAGACCTCTAGGATACAATTAAGATACCAACTTTAAAAATAATAGGTCTGGATAAGGAAATTTTCTTAGTTAGGGTTTTACTGCTATGAACAGACACCATGACCAAGGCAACTCTTATAAAGGACAACATTTAATTGGGGATGGGTTATAAGTTCAAAGGTTCAGTGCATTATCATCAAGGCAGGAGCATGGCAGCATTCAGGCAGGCTAAGAGGATCTGAGAGTTCTACATCTGCATCCAAAGGAAACCAGGAGCAGACTGTAGGAGGAGGGTCTTAAAGCCTACCCCCACAGTGACACACTTCCATCCGCTCCAACAAGACCATAACTCCTAATAGTGACACTCCCTTGGCCAAGCATTTTCAAACCACCACAGAAATAGAGGTTCTGACTAAAGGAAAGGAACTTATTCAGTGAAATAATGGCAAAAGAACACAGGGCCCCTAATGAAGGAGCTAGAGGAAGTACCCAAAGAGCTAAAGGTGTTAGGAGGAACAACAATATGAACTAACCAACCCCCCCCCCCCAGAGCTGTGTCTCTATTGCATACATAGCAGGGGATGGCCTAGTCAGCCATCAATGGGAGGAGAGGCCCTTGGACTTGCGAAGATTATATGCCCCAGTACAGGGGAATGCCAGGGCCAGGAAGCAGGAGTGGGTGGGTTTGGGATCAGGGTTGGGGGAAGGTGTAGGGGACTTTCGGGATAGCATTTGAAATGTAAATGAAGAAAATATCTAATTTAAAAAGAGAGAAAAACTGAAAGCCATCAAAAAAAAAGAATTCTCCAAGTCAGGTGGTAAGAGTTGGGTTAACCCAAATTAGGAATGTTTAAAGAAGCCTTATGAAAAGTCACTGATTTTTTAAGCTAACCAAAAAATAATTTGAACACAAGTATCCTTCATGGTTGGACAGTGCTGCTCTCAGAAGACATTAAGTGAAAATTTCAGTGCCAGTAATAGAACATCTCTTTATTGATGTTTTGACCAGGAAATCCTCAAAGGCACACAAAACAACACAGATTATTGCTGTTGCTTTTTGTGGCCCACCATAACTAGACAGTAACATTCTATTGCTGAAGAAGGCACTCACTTTGGATGCAGGACACAGAGAAGACAACACTGTACTGACCAAGAAACTCTCTCTCTCTACAGGCTAACTTACATAGTGCCAGAAGGTCCTACCTGACTTCTAGGGGAGAAAAGACATTAGTAGTCTTACCTAGACATGTGACTTCTGCACCACTGACTTACCTGATAGGATGTGTCCAGAGGTGTATATGTGGCATGAATGTTAAATGATAACGAAACACTTTCTGTTTGAGTGTGCAACCTGTTCTACAAAGGGTATTTCATGTTTGATGCTGTAAATCTGGTCAAAAGCCTATAACTTGGAAGATCATAGGCCCTAGAGAGGAATATACTGTTGTTATATCAAATAGTCAAGGTATCATGGGGCCTTCTAAATATTATGATTACACTCAGAGATTTGGGTTGCTCTTAACATTGTCATACTGCAGTGGGTAATCATTGATGCCCAGGCCAGTAACCATTCAAAGTGCCAACCATGTGTAAGTATAAGTGCACATCTGTGGATGAGTTACCTATTCTAACCTCTTCCCACCCAAGGCTCAGGGAACAGGAAGGAAGATTGGGTAGAAAAAATAAAATAAAAGCCAGAAGCTGAGGAGGAAATCAGTAAAATGCTGACTTCTGCACACGATTGTTGTTCCACACAATTCAAAGCAGCCAAGGTTACCTACAGGAGACCTGTACAAGATCAAGCCAGACAGAATTCTAACATGAATACGAGATGGCCCCCCAAAGCCCTACCATTGGAATATGAGCTATTGAGAGTTGATAATTGCTAAGGGAGGGAGAGTCACTCTCCTTTGGGAACATGATTATTGATGCCTTGGAGGTTAGCTCCACACCCATGTAAGCATGGGCACCACGAGCTGTACTAAAAGGTTATTCATAACAAAATATGGCAGAGAGAGGCAGGGTTTTGGAATGCTGGGGCAACTGGAGTGAGGCAAGGGTGGATAGACATAATTAAGATGGAAATATTAAAATGGAACTGGAGGGTATTTTGTAAATGTCTAAATTTTTCAAAAAAATAAATAAAAGTACAATATATTTTAAAGACTTATCAAAGCCTTAGGAATAATATAAACATCTAAGTATAGAATACATTTAGAACTCCAAATAGTCATGGCCAGGGGGAAAAAAAACCTCTCCATGTCATATTATAGTTAAACTTCTGCAAGTCCAGAACAAAGAACGGATATTGAACGCTGCAAAAAAAAAAAAGAATCACCAACTTACTTATAAGGCAAACCACGCAGAATAACTACATACTTCTCAGCAGAAATACAATAACTTATAATCTAGATGTATTGGTTTGGATATGAAATGTCCCCACACTCTTGTGTAATAAAAGCTTGGTTGTCAGTTGGTGGATCTGAGAAGAGGGTTAGACCATGAAGGATCCAGCCTCCGCAATTCTTATTCCCTTGATGGACACTTAATTTGTTAATATTGTTGGAAGATGATGGAAAATAGGAGGTGGAGCCATGTAGGAGGAAGAAATACATCACTGGAGCCATGCTTTGGAAAGATATATCACTTTTCTGTTCTCTCTCTCCTCTCTCTCTCTCTCTCTCTCTCTCCTTCCCTACTGGCTTCTATGAGGCAAATATATTTGATTCTTGCCACATCCTTCTGCAATGATGATCTATTTCACCACAGCCCAGAAGAGAGCAAAGCCAGCTGACCATCAACTGAAACCATGAACCAGAAAAAATGTTTTCTCCTTTAAACGATTTCTGTCAGATATTTGGTCACAGTGCTGAAAAACCTGACTAATACACTAAACTGCAATATCCAGTGAGACTAATCTTAAGAGCTTATGGAAAAATGAACACCTTCCAATCTAAGCATAAACTAAAACAATACATGACCATTATTATTCCAGTATCATGGAAAATATTTAAAGGTGCCTATACACAGAGGGGAAAGGAAAAAGATGATGTCTTCTGAAGGTACCTGCATTCATATAAACGTGCACACACATGAACATATTTACATTAGGTTAAAATAAATCTTTAAATAAATATATATGCAAACAAACAAAAATAATTGGTAGCTGAATTCAGAATAATTCTTACTGGGGTTTACAAAAAGAATTGAAAATAACCAGCATTCTTGATGCTCAAAGATCTTCAGGGTAGACAATGCTAGAGACCTGAATATTGTCTGTCACTCATTGTCTGACCATGGAGTTTTACAGTTTGGGGAGTATGGACTCTGGCCTAAGCCTTTATGATGCTCATATTCACTGGGATTATTTCTACATAGACCAATGTCTTAGATCATGAAATGTACGTCTAGGCCAGACTGTTCTCCAGGGAACATTTGTTGCTGTGAGCTAGGGACCAATAAGTCTCCCCTGTGCTCTTCTCTCCCTGGGGCCTTGATTTTCCAGGTAAAGCCTGCAGCTAGCCTTTCCATGCTGAACATATGCATAAGGTAGGGAATGTCCTTTCTTTATACACATTAGAGTAAACAGAAGCTGTTCTGCTCACTTACTAGAGAGGCAGACAGACAGACAGACAGACATTAACAGTAACTGCCTTGGCATACATGGCTTTGGACTTGACCTTCCCATGGGGATAATGGGTAATGAAGAAATGACAGACATGCCTACAGAGGAGCTGGCATTGGAAGCATCTGAAAACCCAAACAAGCAGAGAACCCAAGATGAGAGTGATAGATAAGGTTTAGAAAGCAATATCTAGGTTAGAAGCCCTTTTTCTAGATTTGACCTTATCATGGTCCACTGTACAATAGAAATGATACAATGTAATGATGCTGTGCTATACTGGGTACAAGGTAAAGAAAGTATTCCTAGGAGCTGGTTAAATAAATTCATTTAAAACAATGAAGTAAATAATCTTTTGTGAGAACAAAGCTCCACTGTTTTCCTGCATTCTTAACCTTGTGGAAATTGCTGGTAGAAAATATTTTTATTAACTATATTATCAAGTTACCCATAGACTCCCTTTATCTAGTCACTGCTAAGGAGAATTTATGTTCTCAACTCGAAGTGAACTTAAAAAAAAAAAAGGTTTATTTTTACTTATATGTGTTTGGGGGTGTATTTGTGTGCCCCATGAGTGCAAGTGGTCATAGAGACCAGAAGAGGGCATCAGGTACCTGGAGCAAGAGTTACGGGTGCCTATGAGCCACCAGATGTGGGTGCTGGGAAGTAAACTCATGTCCTCTGGGAACAGCAAGAGCTCTTAACCACTGGGCCATCTCCCCAGCTCCCATGAGCTTTTTCTTATCTACTCATTTGTAACTCTTTCAGACGACGGCTTTAGTAATACTGACGTGGAAAAGCCTTTCTCAAAGTAGTTAGTCACTCAGGAAAGACGCCCCAAGAGTACATCTGGTCCATGATAACTATATGTGCTTTTAAAAAAAAAAAAAGTTGAAAACAGTGATCACTGCAACCATTCCTTATCTTGTGCATCTAGTTTTAAGATCATCCGGAAGGCTAAGGTGTGATTAAAACTCACATAGATTGACTAGGTTAGCAAAGCACCTGTTGTCTTGAAAGCACATCAGAGATTTCAATTGCATGGAAGACTTGCTTTCTGCTACAGCTAATAAATTTTCTAGTTCACGTATCATCAAGCTTCAGCTAAAATTAAATAGCAGCTTCACCACTGTTGAACTGAACAGGCTTTGTACATCACCTTTGAACTCCTGCCTGGAGAAGTCTGCCCCAGCTGTGCTTTAATCTCCCATTCTCATTCTTTGCAGAGTTGATGTGCTGAGAGGTATGGGGGATGCATAAGAGACCTGTGCTCAGCTCAGCTCAGCTCGGCTCAGCTCCCCATGATGTGAGCGTTCAGAAGAAACAGACCTGGAATCGAGCAGCCTTTCAACTACAGGGATGAGCACTGTGTTCCCTAGCAAAGTGTGAGTCACCTGACTGACTCAAATCGCAATGCCACTTTGCAAGATTATGACCTGAAGTTTATGCTAGAGATTTGCCCAGAAGTATTCCCTCACCTGTGCATTAACACTTAATGCCTTCTCTTCAACACAGCCACTTCCTCTTCAACACAGCCTTTTTTGGTACAACCGGGCTAGAAAACCGTGGGAAAAAAAACTTAAGTGTGATGCTTATATGGTGTAGGGGGTTACTGGTGGGGTAGAGAGTTTTCTGTCCTGGGTGTCTGATTCCATAACTAGCTTGGTTTCTGGTGAGTACTTTATCACAGGTTTTATCTGGCCTGGGGATTTTCCGTGGCTTCAGGTTCCTTCCCCAAGTCCGTTTTCAAGAAGTATCACAATTACAAAATGATAAATAATGTCCCCAAGGAGTATTTCAATATAGATGACAGACTCTAAATTTGGGGTTCTGTTGTTTTCTTGTAAGTCTTCATAGATTTCTGAACCCTCAGGCTCAGCCAGGTTTAAATGCTTGAAGAAGACTCCTGCCAAAAGAATGGTTTCTCCATTCTCTTCCTGGACGCACAAAGGCCACTGATGTCTATCCGGAGTTCAAGACGCACAGTGAGTATTTGAAAGGTCAAACTACTTACGTTCATGTCCTGCTCTGTTCCTTGCTGACTATGCGCCCTTGAGAAAACCCTATAAGTTCCTTGTTTAGAGGCTATGACGGGAGCACTTCTGAGAAGAGCTGTTCCAGGAGGGACAATGTTACTGAGAAAAGATTTTAGGTGGAGAAATGGCAATAGCCGGCACCCTCCGTTCCCCTTCATTATGCCATAGCTATCGCAGGATTATGCAGGGTTTTTTTTTTTTAGCTCTCCTCCTCATCCTCACAGTGTTTCACAATCCACCCCTCCCCATTCCCTCTCCTCCCTTCAAACCTCTGAACTAAAAGTCCTAAGATCCTTAAATCGTGGTGAATCATCCATACTTTGTTGTGAGCACAGGGCTGTCCTTTCTATGATATATTTCACTTCGTCAAGGGAGAGCCTACTAACCGAATAACCCGACTGTCAAATTCAAGAGGAATTATATTAGCCAGAGTCCTATAAAAGTTTTTTTAAAAATGTTCAATTTAAGATAAGAAGGAGTTCTTCACAATGGGACCAATTACAAAGCTGTGCAAATGGACAATGAGAACCTCCTGGGGACCACAACAGAAGGGGCAGCCACCATCCCTAGGTCCAAAGGGATGAAAGAAGGCAGAGGGTCCAAGTATCCAAAAGCTGTCATAGGAGGTCAGCTTCTTCAGAGGACAAAGGACAAACTACCTGATGCTAAACAAGATCATCCAATCAAACCACCTGAGATAGGGCCACTCCCTTCCTTTCTTCTTCCCAATTTCCTGATGGTTTCCCACTCAGCTTTCTGGAACAAGAAGGATCCAGAGATCATCCTTGTAAGCCAAACAGATAGCCTTGAAGCAGAAAGCAGACTGGAGAAGGTGGATTGGGAAACAGCTTTGTAAAGTGGACTATTTCTACCAGGGGGTTAGGATGTGTTCTTGGGTTGGAGCTTTTGTGCATCCTTTCCAATTCTTGTATTTCTGCCCCATCACAGCTCCCAGTGGGTTAGACATCAGCTCCCTTCCCCAGAATTCTGAAAGATTTTGAGTTCCCATAAGAGTAAAATCCTGTATGCCCTCACCCTCACCCTCTCACCATACACCTTCCTCGGTGATTAAAAAAAGAAACTGGTTTCAAACATCATGCAAGCAATATAGCTGGACAACACGCTTTCAAAGGTATTTCTTACCCAGCCCTTGGTCTCCAGCATTTGGGTGGGAACAAGGAAGCAAGCAGAACATAAATTTAACAGAGAAAAGGAACCTGAGAGCCCGATTCAGATCTCAGGAAAAGGAATTGGAGACCAACCGTGACTCACACTTCAGGCAGGATATGCAAGAGGAGAAGGAGACCCAACTGGAGCACACACTGTGTAAATCCTACTTTACTGTCAGTTCACATGGAAAGGTCAGTGCTAAATGAATTTTGCACACAGCACAAAGTGAAGGAATGACGCTGAAGGCAAAAGAAAGGAGCCGGCAAAGTGTTCTTTGCAGCCGTCAGTACTATACCTTTGTGGAGATGTCCCCAGTGTCCTGGACTCGCAGAGGCACAGAAGGTAATGCAAGTACCCTGCCCTCACAGGAGAGGAAGCCAATCATCTGAGGCATGGCTGATGTTCATGAATGCGGGGAGAGCAAGCCTCCAGAGGGTGTGGGGCTGAGGCCTGAGGAAATGAACAGAAATTGATCTTCAAAGGCTTCAAAATTGACTGGGGATGAGAGACCGTGAAAATGCATATGTATTCCTAGAAAACTATTCTGTTCGGATATATTCATTTATTTCAGCTTCTCTGATAGGGCAGAAAATAGAAAGTTATATGAATGTAAAGAAAAAAACTGTCCATAAGCCAGAACAAGACACATCAAGAATTTGTGAGCAGTATTCAAACCCACTTGGACATTTTCAATTTCTTTTTGTTGCAGATCGCAGTGTTATAAAGGGATATACATACCCAGAAATTTGAATCACAGGGATTCTCACACTCGAGAGACTCAAATTTCTTGAATTGTTCCCAGGGATATTTGCATTCCAATATGACAACAATAGCAGCCCGACAACATTCATTTGAGATAAAGCACCCCAGCAGAGACAGGTGGATCTTGAGAGTTCTCTGGCCCATCAGCCTAGACTAACCTTAACAATACACTTCTGGCTCAGTGAGAGACTCCATCTTAAACTAATAATGCAAAGTGATAAAGAAGGGTACCCAGTGTCCTGCTCTGACCTCTGCTTGGGCACACATGGGCACATGCACCTGCATAATCACACACACATACCAAGCACATACAATTAAAAAAAGAGAGAGGACAAAACAGCCGTTCAAATCCTCACATGCTACACCAAAGTTTCAGTTCCAGGAAAATTAATCAACTAAGTGCAGGGAGTTTAAGATTGTAAAATGAACAAAGTGTGGGAGAGAGTCTAAGATCGGTGGATTAGTGCCGAAGACCAGAGGCTTTCCATCACGGTTTTGCTGGGCTTCCTACAGGAGCAGTCAATTTCATGCATGCCTATTTGAGAATAGTCCTGGCAGTCAAACTGTGTCAGAGGAAGCAATGAGAGACAAATGACCAGACTAAAGACGGAATAGGAAACGACCAGTTCTCCAACATTACAAAAACAGGTAGTTCATTCTCATTTCTTTTCAGCCTCTTATTAACCATGACCTGCGCACTCATTTTTTTTTCTGCTTCTCAGTACCATGGGGATATGCTTTAGCAAGACTAGAAATATCTGCCCTAATAAGGGTCCACTATAGACTCATTGAGAGCAGGTGTTTTTAATATTGAACTAGAAGACCCGGAGATGTCCTCAAGGAAGGATTTCCTGTTCTTGATTACACAGCACAGTTTGTAAGCCTAGATTAAGAGATTTAGTCATTTTTGTTTTTAAAAGAGAAGAAAGGAACCAAATCACACGTCTCTTCCTACTCAATTTAAGATCACAGAATATTTACAACATTTGCAAAACAGCCCCGCATTCCTGAAGCTTTTAGGGTCAAAACCAGGACTCTGACAGTCACAAGTTAGGCTTAGCCATCCATCCAAAGCATGGTACTTAAAAAACAAGTCATTGTGAGAGGCGGAGATATCAGGCTCCTTTCAGCATGCACTTCTTGGCATCCACATAGTGTCTGGGTTTGATAACTGTATATGGGATGGATCCCCAGGTGGGACAGTCTCTGGGTGGCCTTTCCTTTAGTCTCTGCTCCACACTTTATCTCCATATTTGCTTCTGTGAGTATTTTGTTCTCCTTCTAAGAAGGACCAAAGCAAATAAGAAGTGGATGCTCTTAGCCAACCATTGGACTGAGCACAGGGTCCCTAATACAGGAGTTAGAGAAGGGACTGAAGGAGCTGAAGGGGTTTGCAACCCCATAGGAAAAACAACAATATCAACCAACCAGACCCCACCACCACCTCCCTGAACACCCAGGGACTAAACCATCAACAAAGAAGTACACATGGCTCCAGCTGCAGATGTAGCAGAGGATGGGCTTGTCATACATCAATGGAAGAAGAGATCCTTGGTCCTATGAAGGCTCGATAGCTGCCCCAGTGTAGGGGAATCAAGGGCAGGGAGGTGGGAGTGGGTGGGTGGGTGGAGGAACACCCTCATAGAAGCAGGGGGAGGGAAGATGTAATAAGGTGTTTCTGGGAGGGAGGGAAACTGGGAAAGGGGATAACATTTGAAATGTAAATAAAGAAAATACCCAATTTAAAAAGAAAAGAAAAAAAGGTGGAGATAAAAGACTTACTCAGTGTGGCCACATTAGTTAGGAAGAGGGACAAATAAATGGGCCCACTGGACCCCAAATCCACCTTCAGTGTGCTCTCTTGAAATTTAGATTTACCTAGGGGGCTGGGGTAGGTACAGCCAAGTGCTCCTGGTCAGCGAGTGGCTTCAGCCACCACTGGCTCTACACTGCCTTGTCTCCAGTCTCTCCCGAAGACTCATCAGACTGGGAGAAATCTCTTCCTGAAAGGCAAGTTTCTCCTATGCCTGGAACCAGGGACTCCAGTATGGAATTCCTGGGGAAATTTTAATTCCTGGGGTCCCTTGTTTCACTTGTCTGATAAAACATTTAATATGTCTCTTTAAAATACTTTGTGGTTAGGAAGTTGTATGTGAATTCTGTAAGTTTCACAAGAGCCCGATAATTTAATTTCACAATCCACTACTATTTCACAGTTTAAGTAAGAGTATTGGGAAGTATTCCGGGTACACAAAAAACGCTATGACAGTCACACCCCAAAAATGCATGGTTTAGAAATTCTGACAGAGTCAATATTGTACCATATAAGGTGAAACCTTCCATTTCTCACTCCCCCACCCCCACCACCATCTGTATCACAGGCCTCCAGTTTCCAGAACCTAGAATACAGTGTGTGGCCACTGAGAACTTCCATTAGGAATACTCCACCAGGCTGGTCTAAAACTTAAAACTCCATTTATAACATTTGTGAAAAGATTAGTAAAAGCTCCAGCCAATTAATTTAGATATGATGAACCTTTAGAGTGTAATTTATTCATAAAGTAGATTCGATCCATGTAAATCACACTATCCCACAGCCATTATGAAAGTCTAAAAGCATCGAAAAACTGTTAGAGCTAGCTGGATTCTGGAGAGAAGGGAGCTCAGTATAACTGTTTATAGACTTCCTTCAAAGTCCAACATTTTCTCCTCCATCAAAAGTAACCAGTGAGCCAGGCATGGTGGCGCACACCTTTAATCCCAGCTCTCGGGAGGCAGAGGCAGGTGGATTTCTGAGTTCGGGGCCAGCCTGGTCTACAAAGTGAGTTCCAGGACAGCCAGGGCTACACAGAGAAACCCTGTCTCCAAAAAAAAAAAAAAAAAATTAACCAGTGAAACAATAAGTGGACAATGGGGAAAGATAATCAGTGAATGGGGCATCCACAGAGAGAGAAGGGTGGTCATTGGCCAAGTAAACTGAAAAGAACCATGAAAGGTCCTATAACCCCCTCCCATCACCTGCACTGGGTCCATAATGGTTGACTGGAAGTAACTCAGAATGTGCGTAATGTTTATCATGAAAGATTTCACCATCTCCTTCAATAACTCTTATCATTATCAAGATGTGCACTTTCAAGTTCATCAGTTTCATCTAGAAAAAAAAAAAAAAAAAAAAAAAAACATTTACTAGGTGCTTGCCACATGCCAGGAAATACACTAAAGTGTTACCCATAAGTGGCAAGTGTTAGATAGATACCGATATTTAAATTAAATCTTAGAATGTAATTCTGAGGGAGTAGATGATTGCAAATAAGAATTGTCACATAAATGTTGAGCCGCATACGAGCCGCAATTTCAGAAAGCAGGATCACAGACCTCTTTTTCGTAACCACTCATCTATGCTGCCTAGAGTCAAGGATGTGAAGGGTTGCTGGTTCCCTGCGTATGCATGTCCATCATGCACCTTGAGTGATCACCATCCTGTGAGACTTCTCAGCCGCACCCCAATTTTGTTAATTCTCTATGAGCTAGGGTTGTATCTACTGCTTCAGACTTCAAGGGTAGAGGTCCCAAGGCCTAAACGAAGCAGATGAGTGAATTCTACCCAGGACAAAAGGCTGGGCTCAAAGTAGCTCAAAGGGCCAATGAAGCAATGGGATATAACACCTTCCCTTTTCACCCACATAGATACATCTCTGTACATGAAGCACTAGATATGCTCTACCTTCCTCCTAGGGCTGAACCAAAGTTAGAAGACAGAAGTTACCATAGCCATCAGCAACAGCTAGCTTAATACATGTTTGTTTCAATCCTCTATTCTTCATTACAGAGCCTAACTAAAAAGGCCTTTCTACTCACTAAAGATAACGTCTCCATGATACTTTCTTATTGCCTCTCAATATAGATCCTTTACACTCAAGAATTAATTTTCGAATATGTTTTTGTTTTGTTTTGTTTTTTACAAATAAAGTTTTATTGAAACGCAGTCACATTCATTTGTTTATTCAGTAACTGTGTCTGTTTTCATGCTATGAAGACAGGGTTAGACAGTTATGACACAGGCAACATGGCCTGCCAAGCCCAAAGTATTTACTCTTGGGTCTTTTATAGAGCATGCGGGCTGACACCTCGCCGAATAACAAGTGCCACCTGCATCATTTTCAGAGGGATCTAAAGAGCTAAGGTCTGAGGAAATATGTGGGCAGAAGCCCAGTGTGGCCAGTGCAAACCAGTCAGCCAGCATTTGGGAGGTGGAAGCAGGGAGATTCAAGAGTTTGTAGGTAGCATGCACTGTATGAAAACTGGTCTAAAAAGTGTAGGAATAAATGACATGTGGCTTAAGGCTTTTATGACATTCCAGACGGTTTAGAGAAGGAAATTTAAAATGCAAAACAATAGGCAGTATCACTAGGCAATTATTTCAATGAACCAGACTGTTACAGAGAAAACCAAGAGCCAGTAAATACAATTATCACTTTGTCAGTGAACATTCCTTGCGTTGGCAACAGTATACCTCCTGCTGACAGAGTTAGAAGTAGCTGACAGACTGTATCCACCATGTCGGTATACAGGACTCTTTCTCTGGAAAAATGTCCAGAAGAGATGAAGAGGGAGAGGCTAGGAACTGTGAGGCATTGCCTAGGGTCCCGGTGCCCAGGACTCAGAACTTCAGGGGAGTGACAGGCCGGTACTTCGGCTGCTTTCTGTCTCAGTGTGTGTCAAAGCTCAGCTGCATATCGGCTTCCATGGCCAGGATCTGCGGAGCACTGTTGCCATATAAGCGCTTCATCTCTGCTTGGCGCTGCTCCCAGGGCTTCTCATATGGGGGCTCCACTGACCTATGGTCCATATCCACATATGGGGCCGTTAAAGGCAGCCTGGTTTCTGGTTGAGCTGGGTTTAAAATTCTGGTAACCCGGCAGGTGATCCTGCAAGGCATGGTAGGTGTTCTGCCTCTCTCCCAGACACCAGGCTCTGACAGCAGGCCTCAGCTCTCCAAAATTCTGTGGCTGTCAGTCATGGGAGGGCAAGGCCCCAAGCCCCATCCACAGGTATAGGACATAGTCTCAAGACAACTCTCCATTTTAATGAGGTACCTAAAGCCCTAATGGGCTTAGCCAATTAAGCTCCCCTTCCCAGACACTCCTCCCTGCAAAAGGTATTTAACCTCAGGCCCGCCCTGAAAAAGTGGGGTATGGTGTCACTCATCGCAACTCTCCACCATGAAAATAAATATTTTAAAACCATGGACTGCCTCTTCTCATCGGGATCTGCCATGGGGAACTTCCTCTAAAGAGCTGCAGAAGGCCTCTCTCTGTGCTCCCAGTCACAGTCTCCACCAAGCCAAACCACCCACCGAACAAGCCAAGGACTCTCTCATCCCAGTGGGACCCAGCTGGAGCTCTCTCCTCCTGCCCTCTTCCTTTGGCCCTGGGCTAGATCCAACCCCTTTGGCCCCTACTCTGTTCTCAGCTCTTCCGCAGCATCCAGCGGCTTCTGGGCTGCCCAAGAGTCTGAGAGCCAACTCCCTGGGACCTCAGACTGGGCTTCCCCACCCCCTGAGCGGGATCTGGGGCTTCACATAACCTGGTGTTCACCCGGCAACAGTGTGGGAAGTACACAGTTAAAACTCCCACCTTGCCCAGAGACCCAAGTCCCAAGCAGATGAGGGACACCACCATTAACCCACATTCACACAGTCACGCAGGCACTCCATGTTCAGCTGCTGCCGTCGCCATCACTCTTTTCTGTGCCTCTCAGTCTGTACATACTGGCAAAGCTCCTCGATGTTCTTCATATTGCTCAGGTCAGGCTCCACTTCGTCATCTGAATCCGACTCTAGCTCTTCCTCTTCACACAGTGCTTCATTTTCTCTTGAGGCTGCCTAGGTTCTATTGCAGTTATGTAGAGGCTACTCGGAGCTTTTGAGATGGGAAACGCTGTACGGAGACTCCTGTCAGCCTTGTGCTGTCCTTGAAAGTTCCAAGGATACCCAGACTCGTAAGCAAGAGAGTCCCAGGGAAGGACTCCATGAGGGGAGAACCATGGGGAAGTGAAATAGGAATTCCCGAATTTTCGGTGGGCACGCTGGTGGCTTTGCATCCAAAGCATTGCATGATGATAACGTTACCAATATCTTGGGTAAGAATACCAAGATGTAGTAGCCCTCCATTTTGAGGCCATTGCTGTTATCTCTGATTGTAAAAGTCCAAGTGGGAACTCGTGGGCACTCGGCTCGTAGATCTCAGGCAGTGGGCAACAACGAACCTAGTTCTTGTCTAGTGGTGGGGAGGAGGAAGGGGCCTTCAAATATGTTTTTAAAGTCATACTATATAAAAGAGTTAAGAAGCAGTCGTGCAGAGGACTCTTTCAGAACACTGAGGGAATGTGATGGTGAGCTGTGGTTTGTAATCTAACTCTATTACAAATAACTCTAGTGCAAGGATAATCTCCCATAGGAGATTCACCACCATGTTAGCACTATGGGGGGGGGAGCATCTTATTATGTTCTTATACCTCTACCTCCCTTATTCTAGCCTTATTCTTCCCTAATCCTTTCAAACCTCCAAATACTAGATAAGAGACAAAGGTTAGAGAGGAAATGGGGCATAGACATCTTTCAGCCAACAAAATAGACCACTTCTTGATGATTAGGGTCATTGTGTTTCTTGGAGCAAAGCCAATCTTTGTCATCAGAACATTCAGAAGTCCAGCAACGCAGCAATAGCAAATGCAACAGCAGCTTGGGGACAAGGAGTGGGAATGGGGGGAGGGGAGCTTGCAGCAGGCAGGAGGGAGCAGCAGCTGCTGCTGGCCTTCTAGGGCTCTCACCTTTATACCCTCTCAAGAGTCCCCAGAATTCAACCATCTGCAGCTGGCAAAAGTCACGTCCCACTAGAGCTAGACAATCGTAGTTAACAGCTGTAGACAAACTGAGGCAGCCCCATATCCCACACCTGGGATTAAAGCAAAAACATATTCACATAACATAACTGGGTTTTTAAAGAAACCAAAACTCTTACTACACCATCAAGCCTGGGAATATTTAGATGACTCTGATGAAAATATTACTTGAAAGACCTAGTTTTTATTATTTGTAATCCTCCATAACTGTTTGCTAAAGGAATGGTCTCTGATCCTAAGAATCCTCTTATATCTCAGCATGTGAGGAAAACCAGGTAAAACGTTTTATAAAATCTTTCTACTGTGTTGATCAACTATAGAAAGAGTCACCATGGAGACCTGCATTATTTGGCTCATAATCTACTTTTACATGCTCAGCCAAAGTTATTTTTCTTGTCATTTTAGACTCTCCCTTGAAGATCCCAATGCTACCTTTTTGGGTACCACAAAGCAAACACCACGTAGCTTTCTAGAAAATGCAGCATACTGAAAAATGGCAGGCCTTTGTTTACTACAGCTTCACAAGATTGCACAGAAGAAAGTCGGGCATCAAAAGGAGCATTGAATGTAAAGCATCATCTAAAATAACATTTTAACATCTAGAGGCAGCAAAAGGCTCGAACCAAAGCAACAGAGTTACTTCCCCATCCAAAAAATAAATCTTCAGGGGTTATTCTTCTTTTTATTTTTCAGAGAAGAAAATTAAAAACTAACTCTTTCACTCTTTCATACACACACCGCCGCCGCCGCCGCTGCCACCGCCGCCACCACCACCACCACCACCACCATCAACAATTTGTTCTACCGAAATTGAGATTAGCACAGTGCCTTCTCAAGTTTTTCACTGTTCGGCTTATTCACATGTCCACAGATGACTACCAGAGCACCACAAGAATTTAATTTGAGGATACAAGTACATTGACTATGTTGTGATACTATGGTCACCTGGCTTCTGTGGTGGCACAGCCACACCAGAAAGCTGAAAGTGTCCACTTCAGCAGGACCCAGACAAAGGCAAGCTGTGGGAAAGCCTTCAGGCTCTTAGCCAGCAGGCTCACTGCAGTCCTCCCCAGCAACTCCTCAGTGGCAACAGTATCCCTGTTCCTTTCACCAGCTGTAAGCTCAGCCAAAACCTGGATTGAGGTTATTTCAGATCAACTGTTAATTTAAACTAACTATACCCTTCCTGGCTCCCTCTTTTCTTAGCTGCTTTTCTTTCTTTCTTTCTTTCTTTCTTTCTTTCTTTCTTTCTTTCTTTCTTTCTTTCTTTTAAAAGCCCATAACTGGATCTCTTCTACAGCTTGATCTTTAAACAGGCAGGCGATGGGTTGGCAGGCAAAGAAAGGCTTTTTAACCAGCCAGTTCAGAGCACATGCGCAGCAGCAACTCTCGACTTGGAAAAGAACAGAAGTTAGAATTTGGCTTACTGCTGACTTGGTCCCCAGAGAACTTTCTTATTCTTTTATCCAGAACTATTCGTCCAACCTCCGAGTTTGCTTTCTTCCACCTCCACTTCACCCCTCAGCTGAAATTCTGCAGGCTTTGTGCCTTTGACACTCGGGACACTTTCTTCCTTTTGGACTCCAACTTCAGACTTGAAAACTGGGCAGTGAACGCCATTCCTACACCCAGAGTGGATCTTTGTTTAATTTTATTTTACTCTCTATGTCAGAAACACTGCACAGAACAATAACTTTGAGTTTTGTTTATTTCTAAGATTTGGGCTAATTATAGGTTTGTTTATCCCCTTCCCCTTCTCTTCCCCTTTATCCTTGTCATCATCAAAAAATGAAAGACAAAATTGCCAATAATCATGTTAAATGCTACATCGTTTAACCCTCCAAATTCAGGAACTCTAAAACACCATGGAACTCTTTTCTGAAGTTTAGTCAAAAGCCAACATTTTCCTTCCTCATCCATGAATTCCCTTTGATGATCCTTTTGTTACTGCATATGAAACTGAAGTAGTGGAGGAGGATAAAGGGTGCGAGGGAGGAAGAAGCAGGGGATGGAAAAGAGGGAAGGCAAATGGCATGTAAGACTAACAAGAAACAGAGGTCAGAATACAAGCGTATGGTCAGGGAATGCATACAGATCTGGGAATGGACTCTGACAGCTGGAGGGCCTTGACTGATACAGTCTAATGTAGGACACCCAAACATCTCAAGAGCTGGCAACAGCTGGTATTTCTGGAAAACGGCATTGGGGATGGGGTATAAAACCTGAAAGTTTGGGTTAGGTAGTCATTTAGAAAGTAGTGGACTCCTCTACCTTCATGTAAACATTATATCAGATCTTTGTTTTATGGGGAAGTTCTTTAAAACTCTGAACTTCAAAATTCCACATGCAATTAAGAGTAGATGCTATGGGAAGTAGACAAGGATGTTCAGCAAAATCTGAAACTCTGAATACAGAAATTTCTGATCTTCTGTTTCTACTTGGCTCCCAGGATATCAGCTGCCAGGCACAGAATTCCACCCTGAAGACCGATACTCCTCCCTGAGTAATCTAACCATATCAGGAACAAAGGCCTGAAGACACTAGCATGAAGGTGTCCCACAACCCAGAAGTCCCTCTGCAGCAAAATGCATCAGTAATACCCAACCAGGAGCACAGATCTCAAAGGCCTTTCAGAGCCCTACTGCTGCCATCACTAGGCAGATGTCATTCAGTTACTAGGGATGCTAGAAGAAGAGACCTCTCAAGGTTGCTACAATGTGTGCTCCCTGCAACCCCATCTCTTGAGTAATGATGCAAGAAGAGGACCAGGAATTCAAGATTACCTGAAGCTACATGGGAGTCTGAGACCTCCTGTCTCAAAAACAAAACAAAAACAAAAGAAGCAAAAAACAAAAAACAAAATACAAGATAAAAATAAAGTAAGGGTCCAGTGCTGACCTGGGAAGTGCAGCTGGCAGAAAGTAAAGAGGGGATAAAAATCAGCATGATGTCATTGGAAAAATGAGAAAAGATATTAAACATATTAAACAAGAACAGGTCACTATTTTTTTATTTTTGCAAGAAATATTTAGATAATGAGTGAACAACTTTTGGAAATTAACAGCCTAGTAATACAAACAAAAAATTAAAACTTGGTAGGAAATTTTGAGGAAAGTCAGAACGCACATCAAAAATACCAAAAGATTGAAGATATAGGAAAAAAGAAAAGGCAATATGAGGAATGTTTTTAGAAATCCACCATCCATCCAAACAATAACAGCTCCAGAAGGAACGGAGCAGAGAGGAAGGGCATCGGTGAAGGACGCTTTCGGGAACCAAAAGAGAAGTTCCCAAATTTAGAAAGCCGCATGCCCACCACAGCGGATGAAAATAAACCTGCCCACCCAAACACATCATGGTGAAATCCCAGAACTCTCTGGTCAAAGGGAAGAACACAGGCTTCCGAGTGACACGGGTCTCCACCAAAAGAACTTAACTCGCATTAAAATTCTCCATCCATCACCTCAGCACTAAGACTTCAGAACAATGCCTTGGAAAATCAAAGGACAAAAAGTACCCCCAACTGCTTCCGGTTGCTTTCTGTTGCTGTGATAGATAGGACCAAAAGCATCTTAGAGAAGGAACAGGTTTATCTGGCTTACCTTGCATTACTGAGGGCAGCCCAGGCCTGACAGGAACCTTGACAGGAGCGTGGTAGTAAGAACTGGAGCAGATAACTCCACTGCTCACTGGCTTACCTCCCATAGTTTGTTCAGCTTGCTTTTTTTCACACAACTCGGGACCACCTGCCCATGGTGGATTGGCCCTCCTATATTAATCATTGATTTAAAAAGAACATCTCACAGACAGGCTCACAGGCCAATCACATGCAGGCAATTTCCAAATGAAGTGTCCTCTTCCTATGTGACTAGTTCCTGTCAAGTTGATAGAAACTAACAAATTCTATACTAAGATAAGCACAGTTAGGTGTGAGTAGTGTTCTCATCCATCCCTCATGTGGTTCCTTTTTAGAATATTTGCTTTTCATTTAACTTCTCTCAGAAGAAGTCCTGACTAGCAAAAAATGACCGGTAAATTAAGGTCTATTCAGAAAACATATTAGTAAGAGTGAGTGAATTTCAGCTCCAAGCAGCAGCAAGAGAGAATCATGCGAGCATAATTGCAATTATGGAGGGTGAAAGGCTAGATGCGTAGTGTGACAGCTACAGTGGTGTATGTTCTAGATATACTGAGAACTTTCCCCAAAGCAGATTTCAGTTTTCACTGAGATAGGAAAGGAAAAGTAGGAGAGAAGGAGGGACGGAGGGACAGAGGGAGGGGAGGAGGAAAAGAAGGAAGAAGGAAGGAAGGAAGGTTAGGTCTGGGAGGAGATGAATATGTTCGTTTGCTTCCCTGAAATTATTTCATTAACTTTACATATACCAAACATCATCTTATGTACCTTAAATACGTAAAAATATTTACAAAAAAATAAATATATATGCCAAGTATATATGCCTGGTTCATTTACATTCTAATATGAGAAATTAAATATAGTTTTTGGAATCAGTCTATAGCAAAACTCTAGAATGAAGTCAAGACTGAATGTCACCATTCAGATTGACACTTGTCCTTGGCAGAGAAAGCAATGTGATGGGAAAGCTGCACATGGGAGGTACTCACAGCAACTGGGGCAAATGCTCCTGCTGAACTACGGGTAACAGTTAGAGCTCTGCTCGGTCATAGCAGCAGTTAGTCCTCTGTGAGTTTATCATGTGTTTGCCCGCAGACAACATTGAATGCACAATGAATTTTGAGGTGAACTGTCTCAGGCCGCTGTCCTCCATTTGCATAAGCACACAATTGCCATGAACCCCAGCCTCATATGTGCTCCATCCTGAAGCAATAATACACTCAGTGAGTGCAGCTCAATAGCCAAAAGAATTGAAAAGGAACCCCATGTCCTGTTTCTAGAGGCCCAGGATCCCAATTCCAAGTCCAGCATAGCTTTAAATCCCCATTGTGCCCAGGTGCCTTTCCTGCAGCTCTGTCTTCACCTGGGCTACCCATCTGACCTCTCTCCCATCTGCTTGAAGTGAAAGAGAACTTGGCCCGAACACTGCCATCATAGAGAACATTTGCCATCATAAGCTAATATAGTAATTGTATAAGAGATAGGACAACAACATCCAAGATGTTGAGAAGCACAAGAGGCCATATTTAAAAGACACTAGTCAAAGAGGCCTGCCTACCACCATGAGGCATGGGTGTGGGGAAGACATCCAGAGGCCAGCCTGTCCTATGGTCTGCCCACACACTACAATGTGCAGGTATGTGGTGGATGGATGGGAGAGAAAGAGAAGTGCCATGAAGAGAGGTAGAACTGGAGACTTGAGGGTAGTGAGGAACACTGATGTGAGTAGCTTCTGAGGCCATGGCCTGAGGCCATGGTAAAGCCCTGGCCCAGGCTGCCACTGAGGGCCATGTCTGGTTCTATGGCCATGCAGAAGCAGGGGGGTTATGTCAATGTCTGTGGCTCATGTTACCACCAAAGGCCATGTGGATATCCACATCTATCCCACCTATGAACTTCTGGAGAGCATGAAGGGGCCCATCCTACAGGTCCAAAGCTACAGGATCTCTATGACAACAGGATGGATATCCAAGAGGAGTCCCAGTGAAAAGCCAGTATTGATAGTGTAGCAGAAGCCAAAGGCCCTGAATCAGACGGATGATTTATTGCAGTGAACATTAGCAAGTAAAGGTGTTTGGACAAAAGGGTGTACTATGTGACACACTATGACAAACTGCAGCTTCCACAACAAGATGGTGGTGGTGGTGGTGGTGGTGGTGGTGATGTTTTCTTTGGGGGAAGGTTGCAAAAGCAGAGAGCAGGTATGAAGGCAGATATGAAGGGACAGGGAGGTGAGTGGGATTGAAGTATAGCATATGAAATTCACAAATAATCAATAAAAAGTTTAATAAATACACTAGTCAATATTCCCATGTTGTTTTCAGTTAATCAATTTAGGAACATTAGAGACAAATGGTAATTCCTATCTAAAGGTATGAAATAATTTATTTAGGGGAAATTTGTAGTAAGAAGGAAATATCTAGAATCTGTTTTGAATGACTATTTCAGATCTTAGATCCCAATACAAACTGTAACTTTTAATACCAAATTTTCCTTATTCCTAACGAGTGAGCTGCAGTTTCTTCAGCTCACACCTTAGTATTCTTGTGTGCTCTGTAGTTTTTTAAAATGAGCCCCTGATTACAATTCACTATCCAGAATTTTTACGGCTAGAACTTGAAGAAAATAGAGTTTCTGCCAAAATAGCTTCCTGCCCAGGTGCTGAACCAATTAACTCTCAAGCAATCAGGCAGTTAAAATCGGTAATGGTGATTTTTTTTCTGCAGTGCTGTATGTAAGGAGACAGCTTGGAAAAATAAAGATGAAAATTTGTTTTCATAACCAGGAGTGTTTAAAATCCTGAGAGACTGTTCGAATGCCCAGCTGAGTGCACAGAACCCAGCAAACTCCCCAGTGTTCTGAGAGTTAAAAGTCTACCCAGTCAACACCAATTTTTTTCCTTAGATGTAAAAAACAAAAAAAAGAAAAGAAAAAAGAAAAAAAAAACATTTTCTATTATGATGAGTAATTTGCCTGTCCATACATAATTAACTGAATAAATATTCACCCTTGTAAGAGGAATTAGTTAAACATAGCATTGGCTACTGAAATATTTCGTCCAACTAGAATATGAAAAGAAGACTTACAGCCATAACTTCTTTTAAGAATAAATAAGAGGCTGGAGAGATTGCTCCATGGTTAAGAGCACTTGCCACTCTTACAACACAGGGTTCACTTCCCAGCACACACACAGTGGCTCACAACTACCTGTAACTCCAGTTCCTGTGAATCTGGCGCCCTCTTCTGACCTCCATAGGCACCAGGGACACGTGTGGTGCACATACATGCAGGCAAAATGCTTGTACACATGAAATAAAAATAAATGACTCTTTTAGAAGTCTTTTAAAAAAAAACAAATAAGAAACTTGTCAACTCCTAGCACGGTTCCAAATTAGACAAGGTAACATAGTAGTGTTTTTCCTAAACTTATGAATATAACATTTTGATTAATTTTTCAGAATTTCAGACATTTATACAATGTGTTTTGAACATATTCATTCCTTCCCGTCCCTTTTCCCCGCCCCCCCCCAGATCTAACCCTCATCCCCCCATCCTCTCCCTTCTTAGGGTTTTCTCTCTTTTCTTTTTATTAATCCACCAAGTCTAATTTGTGTTGCCTCTATACTCACAGATTTGGGGCCATCCACTGAAGTGTGATCAACCTAAACCTGACACTATTTTAATAATGTCACAAGGTATTACTACTTTAAATGTTTGACAGTTACTTGATGTTTACAGATAGGGGGAGATTATGAAATATCATGGCCGTAGGGAACATTTGGATTCTGAAGCAAAAGTTCCAGGCTTCTGTAAAACAGAGCACCCAGATTTGCCGGTCATAGGAAACATCCCCAAAATGACCCCACTCATGGCATGGGTCCCAAGCTTGACCAGACATTGGTTGGCCACTCCCATAATTTCTGTGCCACTTGAAGAAATGTTCAATATCCTTAACCATCAGGGAAATGCCTGAAGCTCTATGACTAAGATTCCACCTTCACCTGTTAGAATGCTAAGATCAAAAACACAAGTGACAGCTCATGCTGGAGCTGATAGAGAACAAGGGAGCACTCCTCCATTGCTGGTGGGAGCACTTTGTAAATCAATATGATGACTTCCTAGAAAATTTGGAATCCATCTATCTCAAAACCCAACTATATCACTCCTGAGCATATACCCAAAGGACACACTCCATCACACCACAAGCACACTTGTTCAACTATGTACATAGCAGCTTTATTTATAATAGCCAGAAACATGGAAACAACCTAGAAAAATAGGTAAAGAAAGTGTGGTACATTTACACAATGGAGTACTACTCAGATATTAAAAACAATGGCATCATGAAATTTGCAGGAAAATGGATGGAACTGAAAAAAAATCAACCTGAGTGACGTAACCCAGACCCAGAAAGACAAAAATGATAGGATATGTATGGGGCTGGAGAGATAGCTTCGTGGTTAAAAGTACTGGCTGATCTCCTAGTAGGTCCTTAGTTCAATTCCCAACAACCATATAGTGGTTCACAACCATCTATAATGAAGTCTGATGCCCTCTTCTGGCATGCAAGCATGCATCCAAATAGAGCACTCATACATAAATAAATAAATCTTTTTTAAAAAAAAAACTAAAAATGATATGTACTCACTTGTAAGTGAATATTAGCTGTAAAGTTAAGTATAGCCATGCTACAATCCACAGACCAAGAGAATCTAAGTAACAAGGAGAACTCAAGTGGAAACATATGAATCTCCCTGGGAAGAGGAAATAGAATAAGTATCATAGGTAAAGAGGGATGGGGGGAATGGGAACAGGAGGATTCAGGTGGTGTGAGGAAGGAAGAAGAAATTACTTCAAGAGACAACTGGAATCGGGGAGGGGGCATCTCAGGGACTAGCTAGAAATCTAGTTAATGGAAGATCCCAGGAATCTATCAGTGTGACCCCCAGCTAAGACTCCTAGCAGTGGGGAGATATAAAGCCTGAACAGGTCATCTCCTGTAACCAGACAAGACTTCCAGTGGAGGAATTAGGACACCAATCCAGCCACATGACCTTTGACCTACAATTTGCACTGCCTACAAGATGTGCTGGGATAAAGGTGGCACAGAAATTGTGGGAGTGGCTAACCAATGACTGGTCCAGCCCGAGACCCATGCCATGAGAGAGAGCCCACCTCTGACAGTGCCTGGAGGACCAGGACCCAGAATCTGGATAACCCCGCGACCTAGGAGAGAACCAAACACACTGGAAAAAAATTAGTGAAAAGAAGTTTAGGCCTCAAGTAAAACAGTTATCCAGACACTGGGTACAACTTGTTTTGCTGTGTTTTCTCCAAGTTTCTTTCATGGTCTAAGATAGGTACTTGCTTTGCCTATGCCCAAGGAAATCTGAGATTGGTGTTAAAGTCTTTCACAGGAAACATAATTAGTACTACCAAGTTCTGTTGTGTATTATGATTGATTCGGATTGAACAGAAACTACATCAGGAATATAGTTCTGATAAATACTTGAAGGCTGAAGGAGAAAATTCTAGTGGGTAATTAAGTAAATTGAGACATTCTGGAAACTTCTACGAAAATGTAGCTGCCCCTGCTCTAATTTTGACATTGCAATGGGATTGAAAACAATGGGCGGACATCAACATGAAAAACACTGTCTGTAAACAGATTTTTATGGAGTGATTACAGCAATGGGTTTTGTGGGCCATCAGGCAGGAAGGCAGCAGAAGATCTGAGATACAGGAAAACAGAAGAGATAGAAGGATGGAGGCTTTATGCATGCACTGGCACCCACTATTCAACCGTATTTGCTTGAGTAGTCATTGGGCACTCCCTCTGCCCCCTCTTTGCTCTGGCAAAGTCCCAGGTGCTGCTTTGGAAGGCTGAGAAGGAGTGATGAGAACAACATGCAGGAAGCTACATGGCTATGAAGTAATAATATCACACAGATGGTAAAAGAAAGAAAGAAAGAAAGAAAGAAAGAAAGAAAGAAAGAAAGAGAAAGAAAGAGAGAGAGGGGGGGGAGGGGAGGGGAGGGGAGGGGAGGGGAGGGGAGGGGAGGGGAGGGGAGGGGAGGGGAGGGGAGGGGAGGGGAGGGGAGGGGAGGGGAGGGGAGGGGAGGGGAGGGGAGAGAGAGAAGGGAAGAAGGGAAGAAGGGAAGAAGGGAAGGGAAGGGAAGAGGAAAAGGGAAGAGAAGAGAAGAGAAGAGAAGAGAGGAGAGGAGAGGAGAGGAGAGGAGAGGAGAGGAGAGGAGAGGAGAGGAGAGGAGAGGAGAGGAGAGGAGAGGAGAGGAGAGGAGAGGAGAGGAGAGGAGAGGAGAGGAGAGGAGAGGAGAGGAGAGGAGAGGAGAGGAGAGGAGAGGAGAGGAGAGGAGAGGAGAGGAGAGGAGAAGAGAAGAGAAGAGAAGAGAAGAGAAGAGAAGAGAAGAGAAGAGAAGAGAAGAGAAGAGAAGAGAAGAGAAGAGAAGAGAAGAGAAGAGAAGAGAAGAGAAGAGAAGAGAAGAGAAGAACCCAGGAAGCAAGGGAAAAGACTAGACCATTAGCAAGGGGTAACAGAAGTGATAGTAAGTTATAAATTCTCAAACACACAATTTTGTCAGCACAAAACATGACCACTCTAGGTCAGACTCATTTCCACATTTCTCACCTTCTCTACATAACATAGAAAGCTGCTGTACACGGTAACTATGAGCATCAGCTTCCGCTGGCTTCAGAGGGCGTAAACTAACCCTTCGGCTCCACCTAAGCACACATTGAATTGGATTCAGTAGTCAAGTCAAACTGTGCCTTTTCTCCAATTTAAGGTTTGTTTGTTTGTTTGTTTGTTTGTTTTAACTCATTAAATTTCTAAGCAAAAGCTGGACTGGAAGATACTGATTACTAAAAAACATGGAAAGTACAAATTTGGTAATACCTTGGATTCTAATGTTTATTGTTCCCGTAAACAGCTTGGACAAGACTACTGTAGCTTTGTATTCCACATTATGTCATGCTGATAGGCATGAAAGACAGCCCTCACCCCAAGATTCTGAAAGGACAATTTAATCCTTTGACTCTAACAAATTAAAACTTTTAATGGGGATGATCACGGGAGAGCCCAGTCTGACTCAGTGGTCACTCTGTATCTGTGCTCTCACCTATGCTGATGTCGGAGTCCAGAAGGGAACATGATCAGTAATTGGAAATCACCCTAAGGCCTGCTGGATCATGGGGCTTACGCTCCAACACAGACAGTGAACGTCCTAACAACCCTTAGCTCCCTCCACCGCAATCTACCAACCAGCTATCCACTCTCTGAGGGACAAGCCCTTCTTGTCACCCTAAAGTCCCTGAGATGGTAGGAGGCAGAAAGAGCAGGATCATTGGAAGTGGTGGGGAATGATGTAGATACAGTGCTCATGTATGAATTCACATGTACAAATGTGCACACACACACATAAACACACACACAAGAAAATTTAAAAAGAAAAAGTAACTAGTATTCCCTGCACTTCCTTGAAGGTTCCTTGAACTGCTACTACTGTCACCCAAAATGTGACAGGAGTGAATAGGAGAATAGATATGAAAAGTTTTAAGTGGGAAAGTTAATAACTCCAAATTTCTCCTTCTGCCTCTGCCTGTGGCCCCAGCTCTAATTCCCAGTCACCTCCTTTCCTGGGTTGTCTGGCCCATCAGAGCTATCATTTCCACAAGCCAGAATAAAGGGAGGTGGGAGCTAAGCCCCTCCCCCAAGGCCAGGTCATGGCACTGCCCCTATTCACAGTGGTATCTACTCAATCTGCTCAGAGCTCAGCTCCACAGGAAAAGGCCTGACCTAGCAAATGCAGGATCAATATCTTCATTCTTTTAACTGGTCATAATATCTAGTATGCCATCTATAGCCAGGGTTGATTTGAAGGACCTGGCTTGCTAGCCCAGTGTCCCTTTCCTCCCTTGCTGTTACATGTATATCCCTAGGCCTTCCCAGAGAGAAGAGAATCCTTTGGTAAAGTGTATGTTCATAGCAGCAGTCTCCAACCAGGACCTCAGAACAAACTGATTCGAGTCCTTTAAAAAAAACCTGTTGAATGATCATTTCCTAGTCAGCCTAAGGCCAATATTACAAAAGCCAGGCTTAATTATAAATATCTTCATAAATAAATTAATATAAAAATAGCTACAACAAACATGTTAGTTTCTACATAGTTTGCCAAGAGATACCATTAAATTGGGAGTGGAGAGATGGCACAGCAGATTAGAGCACTTGTGTACAAATGTGAGGATCTGAGTTCAAATCCCCAGCACACATGTAAGAAGCTAAATGTGGCCAAATGCACACCTATAATTCAAGTGCTATGAAGAGCACAGGCAGGTGGATCATTTGGCACTAACTGGCTACCAGTAAGCTAAGTGTTTGACCCTGTCTCAAGGGAGGCCTCCTCTGGCTTTCACATGTGTTCTCTCGCTCTCACTCTCTCTTTCTCTCCCCTCTCTCCCCCCATCTCTCCATATGTAACTTTGTGACTCTATGTCTATATGTGTGTCTCTTTGTTTGTCTCTGTCTCTCTCTGTCTCTCTCTCTCTCTCTGTCTCTCTCTCCCTGTCTCTTTCACACACACACACACACACACACACACACACACACACACACACTGCTCGATCTCCTTACCTGTAGCCACTAGCACAAGCTATTCAAAACTTTTACCAATGTTATAGTTAGAAGCATCCTGTTGCTGGAAATTGATTTGTGCCAAAAGCATTACAAAACTTGGACTTCACACCTCCACCAATTGTCTCTTAATGCTTCCTAACTGCCTGCCCTCCGTGTTGGAACACAGGGATTCGGAGTGTTTAAACCTGGCTTGCCTGACTCGGTGCTCTCTTGAATCATTGATTTACAGCTGTCATTTCGGAGGCCCCCATACAGCCAAGCCAGTTTCCATATAGAATCTTTTCTCCCAGAGCTGCAAGCCAGCATGTATTGAAAGAATAGACAACTCTTCAACTTCAGTCCTTCCTTCTCTCAAATGTGACAGGTCTTAGAGACACAACAGTGAGTAAAGAGACCTGGAGCCTAAACTCCAGTCCCTGCCTTGACAGTGAGAGGTGGGGTTTGGAAGCACTAAAACTGAATGAGTTTTGGACAGTGTGGACAAACCTGGAGGGCATTAACTAAGTGACACAAGCCAGGCACAGAAAGCCAAGGACCACATGATCAAGATTTTATGAGCAACCTAAAATGTTGAACTCTGAGAAGCAGAAAGTAGGTGCTGATTCCCAGAGCCTGGGGGTGGGTAGAGGCTGGGGAATGGAGAAAGAGTCGTCAAAGGGTACTGATTCCAATTAGACAGGAAGAAAAAGCCCCAGAGATCTATAAAACAGTGTGGTCACCACTGGTGATAATAATAGCACGGATTTCAAAACTGCCAAAAGATTTAAATGTTCTCACTGTAGACAGACAAGTTAGTAAGGTGACCGTGTGAAATTAGCTTGACAATTCACCTAGATTGTGTCTGGTTTTGTTGTCTTCGTCGAATAGACAAACACCACATCACAACCCAGGAACATATTTAATAATGATTATCAATTAAATAAATTTAATAATCCTTGCCCCATAAAAATGAGGAGAAAGACGTAGCTTGGAATGGAATATTGTAAGCTTGGCTTCATGGATGTTGAGTCTGAAATAATAAGGATGGGGAAGGGAACACGTCCAAGTGGAACCATCCCTACAAGCCTCTCTCTCTCTCTCTCTCTCTCTCACACACACACACACACACACACACACACACACACACTGTCTCTCTCTCATGTGTTTGTGTGTGTGTATGTGTGTGTGTGCGTGTATGTGTGTGTGTGTGGTGTGTCTGTCTGTGTCTGTGTCCATGGATATACTAATCTGGCCATTATCACTGGCATGATCACTATGAATGATCACCATTAAAATTCCTCCAGGGACTCCTCCAAGCCAGGCTCTATGCTAAGATCTTCACATGGACACAGACATTGCCAAGAGGTAGAAATGAATCCATTAAACATTTCTGTGTGGTTGCAGTTATAGCATAACACTCTAATGTCATGTTAATTGAAGTGTGAAGGGGACACAGAGCACATGTAAGTTTCTCTGTTGATATCCACAACAGAGTGATGGTGAGTAAAACTATTGCAGTCGGGCATCTGAACAGCCTCAGTGCTGGGGAATGGCAGACTCAAAATCAAGAGCAGACAGAAGTTTTACTGATAATAAAGCAAGGGTCTTAAGGAGACTAAATTCTAAAAGAAGATGTGTCAGTGGCTATGCAAGTAGAAAAAAATAACACAAAAGAACAGCCTTGCAAACCTAAAAGACACAAGGACATTTCCTCCTTGATACTCGATTTTACTTGGTGAAGATGACAAGGTTAGACCTGATGTTTGCACTTTTGAAACAACGTTGACTTGGGCGGTGAAATTTTGACTCTGAACTGATGAAATAGTATGTCTATGTATGTAAACTGGAACTCTTTCAGATGTGACTCTAGAACAGTCTGCAGGTGGACAAAGCAGGAGCTGACAAAGTCATTCCCATGTCCACCCACACTGCCAAGCACTTCACACCTGCCCTCCTCACTGTCCACCTGCAGTGCCAGGTGCCTCACACCTGCCCTCCTCACTGTCCACCTGCAGTGCCAAGTGCCTCACGCCTACCTACCTCACCACATTGTCCCTTTTCATCAGTGTTTCTCATCCTTCCTACTGTGACCCTTTCATACAGTACCTTATGTGGTAGTGACCACCAACCATAAAATTATTTTTATTGCTATTTCACAACTATTATTTTGCTATGGTTATGAATAATAATGTAAATAGTTCTGGAGATAAAGATTGGCCAAAGAGGTTGTGACCCACAGGTTGAAAACCACTGCTTTACATGTAAGTTTCTTCTTAATAGACATTGAACTAAATGAGAATCTTGTTTCAGTCACTGTTCAATCTTTAAATAAAAAACTGAAATTATGGATTGCAGTACATTGAGCTCCATAGAGACAGCACTGGGGCAAGCAAGAGCTGGATGGGTACTGAGCGACTCTGTGCCTCGCAAAGGAAAATCAACTGAACATGGGCAAAGGAGATCCTAAGAAGATGAGGGGCAAAATGTCCTCATATGCATTCTTTGTGCAAGCCTGCCAGGTGGAACACAAAAAGCAGCACCTAGATGCTTCTGTCATCTTCTCAGAGTTCTCCAAGAAGTGCTCAGAGAGGTGGAAGACCAAACCTGACAAGGTTCGTTATGAAAGAGAAATGAAAACCTACATCCCCTCCCCCAAAGGGGAGAATAAATTCAAGGACCCCAATGCACCCAAGAGGCCTTCTTCGGCCTTCTTCTTGTTCTGTGCTGAGTACTGCCCCAAAATCAAAGGCAAACATCCTGGCTTATCCATTGGTGATGTTGCAAAGAAACTAGGAGAAATGTGGAACAACACTGCAGTGGATGACCAGCAGCCCTATAAGTAGAAGGCTGCCGAGATGAAGGAGAAGTAGGAGAAGGCTATTGCTGCCTACAGAGCTAAAAACCTGATGCAGTGAAAGACAGGGTGGTCAATGCTGAAAAGAGAAAGAAAAAGAAGGAAGAGAAAGATGAGGAGGCAGATAAAGAGGATGAGGAAGAAGAGGAAAAAGAGGAAGACAAAGATAAAGATGATGATGAATAAGTTGGTTCTAACACAGTTGTTTTCTTGTCTATTAAACCCGCCCCCACCCCCGTACACAACTCACTCCTTTTAAAGAAAAAAAATTGAAATGTAAGGCTGTATAAGATTTGTTTTTAAACTGTACAGTAAATGTATCTTTAGATAGGCCTGTCCTGGTGGTATTTTCAAGAGCCACTAACCTGGTGTAGTCTGGGGGGGGTTGTAAATTGGCATGGAAATTTAAAGCAAGGTTCTTGGTGCACAGCACAAATTATATATATATATAATATGTATATGTATATGTATGTATGTATATGTATGTATGTATATGTATGTATGTATGTATGTATGTATAGAGAGAGAGACAGTAGTTTGGTTTGGGGGGTTCTTTTGGCTTTATTTTGGGATACTTTTGTCATCTTCAGTTTTCTTTGATGCAGCTCACACAAAGATAATTGTTCTGTTAACTGAATACCACCACTCTGTAATTGAAAAAAATCAGTTGTTTTATTGACATTCTGAATGCTTCTAAGTAAATACAACTTGTTTATTAGTTTAAAAAAATGCAATTATGATTCAGACATGGCAATACATGCCCGATATCCCAGCATGGGAAGCAGAGGCAGGGTGCTCCTTGGAAGGTCAAGGACAGCATAGTCAACATAGCAAGACCTAGGCTAACCAGTGCTGTATAGAAATACCCCATCTTATAAAAAGAAAATGATAACAAAATACAACTTTGTCTAGGTGAAGAACAAATGAAGACTGGCCTGCTTGTCTTCCTGACTTCTGGATGACCCTGCTGACCAGTCCTTGGACAGCAGCTTCTACAGAAGTAGCTTCCCACAGACCCTCCCATGAGTACCCTCCACAGTCTTCCTGGGACTGCTTTGGCCAGTTGCTTCCTTGCACCATGCCCACTTGAGGCCAGCTGGTCTGTGGCTCTCTGACCTCCCTTACCTGCTTGCAGGCTTTTGCTTTTCAGCTCCTTCAGAACTAGAGTCATACCTAATTCCAACAATAGACCCCCTCCTCCTACCGTGCTCACAGGAACACTGCTCCCCTGGCAGAGTCAGACACATAAAGTGAACATCCTATCTCTTCACACTGGTCAGTAACAACTCCAAGTATCCCCGAAGCAAAGGGATGCCTCACACTAACTAGAACAGAGCCTATGTTTCACAAAAACAAAAAGCAAAGCACGTTAGTCATCATTAATTGAAAGACAATTGTCATTCAAAAGAGCTTTCATCCAGGCTCAGTGGTGGTTTGAATGAGATTGGCCCTCATAGACTCAGAGATCTGAATGCTTAATTACAAGAGAGTAGAAATGTTTGGGAAGGATGAGTAGGGTATGGCCTTGATAAAGGAGTATGGCCATGTCGGAAGAGGTATGTTACTTTGAGTGGGCTTTGAGGTTCTGGAAGCTTTTGCCCCTCCCCTCTCTCCCTGCTGCCTAAAAATCAGTATGCAAAGCTTTCAGCTATCACTCCAGTACCATGTCTGACTGCTTCCTGCCATGATGATCATGGACTAATTCCCTAAAATTGTAAGCAAGCCCCCAATTAAATGCTTCCTTATGTAAGTTGCCTTGGTCATAATGTCTCATCATAGCAATAGAGCAGTAACAAATATACTTTCAATGAGTGCTTTCAATGAGATTAACCCAACCTCTACCTAGCTAGAAAGCCATAGGGCTTTAAAGGAAACACAACCAAACTCAAGAGATGACTCAGTGGTAAAGGCCCTGCTACTAAGCCTGCGGACATGAGTTTGATCACCAAAACCCACATGGTGTAAGAAGAACTGACTTCCAAAAGTTGTTTTCTAACCTACACAAGTATCATGGTACATGTTTACATACACACACACATACACACACACACCCATGTTAATGTTAAATGTATACACATCCATGCACACACAACATGGTACATGCTTACATATAAACACACATACAGGTACCACCATAGTACATGTACACATATACACACATACATATTTACTCAATAAATAGAAATTTAAAAAGAAAAAAAAGATGCAAGTGGTAAACTAACTGAGAAAGCCTAAATGCTATTGAACATCTAAAATGAGCTCAGGGTCTTCAAAGTTACAAGTTACCAAAGACCACCACCAGAAAATAGTTTAGCGAAATACATCACCACGCCTAACTGTGTTTATTAGAACATGACTAAAAGCAAAAGCTGAATGTAAAAAGTCATTAGCCAAAGATAGAATAGAACTAGCATCTCTAACAAATAACAGTGCACTGGTGACAAAGATATTCGCAAATCATGATCATTCTTCCCTCTACCTGCAAGTTGCCACATCCGTAGGTGGTGAAATGAGCTTACTAGAAAGATACAGGACCAGAGTCAACCGGAGACAGCCTGGCATAGGAACTATCTCTGCCCTCACAAACAACCTCTGTGAATGAAGCTCTCTACGGTCTTCCACAGCAGTAGATCGAGATCCTTAGGAGTGCAAAAGCCACAAGAGCATCTGTTACCAAGCTCATGGCTGGGGCCTACTATCTTTCAAGGAAGTAATTGGCCTTGGGCCAGAAAAAAAAAGATGCTTATCCAGACAAGAAGAAAAATGAGCTGTTTCTGAATTCCTCTCTGAGTTCCTGGTTGTACAGAAGGTTGCTTCTGGCCCTTATAAAGTCGCTTTCTTGAGGTCTTTGTACCGGCCTTACCGCTGTTCTCTGACCCTCAGCTTGGAGTTGGACCAGAACAATCACTTAACAGTTCTTTCCCAGTTCCCATGCTCTCTGTGCACGTGCACCTACACAGGTTCTCCTGTCACATGTCACCTCTTGCTCATCCACTCAGCCAGCCAACTTCAGTAGCCTAAGGATCACTTCCCTTCAAATATGTCCCACCTGCACAGAAAAAAAATTAGCAGTATATGTGTTTTCCTAGAAAGGAACCCTATCCAAAGATAAAGTCAGTATTGTTTCAAAAAAAAAAAAAAAACCATGCAAATAAATATTTCCAAAGGTCAAGTCCAAAGAGCAAATCCAATTGTCTCTTATAGCCCCATCAATAAACTATTTAAATTCAATAGATTATTTCCCTTAGAAGTCCACTCTGCCATTAACAAGGCTCTACGTGGAAAGGGTTTGTACTATTCCAGCTACACAAGGCTCTAAAGATTGTAGTGACGGCCAATATGATCTACAAAATTCCAACAGCAGCTTTCACACAGAGAAAACAACCCTAAAATATACACAGAATCACAAAAGACATCAAGCAAGCATCCAAGACAATCTTGACTTTTAAAAGGGTTGAGGGCATAACTTTCTGGTTTCAAATTAGTTATATTTACAGCTCAGAAACAGAGAGAGTGCTTGTCTTTATGCACAAGGCCCTGGATTCAAGCTCCAGTACTGAAAATGGAAATGTGTGTGTGTGTGTGTGTGTGTGTGTACATGTGTGTGTAATAAACTATAATAATAAATAGTAAGGGAGTGATATTGTGCTGTCATAAAAGCAAACATATAGAGAGCTCAAAAAATAAACCCAAGCATATATTGTTAAATAATTTTTGTTAAGGGTTCTAGGAATATGCATTAGAAAAAGGATTTGCTCTTCAACAGGTAGTGCTGAAGGAGAAGCAGACACCTACATGCAGAAGAACGGCAGTGGCCTTATCTTACACAAAAGTATACAACTGTTTTAAATATTTAAACATATGTCTGAAACCATAAAAGTCATAGACAAAAATGTAAGGAAATGCCTTAGCAGGAAGAAATGCTGTGGCATCTGTCTTAGCATTGATTTTTCTTGAGATGTGCCCAAGGCTAAGGTGATGTGAAAAACGGGGACCATATCTAACGAAGGAGCTTTTGCACGTAGAAAGAAAGAGGTATCAATATTAATATGTAACCTAAGGAGAGAAAATGTTTACAAACCATATATCTGATGATGTGTTAACATCCAAATGATTAAATACTCTCCTTCAACTGAACGGTAAAACAAAAATTCAAAACAGCTCAGCTAATCCTGAGTAAAAGACTCAAACAGGACTTTTTACAAAGGGTGTAGAAACAGACATCAAGTCTATGGAAAGTATTCAGTGTCATTGATCATCAGAGAAATGTGGTTCAAAGCACAATATTACCTCACAGATAACAGTTACGATGGTTGTTGAAGGAGAGAGAGGGGTGGAGGGAAGGAAGGAGTGGGAGAGAAAAAAGAGAGGAAGGAAAGAAGGAAGGGAAGGAGGGAGGGAGAGAGGGAGGGAGGGAGACAGGGAGGGAGGGAGGGAGGAAGGAAGGAAGGAAGGAAGGAAGGAAGGAAGGAAGGAAGGAAGGAAGGAAGGAGAAAATATGACAGCTATCTTCTTCCTCTTCTGGGTTGATCTCCAAAGGAAATAAAATCACTGTATCTAAGCAATATCTGCAACCCCATGTTCCTTGCCACACTGTTCCCAAGCACCAATATATGAAAATTACTATGCATCATCAAAAGTATGAATTGACAAAGAAAATATATATGCATAATGGAATTCTATTCAGCCTTTCAATAAAGGAAAATTCTGTAATTTTTTAATATCTCAATTGTAGGTGGAGGATATGCTAATTGAAATACACCATGCGCAAAAGAACAAATACACTCAAATGTTAAATCTAAAATAGTCCAGCTCATTATGAGCAAAGAATAGACTGGTGTGTGTCGTGGGTACTGGAGGTCAGAGTGAATTAGTCAAACTTACCTGATAAGTAGAAAGCTGAAAGTGAGCATGCTGACTAACTACATACTTAAAATTTGTTCAGAGAAAACCTCAAGTGTTTCTACCACACATAAAAATGGGAGCTACATGAGGTGATAAGCAGGCAAACAGACAGGCAGACAGGCAGGCAGGCCTATCTGTGACCTCTACCTCCCAGTGTTTACTGATAATACAACCTAAAGCATTCTCTAGGTTTTCGGCTGTTTTCATAGACTAAACCAGAGACAAGACAAACCTCACAGCATCCCTGTGCTTCCTGCTTCTCCCCAGCCTGGGCTTCCTCCCCTCACTCCCATTCTCATCCCAATCAGCTAATATAAATAGGTCTCATTGATTGTGGGGTTGAATCATAGTACCCAAAAAGACACTCTCATGTCCCAATCTGTTCTAGCTACAAATGTGACCTTACATGGAAGTATCTTACAGGTGTACTTGAGTTAAGATGAAGTTATAATGTCATGGTAAGAGGACAAAAGAACAATGTGAAGACAGCTACCCACAGGGAGAGAGACGTGGGAGCATAAGAGGCAGAGGGACTGTCACAGCCACTGCCAGCCAAGATACATCAAGGCTGGACAAGTACCACTAAATGCCCAGAACAGACAAGGGAAAACTCCACCCAAAGGAACAGTGGACACCTTGATTTTTTAGCTTCCTGACTCCAGAAGTTTGAAAGAATAAATGCCTGTAGCTTTAAGACATTAGTGGTAGAAAGAAGCCTACTGAGCCCAAACCACACCTGTCCTGATATGGTACAGATCCACTCTGTTTCGTGATGCTACCTTCCACATTTCTGTTAACCACAGAGACTTAACAGGCAGAGCAGAAAACCCTGCTCCCTCTAAGGATAAAAGAATGGGTCAGGAGACAGACTTATTTTCTGTTATTTTTTCAAAATATGCCAACATTGCACATGATACTACCATGGGTATTCAGCAGGCTTGTTATTCTCAGAGATAAAAAGGCTTGAGTTCGGATGGAGGCATGGGACAGGACCAGACACACGTAGGGAATTGCCAGTTCTGACACCTTCAGAGTGATGTGTTCAAATATCGCCTCAATATCAAATCCAGATAAGCCAGGAGGTCTCCCCATCCCCAGAGGCAGGCATGGAGAAGCATGCTTTTCCAGTTCGATGCCAAGGTCACCCATGAGTACTTTGGCAGAGCTGTGTGGAGAAGTTTCACAGCACCTGCATACATGTGTTTGGCCCAGTGCCCGCTCTCCATTCCCCTCTGATCTGAAGTACATTCAGTTGCAGCTTTTGTAAGAGCAGAACAATCCAGCCAGACTTCTTAAGGCCAGTTAGTTCCAGACCTTATTCACCACTGCAGTTGATCCTCCACTATGATATCCTATCAAATTTATCTTCTAAGATGGACACAAGGGGAAATTCATAGGTAGCTATTAACATATCTTGCTCCAAAACTGATTTCCTTTCTTATTTCTTTCTGCTTCCCTGTAGGAACAGAGAAGCCACTCTGATTTGAATCATTTTCCCTTTTTTTCTAAGTTTTTTTCTCTGCTGGTTCTTCTCTCGGGTTCCGCCCTTTCCTATGATCTGGGATGTTGCCTTACTGGCTTCAGTCTTTCCCACTTCTCCTGAGTAGCGGTGACCGTTGGCCCCAGCACAAGGCCAACAATGACATGAGAGACTTTGTCCTTCTGAACACCATGTTCCTTTGGTATTCTACTTTTCCCATCACTACTATGGGCTACACTCTGAGCTCTGAGGACATTTGCAACCTGGTTTATTACTAGCCATACATAACTGTGAGTGAGTTTCTCAGTCTTTCTATGCTTTGGTTTATTCTTTCCCTTTATAAACTAAAACAATAATGTTGCCTCCCTATGAGCAGTTCTCACAATGCACAAAAGTCTCATACTGTGCGTTGAGCTCATCTGCCTCGCCCACCCCACCCCTTCCTTGCTCTCCATGCAGGGACACTGATGCTGACAGTGACCTGTGAGTTATTTAGTTATTTATTCTTTGCTCATATATTATATCCCAACTACAGTTTACCTCTCCTTCCACACCCCACCCCCAGACCCACTCCCCCTCTATTTCCCTTCAGAAAAGAGCAGGGGAGGAAGACAGAGACCAGCCAAGTGCCATACAGTGCAGTGCAGGCTGAGAAAGGCTCACACAGACCTGCCCCACCCCTTACAGCACAGGAAGCCATAGACACACAGAGCCTAGCCCACTACCACACAACGTGGGACAAGAAGAGAAAGAGGTCCACAGATCTCCTGGCCATGTCACATAGGTGGGCTATAAACACCCAGAGGCCTGCTAGCTGCCATGCCACACAGCAGTCAAAGGAGGTCAACCAGAGTCCCACCAGCCACGTGAGCTGCCTGTAGCAGGGGCTACTGCAAGATGCAAGTATGTGGTGGACAGATGGGAGAGAAAGAGAAGCAGAATGGCTTGAGCATTATGAAGAGAGAGGAAACTGGAGACATGAGGATGGAGAGTGATAGCTATCTGTTGTGAGTAACCATCTCTGTCATCTGGTGACAGTCTCAGCCAGTGCTGCTACTGAGGGCCAGGTCTGGGTCCCTGGCTATGCAGTGGCAGGGACTCAGTGTGAGTGTCTTTGGTGCACATTACAACTAAAGATCCTTGAGAGTTCTCTGGTCTGGGTTCCTACCAAAAAAACATGTGGATGTTCAGGGGCTGAGCAGAACTGGCCCCGCCCACCACTGACTGCAGTGCTCTGGGTGTGGGTGAACCAGCCGGCCTCGGTGGAGTTGGGGGGAGGGGGGTGCTATCTACCTCCCCAACCTTCCTCACCACCTGAGGCAGTTTGGGAGAGCTGGCCTTGGGGTCATGAGAGCAGAACTATCCCTACCTAGAGCTGTCTCTGATGGGGAAGGCATGGATGATCCAACCAGAAGGCTCTGAGAGCTGGAGAACTGGCCCAGACCCCTGAGAGAGTAGGTTTTGCACCTTGACTGGGAAGCGCAGTGGTGCTGGCTCTAGACACCTAGGTTCGACTGAGCTAGCCCCAAGAGCATGAGAACAGAAATGCTGCCCCCTGCCTCCTGCTAATGGAAGCATTGGGAGGCCCAACTGGAGTAGTGCTGGAAAGTTTGCCCTGATAATACAGATAAGGGAAAGCCTGTGGACTGACCTTCTCAGCTGTCATGCAGGCCGAGACCCAGGGCTTTGAGTTGGCCCACCCCAAAATCTACATCATCTGTGAACTCTTGGAGCACATGAAAGGGCCAGTCCAAAACTCCAGGATGTCCATGACACAGGGAAACAACGGGATAACTGGGAGAAGTTCCAGTGAGGATCCAATACTGATGGTGTCACAGAAGCCAGAGACCTCTAAACCAATGACTCATTGCAATAAGCATTTGAAAGTGAAGGTACATGGACAGAGGGGTATCCTGTGGGGCATACTGACACACCACAGCTTCAACTATGAGATGATTTCAATGCCTTGGGTTTTGTTTGGTTTGTGGTTTGGTTTGGTTTGGTTTGGTTTGGGGTTGTTGTTGTTGTTGTTGTTTGTTTGTGTGTTTGTTTGTTCGTTTGTCTTTTTGTTTTGTTTTGTTTTGTTTTGCTCTGTATGTTTTATTTGGTGTGGTAAGCTTGCAAGGGTGGAGGGCAGATAAGAGGGGATGGGGAGATGAACTGGACTGGGGTGCATGATGTGAAGTTCACAAAGAATCAATAAAAAGGTTTTTTTTAACAACCTACAATAAGACTAGGCACATACCTCAAATCAAGGCTGGGTGAGGCAACCCCAACAGGAAGAAAAGGGTCCCAAGAGTAGTCAAAAGAGTCAGAGACAGCATTCACTCCCACTGTTAGGAGTCCCACAAGAACACCAAGCTACACAACAATAGCGTACATGCAGAGGACCTAGCTCAGACCCATACAAGGCTTCCTGATTGTCCCTTCAGTTTCTGTGAGTCCGATGAGCCCAGGTTAGTTAATGCTATGGGCCATGATCTTGTGGCCTAGACCCTTCTGGCTCCTACAATCCTCCCTTTTCCTCTTCCTCTTCCTCTTCTATAGGATTTTAAACAAATATTGAGCTGCTTTCTGGAGAACTGTTTGGGGCTTTATTTCTTATAGGCAAAACAGAAGCTCCATTTAAAAAAAATGCTGAAAATGTTAGCCTCTATCATTGTGGTTTCAAGTCTATTGTAGGAGTGAAGGTCTTTATGTATGACTGCCTCAAAGGCTACCAAAGCATTGTGCTGTTTCACATCAACTACCTTGTGGACTCTGGACAATGTCATTGCTGGCTTCCCTGATCCTCAAGGACTGCATACACATGGCTTAAGTCCTGGTCAATATCATATTCTGTGGCAATCAAAACCTTCCTTTAGGTTCTAAAAATCAACTAGTGCTTGCTTCCTTCCAGTCTTTCCCAGTTTTGCATTTGATATAAGAAGGTTGTCTCTATTTCACCTGGTGTTATGGCTATTTCTGGTTGTAAACTTGACTACATCTGGAGTAAACTATAATCCAGAAATGAGGTGCATACCTGTAGTCCAGATCTTGCAGAGGAAAACACAGGCTTCTGATCCAGATCTTAACATGGAGATCTTGAGGCATAGTGGCCATGAAAATCTTAGGCCTGGGCAAGGTAGTACATACCTTTAATCCCAGGAGACTGAAGCAAGCTGATCTCTGAGTTCAAGATCATCTTGGAATAAAGCAAGTTCTAGATCTAGGCATGGTGGTACACCTTTAATCTGAGCCACATATGCTAGAAGCCTATATAAGGACACACTGGAAGAAGGAAGACTCACTCTTCTTTACCTGCTTCACTTACTTGCCAGCACATCTCTTGGTACCTACCTCTTCAGGATTTCAGCTTCTACAGAAGACCAGGTGAAACAACTAACTTTGTGGACCGAGAAACTACTAGACTTGGGCTTCCCATTACAGCTGCCCATTGTTGGATTAGTCAGACTACAAACTGTAAGTCATTATAATAAACTCCCTTAATACAGAGAGACATTCCATAAGTTCTGTGACTCTAGAGAACCCTGACTAATACACCCAGACTCAAGCCATTGGACTACTTAGGCTCTGTTCTAGTTCACAGCAAAAGAATCCATCCTTGCAATATGTTCCGTGAGTTTATCATTCCTCCAAGATGTTCAAACAAGAGTTATGTCTCTGCACTGCTGTTCAGCATCCTATTACTCCATAACACTTTGCAATACTTCCCACCACAACTTCCACCTATACAAAAGTCTTCCTTGTTGCTTCACAGAAGGGCTTCACCCTTGCCTTTGAAGCTTGATTGCAGCCAAAGGCAGGACTCTAAAAGACTGAGACTGCTTAAGAAATGATGCTAGGAGAGCAAATGTTCTCATGTGCAAAGACAGATTTTATGTAAGCAAATAATAAAAAACGGAGTTCAAGGACATTGGATTATTTCAGATGCTGGCCCAGAATAAGATGTTAACTAATGGAGAAAAATGCAGTCAAGGATAGAGGAAGAACAGTGGGGTGGGAGCAAGAAAGAGAGCACGGGGGTTGGAGGGATGCATAGCCTGTGAGAGGCTGAAGAGCCACATTTCTGACCTTGGTTTTGTTTTGTTTTGTTTTTTAAATATTAATCTCAGGACGCAATGGATGCTCATGTTCTCTTAACCAGTATTTAAGGATGAAGCCAGTTCCTCCAAACCAAAGCTATTGTGTATAATTCACCTGTAATTTTCAAAAATGCATCAACACTTTTACCACACTAAGACACTGATTGATCAACTCAACTGGGATAATAAAGTAAAGTTTCCAGAGAGTAAACGGCAGGGTAACTCATCACACTGATGCCAATTATTAGCCCCAGTTGATTCAGTGGACCAAGCTGGATTCATATGTGAGGGAGCCATGAAAACCCTCTCTAAACAGGAGGACAATTCCCCAACTTCAAGCATGGCAATAATAGTGTTTGCTGACAAACGTTTCCCAGAACAATCTGTAGCAAAAGAACATTCGCGTTTATCTTAGAATGAATCTGTTTACCAAAACTCACATGACCAAGTTGGTCACTCTTACAGCCTTCTGTTCCTTTGCTGGTAAAGCCACTCTACTCTTTCCAAGGAATGACAGAGAAATGGGTGAAGGTGTAGGAGTAGGTAGCTACCATTTCATTACAGTTAGGACTCTGACTTTGAGCAGAACTTAAAACAAGGGTAAGTTATCAAAGTGGCCAGTATTTCTTCTGTTATGAATTAGTAGAGCTAAGATGGATAAAATTGGGATTTGACCAAAAAAGAGAGAGAGATTGAGCATAAAGGAGAGCATGCTGCTTCCGTCCTAGAAGAGCTTTCAGGTCCTGGCTCCCTAGGAAAAAATTAAATGTCTAGAGACTGAATAAATAGCTGACAAGGCAAAGGTTGACACACCTTTAGATAAAGTGTCAACTATGGGACCCATGCCATGACTTCAATGGGAATATAGCGTAAGCAGTCTAAGCGCCCTCCTCAGGAATCCAGGCTGTGCTGTAACCATAAGCTTAGCTCCTTTGGTGTTACAGAGGGAATCGGAAGGAGAGAGAAGCAAAGCGGAAAGGAAACATTGAGAAGAGCCTCTGTACTGAGACTTTATAGTTAGATAGCTGAGGTGTGATCAACATTTTTCTAAAAACCTGTAGATACTAAACATGTACAACCCGTTGAGTTTGGAAATGTGGAGGGTGTTAACCTGGGAAAATGGTCCTTACAAGCCATATTGGGTACACAGGCATCATTTCCTAAAATGGCCTGCCTCTGCTTTAGTGTTCTAGGAGCATTTCACTCAACAGGGCTGGAGGGCAACAGGTCAGTCAGTAAAGTGCTTGGCTTGCATGCATGAGGACCTGAATCTGATGCCCAGAACCATGTGAACAAAAGCTAGGCATGATGAGATAAGCTTGTAATCCCAGCACTGAGAAAGCAAAGACAGACAGATCCCTGGGGCTCCCTGGCCAGCCAACCTAGCCTAGCTAGGTAGTCCCAGGTCAATGAGAGCCCATCTGAAAAAAAAAAGAAAGAAAAGCAGTGAAGTTGACTGCAGAACAACACCTGAGACTATCCTCTGGGCTCAGCTCACAAGTGTATCTACACACACGAGTGAGGAAGGGGACAATTAATACAAGTTCTGCCTTCTTTGCGGAATTTCGAGGAAATAGTTCAGAATTATTAACCATGCACAATCATGTAGAGTAGAGCTCCAGGCTCATTTGTCTTCTGTGACTGAGTCACTGTGCCCTTTGATCCCTACCTCCACAGCACAGCTTTGTTAAGGTGAATTTTTGATGTGGATTATCTAAGAGCATTTGCCTAAAGTATTGCTTCTAAGAGGAAGAAAAGAAGGGCAAAGGAGAAAGAGAAGTCTGAGTAAAAATTTCAAATGAAGAACCATTCTTCAATTTTATTTATCCTATAGCAAGTCAGGGTGCCAACAACATCAAAAATCTAGGGAAAACTTTAAAAACAAAACAAACAAAACAAAACAAAACTAGTGGTTGGAACTTTGTTCTGAAAAAAATATAAAACATTTCTCTCTCTCAAAAAAAAAAAAAAAAAAAAAAAGCAGTATACCAAAAAACCTACAGAAAAGTCCAGAACCACTTGGCACCAGAAAGCTTCTGCAGAAACAACATCTGAGTTATCCAGGCTATAAATGCACATCCAGGTTCTGACATCTGCAGTTGTGTTTTGAGAACTTGAAAGATGCAGAGGCAGAAGGTGGAAGAGAAACGCAGCTCATTGCCGAGATCCAGGCAGGAGTTGCCAAAAGCAAACATACTCAGCCTCCTGGGAGATTCCATCCTGTCAGAATGCTGGATAACTTGACAGCAGAATATAGAACCGGCATACTTCTCAAGGACTGTTACAAAGCCAGAGCAACACGTTACCTCCAATAACGTGTGTCCTCGATGTCAGTCAGAACATCAAATCAAACTGTAAGCTGAATACCCTTGCTCCTATGATGCAGGGGAGTGGAGAGGGGTCCTGAGTTTTTCCAAACAGGAGTTAGTAGACATTTTCTATGAGGGGTTAAGAAATAAATATTCCATGTTTTACAGGCCATTTCATCTGTCAAAACTGTTCAACGCTGGTATTGTGATACAAAAAAAATTCCATATATCACATATATGATAGAACATGACTGTTTCAATAAGTCTTTATTTTCAAGGACATAGAGCCAGATCTAACTTACATGCTATAGTTTAGACAATAGTTACTAGCTCAAATTTGCCCCAGGATAGCTTATCCATGGTTTACAATGAGCACGGTCGCGTAAGCAAGGATTTTGGAATTGTGTCATATACACATCATCACTCATATCAATTCTCAAATCTAACACTTCATGGCTATAAATTCTTTGAAACAGCTCCTATAGAAGACATAAGGTCCAGCTTCTTCTCATAGATGGGCATGTCTTCTCTGACTGCTTGTCCAATAGAGGACAACAAACAGAGTGAAACACTGGGCCGGCTGTTATTGGCTGCCAACTTCTTTTTTTTTTTTACAGGTTCCCATGTGATATTTTGATACATGCACACATTGTGTAACATTCAAGTCAGTTTTCAAGCAAACATTGAGAGTGGATTCCCCACGGCTCCCTACAACAGCTTGCTGCAGAATCCTACCATCGTCAGCTGAGGGTAGGAATAGTCCGGACAAGGCATAACCTAAGCAAAAATCCACAGTGGAGTTCAGGTGGCTGCCAACTTCTACTTCCCGTTTAGGAGACCATTTATTCATGGAACCCGTGCTGCGAGGACATCGAAGCAGCAAGTTCATCAAGAAAGAGCTAACCAGTACCCCCAGAGCTCCTGTCTCTAGCTGCATATGTAGCAGAAAATGGCCTAGTCGGCCATCAGTGGAAAGAGAGGCCCCTTGGTCTTGCAAACTTTATATGCCCCAGTACAGGGGAACGCCAGGGCCAAGGAGTGGGTATGGGGTGGGGGGAGGGTGGGGGGAGGGTATAGGGGACTTTTGGGATAGCATTTGAAATGTAAATAAAGAAAACATCTAATAAAAAATAAAATAAATAAATAAAAGAAACTCAGACAACAACAACAAAAAAAAAAAAAAAAAAAAAAAAACAGACAAAGTTTCTGGAGCCACCCCAAACTGAGTTTTCCAACCTGTTCGTTAACTAAGTTCCCATGAGATCTTCAACGAAGACTGCTATTTGCAGTCCAGATGTAGATCAGAGGAGTGCTGAAAGTCCTGAGCAATGGCCAAAGGACTCAACAAAACAGCCTGTATCTCTGAGGACCCAAGTAGAGCAGAGACACCCCTCCTAGTCCACACTCATATTCATCCTAACCTACCTCCAACATTGCCAATCTGCATCTAAAGAATATATCCAAAATTGGCATAATCAAAAAAAATAGAAAAGTTTAAAATGAACCACTCTGAACAATCATGTCAGCAAGACACTCAGATTCTAGAAAAGGAAAGAAACCACAGTGTTTCATGGGACAAATCGGGGGTGTCCCTTCATTGACTCACTGTGATTCAAAGCTCTCTGTATTCTAAAGCTTCCCTACGTGCAGATTATTGATACAGCTGAGCTTACATGGAACTAAATAGATGCACTTGGCGAAATGAGGCTCTTTCCCGAGCTGGCATTTAAGAAAGCAACCAAGCAGGTGTTTAGCCCTGTCTGAGCACTTGGGAGGGCTTCTCCAGTGACTCCATTGAATATACCGTCTAGGACGGGCAATGACTTCTTTTCGGGGGGTGGAGTCAGGCCAGAGGTAGCCCTGGCTGTCCTGAAACTCACTCTGTAGACCAGGAAGGCCTCAAATTCAGAGATCCACTTTCCTCTGTCTCCTGGATGCTGGGATTAACAGTATATACAACCTTTCATTTTTAAAACTATGTGTATATGGGTGTCTATGTGGGCAAATATGCACATGTAAGGGCAGGTACCTATGGAGTCCAGAAGAGAGTATAGGATCCCCTGCCACTGGAGTGATGTCATTGTAAGTCATACAGTGTTGGTCATGGGAACCCACCCTGGGTCCCTTGCAGAAGTAGTAACCACCAGGGCATCTATACATAGAAAAATATAAGAGGGGACTTATATTTTATACTTCTGTCAACAAACCAAGACCCCAAACCAAATCAACTCCACTATTTATTTCAATATGTTTGTTGAGCTAAGACTAGATTTCACATTTGTAAATGGTTGGAATTAAATGAAAAAAAAATGATAAGTAAAACTGTGCAAAATTTAAATTGTCTCTGGTGTTCAATACACAAATGCCCGTGGGTGCAACAGAGAACATATAGTGCCCAAAGTCTGACACACTCTCACTGTCAGGCCTTTACAGAACAATTTGCTGGCATTGCTCTAGATCCATGTGCTTCATTAACCCTTTATCCCGAGTTAACTCATTAAGTCAGCTCCTCCCATAACAAACCCTCCAGTATGCAGAGATGGGGTGCCCCAGGGGATGTACTGCCCAGGGAGTAAGTTAAATTGAATGGTCTCAGGGAATGACCAGAGCAAGTGACAGTAGAGCACTCAAAGCATCATGGGTATGAGCCACTAGGCACTTGGGAGAAGTGAGTAGTGCCCATGGATGCAACTTGGAGTGGAGATTTTTTTTAAGGGAGACTTTAAAACAAAGATTTAAATGTTCTTTATATTACACTCAGTTTGTAAGCATATCTGGTGGCTTTAGTCTTTTCTGAAAGCAAAACAAACTGATGGGTCATGTGTAGAGTTTTTTTTTTTTCTTTTAATGTCTTAAGAAAAATATCTAAAAGATAAACATGTCATTTCATCCCAGGACAACATATCCAGATTGGTGAGATTTACTAATTTAGCCCAACATCTGCATAGCTTTAGATGACTTTCCCCAGGCCTGTTCCCTCAGTGGAGAGCATGGTTACTGCCGCTCCTGTGAGTAGTCCCCGGGCCCCTCCTTACCTGCTGTCTTGTGGGGAGCCAGTGTCTCATTTTGGACCTCCATGAAGTAGAAACAACAGGAAAACACTCAGCAACTTCAAAGATTCCTCACTTGGGCCTTGAATTTGGCTTCAGTGAGGCCCAAGGGCCAGGGTGGGGGACAGCTGCAGATTGGGGAAAGTCTTTTGTTCTTATAATCTTTTTCCAATTAGACAGCAGCCTAGATCTGTGGCCTAGACAGTTGCCACGTGCTGGCACACTTGGAACCAAGTAAATTGACTTCTAGATATGTTCTTGGTAATCTTTAAGCTTAAATATTTGGAGAAAGCTTCAAAATAACAATAATAATTCAGGTACTTTACTAAAATAGTAACACAAAGATTTGGCATCTGTTCAGACTTTAACTGTGGAGACAAGGAAGGAAACCTCTCTTAAACACAGCCCATGTTCCTGCATGAAACATCCTCTAACCCAGTGTCTGCTCTCACTGAGCCCATCACAACAATTGCTTCCAACAAATCACTCAGTCACAGCCTCTCTAAAGAACCCTAAAATGGGCTGGAAAGATAGCTCAGAGATTAAGAGTTCTTCTAGAGGACCCAGGTTCAATTTGCAGCACCCACATGGCAGCTCACAACTGTCTATATCTCCAGTTCCAGGGTATTAGACACCTTCATGCAGACATGCATGCAGGCAAAACCCCAATTCACCGGACATAAAAATAAATTAAATTGTTTTAAAACCTGAAAGGGGCTTGAGAGATGGCTCAGCAGCTGAGAGCACTTGCTGTTCTTGCAGAGGACCAAAGTTGGGTTCCCAGAAACACCTGGCAGCTTATAGCTATCTGGAACTCCAGGACCAGGGGGTTATGGTTCCCTCTTCCTGCCTCCTTCAGCACCTGGTATGTCAATACCAGGTACAAACACAGTACATAGACAGATGCAGGTAAAACACTTATGCACATAAAACAAACTCTTAAAAACAAACAAGAATCTTGAAAAAACTCCAAATGCATATTCTTGACAAAAATAAACAAGTTAGTAATCATTTCAAGCCATCAAGAATTTTAATAGGGGCAATGAGAAGTGACTACCTCAAGAGAGATAAATGTTTAAGATCATATTAAAAGTTTGTCTTGCAGGAGTCTGATATGGCTGTCTCCCGAGAGGCCCTGCCAGGGCCAGACAAATACAGAAGTAGATGCTCACAGCCATCCATTGAACTGAGCACAGGGTCCCCAATGAAGGAGCTAGAGAAAGGACCCAAGGAGCTGAAGTTTGCAGCCCCAATATGAACTAACCAGTACCCCCAGAGCTTCCAGGGACTAAACCACCAACCATAGAGTACACATGGTGGGACTCATGGCTCCAGCTGCATATGTAGCAGAGGATGGCCTAGTCGATCATCAATAGGAGGTCCTTCGAAAGCTTTATGCCCCAGTGTAGGGGAATGCCAAGGCCAGGAAGCAGGAGTGAGTGGGTTGGTGAGCAGGGGGAGGGGATGGGGGTTTTCGGAGGGGAAACCAGGAAAGGGGATAACATTCTAAATGTAAATAAAGAAAATATCTAATAAAAAAAAAAAAAGCTTGTCTTGATCATGAAAGGTGATCAGTGACACAAAATGCAGGATGTAGGATCTAGTGATGAAAAGGGTATATTTTTAGGACTGGAAAAACTGGCATAACCATTACCACCATGTCATTTGTCCAATGGAGTCAATGGTAGAATCACCTTTCAGTTGTTTGCAAACTCCCAGTTTAGTGCCACCTCAAATCCTTCCTAGGGATCTTTCTGCCATGATCTTTCACCTCATCCTCCCTACAATAGGAATCAACAGAACATTTCACCCATGATAAAAGCACTGATTCTAAGATTTTCTTAGACAGAACAAGACTGGTATTTATTCTAGAACTTATGCCTCTTGCAGACAAGTTTTCAATATGCTAGATGGTGGATTGGAAATGAAGTTTCCCATCATGGTTGTAGGATCTGAAAGTATTCATTGTTCTCTGTGAGCCTCAGATACGTTAGAGGGATGGTTCGTTCACTAGCCCACAGCCTTTCTTGTGCAGCTAGTAGGAAGGTGGGAGCTCACAGGAAGGCTTTTGAAGAACTCGAGTCCTGTGTGTCTGCAGCTGTCTCTTCTCTGCAGCTGCACCCCTGAGAACTCTATTACTTCATCTCCCTAAGCTCCTGCCTTATTTCCTCATTCTCAGAAGCTCAGCACCACAGGCACTCCTCCTGTGAGCTAAAGAAAACACAAAATTTACCATCTTTCCTTACTGGTACCATGGTCTTGGCTGCTTTGTCCAAGTTTGGTTTTCCCAGTAGAAAGTAAATCCTGACCCCTACCTTTGGCTACTCCACCTTTGGCTATATGATCACTGACTTTTATAATGAAATATGGACCTATTAACCAAGCTATTTCAGATATGAAATTTATGCAAGTCCACAATCCAAATCAGTTACTGCTTTAAATGAATACAGGCTAACTCTGAAGTCTGCCCAAGACTACAAAAAGAAAGTGATCACCCTGAAACCTATTCCAAAATATGCTCATTTGACAATGCAATCATTGTTTTGGGTGGAACTGTAATCCACAAAGTGATATTTTGAAGTCCTATTTCAAAGAAGGTACAGAATTAGATCACTAGGCTAGTTTGTACACAAACCCTTCACAAAACATGATTTGCATAACTATATCAGATAGATCAGCATGTACATTCAGTCAAAAAGAAACAGACATTGTGGGCTAGGAAAGGGTTGGATGGTGATGTGGTTTAGATATTTTCACTATAGAATCACTGAAATTCTCATATATTATATTTAAAAATATACCATAATTTATATTATATGCCACTGGCTGACGGCAAACCAACTAAGTCATAAAAATGACTCAAAACATCAGAGAAGAACTAAATGACCCTAAATAGCAACCAGTATGACCTGTTCTATCTAATTGTCTAGTGTGTGACTGTACCCTAGGTCTTTCTGCTTGGTTTTCAACATAAGCTGTACAATATTGTCTAGGAAACTTTTTAAAATACAAGTGAGCAGGGTCCAACACAACGCAATTAAATCAAGAACCTGAGGGTAAATCTTCACGTTGTTACATTTGGAAACCTCTTTTAAAGATTCTAACGTGGATCCAGGGTTTATGACCAATGGCTCTGGTTCACTGGAAGGGACTTTCCAATGTCCAAAATTCTCAAGTGAGAGAAGATCAACACCAAGGTGTCAAGGGCAGTCCCAGTAGCTATAAAGACTGGTTCTGTATTTGTAATTGTTCCAACAATCAGAATTCCCACAGAATATTCCTGAGTCACCAACTAGGAGTTCCCACTGTTACACATTTCCCCCCATCATACTATTTGGTAAGTTTGGAAGACTATTTCTCTTCATGAGAAAATGCCTGATAAAGATCTGAGACCCATCAAAGCTCAATGGTGCTTAGTGTGCAATTACTAAAGCAAACTCTCCCCTTACACCATGCCTACGCTGAAGTACGTGTGAAGTTACCCAAGGGTGATGGGTTTTCTCTATGAAACAGCATTAGAATTTTTTTAGAATCATTCTAAATGTCCTCATGAGGAAATCTGGAAGCTGCATTTCAGTGTTTTCCTTTTTACAGCTGAATTCATAAAAAAAGTAAAGAATCCAAAATAATATTCTTAAATATACAATATTTTCAGTCTCTTAGACACATTGAAGATCTGCTAACCATCAACAGATGTGTTATATGGTGGTTTTCTTTGGACAAAAATTTAAGCTATTTGTTCCCCAAAGCTTTCTTGCTACTTTAAAGCGTCAAGAGCCCAGTGCATAGTTCATTTTAGCACTTGTGTTTCCATGGCTATTTTAAATATGATTTAGGTGGCTTAGCACATTTTCCCATGAAACGTGCCTCCTGGGTATGGTCCCTTCTGCCCTCTTTTCTTCTCATTTCTGCCACTCACCCAACAATGATATTATCTGACAATTATGATACAGGGCTACTGAGATGGCTTGGTGAATGGAGGTGCTTGACACCAGACCTTAACAACCTGAGTTCCACCCCCAGAAACCACATGAAGTTGGAAGGGGAAAATTAATTCTGTAAAAATGTCCACACACACACACACACACACACACACACACGTACCTACCAATAAGAATAAAATCAGAAAGATAACAGGAAGCTCAATGCAGGGAGGCATCAGCAGCCATCTAATTGGAATGCAATACTGACCCTTATTTATTCTTCTGCAGAGAGCTATGGCTCAAGGGTCTTTTCACTTTTGTCTATAGAGAACTAAGCTTTCAGCCTGAACCGAAGCTTCCCAGTACACTCCTCATGCAGACAGGGATGCAGGTGGATCAGACAAGGCTAAATTCAAGTGGAGTCACAGGCTTCTGGACATTGTTTTCATGAAATAATCCTGTAGCCAACCCACCTAATGAAAATCAGATCTCATTCAGAGCTGGGAAATTTGCTTTCCTGGATGAAACTAAATTGGTCCCATAAGATCTATTACTCCAAGAAGTAAAGGTCTCATCGGCACAGCACTAAATGAAGTGGTCAAAGGATTTTGCCAAAATCCCTAATTTAAAAAAACAAAACCAAAAAAAATATGAATCTTGGAAAGGGATTGGTAGCAACTGGTGGGGGGTAGGGATAAGAGGGACAAGAATGTAATCAGAATATATTATATACATTCATAAATGTGTCAAAGACAAAAATATTCTTTCAGAATTCAACCCTTTTATGGAACATATTGGATAAAGTGTCTCATTTACTAATGAGTTGTAGGGATATCTGGTTCTTGAGCAAATAGGCTGTTAATAAACAGAAAAGTTTGAAGCTCAGTCAGAACTCTAAGGAATCAGAAAGGATATCTGGAAGATCTGGAAGACTGACACCAAAGAAACAAGGTCTTACATCAGTTCTGCTTTCACTTACAAGTCAATGTAATACATATGTGTTCTGAATATTTTGTTTTTCTCTTTTGCTGCCAAATAAGAAGGTAAAAGTCAAAGGCATCTCTCTTTTAGTTATCAGACCAAGTATGATGATTAGCACATAGTAGATGCTCAGTGAGTACCTAGTTTGCTTCCTACTGCTATTATAAAGACCTTGACCAAATCCAACTTCATTAAGAAAGGCTTACTTGTCCTGATCACAGTCCATCATTGAAAGAAACCAAGACAGGAACTCATGCAGGGCAGAAACCTGGAGGTAAGAACTGAAGCAGAGGCCAAGAAGGAGTGTTCATTACTACCTTGCTCTCCATGGCTTGCTCAGCCTGCTTTTGTTATGCACCCAACACCACCTGCCTACAGGTACCATCATCCATTGTGGGCTGGGCCCTTCCACATCAATCATTAATCAAGAAAATGTCTCTGAAGACTTGCCTACAGTCCAATCTGATAAAGGCATCTTCTCCATTGAGGTTTCTTCTCTCCAGATGGCACTAGCTTAGCTTGTGTCAAGTTGACAGAAAACTAACCATTATTCTCAGTATAATATGAAAAAAAACAAGTGAATGAGAGAATGTTTTTGAGCCTAGAACTCAGTATATCAAGAAGCCATGGTAATAAATACACTCTTCTAACTACCATATACCCACTACTCGAAACTTCTCAATTTGTCACCAACATCAGTGTTTTGTTCTTCACACACACACAGTTAATCCCCATTTTCAGCCTCTCTTGTAGCAGATGTAGCCTTGTAATAGTATAATATGGTATTAACTAGTTCAAGCCACTTCCATAACTTACTCATGAAATTGTCTCTTCTTAGCCATTTCCAAAGAGCTGGAAGACTACACCATGCTTTCTAAAATAATATGATTTTTGGGTGAATCACAGAATTGAGAAGAAGGGAAGAAAAAATTAGACCAGCTAAGGGGTAAAAGTTGCAAGGGAAAATGTGTTAAGCCATCTAAAGCATGTTTTAATTAGCCACACTGGGGCAAGCACTAAATGTGCTATGCTTGAAGCTTAAAGGTCACATGTGTGCTTGCATATGCTCAACAGCATGAGCTGTAAATGACAGTGAGGAAGTCTTACCAGTCCAGAAGGCTATTACCCCAATCTTACAAAAGAGAAGACAGAGTGACTGAAAATAATCAGAGACAGTAAGAGGCCATGGGGGATCTGAATCGAAACCCCTCCCCCTTCCCCACACCCCCCTACACACACACACAAAACCAAAAGCTTTAAATGAGCACCAGAGGGTAGATCTCTAACCTCACTCAGGGGCCATGTCCATATGGTTTGTGAGTGGAGCCCTGATCAACCTGATCCACACAGCAATGAGCTCTCCCAGTTTGCCATTTTCTAGAACCCTGCTTGTATTTATTGCCTCTCCCCGAAAGGTCCATAATACCTGCCAGCATATGTTATGATCATACATCCACCAAGTGTGACTCTCTTAGACCTGCCAGCACTATTTGCCTTATACTAGCTATTGTGAACTTTTGGGAAACAGGGTCATATTGCCTGTTCATGAATAGATTTCTAACAGCGAGATAGAATAACATTCGGGCAAATCCAAAGGTTTTCTTCATTGAACATTGAAAAACACAACCAAGTACTATAAATGATTGACAAGAGGCCACTAACAGCTTTTATTTGTTTTTATATAAAATGTATACATTAGCATGTTTAGAAACAGATATGCTAACTATAGAATTCGCATGAAGTTATATAAAATAATAAAGTATTTTTATAACTTACAGTGAAACCCAAGGTGACAAGTATGATTCAGAAGTCAGAATGTTCATAGGCTGGAGATGTGGCCGAGTTGGTAGAGTACTTACCTAGCATGCAAAAAACTCTAAGTCCGATCAGCAGTAGCACATAATACTAGAAATGGTGGTGCCTGCAAGCTGGTGTGGCCATTCTAATATCAAACAATATCTAATAATACAAAATAGACTTCCAACTAAAAATAATCAAAAGAGATGGGGAAAGAAATACCATAATCATCAAAGGAAAAATCCACGAAGATGATGTCTCAAGCCTATGCTCTTCTTTTTACATTTGTAAAAAGAAATATTACTAAAGCTTAAATCACACATTGAACCTAACACATTGATAGTGGGAGACTTCAATACCTCACTGTCACTAATGAACATGTTGTATAAAAACTAAACAGAGAAATAATGAAGCTAACAGACATTATAATCCAAATAGACATAAAAGATATTTACAGAATATTTCACCCAGCCACAAAATAATCCACTGTCTTCTCAGCATCTCACAGGAGTTTCTCTAAAATTGACCACATACTTGGTCACAAAGTAAGTCTTAACAGATTTAAGAAAATTGAAATAACCCTCTGTAAACATCCTATCAGACTACTGTGAATTAAATCTGAATTTCAACAACAGAAAGCCTACAAATTCATGGAAACTGAACTCTCTACTCAATAATTACTAGGTCAAGACAGAAATAAAGAAGGAAATTAAAGGCTTCCTAGCATTCAACAACAACAACAAAAAAAAATGCACAACATACCCAGACTTATTGGACACAATGAAAATGGTGCTAAGAGGAAAGTTCATAGCAATAAGTGTCTTCATAAAGAAACTAATGAGATCTCATATCATTGACTTAACAGCATATTTGAAAGCTCTAGAACAAAAGGAAGCAAGCACAGCCAAGAGGAGCAGACTGCAAGAAATAGCCAAACTAAGGCTGAAATCAATAAAATAGAAACAAAGAGAACAATACAAAGAATCAATGAAATAAGGAGTTGATTCTTTGAGAAAAATCAACAAGATAGACAAACCTTTATCAAAACTAATTAGAAAGCAGAGACAATATCAAAATCCGTACTCTTGAGTTGAAGGCACAAGGACCCAAAGCTCAAGATCATCTCAGCAACATAGAGGTTTAAGGTTGTCTTGGACTGGCTGAGACACTGTCTCAAAAAAATTGTTTTTAATTGAGATAGCCACCTAGCTGAGAGATAAATCATTCATCCAACAAAATTCCCCAGGCGAGGAAAGCATCTAAACTGGAACAACCAGGTCCCCACCACTGTCCATTGAGTCCTATTTATAGCCCCTCCAAACATCACGTATCCTCCATGGGTCTTGCCTCAGCACATGAGTTTGTCACATGGAGCAAAACTCCACGTGAGTCTATATCAGCTGACAGCACTCTGCCAATTGACCGGAGTCCATGAATTAGCAAGAAGTCACCAGAAGACCAGCAGAAGTTTTCCAGTGTGTTTCTTTCTATGGAGTCCTGACAAACGAAGCTCGGTAAACCAATACATCCCTCATTACATGTCCTTTCACTTGCTTGCTTTAGCGAAACATCCTTTCATCTCTGTCTGCTTCAGCAAAATGTTCCCTCACCTGTTGCTTTTAACAAAACATCCTTTCGCCTTTGTCCAACTCAGGAAAACATTTCTTCTCGTGTTTGCCCCAGCAAAACACCATCCGACACAACTGACTTTCTAAAAAACCATTAAGTTTCCACTTCATGCCTGGATCTTAAATGTGGGTTTATATAAGGCTGGGGATGGAGCTCAGTTGATAAAGTGCTTGTCTAGCATGCATGAAGTCCTGAGTTCAGTCCCTAGCACAGAGCAAAAAGCCAAGGTCAGGTTTGGTGGTTAGACTCCACAGCTCAGCACTTCAAAATACTGCCTTGGAAGTTATTCAGTGTGAGCACTCTAAAGTCTAATGTGTCAGCATTCTATTCCTGCCTCCATCGTCTCCCACCTCTATAAACCTAACACTGACTGCCCAGTCTCTCTGAACCTCCATTTATGCAATTTGATCATCACCTAGGATTATTGTAAAATAAAAATGAGATAGCCTATCTAGACATATCACAATTTAAAAGTAAATCAGGGTCAGTACTGTGATGATATCAGCCCTTTGCAGCTAAATCTGCAGCTTCAGTTCAACCCCAGCCTGGCATGGTGGCACAATCCTTTAATTTCAGCATTCGGGAGGCAGATGCAGGAGGATTTCTGAAGTTTGAGGGCAGTGTGGTCTTCAGAGGGAGTTCCAAGTCAGCCAAGGTTACACAGGGAAACCCTGCCTCAAAAAGTCAAAACAAAACAGCAACAAAAATCAATTCATCCTCAAACAAAACCTTCGGGGGGGGGGTTATTTTAAGATTATAATATAATCACATCATTTCTCCCTTTCTTTTCTCTAAACCCTCCCATATACCTGTCCTTGCTCTTGTTCAAATTCATGGCATCTTTTTACATTAATTGTTATTACATGTATATGTATCCCTAAATATAACTTGCTAAGTCTGTAGACTGTTCACTTGTGTGTACAAGAGTTCAGGACTGACTATTTGGCATTTGATAACCAATTGATGTGCTCTTCCCTGGAGAAGACTATTTCTCTATCTCTGAGCATTCCTCAGTGGCCTGTAGTTCTTTGTTGAAGCCTCATGATATTCCCCACAATCAAAATCTTTTGTCAGATATTTTGTGTATACCAACAATTTTATTTTAAAGTTTACATAAAAAGGCAAAATATCCAGCATAGTCAACACAATTTTTAAGATAAACAAGCCACACTACAGCAGTGACACTTCTTGAGTTTAATACTTGATAAAAAGTTATATCAATCAAGACAGTTTCAGACAGGGCATAGTGGCTCAAATATTTAATCCTAGCACTTGGAAAACAGAAGTAGGAGGATCTCTGTGAGTCTGAGGGCAGCTTTGTCTATATAGTGAGGTCCAGGACAGACAGTGCTACACAGTGATACTATGCCTTAAGAAAAAAAAAACAAACAAAGACAGTGTCATAAGGGCAATAGGCCAGATACCTAGCTCTGAAACAAAATAGGGAGCATAGACATAGATTCTCATACATACAGTCAGTTGAAATCTGATGGAGACACAAAGGCAATACAAAGAAGAGTTATATGAGGAGTTTCTGTAAATTCTGTTCAATTTTGTTGTGGATCCCAAACTGTTTTAGAACAAAAGATTATGTTTAGAAGATGAAAGCAAGCCAGGTGGGCTTGGAGCTGAGATAGGAAGAACATTCAGGAAAGCAGAGCTTGCAGCACACAATTCAAAGAATTTTCAGACCCCTAGATGTTAAGAGGATTCAGGCAGGAGCACCACCATCCAGGCCACTGGGAAGCACCATGACAAGAATAGGGGAAAGGACTGTGGGTATCTAGGTTGACCAGATGTCCTAGTGACCCAGGGACTTAAGTTTTTTTCCTTCTTAGTTTTGAATCCCTTTATCAAATATACCTTCCTCTAGAATAGTGGTTCTTAACCTTTGGGTTACAACCCCTTTGGGGGTTGCATAGAAGATATCTTGCATAGCAGATATTTACATTACAATTCTCACAGCAGCAAAATCACAGTTATGAAGTAGCAACAAAATAATTTTATGCGTGGGGGTCAACACAACATGAGGAACTATATTAAAGGGTCTCAGCTTTAGGAAAATTGAGAGCCACTTCTAAAGAAACATGGTTCCCATCTCTCTCCCCTTTGCCTAAGGCTTCCTGAATACACACAAGAAAGATTAAAAAGGTGTTCTGTAGCTAAACTCTTAATGAATTCCTCCAGCAATATCAGAAATAGCATACACCAGTTTGACACAAACAAATGGCTAAGCGCCAGTGGGGGAGACTACAGGAGCAAATGTTCTGAAAGAGCCAGGAACCAGGAAGCACAGCTTCCTGGAATCAGATGCAGGCCAAAACCATACTCACCTGGTAGCCTCCAGCACAGTACGTGACCTGGAAGTCCTGCCAAAAACAGAATTTAAAAAAAAAAAAAAAAGAAAAATGGAGAAGGTAAAAAAAAGAAAGAGCATCATTTGCCCCAGCACCATGATAAAGGGTGACCAATCTCATTGCACCTTAGAGACAAAAGATTTTCCACCCAAATGCAAAGCAATTCAACCCCACCCTCACCCGGTGACTGCATCTCATAACTTGGGTTGCACTTCCTAATGTGGAGCGGCTCCATCTATGAAGTCATTTGTTTTCCCATGAACTCAGTTAAGCTCTGGCTAAGAAAGCTGTGTGAGGAAAAACAGCATTACAGCCTCTTACTGCCGTCTCCTAGGACGGTCAGAGGGAGCATTGAATCCCATACAATTGTCTTTACAAAAAAAGAAAAAAAAAGAAAAAGAAAAAGAAAAAACTATGCATACAAAGATAACAAGTTCCAAATGTTGTCTTTCTTTTTAAAGGTATGTTTGTTTCGAATCATATGTTTTTAATCTATGACAAAACAGACAGCCTCATTATAATTACTTCAATTCCATACATTATCCAAAAGCTAAGAGATAGCAGGCACAAGTGATGAATGTTTTACCAGTGGTATATCAAGTTAATCTGCAGGTCTAAGATGTAAACAGAATCACCCCCCAAAAGAGAAGAAATAGTGAACAACAGATCCAATTTGTATTAGACTTGTGCAGAAAAGCAACTGGCTGCAAGGTCTCTGGGTGAAGAGCAAAGAACTGCTGGTTTGTGGAAAGACTCGGGTGCTAATAGTTTGCATGTCAGTACGAACTTTAGTTCATCAAACCCTATATTTAATTTGCACTTGAGGGAATCTTTTTTTCTATTTATTAAGAAAATTTGAATTCTTTAACCAACAGATGAAATAAATATGGAAAGAGAGACTCAGAAATCTAGAGTATGTTCAACAAAACAAGATTTACCAAGAATCATTTTGTATATGTATGTGTGTGTGTATGTGTGTGTGTGTGTACTCATGCAAGTAGGTGTTCTGTGTTTTCACATGTGCCCATGTACATGGAGACAACAGGTTGGCATTGGCTGTCTTCTCAATCACTCTCCATCTTGTTCTTTAAGACAGAATCTCTCACTGAACTTAGAACTCACCAATTTAGCTAGACTTGCTGGCCAGCAACCCTGGGGGATCCTCCTGTCAGTCACTGGGACAACTATGCACTATGTCAGAACCTTTCCCTTGGTGCTTGACATGAAGTTCAAGGTCTTCACAAATGCTCATATATTACATATAAGAGTTTAAAACCTTCCTCAGCTCAGAGTTCCATGGACAAAATGAATTGATAAATGAGATCTTCAATATGAAAATGAAATGTTCCATACGCAGAGACTCTGGCTCATGGTTTTCATGGATCTAGTATCCTTAGCCTTGATGGAAATCGAGGACCTCCATCAATAGTGATGCCTGGTGGAAGTCAAGGACTTCTATTCAGAGTGGTGTGTCTATTCTCTGGAAAAGACAAGCAAAGGACATATTAATGCATATTTCAGAGAAAATTAGCACTGGTCAAGGTGAGATATCTTCCTACTCTGCCACAAGAGGACTAAAGTAAATACTACTAACTAGTCCAATAACTACATGAAGTAATAAATCATCTTCAAAAGTTATTACAAATAAATTGCCTGATTGTTGAATGTATGATTATAGTATCTATTGAAAACCCAGAACAAGAAAAATCCAGCTTCAAAGAAAACCCACATACAAAAAGCAAAGGAAAGGAAGAAGTCTTCCTTGGTCTCAGCAGAATGTCCACACACAAGAATTGGTTGAAAATCTACCTAAGTACCAGTTAATAGGGCTCAGTGGATAAAGGTGCCTTCCACTAAGCCTGATGACCTGGGTTTGACCCGGAAATGTCACATAAAGGTGAAAAGAGAGAACTAGATTCCAAAAGTTGTCATGTGGCCTACACATACAAACCACAGCATGCTTACCCACACATGTAATAATACGCTTTCAATAAGTGAGTGAGTAAACTAAGGGCTGCTTGCTGTGGTCGCCGTGTTACAATAAATGCTATTTAGCAGACATGCTGCACCTTTAAACAGATTTAAGCAATTTGTCTTGTGTCCAAAGTGTCTGCTTGCCAGCTTTAGCTTACCCAGAATTCAATTATCTTCATGCCAAGAGATTTCCTAGAAGAAAGCATCTCTCTTAAGTAGGTTAATATTCCCTTTTAATGACTTATGCGAGTTTTTGTTTTGCTAAGAATGTCTTCTTACTAATAGCATGGAAGTAAACAGATGCTTGCTTACTATTTATTATCACTATTAAAGTAATTTAAATATTGTGTGAGATTAATACATAATATTATCAATCTTGTCACCAAAGCCCTATTTAATGGATTGCAATTTACATTAGAAAACACATGTGAAAATAACTACCAAAATACGAATAAATGTAAGGATTTCCTTTTTCCCAGTGCTTCCCATGGCCCTGCCTCTTACTGAATCCTGAAAATGGATCTAAAAGGGTATGCTCCTTGTCTCTGTTTTAAAACAAATCTTGGTGTTTAAAACTGTACTGCTAATTCTTCAACCAAGAAATGTCAGGAGGTATTAAAGTGGTTTGTTGCTTTTGGAATTACCTTAACATACATAATTACAGTCTGAGTATCTATGTTAGCATCATCTTAACATTTTTTGACAGAGCCTGCAAATAGAACCTTGTTTTAGTACCATCATATTCGGCTCAGTGTTACCATATCAGTGTCCTGACTAACCCTTCATCCTGTCCACCTTCGTGATAACCTTGGAACCTCCTGACCACTTCCCATGGCACTGTCCTGCACCCAGCAGTCAGGCCTCACAGCACCTCAAATGCATGTCTTACCATAAGAGAACATGTTTTCTTTAAGATTCTTAAGATTCTGTTCTCTATAGTGATCTGGGTGGCAAGAAGATATGACTTTGAGTTATAGGAAAATAAAGATAGTTCTGTCATTGTAAATACAGCTTAAGGTGACTAAGTTTATACCTTTATATTTATATAAACTGTCGCTTAAATAGTTATAAGTGACTCCGGTTTATACTGAAATATAGGTGATTTTTAAAATTTATTGTGGAAAAGACAGTGTCAACTGCTATGTGTAATGGATTGTCTTTATTCTATCTCTACCTTTTGTTACTACAAAGCATTTGTCTGGAAAAGGAGCTGACAATTTATTCTTAAGCTTTTGAACACTATGGAGATGGAAAGTTGTGATCATCTCCTCTTTAACTATCTTACACACACAGACACACACATACGCACACACACAGACACACACACAAAGACACACACACAATGATCATCTTAGAGGTGCCCTTAACCACCAACTTCTGCACATATTTGAATATCTCAATACTTTTGAATCCATCTGTTAATGTTAATCCTCCATAAATGTTCACCATCTTTCCCCCTGCTCCCAAGTAGGTGGGTAAAAGGAAGCCTGGATTATCCTGAAAATCCTCACAATGTTTCTGTAAGGGGTATGGTACCAAATACCACACAAGGCAATGCTCTGGGGAGTTCAGGGAGCAAACTCAAGATCCTGTGGACAGAAATGCAAGCCATACACAGCCCTGACTGGGCATTATCAGAAAGGCAATAATAGCAACTGTGGGTTTTACAACGCTTCTGCAATGCCTGCATGCTGCGCTTCATGTGATCTTGTTTCTCTGTATGCTTTAATCACTTCCATTTGACTGCTGAAGGGTTAGGATGCAGCCTCATAGTGAGGTGTTGCTGGAGCCAGCCTTGCATACCACTCACGTTTCTTTCTTTCCAAATTTAACTCATGTTCTATTGAGATGAATTCTATTAAAACAGGAAGTAAGTGAAAAGGAGCAACAATTGTTGTAAGTAGAAGATAACATAAATAGATAAACACGGTGACTACCAAACAATATTGCAAAACTCTGATTGGTACAAGCCGTGGGCCTTGCAGTTAATCTCTCCTAATACTAGTAAGAAGTAGTAATGCTAGCAATAGAAGCACAATAATAATATATGCAAGACAAGCTCAGAATTTCTTCTTGTCATGAGCTGAACAATTGGAAAGAAATAATAAAGGAAAAATCTTTCTCAGATATAATTGAATATAACTGAGTGTTAAAAGCAGGTGACACCTTAAAATCCAACTCCTGCACACCAGCTAAAGTTGTCTGAAAACTGTGAGATATTCCTTTGCTAGCCAAGGTCACTGCCCTAGAGAAGCTCACCTATTAGAGAGAATGACAGATATAAACACAACATTTTAATGCAGTGTGAGTATTCCAACATCTCTAAACACACAATGTTACGAGGGCAGAAGCAGAGGTGTTGGAGGACGGTGCTGAGAAATAGCCTTGCAGAGGGGCATCCCAAGCAGAGCTTTAAAAAGAAGTAGAAGCCTGCCAGGCAAAGGAAAGCACTCATTAACTGCCTAGTAAGAGAAGATCAGTTACACTATCCACATGGCTACACCAGGAAAGCACACATCATCAATCGCTGCAAAGCAGGCCTGAGAATCAATCCTGAAGAAGCGTGTCTCTGGTGCTTTTGATGAAAAGTGTAGTCGAGATCTCATGGGGGGGGGGGGGTTGAAAGATCAGAGAGACCTATAGGTATGAGAGCCTTGTCTCTCCACACCATCCATCCACTCAAACTATTTTTATTGGACACAACTGAAAGAAACATTGTTGGCAAATAAAATATCGACCAGAACACTCTGGACTGCTTTGTGCTGCATACACACTTGAACTCTGACCCAAGCTGCACAAATCCATATTTGAGTGGTTAAGGGGCCATATAAGACGGGTTCTTGTTATGAATGAAACTCTGGTGATTACATCAGCTGCACTAACCCAGAGCAGCTGACAACCCCTGCCCGTATTGTGTGTTCTGCAATCAGCAACATCTTTGGTACAGATGTCAGGGAACTGCTGTGCCAACGATGCTGTAATGATGAGAGTGGAGAGTCCAGCTAGGGAATTCTCATCTTATGTCTTCTTTGAAAAGTGTCTCTTAAAAGGGGGTGATATACAATATGTACTGTGCACGCTGTCACTCTTTCTGGCTAGAGCTATGCTTCTTTCGGCTCTGTGGATCCCTGAACTTTCTGATCTTGGAGTGGGGGTGCTGTAAGCTAAAGGGTTCTGGCACATGCAAAACCCACTACATTCTTGAATGCTCAAGACAGCTTTACAATGTCTTAAGCTACATCTGAGCAAACCTGTTTCTTACTAACACTGTCAGTCTTTTTCAGCATTTTCTCTACAAAGGACAAAGGGAGGGGGGAAAAAGCACCATTTCCTAAGGTTCGGTTAGCAGAACCATCTAAACTTGAACTACACAATCCTATGGAGCAATCCATGGCGTCCTATAAACATCCTCCAATGAGAGTCACTGTTCAAGAATAGGAGCCTCAAGCACAACAGAATTCTTAGCCACTGGAGAATAGTTTTTATCATGATTACTATTTTGAATTTACTAAGGTTAGGACAATGGTCCAAAGATTTTCATTAATAAAGTAAGAAGGTGGAGTGGTTTTTTTTTTTCCGAGCTTCAGTTAATCAGATAATTCTATGACAAGAGCTTCATTCATCTTCCAATTATTCCATTTACACCCCATTTGGTAGACATTTTTATAATAACTGTATGGATCAAGAGGCTATTCAGATTATTCAAAGGGCTTACTTTCTAGCCAAAATATATGAAATCGAGACTATAGATTGGGGGAAAGGAGCCACTTTAATTCATATGTTCAAACCATGGACATGATACCTCTTCAGAGGACTGTGTAAACCTAGACTCCAGACGCAGACGACTGCTTCCAGAAATTGTTCCCAACGGAAGTTTTATAGATATTGAAAATCTCATAGGTGAGCGCCTGAAATATCACAGTTAGTCCAAAAAAATAAAAAGAAAGCATATGTGTTTCACCTCCTTTACTTGCTTTTGTGTTAGCTTATAAAAACCCATAGGTGTATATTGGACTCATTAAACGGAGGTGCTCGTAAGCACAGGCTCAATCGAGGCAGGGTGCTGACAAGCATTTTACATTACGCAAGCTTCCCCACATCACTCTGCCAACGTGCTTCCATTTTAATCCAAAACATTCCCAGCTTGTCAAACATTGAGGCCTCCCTGGAACACAAAGCTAAGCCCCTCGTGCAGAGGTTCTCTGATGCAGAGACCGCAGGGAATCCTCGGACACAGTTCACAGGGAACTTCAGATCAGTCCGCAGTGTCTCTGGATGCTCACCTAACAACAAACTCGGGAAAAGAAAGTACAAGAAGGAGCTGAACCTGCTGCCTGCCAACTGTCAAATGCCAGGGTTTCTAAGTGTTACCAGCACATATTAATTAGAGGTAATAATGGGCTTCCTTGTGGCATTTTATACCTGTACCTAATATGTCACACTCATATTCACACGTGTCCTTTACCATCTCTTGTCCCTCTCACACTCCACACTAATGTCTCCACTGAATAAGACAATGATTATTCATAACCCAGCTAACGCTTTTTCTTCTACACATCCTTTTGTGGTGAAGAGAGTCTGATGTTTTCTTTTGGTTGGGTTGGGTTGGTTTGGTTTGGTTTGGTGCTCTGTTCTGTTCTGTTCTGTTCTGTTCTGATTCAGCATCTTCTAGAACCAAATCACATTTGAGGTTGGATGCAATATTAGACTTTTCAAATCACTACACTCTATTTTTAAAAAGGGCCACAAAAGAAGGCTCACATGAAATAGTTTACAATGGCATGTTGACAAGTTAGCCTGTCCAAGACAATTAGCATCTTTGTAGCAAGATGGTTGACAGATGGGAAGAAGAATTGCTAGTTCAATTGTCCTATGCAGTCAATAAGGCGGAGCTTCAGCCTTTCTAACAGAGCTAATATGTCAAAGATGAGAGAGATGAAGACTGGAAATCTAATGAAAGGCACCCAGGCAGGAAACGAAAAGAGAAGCACCTGGAATTGTCATTTGAAATAGTGTGGGTACATTTTGTGCTCAGACCATCTGTGGGGCTTGAAGCGAGGCACCCAGGAAGACTGGTTGTTACCATACATAAGAGATTCAAGAGGGCTTAAACTAGAAAAGGTAGAGGGTGGTGAATTCTTCATAAAGAAATGTGAGTCCTCCACAAACCTGGTGAGAGGATATTAGGAGGGGTTAAAGAGGGCTGTGAATTAAGCAGAGAACTCTGAAAAATGGTAAAAGGGACAAAAGCAAGGGAATGCGTTCTTCGATGAAAGGAAAAGGAAAACCACACAGATTGAAATCAATTTGACTGGTATCTAGAAGTCACTCAAAGGATACTTAGCAATCAGTCTCTGAGGCTGTACTCATGGATTCCATTGCTTGTCCTTGTGTAGTGTCAACCAGTCAGTACGTTAATGTTGTTACTGTTTGAATATCAGATGCCCCCCAGAGCCAATGTACTAAGGCTTGTTTGCTTAGTCATAGTTTTTTGTTGTTGTTGTTCAGGAGGTAGGCAACCTTTTGGAAGCTAGGCCTAGGTAGAGGAAATTGGTCCCTGATGAACACTCTTAAATACAGAGACCCTGATTCTCCCTTTCAATTAATGGCTTTCTAAGTAAGCATACTAAATAGTGGGTTTTCTGTGGCTTTTCATATATGTATATTTGAAAATAGTAATATTAATAATGTATATTTTTATCTCTATCTCTCTCTCATCTGTCACAATGTTAGCAGATTCACTACTTCATGTTCTCCTTGCTAGTGGTGTTCTGACTTTCCAATGGTCCTACAGACATGGGGCCCATCAACAATCGATTAGAACCTCTGAACCTCTGAGCTAAAACTCTTCCCTATTTTCTCAGTTACTTTTTGCCACAGTGACAAAAATCTCACTATCACAGGGAACCTAAAGCTAAAGATGTGCTAATAGCACACCAACTTGCTCAGGGATACAAAGGGGAGGATTGTACTTGCTAGGTCGATTTCATCTTTTGACAGAAGAATCCATAATTGCAGAGAACTTTTCCCCTTTTCTGGCATTCTTTTTTTATTAGATATTTTCTTCATTTTCATTTCAAATGTCATCTCCTTTCCTAGTTTCCCCTCTGAAAATCCCCTATCCTCTCCCCCCTCCCCCTGCCCCCTAACTCACCCATTCCTGCTTCCTGTCCCAGGCATTCCCCTATACTGGGGCATAGAACCTTCACAGGACCAAGGGCCTCTCCTCCCACTGATGACAGACTAGGCCATCCTCTGCTACATATGCAGCTAGAGCCACGAGTCCTTCTGTGTGTTTTCTTTGATTGGTAGTTTAGTCCCAGGAAGCTCTGGAGTTACTGGTTAGTTCATAATGTTGTTCCTCCTATGGGGCTGCAAACCCCTTCAGCTCCTTGGGTACTTTCTCTAGCTCCTTCATTAGGGACCCTGTGTTCTGTCTAATGGATGACTCTGAGCATTCTGGCATTCTTATCAATAAATAAGAACATAAAATCCAGACCCTGTTTCTCACATCCAAATACAGAATCAACTCTAGATCCGATAAAGTTTGAGTCTGAAATGCCCCCGACAGGCAGAACAAGTGGCACTGTTTAGAGGAGTCATGGAACCACTAGAAGGTAAGAGGGTATTAGGAGATTCATGTAGACAGCCTACAGTTGGACAGTACTTGAGCTATAGCCAGTCCTGCCTCCAGTCTAAGCTCTGTGCTTCCAGATCTACTGACATGTGACGAAGCCATCTCACACACCTGCTATCATGGCTGCAAGCCACAGTTGCCTTCCTGGTCACGGTCAGCTGTATCCCCTTCAACTGAACCGAAATGAATTCTCCCTCCCTTGGAGTAATGTCAGATAGTCTGTCGAAGCAATGAGCAAAGACAGTAACATAATAGCTAAAAGATATGTGAGTGTATGTAACACCAATAAAAGGATATAATTGAGTGATCCGGTTGGCGTTTGTCTGTGGCTATTCCACCAACACCACAGAGCACATCACCAGGACATTCAGGATTCAACTAGTCAGATAGGAGATCATCAAAAATGGAGAATTCAGAAAATGAAACTTGGTAATCTAGGTACCCATGCAACAACCCAAAGTGATGTTCTTTAAGGATGCAAAGGGCTAGGGAAGGATATAATGGCAACCCCAGAGTTTGTTAAGCAGTTAAATTAGATAAAGCAAGTTAAAACGTATCAAAATGTTTCTTTAAAAGAAAACTCTGTTCCCCTAAAGGAGAAGAAAACATAAGCCATGGATGAAGAGAAAATATTCTGTAACTTCTGATTTTAAAAAAAAGACATACTCAGAATCTGTGGAGACTGCTCAAAAGCACTCAACAAGAAAACAAGCAATCCAACTTTAAAAAGGGCAAAAGATGCATGATATGATATTTCACCAAAGAAAGCCCACATTTGACAAGTGAGCACATGTTAACTCACCACCGAATGCAAGTGAGAGCAAGAAGATGCCTGCAGACATGAGATGCCTCCAGCCACAGATCAGAATGTCTAACATTGCAAAGGCACTTCAACGGGCGTCGAAATGGAACCCTCAGACATAGCTAATGAAAGCACGAGATGCTGTAACCACTTTGAAAAACAGTGTAGCAATTGCTTAAATATACTCTATGGTCCCATCATACCACTTCCTAGATGACCACCCAAAGGAATAAAATCAAATGCCTGTATGAAAGGTTATACGGAAAGATACATAGCAGAACTGAAACAATCCCACTGTTCGTTGACTTGTGAACTGATTATTGTCTATGCACATCATGAAATACTTCTTGTAAAGCAATAAAAGGTGAACCTGTTATATGTTATAATATGGGTGAGTTGTCAGGTAAGCATGCTAAGTGAAAAAGATCCAAAATAGAATACTTTGACCAACACCACTTACATAAAATGAAGATCTAAATGAGTGAAAACATGGCATTATGTATGTATGGATTAAATTGTCACCTAAGGATTCAGGGGTTAGGAGAGAAGGGTCATGAGGAGGAAAAGAAGAGACAAAGGGACAACAGGGTTATAAAAGTCAATAAAAGAAACATTTGGTGGCTGGCAAGATGACTCAGCAGTTAAGAACACTAACTGCTCTTCTGAAGGTCCTGAGTTCAAATCCCACCAACCACATGGTGGCTCACAACCACCTGTAATGAGATCTGACTCCCTCTTCTGGTGTGTATGAAGTCAGCTACAGCAAGCGGGGTCAACCAGAGCAATCAGAGGTCCTAAAATTCAATTCCCAACAACCACATGAAAGCTCACAACCATCTGTACAGCTACAGTGTACATAAAATAAATAAATAAATCTTTAAAAAAAAGAAACATTTGGGGTAGTCAGTATCCTCATTACTTTTATTATGTTGGTGATTTCACATGTTTTAGACATTTGTTGAAATTTATAAAATTACATATAACATACAATTAATTACATCCTAATCTTACTGTAATGAAACTGTGAAGACATATATACAAAATAAAAAGGAAAGGAAATTATAAATTAAAAAGAATCAGCATAATAGCAAACGACTTGGTCTATCTGCACATCAGCTCCTCGGCAGTATTGTTGGAAAGGCCACGGGATATTGCCATGTAAGAATTACAAATAACACCAGCAGCCAAATGGTCAATGGAACTTGGGGAGTCTTATGGAAAAATAGGAGGAAGGATTGCAGACCCCTAAGGAGACAGGAACTCCACAGAAAGACCAACAGAATCAACTAACCTGGACCCTTGGGGCTCTCAGCGACTGAACCACCAGCCAAAGAACACAGGCTGGACCTAGGCCTCCACATATATATGCACATATGTAACAGATGTGCAGCTTGGTCTTCTTGTGGGTCATGAACTACTAGAGCTGGAGCTACCTAAAAGTTGTTGCCAGTACTTGAGATATGTTCTTCTAGCTGGGCTGCTTTGCCTGACCTCCGTGGAAGAGGATGTATCTAGCTTCACCAAGACTTTATGTGCTGGGGTGTGGGGATACCCAAGGGGCTCCACCTGCTCATAGGAGAGGGGAGAGGGCAGGGGGGAGGGATTTCAGGAGGAATTACTGGGAGGGGGCAGTGATCGGCATGTAAAGTGAATAAGTACAAATAACAACAACAATAATAGTGACTTTTTAAAAAGAATTACAAATAAGCATCCCATGATAATCTTTTCAGTCTTGCCCTTATTTAAGCACACAGCCGGTGATTTTTGCCTTCTCTGATTCTTCCCTCTGAGCAGCCACTTTCACTTAACAAAAAAATCTGCTCTGGGCTCATTAATTTTTCAAGTATGTTTCATTATTAAAGTCATCTCACACCTGGGCAAAGCAGTCTTTTTCTTTCACCTGCAGTTGAGCCACTGTTCCGGTGCCTGGGCCAGGGAGGCGAGGGGTCGGCTGCCTTCCTATGAGTTTCCTCGCTCTCCTAGCTTTCCTCCTTCAACCCCAAGTATTCAGCTCTAGGTGTTGAGTGGTAGTCATCAGCCTCTTGCTTCAATGGCCACAGACCACAGGTAGCAAGTTCATTCTCTCCTTCTGCTCCTTTCTTCCTGGCAGGCACCCACGTGTTAGAGTTTCATAGGGATGCATGTTTCTCTGCAGAGGACAGGCAAGGACTTCTCCTTGCATAAGCCCCCATATACAAATCCATAGCAGCTCTGTGACTCTGCCTCTTTCTCCTAAAGACATCTATTAAGAATGGGTAGCCTAGTCTATGCCCTTTTGTGACTTAGCTTCCTGCACCCAAACAGCATATCTCTTGTCAGTCCTCCTAGACCTTCCTCCAGCGTCTCCTTGTCAAGTTAAACAATGAGAATACAGTCACTCCCACCCCACTCTGGGGCCCCTTCTCATTGCTGCCATCTCTCCAGTTCTCTGTCCTCATGAGCAGTGGCACATTCTATAGGAAGTGGAAAGGACAAACTCAAAGCCATCTTCATCTCTGAAGCAAAAAGAGAAGACATGGTTCCTAGCTCTCGATTCCCCTAAACCAGCTCTTGAATTCACAAACCCTGTTGTACCTTTCCTTGACACAGGTCTTAAAACTCTCCGATCTGTCAGCGAGGTGGGTGGGAGACACTCACAATAAGATGCAAGTTCTTTTTGTAACTGACTTTAGAGAATTCAACAACAGCTCTAGCTCTCAGCAAAGTGGAACCCTTTGGAATGCTTGAGCCACGACTGGATTACCTCCAGGGTAGATCACCGTTGGTCCCTATACACATCCTATGAGTACACTTTCTCACAAGCCCTCTGATAAGTGCTACAGAGAATTCCTGAATGACTATACATTCTTTTCTTTTAATGTGATACTTTTGAAAAATGGGTTTGTATTTTTTTCATTATTTATTTACTTTACATCCCGATCACAGTTCCATCCCTCCTCTCCTCCCAACCCCTCCTCCTCACATCACCTGCCCTCCTCCTCCTTGTTCTCTCCTCACAGAACGTAGGCTACCAACAGCCTTGGCATTTCAAGTTGCAGTAGAACTAGGTGAAAGGGAACCAAAGGCAGGAAACAGAGTCAAAGACAGTCCCTGCACCTGCTGTTCAGGCCCCCATACGAAAGCCAAGCTGTAGATCTGTTACATATGTAAGAGGAGCATAGGTCAGTCCCATGCGTGCTCTCTGGTTGGTGATTCAGTCTCAGTGAGACCCTATAGGCCCAGGTTAGTTGATTATATAGGTTTTCTTATGGTATCCTTGACCTTTCTGGCTCCTTTAATCTTTCCTCCCCCTTTTTAACAAGATTTCCCAAGCTCCACCTAGTGTTTGGCTCTGGGCCTCTGCATCTGTTTCCATCAGCTGCTGGATGGAAGTCACTCAGATGAGTTATCCTAGGCTCCTGTCTGCAAATATAGCAGAATATCATTAATAGTGTCAGAGAGGGCTGTCTCTCACGGCACAGGTCTCAAGTTGGGCCAGTCATTGGTTGGCCATTCCCTTAGTTTCTGCTTCCTCTTTCTCCCTGCACATCTTGCAGGCAAGAAAAATTGTGGGATGAAGGTTTTGTGGCTGGGTTGGTGCCCCTATCACTCCATTGGAAGTCTTGCCTAGTTATAGAGGGTGGCTGGTTCAGAGTCCATATCTCCTATTGCTAGGAGACTTAGTTGGGGACACCCTCATAGATTCCTGAGAGTTTCTATGGCCCTAGGTTTCTAGCTTGTCCAAAAGATACCTCCCAATGATTCCAGTTCTCTCTCCCTCCACATCTGATCCCTCCTGTTCCCCTCCCCACCCCAGGTCCCACCCAGTTCCCTCCCTCCACCCACCCCTGTTGTCTACTTTATTTCCCCTAGTCAGTGATTCAAGCATCCTCCTTTGGGCAGTATACATTCTAGTGTAAGATCTTAGAAAAATGGCTTAAGAATGCCATAGAGAATGGTCAAGGATAGGTTGGACCATACACAGCCCTGCTTAGTAACTATTTTCTTGTACTTGAAATGCAAAAAGGAATTTTTTCATTGTTTTTTTTTTCATGATGTGGGATCATGAAGACATTGGCATGTGTTCTGAGCCTTGAATAGAAGGAAGAGTTTGAACTTGTAGGCATTGGTAGGCAATTAGAGGTGAGGAAATGCTTTGGAGACAGCAAATCGCGAGGGGTAACATTAACCATATTTAAGTACAATGTTTCTCAGCTTCCCTGATTACAGACATCACTGGGGATGCTTGTTAAAAATACAGATTCCTAGCTCCACCTCAGACCTCTGGACCACATCCAGAGAGACAGGCCATCTGACTTTTTAACTTACACCTCCTGAGTGATTCTTACAATAAATGAAGTTTGAGAAATACTGATGGGGAGTTCTCAAATCCACTCCCAGGAAGAAATAAACTTGCAGTCTATCTCTAATAGAGAAAAATCAAAAAGTGGAATAAATTGGCTCTGAATTCTATAAAAGCTTGGTACTGAATAAGATTCTAATTAATGGTTTCTATGCCCTGACATAGGCTTTTATGAGAGTTGGACTCGCCATTCCAGAAAAGCTTTTATGGAGACCACCATTTGCCCTAGAGGGTCTGGCACTGGTCAGTGGGGAGTGGATTGAGTTCTCAGCATCACTTGGCATTTCTGAGAAACTGAAAAACGTGCAAATGAGCATGAGTGAAAAGAGTTTGTTCTGAGGACACAGGGGCATCCACAAAGCCAAAGGAGACTGAAGCTGAACTTTAAGGAAACTAGAAAGTCACCGGGCTGTTTGTCTCTTCTCAGACCAGGACCACAGGCTAGCACCCGTTTACTAATGGCAATGCCAATCCTTGTGATGCCTCAGATACAAGGCACTGATACCATCCCCTTGCCCCAACCCCACAGCCCTCCTTAAGTTACATTGCCTCACCTCATCCAAGCAGCAATGGTATTCCTTCAAGACTGCGTGACCTGAACACTATGGCCTACCCAAGTAGAGCAAACGATCCCTCTTGTGCCTTGATTCCATATTCTACTGCAAGAACACTAATGTTCTGAGATCTAAATTATAAATATATATATATGCAGTGTTCCTCCAGTTTTAAGGAAATTCTTATGAAAAGCCCACCACCAAGGATGCCACAGACGGAATACTAACACATCGTGAAACTTCTTTCCTAATGCATCTCTGTATCTCTAAATTGAAGTCAAGAAGGATTCGCTGAACTTCCTCAAGCTTGGTTCATAATTCATACATGAGACTCATTTGCTGCCAGAAGAGTCTGGCGCCTGTTCTTACTGATTTTCACTTAGTTCATCTGAACACTGACCAGGTTCTCTCAAGTGCAGAGAGCTTTTGAAAAGCTAACCTAGTCCTGGAAATGAAGAATTTATCGTCATTCAACGAAAGTGAGCCCAGCTTGAGTCTTGTTAGCTGAACAGACAGATCCCCATGAAATTCAACACTGTTTGTTCCAAGGGTCAATCATCTTTGGTTTAAGTATGAAATATAAAAATATAAAAAAATTAAAAATAAATAAAAAATAAACTGCTTTCCTTGATGTCTATGGATAAGTTGTATGACAGACAGCCACCAATCCAACGGAGAAATCTCTCTTCTCTTTCTCTCTCTCTCTCTCTCTCTCTCTCTCTCTCTCTCTCTCTCTCTCTCTCTCTCTCTCTCTCTCTCTCAAGTTGGTGAGAGGGCCTGTCCTAAATCTAAGCCTTGTTTCATTTTGCATGAACGATCCCTAGTACTCTAACTCGCTCTTGTTTCTGTTAGTGTGTCTATCAAGGGCAGACATGTTACATATGCACTTCAAAGGCCATCCCATGCGTGTTCTCTGGTTGGTGGTTCAGTCTCAGTGAGCCCCTATGGGTCCATGGGTCCAGGGTAGTTGACTCTATAGGTTTTCTTGTGGTATCCTTGACCTCTCTGGCTCCTCGATCTACAAAGGTCATTCCTCTATCAAAGGCAGACATGTTCTCTATTATCACAAGTCAGGACTACCTAATAAGTCACATTCCTTCTGCAGGGCCACTGTGGCCTGCTTACAATAGCTTACCTAATCCCCATCTCTTCTATGACAGTAGATAGACTTGGCTTCCTGTCCTGCTTACTCTCCATTTTCTTCTCCCACCTCCCCAGGATTGTGTTCTCCTCCCGCCCAGATTTTAGTTCAGTGACAGTAAGACTTTTTTATTTATATGCATACATGAATGTGTGATGACACGTGTGTGTGTGTGTGTGTGTGTCCACAGAAGGCAGAAGAGGACATCAGATCTGTTCTCTGGAGCTGGAATTGCAGGCTGGAGAGCAGCCCAGTGGATCCTGGGAACTGAACTCTGGTCCTCTGAAAGAACAGAGACCTCTCCTAATTACTGAGCCAATTCTCCAACCCAACAACGAGATTTATAGGGTTTTACTTTCACGAATAGATTCGTTTTAGTACCTCTTGTTATATTGACGTTCTAGAAAAAATAATCATGAAAAAAAGTTTTATTAAAACATTCCACACAGGAAACTAGCCAAGGAAATTGCAAGGAAGAGGTGAAGGTGGGGGTTGGGGGGGGGGGGACCAGAAGTAAAGAAGGTGTTTGGTTTCGTTTTTTCCCTTTTTCTTTTCTTTTTTCCTTTTTTCTTTCTCTTTTTCTTTTTTCTTGAGTTGTATGTGTTGCATCTCTCTGGCTTTGAAAAGCTAAGAGCTTACTCAGCCTGCTCTGCCAGTTCCAGAGGTTTCACCAACTTTCCAGAATTTTTCTCACTTGAAACAAGATTTGTCACAGTGCTACAAAGATTGTTCTATGGTCAAGAGCACTGGCTGTTCTTCTAGAGGACCCAGGTTCTATTCCTTGCACCCACAGCTCACAACTGTCTGTAACTCCAGTCCCATGAGATCTTGAGCCCTCTTCTAGATTCCCTGGACACTGAATATACATGGTGCATAGGTATACATGTAGACAAAACACCCATACACATAAAATAATATATTTTCTAATTTTGAAAAATATTTGTTCCTGTCTAAAGGAAATGTAGGGGCAAAGAGTGGAACAGAGACTGGAGGAAAGGCTATCCAGAGATTGCCCCACCTAGGGGTCCATCCCATCTACAGACACCAAACTCAGACACTATTGCTGTTGCCAAGAAGTACTTGCTGACAGGAGCCTGTGTAGCTGTCCCCTGAGAGGCTATGCCAAAGCCTGAACAATACAGATGCAGATGCTTGCAGCCAACCATCGGACTGAGCACAGGGACCCCAATAGAAGAATTAGGGGAAGGATATAAGGAGCTGAAGGGGATTGCAACCCCATAGGAAGAACAACAAATATCAAGTAACCATACTCCCCAGAGCTCCCAGAGACTAAACCACCAACCAAAGAGTACACATGGAGGGACCCATGGCTCCAGCTGCATATGTAGCAGAGGATTGCCTTATCTGACATCAATGAGAGGGGAGATCCTTGGTCCTGTGGAGGCTTGATGCCCCAGTGTAGGGGGGATGTTAGGGCATTGAGGTAGGAGGATGGGGATTGCAACCCCATAGGAAGAACAACAAATATCAAGTAACCATACCCCCCAGAGCTCCCAGAGACTAAACCACCAACCAAAGAGTACACATGGAGGGACCCATGGCTCCAGCTGCATATGTAGCAGAGGATTGCTTTATCTGACATCAATGAGAGGGGAGATCCTTGGTCCTGTGGAGGCTTGATGCCCCAGTGTAGGGGGATGTTAGGGCATTGAGGTAGGAGGATGGATGGTTGGGGGAGCACCTTCAAAGAGGCAGGGGAGGGAGAGGAGAAGAGAGTTTTTGGAGGGGAAACTGGGAAGAAGGACAACATTTGAAGTGTAAATAAATAAAATAACCAATAAAAATGAAGTTAACTCACTAGTAAAAAAAATAAAAATAAAAATAAAAATATTTGTTCCTAACAGCACTGAAGAGTTGCTCAGCATTTCAAAGCACTGACTTCTCTTCCAGAGGACCTGAGTTCAATTCCTAGCCCCGACATGGCAGCTCACAACTTTCTGCAACTCCAATTCCAGAACATGTGATGCCCTCACCCAGAAACACATATAGGCAAAACACCAATGTACCTAAAATGAAAATAAGTATGTCATTTTTTACTTTTTAAAAAGCAATTGTACCTGCACACAGACATACAGACACAAGAGAATATGTTTATCACTAAGAAAAAAAAAAGACATGCTGAGAGACACAATCCTATGTATAAATGTATACTATAAATAAGTTTCTGAGGCAGAATGTAAGAGTTTAAAAAGCAGCAACTATGTTGCGTTCAAGAGCTTGAAATGAATTGTTTAGATGGAATGTGAGGACTTAGTCTCTCTCCAGGCTTGAAGACATGAAAAAGACCCAGAGAAAAAAATGTGACATTTCTAAAACATCAGATGAAGAAAACAATTCTTTAGACGCTGCTTGAGATGAAATCTGTGTAACACACAACTGGCCACTTCGAGGCGCACAAGTCAGTGGCGTCTAGTGCACTTACCATGGTATGCCACCATTATCACCCCAAAACTTTCCAGCACCACCAAAGAAGACCCTACACTGAGTCATCCCTCTCCATTACGCTTACGCACACACACACACACACACACACACATACATACATTCTCCCTGTCCCCGGATACTCCTACTCTGCTTCCTGACTAAAGATCTTTGCCTGATCCTGATTCATCACACAAAAAGAATAATTTAAAATGTAGACTTTGGGGGCACGAGAGGTGGCTTTGCAGTTAAGGGCACTTGCTGCTCTTGCAGGAGTCCCCAGTTTGGTTCCCAGCACACACGGCAGTTTGTAGCGCCATATAGCTCCAGTTCTAAGAGATCTGAAGTCCTTTTCTGGTACCTACAAACACTATAGACACATAGTACACATACATACATGCAGGCAAAACACGATGACATATACAATAAAAATAAATACACTCATTTTAAACGTAACTCTTTGAGCCTCAATTCCATTCACATGATGTTTTCATTCCTTAGCACCTTTGGCTGGAAATTTCATTGAAATTGTACTTGTATCAATACTTCATGCATCTATAGCCATGTAGAATAAACCATTGCACATACACACTCCATTCTTGAGCCACTTATCTATTGATGAACATTTGTGTTACTCTGACCTCTTGTCTGCTATGAATAAAGCTACTACAAGATGAAGATTTTCCAAGGAAGCAACTTAGTATCTATTCTACAGATTGCCGTGTGTCTTGGCGAGATATATATATATATATATTCCAAAATACTCCAGGAATTTATGCCACCTGAACATATTTAGTAGGAGCCCATTTGCTAGATAAAATCAGTTGGGATAAAACTGACCACACTACTACCAAAAAAGGTAAAAGACATTGTGGGCAGTTTTAGAGATGCTTGACTGGTGATGCTTAACAATAACTGATACATTAACCGCAGTGAGAAACAATCTCATCTGATTGAGCTGCCAGAACAGACATGGAGTGCGGGGCCACAAGAAGAATTCAGAACCATTGTCTAGTTGGGTGGGTGGGGGTGTTACTTTTTTAAGGACTGCACAGCTGCAGCAATTGTGTGAGCATTCAGAGACTGTCAAGCCCTTGTCTGACTTTATGAAGAATGTCTCTGAGGTGGGTTTTATTGCTTTCAGCTGGAGAATTCATCCCTTCCCCACTAGCACAAAGCCACATGCCCACCAAGCACTGCCTGTCTTCTGCCCTGAAGTGATCAGAAAGCCAGAGTCCACCACAGGGAACACACGTGGAGCCAATTTGTGCCTCAAGTTGGCCCACATCGTACCACAACCTGCAAGAGATAAGGCCCAGCAAAATCCCAACAGGAAGAGAAGCCCAATGGAGTTGACCTTTGCTACGGATGCTTGTCCCTTTGCGGAATCTTTTTTTTTCTTTCTGGCAGGCAATAGTCTTTATTTTCTTAACATTCAGTAGAAGAACACTCAGATTTTCTTTCGTAAAACTTTCTGGAGCTTCAGTGGCACTAATATATTCTGCATCCATATACAACGATGTAGGAATATTATTAGATCCAAGTAAATACATAGAGACTGTTCAGGGAAAGCAATGGGGCGGGGGCTTCGGGGAAGCCAGCCCCACATCTGCTCCTGCTCACAGCATTCAATTCAGCCCACCTCGAAGGACCCCCCAGCCTTACTGGATCTTGATGCTCTGATGTTCACAGAGCATCTCAACTCTCCAAGTCCCCGTGTTGACACTGGGGATCCAACCAAGTGTTGAAAGCAGTGTGGAGACCTCCTCCAGGCACACACTGGGAACAGAGGCAGCAATCATCTCAGGTCTCTGCTCGGAGACCAAATGTGAGCACTTGCCAACTCCGTGCCTTTGAGGATACGACTTGAGGAAGACTCCGGTTGGAGAATGTTTCCCATGCTGGAGATAAAACTATGAATTCTTCCAGCCTTCAGACCATCCTGAAGAAAAGACCTTAAAAGATAAATTAAACCAGCCAAACAGTTCTCGTTTTAGGGATACTGACAGCCTTTTTTTTTTTTTTTTTTTTTTTTTTTTGCCAAGAAAATGCACTCCCAACGAACAGAGTGTCCTAAAACAAAGTGTGAGTTGGTGGGAAAGGGGGTGTTCAAGTTCAAGTAGACCTGGAAATAAATAGGATTTACAATTTAGTGTATTTTAAAATAAATTTTTAATGTTATAAAATTTATTATTTAAGAAGAGTTGCAAATAAAATAAACATCACACACCGTAATTAGCCAGACCCAAATTGGTCTATGTATCTCAGTGAACTTTGGTACAGTTAGAGTACACATCCTTAAGCTGCAGAGCCTCACGTGGGATTTACACTTTCACTATCAGATGTACTTTTATGCACTTATTATAAAAATACCACCAAAATGGAAAAGTTCATGACAGCATTAGAACTAGAAAAATAATTAGCATTATATCCTCCTTTATAACCACTTGGTTTATTTCTTTTTTGTTTTGTTTTACGAGACAGGGTTTCTCTGTGTAGCCTTGGCTGTCCTGGTACTCACTCTGTAGACCAGGCTGGCCTCGAACTCAGAGATCTGCCTGCCTCTGCCTCCCAAGTGCTGGGATTAAAGGCATGAGCCACCACCCCCGGCCACTTGGTTTATTTCTTAAAAGAGCATTCTCAAGCTGGGGAGATAGCTCAATCAGACAGCACTTTTATACAAGTGTGGCAACTTGAGTTCCCATGCCCGGAACATACATAAGAAGTTGGGCATGGCCATAGCAGTGCACTCACTGGGGCTGTGGGGACAGGCAGATCTCTAAAACTCAGTGGCTGGCCAGCCACACTGGACTGATGGGCTTCCAGTTCAGTGAAAGACTCTGTCTCAAAAACTAAAAACGGAAAACAATCAAGAAAAAACACCCAACAATGACCTTGGGCTCGTGTACTTAAGTGCATGCCACACATATACATACACATAGAATAAAACTTTTTTTCAAAAAAAAAAAAGAGCATTCTCAGTGTAGCACAAAGGACACAATTCTACTATAGTCCCTGATGATCTGTTCTTGTGATTAAAAATATATAATACCAAATTTGCTGTCTTTGTTTTTTAGACAGGGTCTCAGTATGTAACTTAGCTGGCCTAGAATTTGCTATGTAAACCAGTCTGACCCTGCACTCAAGAGAGATCTGCCTGTCTCTGCTTCCTGAGTGTATGAACGACCATTCTGGGCAACATTTGCAATCTTAATCATTAAAAGTGCACAGTGCAATAGAGACAGCTATATGTTCACTACTATTAAGCTACAGAAATTCTAGAAGATTTCATTTTGCAAACTAAATCTTTAAATCTATAAATGTCTCGACTCCTCTTCCACCAAGGCTGGAAATCACCATTCAACCTTGCCTTTCTGTGACCTAAGAGTTTCTAACTTTAACTCGGAAGGAACTTAAAAGCTTAATTCATCCAAACATTCTTTTTTAGCTGGACAGACTGTGCTGTGGAATGTTTAAACCACTAGCTCAAGGTGGTGGTGAGTGAGGCGGCTAGTATCCAGACTCCCCAAACCAGCTGTCTCCATGTTAGTAATGTGTCTAGAATGTTGTCTTGTCATATAAATCAATGCCCATTTCAATACAGAAGAAAGCAATTTTCAGCAATTAGTACAAACATCAATTTACAATTCCAAAAATATTTTGTAAATTAAGCATGGTGGCCCAGAAAAACTATGTCCATAGTCCTCTCCAGTCAGATTAGGTTTGAAGTAACTGTGTATTTTCATGGAGTGTTTAGAATAAGAGCTGCTAGAATATTAGGAAAATATTGATTCCACAGAAGCAAAAGTTCTAATTTGGATAAAAATTCACCAAGAATAGAAAGAGTATCTTCTAAACATGACAAGGAGATGTATCCATGAAATATTAACAATATTGTTGCTTAAAATGTACACAATGATAACTCCAGTTGGCATGCTCTCTTGGATGTGGAAATGTCACATGGCCGCACCCCTAGATGGAAAGGCATGGGCAGTAAATGGTTGCTAAGAGACGGATAATCAGTCCTCTCTGAAGACAAGCCTCCTAATAGGTTACCCAACTCCAAATGGTCAGCCCTAAGTACATTTACTTAGAGCAATACTAAATGGACTCAGCAGATTGTGTTTAAATGGACATGTATGTGACAATAATAACTCTAAAGGAGATCGTGGATTTGACAGGGAGTAAGGGGACATGAGAGGACTGAAGAGGAGAATTGGGTGTAAATAATGTAAGTATGGCACATATAGAGAATTCCAAAGGAAAACAATATGTTTTGTTTATCAAGAATAATAAGGAACTGGGCATTGGTGGTTCATAGCTAGGAGCCATTATTTTACAAAGAAATTACACTGTGTTAATTACTTTTCTATTGCAGTGATAAAACACCATGACCAATGCAACTTATAGAAGAGTTTATTCTGAGATTATGGTTCCAGAGGGTTAGAGTCCATTATGGCAGAGCCAAGGCTGTAAGACTGAAGCAGCTAGAGCAATTACTATGAGCTCACATCTCCAACCACAAGCAGGAAGCAGAGAGAGCACTAGAGATGATAGGAGGCTTTTGAAGCTTCAAAACCCACCCTTGGTGGGAGACATGCTTTCTCTGACAAGACCACATCCCTTAATCCTTCCCCAAAAGTTCCACCAACTGGAGATCAAGTGTTCAAACATATGAACTGGCTGGGCCATTCTCATTCAACCCACCACACAAAGATGAGACTTAGCTAGAAAAGAATTTTCCAACTACAAAATGGTTAGATATGGGACTAAATGACTGAAGTTTTGTTTCCCAAAGGTCATTTGGATTTTTCTCTAGATTCTCATTATTATGACATTAGTGAGAGAACCCTGGTGTCTCCTCTTCAGTTGTTAATGACTTGAGATGACCAGGCTTTCACAGGCCACCTCAGTGGTCCAGGAACCATCTACACCATAAAGGGAGCTCTGTCTCCCAGGCTGTAGCTCAGGTTTGACTTCCCCCCAGGATCCTCAGTGTCTACCTACATGGCATCTCTGTATGGAATGAGTTGAGCCTAAAACTAAGACCTCAGGAAGGTAGAACCTGCGTTTGCCCCAGTCTTGTGGAAACAGTGAATGCAGAAAGAAAAGTAGTAGTTTGCGGGTATCTTTAGACGGCTGGGGATAAAAGGCTTCAGGTTAGGAGTTTAGACTGTGAATTTAGGTATCTGGAGTTCAACTTACCTTTTACTTTATGACAACCCTTCCTCTCTTTCTGTTTTCTTACATGTAGAATGCAGATGAAAACAGTAACGGCCCGTCAGTAAAAACAACATGAGCTACCACACTAAGCAGGGCCTTTGCAGCTGATGTGCTCAAGACAAGCAACAGCTGTTCCCAATCAACCCCTCCACATGCACTTTGGTCTTCTTGCCCACTCTTCCCATCACCCTTCCCCTCCTCTTTGCTTCCCCCACACTTTTATTTCTTCTTTCCTATCACTTGCCTGTGTTCCATTCATCTCTATGAGCAGGGTCAACCTCATGCTTGGTAATTTGAAGAAGTCTAAAGGGCTCATCTACCATCACCTAAAATTCTCTCTAAGATACTATGATGAGGTATCCAATATTCTGAATAATCGCCCATTTTTATATAAAATCTCCAGATTTCAACAATATTTAATAGTTAAAATATCAGCCTGGGGTCTGGAGAGATGGTTCAGTGGTTAAGAATGTGACTATTCCTCCAGAGATCCTGAGTTTAATTCCCAGCAACCACACAGTGCCTTACAGGCATCCCACCTGTAATGGGATCCAATGCCCTCTTCTGCTGTGTCTGAAGACAGCTATAGTGTGCTCATATACATAAAATAAATAAATAAATCTTAAAAAAAATGTATCAGCCTGACCCCTAAGCACTCTGGCACATTCTCTTATATAATAATTATATCTACATGAAACTGTCTGGCTTGTGTATTAATTATTTAATTACTGTTATCTAGAAACACCAGAAAAACATGAATTTTCCTGTCTTGTTCCTCAGTGTATCCCCTATCCCTCAGCAAAGCCTAGAAAGTAGTAGATGCTCTATAAATAGCTGTCAAATGTTAAATGACTGAACAACTTATTTCCTACCCAAGTATATCATACTGCCCACCTCCAGTTCTACAAATGTGCCAACTCCTCTGTATGAAATGCCAAACATATTACAGACATCTGGTCAATGATTGTTGAGTGCCTACTTGGACCATCCCCATTAATACTCTAGGACTCAACAGGGGCATTTTGTCTTCCTGGTGTTTTATGTGCCCTGTGCCTAGGCTGGGACATGCTCCTCCAAAATGCCCTTGCCTTTCACATCTGACTTAACATTTCTGAGATCTTCATGAAGTGACAAATGCCCCCAGGACCGCCACGACTAGAACATTCCACTCTAAAGTTGATCCTCACATAGATAATACCAAAACCTGAGTTTCCATTGTATGGGGGTAAAGGGAGTCTTCTAGATGCAGTCCCTGTTTCTGTGACTCCTCCCTGCCTCTAACCAGTTGCCTCTAAATGAGCCTGTGGGAGGCATAGGAGAAATGAGAAAAGCCAGACTCCACAATATCAAATCCATGGCCATCAAAGATCTTGTTTTGTTGCCAGCACATTTCTTGTGCTACGAACTCTTGGGAGAGAGAATCCCTCTCCCTCACTGTGTCCTCACACCTGACCCAAAATTGGGAAGAAATAAAACCACCACTGTGTTCATAAACTGAATGAATGTATTGAGCTTTTATCCGTTTAACTGCTTTGGTCTCTGAAGTCCCATTGTTTTTATTTTTATCACAGTTATGATATATTCCAATAAGGTTGCCCATCTTCAGTGCACAATGCTCAAGAATAAGCAAAGATGCTTTCTGTTTGCTTTGGCTCCAAATTGGAAGGATGCATCCTAGACCAAAATCCCAGCAATAACACTAGCTGAGAATGGAATTCCAGACACTTCAGTTGGCTCAGATCTGACACCAAATTAAGACACACAGTGTTGAGAAGGGGCCACACACACACTTGGATGAGGTCACCATTCTGCATTTGACATTGATTGTGCTCTCTGGATTTACTTGCTGAGCTAAGAAATTCTGAATATGTTACAGAGCTAATAGCAGGCCCCAGAGCTACATGAACATATCCAACCAACATATATGAGCAAACACGATCCGGACTCCTTCTTGCACTAGAGTCCTGTCCCCAACACAGCAATAATCTGAGAACTTTGAGCCAAATCAGGCCCCAAAAACATTTCAAAATCTCTGTCTGTGGGAATATGCCCTCAGCTGCTTGTGGGAATAGGTAATAAAATGGGGTAAGACCAATACACACAGTTTTATTTCTAGACCTTATAGACAAAACAGAAATAATCTTAAGTTGATGAATTGTCTCAACTGTGCTATAGCAGTGATTTATATATCTTGTAATCTTAATATTGTCTCCAAATGTGTGAAAGAAGGGACTGCACCATTTCAAATCATTCGATTTTGATGCCAAAATAAGTTAGAGTTGTTTTGTCAGTTCCAGACAGTTATGGATCTCACTCTGATATGTGTCTGTGCACCATGCCCTCCTTTGAAATAGTCTATCCCATGGCTCAAAGAGGAAATTCATTTGAATCGTTTGAGGACAAATTTAGACATATATTTAGACAGACAAAATATTCAGGCAGCTGCTTGGTATGCGATTAAAATGCCACTGGTGGGAACCATTGGCTCTGGCAACAGGGAGGGAGACATAACTTTCCCCCTCCTCCCAGGAAACCAATGATATCCACAGACCCACCAAGCAAAATGAAATGGTGATCTTACTATGGCTCCTCTAGAAGGTCCACCTGACATTCAGCACCCAGTGAGCCACTGGCAGGTGGCCAGAGTGGGCTCAGAAGAGTCTCCAGAATGGAAGCTAGAAGGGCTACACATGTATGCTCTGCATTCCTAAAAAGGCAGGGTAGGTTTCCCAACACTGCTTGCTGTTTGATGCGACCCCTGGGAGTAAGTTGTGAGAACATTGGACCTGAACCTACATGTTCTGCTTGTGCTCTTGAGAAGATACTGGTTAGAAAACTGTCACCAAAAGCAAACAATGCCTCCCGGAAAACAGAGGACATAGCTTCAGGGTACATGTCTGCAGACCAGGCTGGTCTTTAACTTGCTACATAGCTGAAGATGGGCTTGAATACCTGATCCTCCTCCTAGCACCTTCTAGGAGGGAGAGTTACAGGCATCTGACACTATGTCCTGCTTTGTTCATTTCTTTATTTATGCCTTAAAAAGTTCAAAGTATCACTTAATGTTCCCATCTAGTAATGGTCAGTGTATTCCATGGGTGAAGATAACAGCCATTTCTCCATATCCTTCTTCCCTTTTTTATGGAAAATAACAAATAGACACAAAGATCAGCTGATAAAATTAACTTTCACCCATCACCTGGCTTCAACAATTATCAACTTAGGACCAGTCTTGTCTTGCCTCTCTTCCCACACATGGAGGAATTATTACTATCAGGCAAAGGAGTATAATGAATACACTTACTTTGAAAAGGTTTCGTATGTACCCAAATTGTATGTGTGTTAGAGGGAGAAAAAGATAATATAAAGTAATTGTGACAAAAATGTTAAAAGCTGACAAGTCTTCGGAAATATTGCCTGGGGGAGGAGTTACATGTAAATTCTCGCAAATGCTCTGTAAATAACACGATTATTTCATATTAACAAACTAAAAGCCTGTCTCCCTGTGCTAAACTCAGATGCTGCCTGAACCAAATTCTCTTTACTGCGATACTCTCTTTATCCCTGCTTTGGGATTTTCTTTGACAGCCTTGCTTCTTAGCTCTTCTGTAAGGAATCTTATGATATTTGTGTTGAAACTGTGTTACTGACATTTTTATGGTGTTTAGTCTTTCTCCCCAAGAACTTGTGTCTTTCCCTGTGAGCAAATCCACTCGTGTGTTTTTTTGAATGCTTTAAGTTTCTCGTCTGATTTTTAAGCACTCTGTGCTTGCTTATTTTGCTATTGTAAACGCAGTATTCTCTTGCACTGTATCTACTATCGGGTCTTGATGTTTAGTTTGAGTTTCCCAAATGAGAAGTTTTTACATTGCTTTGCAATGATTCAGAAATAGATATTTTTAACTTGTTTTTGGTATTGTCAATACGTTAGAAAATCTTCAAAACAAAATATTCTGTAGTTTACTTTAACTAATAATCACAAACCTGGAGCTAGAAAAATGGCTCCGTGGTTTAGAGTAGTTGTTCTTGTAGAAGACCCAGATTTCATTCCAAGCACCCTCATGTTGCCTAACAAACATTTGTAACTCCAGTTCTAGGGAATCTTACATCCTCTTCTGGCCTCTAAATGCACCATGTACATACATGGTGCACATGCATACATGCACATAGGCAAATACTCATGCACATAAAAAAAATTTTTTAGGCGTTATAAACCAATGCTGCTATTCTTACATGGGGAAATAGTGAAAAACCCTAGAATCTCAGACATTACATTGGTTAAAAATCAATATACAACAGATCATGTCTGAAATCTGCAGAGGACAGAAAAACTGAAGAGGACCTGGGAAAAATAACTTGACACAGAAGCAGAACCTTTACCCTGTTCACAGCATCAGCACACATGAAGAAAGCATATGTGAACCAATTCTCTGAGAAGAAGAACATTCTAGAAGGAAAAAGTGACATAAAGAAAGAAGCATGTGTCTTAGACCAATGCGCCCCCAGGAGAGGACAGGTACCCCTTAAGACCTCTTGTCGTAAGAAACCTTACACGATCCTGTTTTTCATACCACTGCTTCCATATTTACTCAATGCTAGGAGCAGAAGAGTTTGTCAGCTGCCAAGTACCCACAATGCTTCTTACTGAGAACAAATCAGCTACCCTGGGACATACACATCAGTCTGCCATGATGGTGATCAACCAATGGTGGCCCGGCACTGCCAGTTCATGAGCTCAGCAGCTCAGCTCAGTTTGACTTTATGCCTGTCAAACTCAACCTCTGGGACAAACTGGACATCTGAGAGAGATGAAAAACCATAAAAACTAATTAATGTGGTTTCGTGTCTGCAAAGATGTTGGAAGGGCCTCGTTCGCTTTTGCTCAGGGATGAGGAACTACTTGGCTTTTCCAGACCTATAAACAGGTTTCTAAGAGAAGCTAGGTGAACCATCAATTGCTGGGAAGCCCTAGACCTGCAAGATGCCCCAGCTTGGGGCATTAGAAAGAAGCCTTGCAATAGAACAGGCTAGAGCCCATAATACAAGTGAGCCAAGCACTATGCAAACAAGATAAAGCTCTGATTTTCCCAAGTCATGGCAGCAGCGAATGAATGGCTCTGAATCTCATAAGACTCTAAACCTCAGCAATTAGGTGGCAGCTCTTCTTACTAGAGGAGATTTAGTGGGATCAGAAAGAGCTTTACTTCAAAGTCACACTAATTTAAAGTTATTCTCCAGAACAACCCTAGCAAGTACCCTAGCTTTTTTTTTTTTCTTAAAGGGAGAAACTCAATGGGATGAGGTAGTTTGACTCCCTGCTTAGAGTTGACATTTTACGTAGCCAAGCAAAGACGTGGTGTTACTCAAAGAAGTCTCTCAGACCAAAATTATTTTGAGAACAAAGTTGAAGTCTGCTTCCAACTTAGCTTTATGGCTAAATTTCCCTTGAAATTTTCATCTCCTCTTTTATAAGCCCAATATATTTCCTACTTAATTTCTTCTTGAGACTCTTAAGGTCAAAAACTTTAAGAGTTAGATTATAATAAGTGATGCTGAATTATATTAAACCTATAAAACTAAAATCTGGCTAAAACCTATGGCTTTGCTAAAATAAATAAGTGGTTTTATTAGCAAGTTGAACAGCACATTTAGAAAGGGTCAAACCGTCTATTCTGTTTATTAACACTGGCTTTCATCTCTACCCCAATTACTCCCATTCTGCCAACTAGAAACACTGAATAGACTCCTGGAGCCTTATTGGGGTTCAGCAGACATTTTTGAAGTGACTAAATGGACTTTTTTCCCAGGACACTGTGCATCCTCAGACTTGAAAGTTGTCTTGTTGCTGTCCTGTTGCTGTGATGAGACGCCATGACCAGGAAAATTCTTATAAAACAAAGCATGTCATTGGAAGCTTGCTCACCGTCCCAGAGGGCTGGTCCACGTTCACAGAGCGGAAAGGATGGCTGCGGGCAGGCAGGCGAGGGGCTGAGAGCTTATACCTTGATTCAAAGCCCCTAATCTTCCCCAAATTCCACGCATTCAAACATATGAGCCTATGGGGGCCATTCTTGTTCAAACTACCACAAAAGAGCTCTGTTTTCTTTACATGTCAACTCTTCTTTCATTGTCGCAAAAAGAAAAAGAGCTAGGTTGTATTATGTTAACAAACTTGGTCCTTGACCTACAACTTACTTTGCCAAAATAAGATACACAAAATAGCCAAGAAGACCAAAGTTCTACTTCCCGTTGCCCTAACATTATACATACTTGCCCCCTGGTGACTAGATATTAAAAGTCAGGTCATCAGGCTAAGTTGGCAAGTGCCTTTACCCACTAACCCAAATCACCAGACTTCATCTTAACTTTTAAGCATAGTGTCACTATGGAGTCCAATCTCGGTCTCAAACTCCCAGTGCCAACCCCCATCCCCCAAGTGCTTGCACTGTAAGTATTCACACACATCTAGCTTGTAGTGTTAATTTTCTGATACTGTAAGGTAACCTAGCAGTTTGCTTACTTTTTTTCCTTTGCTAGACCCTTCTAAGGTATCTCCTCTGGCACACCAGCTCCAACCTGACACTCCTTTAAAAAGCTTCTCGTGTCCCAACAAAGGTTTCCCAAAATTCGTTTTCTTGCTCGCTTTTCATTCCTCCATTTTCTAAATGAGCTGTGTTTGCTTTACCTTAAAAGACATCTCATTGTTCTGAGCCACTACCAAGTCTCATGGGACTGTGAACTACTAACGGGCATGCAGGTGCAACTTGGGGAATCCCTGTGGAGCCCAAACTGATACGAGGCTGGACATGGAGCCAGGAGTGTACACTCATCTCCTGCCTAGTGGATTGGTGACATGTATGTGGAGACATCAGATCCCTAATGAGGAACACCATCTTATATGAAGAATGTGGACAGTGGAGGTGAGGGCACAGCATTGTCTCTGGTCAGACAGAACCCCAAAGAGGAATCTCCCCCTTCCTAAGGCAGAACTGGGTTGTAGTAAATGGTAGGGGTTCCTGTGCAATAAATACCAACAGGGCTAGCAATGGCTTCCTCTATTTACTCCATGAGCAAACAACACCAGCAGAATGTTTGGGAGGACAGTAGGAGATGCTTGTGTCCCAGGAGCTTAGAAAGAAACTCACCTCAGACTTCCCAAAAGGTACTGAAGAGAAGTAGTAATCTTACCTAAGCAGGTGCATGTAAGAAACCAAGATTCCCGCTACCCCTGTGGTCTCAGTGCACCCGGGAGGAGGCCGAAGGGTATCAGTCTGGAGTTCTGTCACCCACCAAGTACAGACTTATCCCCAGGTTTCTAAAGATCTCCTGGAAAGCAGAAAGGTGAAAGAGTGTAGCTGCCCCAGCCCCAGTCCTTCTCCTCCTCCTTTAAGAAGTGGTCCAAATAAACACACACATATTGTCACTGGGGATGTCAGGAGATAGGGAGAGGACTTTGCACACAGTGGAAATGCCTTGACTTGTTCAGATGTTGTTGTCAAGTGTAACTTCCTCCCTCAATTTATGACAGTATTATCTGAATGTTTCCTTCTTCTTGCTTTCTAGATGGATTATTAATGCCATAGGTTTACTGTAGAGATGTTTGTGTATTATATGCATTATTGGACTTCATGCATTTTAAATGGTTTTTTCTTATTTTTATTCCTCTAAGAACTAATATTTACCCTCTTTAGTGGGTGTTGGTGATTCCTTCCCCCACAAGAGTGAGAAGATAATGACTAGATTGCTTTTTCTCCCACAGAAAGAAGCTTGAGGCCTGGCCCTACAAGCCTGAACCCATCTGAGGTACAGACAATCATCTACCGGAGCCAGAGGCACATATCCCCTTACAGGTCAGCAATTTCAAACACAAACAGGTGGATTGATATCCACTTGATCGCCCTTCTTCAAACCAACTGACTTCTGCTTGGCAAATCTCTCCAAAGTAAATCCAAATTTGTTTTTCTGCTAAGCCATAGGTGCTGGCTCAAATGTAATCACAGTACTTATTCATGTTTAGACACACAGTGGGCTTCTAAGGACACTACAATCTAGTCACTTTATGCCCTGTGAATTGGAAACTCTAACTTCCTTTTTGGTGTTGGATTACGCTGTGGGTTTAACAAAAAAACATTTATTTAATGTGTATGCATGTGTGTGCTACATGCCTGTAGATATACACATGCCACTCTCTATGTGTGTGTGCCTATGTGTTTATGCCTATATGTATGTATATGCGTGTGTCTGTGGACCTGTGTGTGCCTCTGTGTGTGCCTCTGTGTGTGCCTCTGTGTGTGTGTGTGTGTGTGTGTGTGTAGCAAGACTCAGTTCTCTCCTTCCACTATCAGGTCATGAGGCTTGACACATGCACTTTTACACACTGTGCATGTGTGTGCGCGTGTGTGTGCGTGTGTGTGTGTGTGTGTGTGTGTGTGTGTGTGTAGAGGTCAGAGTACAACTAATGGAACTGGATCTCTTCTTCTACCATGTAAGTCTGGGGATGGCACCTTTATCCATAGCTGTCTAGCTGGGCTCAAGAGAAACAATATTAAAAGCTGTTAGTGGGGGAAATGCCAATCCATAAAGAGAGAGACATCAGGGTAAATATCAGATCTCTGAGCAGCAACAAAAAATATGAGAGAACAAATAATAACATATTTAACATATTTCAAGCCATGAAAGTAAATACCTGTGAAGAAAGATTGGTATATTCAGGAGCTCTTTTAAACTTGATGAAAAGGGGCTGGTGAGATGGTTCATCAGGTCAAACCTCTTACCACCAAGACTGACAACTTGAATTTGACCCCCAGAGCCCCAGGGAGAACAAACACACAATGCTGGCCTCTGACTTCCCCAAGGTGCATACATACATGCACAGTAAATAAATAAATAGGTAGATAGATAGATAAATAAATGCAAAATTGAATAAAAATTGAGGGATAAATAAAAACATTTCAGGATAAACATATCTAATGCAATGCATGGCTATAGAAAATATTTAAAGGAGTGATCTATACAGAAGAAGACAATCTCATTCATAAGGACAAGAAAGGACAAATTTCCTGAAAAAAATAAATAGATGAGCAAGAGAGCTTGGAAGAAATCCACCATATTCAACACAGCAAACCAACAAACCCACAAACCCCTACTTCTAATGTGGGCAGGAGATAAGAACTACCAATATTGCAACCAATCCAAAAACCATAGGAAATAGCAACTCACTCTCAATAATAAGTTTAAGGGCAAATGGCCTTGTCTCATAATTCAAAAGAATTAGGTGGGTCAGTAAGAGGGTTCAGGGGTGAGACCTGAGTGAATTTCCAGGACCAATGTGGTGGAAGAAAAGAATCAACACCACAAAATGTCCGATGCTGTCCAGTTGTTTGCTATGGTATGTACATACACACACAGTGGGGGCGAGGAGGAAGGGGGAAGGAAAGGGAGAGGGAGGGAGAGAGAGAATGAGAAAAGCTATGGGTATTTTCTTGATGCTAATTGATTTAGGAGAGAAGAGCCCACTGAAGTTGGTACTATCCCTGAGCAGGTGAGCCCAGCTGTATAATAAAGAGAACTACTTGAAATTGAGCCTGAGCAAGCCAGTTAAGCAGTTTTTCTCTCTGATTTCTTCTTCAGGCTCCTGCATCGGCTTCCAGGAATGACGACGGTTAACCTGTAAGGTTGACATAAACACTTTCCTCCCCAAGCTGCTTTGGCCATGGTTTTAACTCAACAACAAAACAGCAAACAAAGACAGTCACGAACTCCATTACAAAAAAATAAGACACAGAGTCAGTGAGATAACTCAGCAGGTAAAAGCGCTCGCTTACTAAGTCTGGCAAGCTGAAGGAAGAGAACTGACTCCCAAAACGTTTCCTTTGATGTTCATACATGCGCTTGTGGTGCATGCACACACATAGTACACGCCACACACACACACACACTAATAGTAATAAAATAAATATCTAACCAAATTACCTGTTGTCCCCACAAAGCATGGCTAATTAGCAAAGATCAATAACAAACTGAGACTCTAGGGATGAAAATCAACCTTCCAAGGAAATGGCAGCTGAAAACTTACTGGCAAGCTCTTCCCCGGTCTGAAAATAAGACCTGAACCAAAACTATCCAAAAAAAGTAAATAACACCGCTATATAGTAAGAAAGGGAACAACTAATTGGGAAGGTCTGATAATTATAATAATTTATGTACCAAATGTTGCCCGTTTCAATTTTACAAAACAAACCAAAGGGCCTAAAAGGTCAGATAGGTACTCAAACAATAACAGTAGAAGAGACTTCAATACCACACTCTCACCTTTAGATAGGTCTTCCAAACTCAAAACTCAACAACAACAACAAAACAGTTCCCATCATAGACCAACTGCATTTAACCAATGGCTGTAAATAGAAAGTCCATCCAATAGATACAGAATAAACATTTTTAGTCGTGGATGGAACATTCTCTGAAATCTGTCATTTACTCGCCACTATTAACTAAGAGTTTAGCTTGAGATCACTTACATGCCACTATGACAGTTAAGCATGAAGGTTAACTTGAAGACATTTAAATAACCCTGAAGGCTAATCTCCAGGTCTTTGAGGGAGTTTACAGAACAGATTAATTGAGGTGGAAAGGCCCACCCTAAGTATAGGTGATACCATTCCTTGGGCTCAGAGTTCTAGATTGTATAAAAATGAAAAAGCAAGCAAAGGTCTACATTCACTGTTCTCTGCTTCCTGACTATAGGGTGAGGGGTGGGATACAACCAGCTGTCTCACGCCCCTGCTGTGCTTGACTGTACCTCAAACTCTGAGCAAAAATAAATACACCCTTTCTTCCTTAACCAGCTCTGGTCAGGTATTTTTGTCATAGTAGCAAAACTAATACAGCCTCAAAGACAGCTTTAACAAGTACGGGAGAATTGGAAGACTTCCTTGGATCCTATCAGGTCATTGTGGGATAAACCTGGAAATTAATAGCATGGAAGAGTAGCTAGAACATAAATATTTAGAGACAGGATAATGTAGCTGAAGGGTGCAGCAAATCTTGGAGAAATCATGGAAGAAATTTTTTTAATGTCTAAATTCAAATCTGGAGGGATGGTTCAGCAAGTACGTGCACAGTTTGCTCTTCCAGAGGATCCAGGTTTGATTCCAGGCACCCATGTGATGGCTCACAAGCATCTGTAACTCTAGTCCGAGGAATCCAGTGGCTTCTTCTGGCCTCTTCCTGCACCAGGCACACACACATGGCTCGCAGACACATATGCAGACAAAGCGCCTACACACAATAAATAAGTAAATATAATAAAATATATTTCTAAAATCAAATGAAAGTTAAAGTACAGTTTACCAGACCCTTTGAAATACATTGAGGCCATTCTAAGAGGCTGTTCATGATCCTATGAAAACACTAGACAGACATTAGCTAAGCAGCTAATGATGGACTTCAAGGTCTGAGACAAGCAAATACAAGCTGGACAGATGGAGTACATGGCAAAAAGTACAAAGAATAGATCAGAAGTTAATGACATGGAGACTAACGGAACAATGCACAGACTAATCTAACAGACATTAATTCTTTAAAGTCAAATTAATTGAGATAAACAAAACTGATAAATCCTTAGCCAAATAAACCAAGACAGAATAAGAGAAAAGGGCCCAAATTAATACAATTAGACATAAAAGGGGAAATGTTATGACAGACTCCAAAGAAATTCAGAGAATCATTAGAGAATATTTTGAAAATGTGTATTCCAAAAACAAAAATAAAACCCTAGGAAACTTAGAAGAAATAGGCAAATTTCTAAATATATGTCACTGGCAAAAATTAAATAAAAAGATATAAACAACCAGGCGTGGTAGTGCATAACTTTAATCCCATCATATAGGAGGCAGAGGCAGGTGAATGGAGATCTGAGGTCAGCTACACAGTAAGTTCTAGGATAACTATACAGTGAGAGCCTGTCTAAAAGAAAAACAAAAGGAAAAATAGAAAATAAAAGGAGAAGAGATGGAGAGAGAGAAAGAGAGAGAACCTAGATGCATAGTAAGCAACAAAATGAAGGAGAAATTAAAGTTCTCCCCAACAAAGAAAATCCCAAGACTAGAGAGATTCACTGCTGAAGTCTACCAAACTTTTAAAGAAGAGCTAGCACTAATATTTCTTAAGCTGTCTCACAAAATATAAGAAGCAGCCACACTGTCAAACTCACTCTAAGCTCCAATATTGCTCTCATGTGATAACCAGAAAGAATAAAAGAAAAAGGAGACATCTACAGAACATAGGCTTAAAATTTCCCAGTAAAATATGTGCAAACTGAATTAAAGTATACATTAAGAATATCATATCCCATGACCCAGTTGTTTCATTCCAGAGGTAAAAAGATATGTTCAGCAGAAGCAAATCAAAAAAAAAAAAAAAATATATATATATATATATATATACAACTCATAAATAAACCTAAGAGTAGAAATCACTTTATCATCTCAATAAACACGAAAAATGCATTTGATAAAGTTCAGCATGCTTTCATGATGTAAGTCTTCAAGAACTAGGAAAAGAAATCTCAGCATAATGAAAGCTTCATAGAGGTGAGGTTATTATCAGGGCAGAGAAGGAAGATGTTTGTGACATTATTCCTGGGGAGACACAGGTAATCATCCCCTCACCCCAGACATGCAACCAACAGCCAAAATACAGACACTACCAAAGTCCAACTCAGTGAAAAGTGAGCTTTATTGGGGTTACTTACAGGAATGTGGGTGAGGGGTTACTTACAGGAGCAGAAATGACTCAAGGATAACTGTATCACCAAATCCTGTGAGGAACGGGTGTGGCAGCAGTCCCAAGATGGCACCCGGGACTGCAGCTAAGTCTTATGACTTGCACCTGACTTCCTCATACACCTGAAAATAAGCCACGACCATCGTGAGAGCTGCGCAGGTGCACCATGATGCTGGCGGTGTAAACAAGTCCATATTTGGTGGAGATGTGCCCCTGCCGCCCTGATTGGCTGAAGCTGCATGCCTGGTGAGGTGACGTGGCCTGCTGTGAGTGGATGGGGGCTGAGAGTATATAAGAGTGAGAGGTCCGGGTTTCGGGGGAGAAAGATGGAGGGAGAGAGATGAAGACTGAAGCTTGCTGAATAAACTGCTGTTAGAAGAACTGGTGGTCCTGTCGCTCTTGCTGGTCGAGAGCGGACATGACAAAATCCCACCCCAATATGAGTGACTCACAAAAGCTGGCAATCTGGAGCACACTGCACAGCCAGCAGGCAGTTCAACAAGTTGAAGAGTGTCCTTTCCCTGTGGCTCTGTTGGTCTGAACCTCCTCTAGACAATTCCACTGGTCTCTGAATCTTCCAGGCTTCTGGGTTTGCCTGAGAAAAAATCTCATGGGTCTTTATTGTTTTAAATATTATTGGGGAAGGTGGGGTCTTATGAATCTAATCAGTTTCATGGACTTCCTGATGCTATTTGAATTGTTGACTTCCTGCTCTTTTTTGTTTGTTTGTTTTTTGTTTTGTTTTTGTTTTTGCTTTTGTTTTTTGAGACAGGGTTTCTCTGTATAGCTCTGGCTGTCCTGGAGCTTACTCTGTAGACCAGGCTGGCCTCGAACTCAAAAATCCACCTGCCTCTGTCTCCCAAGTGCTGGGATTAAAGGCGTGCGCCACCACTGCCCAGCCTGACATCTCGTCTTAAGGAGCTTCCCCACATGATGGAGTTTTTTTTTGCCTCTCTTTAGAACACCATGTTATTTCACTTTCTTATAAATAGCCAGTCTCAAAATACTTTGTTATTTCACCTCCCTTTTACATCCTACATCTCAAGAAGTTTCACTCACTCAGGAAAACAGAAGAGTACCAGCAATATAGGGTAAGGAGAATGAAGAGGGTATATGGAGAAGGGGAATGACTAAGAACAAAGTTATAATGAAAATACTGTAATGAAACACATTACCTCATATACTAAATTTAAAAGCAATAAAAATAAACAGCTAAGTAACTATACACCTAAGCTGGTTCCCTAAACTATTTTTTCAACATGATTTCCTAAAGTTGCCAAATTTCTAATTCTTATTTTTTCATAATCTCTACTAACTGTCAAATTGTTGAAGGTGACAGAATAGTTCACACAAATTTTTAGTAGCCGCCCCAACTCACTACCCAAAGAAAGTAGACACAACATTTACCTTCCTTGCCATAGGCCCTAAACAACATTCAAAGCATGATTTTTTTTAAATGGAGTAGGTGTTTCCCAATTATGTTAAGCACAGGGAATCATTAAGCAGGCACCTACCACTCCAGGGAAAAGGCTACATGTTCAACTCTAGTCGTCGTAAAATAGAAGTACTGTAAACAGAACTTTCATGCTACACCATGGCACCTTCAGCCTTCATTTAGTGGTCTCACCTTCTCAGTAAGTCTACTCCGAGGCTGCTGATAGCATCCAATTAATCAGTCAGTATTAGACTTTGTGATGCAGAGCAATGAGGTGCTAACGAGGACCACGTGTGGTTGTGAATGGCCTCCATGTGACCAGCCATGCTCAGCCCAGTAGAGAGGAAACACTCAAGATGAAGGAGCCACCCAGGGGTCTTAGAAGTGGTGCCAAGTTGCAATACTCTGCACGTGTGGGGTGGCATGGTCCTCACCAAGAGCCCCATGGTAGACTGATGCTTTTATTCTGCTTAGCATCAAAGTATTTTCAGGGTTCCTATCTACTCAAGATGATTGTGAACCCATTACATTATAACACTTAACAATCAAAATCAACTCATTAGGGACAATGAGTTCTTTAGAAAGATATTCTCAAATTATCCCACATATTGGCTATCTGATGCCGAACAACCACACAGAATTGCTGTTTTGTTACCATCTCTGAAACATGCTTTGAAGAGCTTAAGTTCAAGGCTAGTTCCAAGATTCACACCTTTTCATATCTTCCATTTGCATCAATAATTTATTATCTCCAAACCAACAGCATATTGATGTTAGTAGTCCATGTAGAATTTCTGACTACATGTCCCTGTAGGTGTGTGTCTCTGAGTAGGAGGTTGTGACCACTGATGATCAGGTTGACTTCATGGTCCGAGGTTGGGCTCTGAAATCATACTTATTTTTCCCATTCTAGATATGTCCTACTTTTAATGAGCATGCAGTGCTTGCATCTATAAATTGGACCTGTATTATTATGTCTAGATAGAGACATGAGTAGACATTTTTAAATTGTTTGCACCAAAGTTTTAGGAATAAGCACATTAGTGCTTTGAGATATGATTCAATTAACATTTCACTTAGATGCAAAAGATCGTGTATTTATTTTCTGTGAATATGACTTTAAATTGCTCTGTTGTGTAGGATCAGGCAAACATTTTTTTATAACTTCGTATTTGTAGTTGCTTTCCATTCTGGTTAATATTGCCATATAACAGAGCACTGCAACATTGGGGATAGGAGTTGGTGTGGAAGCATTCCTGTCATCTTACTTAACACATGGGAGGTGAAGACAGGAACATCAGGAGTTCAAGATCATCCTGGACTACATAATGAGTTCAAGGCCAGCCTGGGTCACATGAGACTCTGTGTCAAACAATAATAATAATAATAATAATAATAATAATAATAATAATAATATAGTGTTTATGGATTCTACAGGCCAGTGCTTCCCGTGGGACACAGCACAGATATGTGTCTTTTCTCCATGGTGTCTACAGCCTATAGCCATTTCTTTCTGTCTGTGACTCACAAGCTGGGGGTAGCCCAAAGCCTGGGACATTATGAATCTTCAGATAGTTCTTTATTCATATGCCTGGCTCCTACACAGGGATACAGAGATTAGGTAAGACTGTATGCACCTTAGACAGCCACTCCATGAACACCACAAGATAGTCTATTTATTTAGTTATTATATATTATTATTATTATTATTATTATTTATTGTGTGTCTGTGTGTGCATGGTGTGTATATGTGAGGATATGCACACACTAAGATCAAAGAACAACTTTTAGCGAGTTGGTTCTCTACTTCTGCCTTTTTGTGGGTTCCAGGGACCACACTCAGGTTGACAGGCTAGCATGGTAAGTTTCTTTACCCTGTGAACCATCTCACTAGCCCAAAAGTCAATTTTGTGTCTCTAATGTCAGTGTTCCAGGTAACTGTGAAAAAAACTGCAGGATTTTTATTGCCACCTTACCCACCCTGTGCAATTGCCTACACTGCAAACAAAAATAATAGCAACAAAAGTCTCAGGATCATGGGCAAGCAATTTGGCAATGAGGACCACTGCTCATGGCATCTTACCCATTTCTGCCCAGCATTGACTTGCCCGAGAGATCTCCTTATAACATTCCTGAGACAGGCAAAAGGGAATGCATGGGTACACAGAACCAGTGCAATGTCTACTAAACCACCAAGGACTCGTGGTCAGCTTTCCCATTGAGGTAGGAATGAGCAAGCAAAAAAAAAAAAAAACCACGCAAGCCCAAGAGGCTGTGGGAAATGGCCCTTTTCCACCTGCAAATAATTTTCACCTTTCTGTATAATGGTCTGTTAGATCATGACTTTATCAAAACAAAATTTCTGCAGCACCTCACTGTTTGCTGCATTCATTGTGAGGCTCAGGCAGCCTCTAAAGGGGAAAAGTAATCTTTAATTTTACAGTCTCACTGCTAGTATGTGACAAGGGCCAAGGCTCAGGGTCAGGACTCAGAAGCCACCCCACATTTCATTGCACGGGGCTCATCTCACTGTCTTTACTAACTGTATCATACAAACATCACTATGCACGCTTTAGACATGCTACTGAAAGCGCCTGAGCCATGGGCTCAAAAGGTGGCTAACTTCCATATTGTTCGTTGAAATTTATTGGGGGTTTACTGTGTTACATGTCCAGCACGACCAATGACAAAGCTTACCTGTTATGTGTGAATTTATCCATATAAGGTAAGTAAGTAAACGGATCCGTGCAACCATTCAAACAAAAACAGAGCTGTGACGGGTCATATATAATTTTCTGTATGGCAATGACAACGCCTTCTAATAGCATTGAGTAAACATGTGAATGCTGAGTCCAGGGCTGGAGAGATGGCTCGGGGGCTAAGAGAGCATACTGCTTGTGGAGCAATGGCTCAGGGGCTAAGAGAGCATACTGCTTGTGGAGCAATGGCTCAGGGGCTAAGAGAGCATACTGCTTGTCAGAGGATTGGCTTTGGTTCTCAGCATCACGGTTGGGTAGTTCATAAATACTTGAAACTCTAGTTCAAGGAGAGTGTGGCACCCTCTTCTGGCCCCCTGGGGTACTCACATATACTCATATCACACACACACACACACACACACACACACACACACACGTATATAAAATTAAACCTTTATTTATTATTTACTTATGTTGGTTTATCAAGACAGGGTTTTTCTGTGCTGTGTAGCTCTGGCTGTCCTGGAATTTATTCTGTAGACTAGGCTGGCTTTGAACCCAGAGATCCCCCTGAGTCTGCCTCCCAAGTACTGGGATTCAGCAAACCGGGATTAAAGGCATGTGCCATCACTGCTCAGCACAAACCTTTAAGACAAAGATAGATTGATAGATAGATAGATAGATAGATAGATAGATAGATAGATAGATAGATAGATAGATAATGTTGAATTCAGTACTAAGCAGGGTGCCCCTCACCTATGGCCTACCCCATCATCACGTGGGGCCATACAAGCAGCTGCTAAAAGAAGGGGAGAAACAGGAAAGCAACAGTGGCTTCCTTTCTCCTTCAAGCACATGGAGAGCAGACAGAACCAGACACACCAGGCTTGTGGCCGTCACATCCCACCCCACAGTTACTTCCTTCTTCACAACATAGAAATCCCCTCATTGTGCTATACAACCCATTAAGCAAACTTAGGCTTTCTCTAGGTCAACTTTCTATGTATCAGGTGCTGATGAGGTGGTGGCGGTGGCGGTGGCGGCGGCGGTGGTGGTTGTTATTGTTGTTATTGTTGTAATCTGATGGGGATTTAAGACATTTAAGACTTTTATTTACATTTTAGAATATCTTTTGCTCCACTATGCAGGTTGAGTGTGTCCACCCAATTTTATTTTTTCCCACAAGCCTGATTACTTTTGTTGCATGAAATTCTAAGATGCCCTGACTGTGAGGAATGTACACATTACCCTGTATGAAAAACTGCTATCACTTCATTAACCCCTCCTCTTCACCTTTTTTTTTTACAAGAGAGCACACTAGGTGTGATTCTCTTTCAACACCAGAACCCCACATTCTGATCATCTCATAACCTGTGTCCCCTTTCTTTCTTCTGTCACAATGTTAGTTAAGTGCCTGTACCAATCGGCTACAGATGGCTTAATGGTTAAGAGCACTTCCGGCTCTTTCACAGACCAGAGTTCAGTTCCCAGCACCTACTCAGGCAACTCATAACTCTAGATTCCCAGATCCCAGGCCCTCTTCTGGCCTCCTCAGGAATACCTTCACATATACATAAATGCATGACAAAAAATTAAAGCCTTTCCCCAGGGCATCATCTTGAGAAAATCACAAAGGAAATCACAAAGTAGGGGAATGACCTGCAGCGCTGGTGTAAGGCAGGAGAGAGGCCAGCTTCCACATGGTGCCTTTGTTATTGTTTAGGACAAAACTTCATACACACACACACTGTATTAGTTAGGGTTTCACTGCTGAAAAAAAAGACACCATGACCAAAGCAAGTCTTATAAGGACAACATCTAATTGAGGCTGGCTTACAGGTTCAGAGGTTCAGTCCAATATCATCAAGGTGGGAGCATGGCAGTATCCACGCAGGAATGGTGCAGGAGAAGCTGAGAGTTCTACATCTTCATCTGGAGGCTGCTAGCAGAATACTGACTTCTGGGCAGCTAGAATGAGGGTCTTAAGCCCACACCCTCAGTGACACACCTACTCCAGCAAGGCCACACCTCCTAAAAATGTCACTTACTGGGCCACGCATATACGAACCATCACACACACACACACCAACAAAAGCTCTCAAGAGCCGTGCTTAAGGTCAGAATAAAGAAACAATGGATTTCAAGAAATAGAATCTAGGATGGAAATCCCATTGGCAATCTGAACAACAAAGGCAATTTTTCCTATGGTGGCGAATAGCCATTAAGTTACTTTGTCTGAAGTTGGCAGCAAAGACAGAATTAGAAAGACTGGCTTGCAACCCTCCCTCCTCCCTCTAAACGTAGTGTTCCTGCTTGGCATGCTCATGGTCCTGTAAGACCATGACCTTGCTGTATTTCACACCCACCCTGGCTTCTTGTCAGAACAGGGTCGGTGTTTGTTTGGAACTGGAGTGTAATGGTGAATGACACAAGGGTGTGTTTTGCTTGGAAGAAACATTTCACCTCTCTTCTCTGCGCAAACTCACATCTTGGGAGCGACTACATAGCAAGGCCTTCAAAGGGAGCTAGCTGCTCCCCACCTTGGGTGCTTCAAACAGTCTATCAACTGCAAGATCCTCCTGTTTCAAGCAAAAAGCATCTACAAGGGAAGCATGGAGGGGAGGCTCTGTAAGACTTGGCTTTAGGGTTTGTTGGGGGGCTGGGTGGTATTTCTTGTGGGGTGAATTTTAAGTGCTAACAGGAAATAACTAAGTTGGTGGAGTTGGGGGTGGAGGTTAAATGTATGAATTATAATAACTACATTTGTAAGAGTCTGAACATTTTCTCCTTTGTTCTGAGTGTTTAAGAGAGACTCAAAGTAAATATTTCTCTACCCAGGCCTCTTCAGCATATTCTGCTGCTGTGTGTCACCATGGCCAGCCAAAAGAAAGAAAAAAAAACAGACTAAAACTCATTATAGATATGCATGAAACTGTCAAAGAATAAAAATAAGTAAATAAAAAAGTTTCTAGATGAAGGAAGAAAGTATAGCCTAGGTGGAGAGAATAAATACTACTGGCTTCTGAACCAGAAAGATAATAAGATAGACCCTGGAGCACAGAACAGACATTTGGAAGCCGGCAGGAGGTAAGGATACAGAGCATAAAGCTTCCCGTTAGACCCCTGTTTTATTTCATCTATAGCCACATGTGTCTGCCTAATCTTGACCACAAAATCAGAACGCTGCAAAGACTTTGAGGGGTTCATCAAATCCACACCCAAGCCTATGGGAAGACCTCCCACCAACCCTCCAGTCACCCTGTTTCTAAAGACCTCCACGAAGTCTCACAGTGTTCAAAAGCCAGCTCTCCTGCCAGCACTCCACTTGGCCTGTTGAATTTGCATTGGCCCAACCCCTTTTAATGAGTCCCACCAGCTCCTCAACAGCCCCAGTCCCCCTGCTCTAAATAACCCAACATCTGCCAGCAAGTGATGTTTGTAGTCTTGCCTGGTCCTGGACACCAAACCAGCAGGGACCTGTTCTCATCTGGGCCAAGCCTGAAACACAGGTGCAAGACTCGAGCAACTGAGGCCCCTCCGTCAGCTCAGAGCGAACACTTTCAGCTCTGCAGCTTCTAAGACACTGGCAGGAGAGAAGATGAATCCTAGACACTCGGGAGCTTTGACGCATTTTCTTCTTTGCAAGGAAAAAAAAAAAAAAAAACAGTGCATAGCTTAGGGATGCCATATGTGGAATATAATATGGAAGCCCTCCCTCTTCCTTTCAGCAGTGAATTGATAATTAGTTACTGCAAATCGAACATGTCTCAAAGTTTGCAGGGCCAACTTCCAACAACATGTACACTCCACCAACACAAAATCCAGACTTTTTCCCTCCAGGAATGTGACAGACTTTGAAATGAAAGCCCCAGGGACACAGAAACAGTTCCTAAGAGTGATGCTTTCCAGGAAACCCTAGTGGTCAGAAACCATGGTTTCCTGTGAGGAGCACTCAGTAGGCATGGCCATGGTACTCCTGCTGCCTCACTCCAGGCTCCTCCTCAGAGCGGCTCCTTTTTATCTCCAAGGTGATTTCGGTGCGTTCACCAGTCAAAAGGCAAAAAGACACTCAGGGAGAGTCGTCAGCAGCTGCTCCCAGAACCTCTCAGAAGAACTAGACATTCAGCCCCTGCGCCCTTCAGCAGATGGACTGCTAGAAATTGGACCACTGTCCCACTGCGAAGGCCTGAATCCTCGCGTATCCCATGATTTGATTCCAGCAACTCAAGCAGAGAAGCATCGCACCACGGAGGTGACTGGCATGATATTTATATCAGTGATCGTGACTCAGCCCTGAGTGGAACCAGAGTCACAGGGGGGAAAATAGGGAGGTCATTGCAGCAAAACTCTCCTCAGGTGGTGCTGAGGTTGAGCAAATCCAGGACAGCATCGTAGAACCAACAATAGCCCTACAGGAAAAGAAAAGTTCTCGATATCCTCAGCAGTCTGCTGGCTGTGAGCTCTCTCTAAGGTCTCACTCGAACTGCAAACTTTGCTGTTCAACAACAGAAACATTATCAAAGATCCCCTCACACGTTTATCATAAGCATCCTTCAGGTCTTTGTGCATCTCCACTGACTGAGAAATCCCAGCCAGATGTCAATGACCTCTAAATACGTAGATGACCCTGAGGTGCTGTGTGAATTTGCATCACATTAAATCAATATGTCAAATGTCTGGACGTGCTCTATTTTCCAAGGCCATTCTCCCAAGCCAAGCGGAGACTACTCCCCATCCCACCCCTGGGCTAAACAGATTGCTAAAGCAAACTAGCTTCATGTGCCTTTTTAAGAAAGCGTGTAAATCACACTATCATAAACCTTTCTCTTTTCAGGTTTGAGGCTGAGCGTCATTAACATCCAGCTTGGTACCACCATCCAGATGTCAGTGTCTTCAGGAAGAAGAAAAAAAAAAAAAAAAAAAAAAAAGGAAATTTCTTAGGAAGGGTAGTAGTGCCCCCTGCTGGCTCAATTTACAGGCTGCAGTTTTTACAAGGTGGAAATTTGGGCATGAAGCCTTTTGATGCTGAAATCCCCTGTAGTTAAAAAGGGAAATGAGATTTTGAATGTGACGTTCTTCATTTCCTCAGCAACACACACTGCAGCAAAGAGAGTCTCCAATTTCTTCCATTATTATTCCTAGCATTTAATACAGCCAGCCATATTAGAATTGGCGACACCCCCATGGCATTATTCCCCACCACTAATGATGTGAGGCAAAACCAAGGGAATAGAAGGGGGAGGGAGGTCAACTCTTTCCACCCTTTCTAATTCTCCTACTCATAGACAATATACCAGCACCGTGGGCATTCTTTTAGATGATCCCTCGGTAACCACAGTAGGACAGGACAGCCACCTGGGATGGCAAGCCCCCTATTACACACCAGTTGGTAAGCTATTCTGAAGTCTAAGAGTCAAGAAGAAACCCCAAACCCATGAAGGTGTGCCATGCAGAATATAAATATTTACCAAAACAAAAAAACCAAAAAAAAAAACAAAAACAAAAACAGGCATCCAGCTCAACCACCCTGACCACTTTCTACTACAAGGATCTCTCTGAGTCCCTCTGGATGGAAGGGCATGTTATTCAACCAAAACTTTACTGTGTTCAACAAGTGTTTAGTTAGCACTTAGGATGTTTGGAATCATGTAGACATCAAAGATGGTGTGAACAAAAAAAACCACAATACTTTGGACAGAATTTATTGTCTAAGGGAGAATATAGACAACATACAAATAAGTCTAAAAACAATGTATTACCATCCACAGCAAAGGTCACGAAGGACAAGCACACAGTGTCATGGGAGATATCGCATCCGGGAAAATGTAACGTTTTCCTGAGGAAGTGATGTTAGAGCTGACACTAAAGCTCTGATCACAGTCATGACGGGCAACTGTCAATCAGAGGGGCTCCATCACCAGGTGTGAGCTCACTTGGTACACCTGTCTTTATGACTTTTTTTTTTAATTGACTGCAAAATAATTACAAAGCTACATAAATGGTTTCCAGGAGCTAACCAAATTCCAACACCAAAATGAGCTGCCTGCTTCTGTGGAAGACATAAGAAAGCAGCAGCAGGGACAGATCACAGGAACAATCACAAGGTTCACAAGGACACTCACAAGGAGATTCATTCATAAGGACACTCACAAGGAGGTTCACAAGGACACTCACAAGGACACTCATAAGGTTTGACTTCATCCACCTGCCTGGAATTACAGATCCACTGAGTTCTTGACTTCCTCCTTGAATGCTTTTAACACATCGTGCCATGTATGAAGCCAGCACTGGGGTTGTATGTTATACGGACACCCTCTCCTTACCAGTCTTACCCTCCTCAGCATCAACACTCCTGTGGCTGACAGTGACCCCCATACCAAAATCTCTGGAATTTTATCCTGATCTACTTTGACAATGCCTCAGAAAGATGATCTGCACTTAGACAAACATCACACTCTCTCTCATCTGTAGGAACTATATATAATATATATGTGTGTGTATAATATGTGTGTGTCTCTGTGTGTCTGTATGTGTGTGTGTGTGTGTGTGTGTGTGTGTGTGTGTGTGTGTGTGTAAATAAAAGTAGATAGGAGCTATGAGAGGAAGAAGCAACCTAAAGAAAGAGGGTAAAAGAAAAGTGAGGGTGGTTGTGGCAAGAAACACAAAATATTATCTTTTCTTTTATACATAGAGTCAAAATTCATATATGAAATATAGAGCATGTATTAGTGACCTAAAGGCAGAAAGGGAGCCATTGTGAGGAAGGTGGGAGCCGATAGGAGGGGGAGGAATGGCAGAGCCTTGGAAAGGGATAGATCTAGGATACAATGATAAATATGTGGGAAATTTGTACACTAAAAATATTAACAAAAGTGGTTTGCATAATATTTTCATTTACTTCTGCTGTTTAAACAGTGTTTCGATCTTACTGTTAGTAAAGTTCCCAGGTTTTATCACATAGTGATTTATTTTTAAGTCCCAAAGTAATCATTTGAGATAGTTACAAATATTAACTCATTGTTACAAATTAAGCAATTGAGGCACCAAAAAGATAAGAAACTTTCCTGAGGAAATTCAACCTATATGTGGCTAACTACAGTGTGTGTGTGTGTGTGTGTGTGTGTGTCTGTGTGTGTCTGTGTGTGTCTGTGTGTGTCTGTGTGTGTCTGTGTCTGTGTGTCTGTGTCTGTGTGTGTCTGTGTGTGTCTGTGTGTGTCTGTGTGTGTCTGTGTGTGTCTGTGTATGTCTGTGTCTGTGTCTGTGTGTCTGTGTCTGTGTGTCTGTGTATGTGTGTCTGTGTGTGTCTGTGTGTGTGTCTGTGTGTGTCTGTGTGTGTCTGTGTGTGTCTGTGTCTGTGTGTCTGTGTGTGTGTCTGTGTGTATGTGTATGTGTGTGTCTGTGTCTGTGTGTCTGTGTGTGTCTGTGTGTCCAGGCAGAAGCCATGCTGGAAGATTCCCCCATCATTCACACATCCTCCTCTTAACACGATTAAAGGTTCATCCAGAGCCGCCTTCTAGGTAATTTTATGATCTATGTCAGATGAGTAGAATCCCATTAATTAAATACCCAACCATTCATGTCCAATGCTGCTCACCCAACTCCTCTGGGCTTCCTGCCCAGGGTCTTCACTTCCTCCTAAGTGTTGTGCACCCCAAAATCCTAAAAGATTTCCAGGACCTAGGGCCCTCTTTCCCATCTATCCTCCCCACCACGTAACTATAGAAACGTTTGTCACCTCCGTTGTCCTCCTACTGCCTAGCAGGTGAAGCGAATCCTCACAGCAAGTCCTTGGTGGACTGGTTCTGATCTCCCTTTGTAGTCTTATTTCTGAAAGCTGCACCCTAGCCCTCAACTCACCCCAGGCTTCAACTTGCTCCTTCCACAACTCTTGCTCACCTGCCTTCCCTTTGGGGGCTTGTCTTAGTTAAAGTTTCTATTACTGTGAAGAGACACTATGACCATGGCAACTCTTATAAAGGAAAACATTTCATTGGAGCTGTCTTTTACAGTTCAGAGGTTTAGTCCATTATCATCATGGTGGGAAGCATGGCGGCACGCAGGCAGACATGGTGCTGGAGAGTTAAGAGCTCTACATCTGGATTGGCACACAGCAGGAGGAGAAGCCACTGTGCCTGGCTTGAGCTTCTGGAACCTCAAAGCCCACCCCCAGTGACACACTTCCTTCACAGGTCCTAATTCTTACTCCCCTTCCCTATGAGCCTATGGGACCATTTTCAGTCAAACCATCACAGAGTTCATAATCTAGTGCACCCATGGAATCTACCTGCTTGCTGTTGCTCGGACAGTGCCTTCCACCATCCAGGGCTCAATTCAGCCAGCCCCATTCCTGCCAGGTCTCCCCTGCCATAGCCCATCCTCTCCCTCCTCATGGCCTGGTCTTCCTGTTTGCAGTACCAAAGTACCAAACCTAGTACCAAAGTGTCAGTGCTGGCATGAGCAGTATGCAGTACTAAAGACTTAGTGGAAAGCCAAAGTACCCAATAATTACAATAAGTAATATTTCCTGTGAGAATATATATATATATACATATATATACATATATATACATATATACATATATGTGTGTATACATAGTATATAAAATTCATT